>NC_084823.1:22835873-23521373 GCF_958449725.1 Rosa rugosa
GCAACTCTCGCAGCTTCACAAACTCATCCAGCTTGAGTGGTTTTGTCATGATATCAGCCACCTGATCTTTGGAGCCACAACGAACCAACTTCACCTTCCCATCTCTAGTTAAGTCTCGAAGGAAATGAAACCTAACATCTATATGCTTACTACGCCCATGAAGCACTGGATTTTTAGACAACTTTATAGTGGAACTGTTATCACACTTAATGGTAACACTGCTGTTTTGTGTGAGTCCCAACTTCTCCAACACTCTTTGCATCCAAATACCTTGTGTGGCACAAGAGGCAGCTGCAACATACTCCGCCTCGGTGGTTGACAAAGTAACAATAGGTTGTTTCTTCGACATCCAAGACACAGCTCCTCCACTTAAAGAGAAAACATACCCCGACGTGCTCTTCCTATCACTCATATCTCCGGCATAGTCGCTGTCGGTATAAGCTTGCAACATCTCATCTCCTCTCCTCTTGTAAAAGATTCCCAGCTCCACAGTTCCTCCCACATACCTTAACAATCTGAAAATGAAGCTCTGTGGGATTTGCCATGAACCTGCTAGCCATACACACAACAAACATCAAGTCTGGTCTTGTTACGGTTAAATACATCAGGCTTCCCACCATCTGCTTATATACCGTAGCATCCACTCTAACCCCATTTTCATCTTTTCCAATCTTCACACCAGGAACTATCGGATTATGAACTGAATTGCATCCATCCATGCCAAACCTTTCAAGCAACTCCTTTGCAAACTTCTTTTGGCTAATATAGATGCCTTCGGTGCATTGCAATACTTCCACACCAAGAAAGTACCTCATCTTGCCGACATCACTCATATCAAACTCTTGCATCATGGACTCTTTAAACTTGACAAACATTTTCTCACAATTGCCAGTAAAAATTAAGTCGTCCACATATAAACTCACAATTAAACACGTACCTCCTGCACCCATTTTGATGAACAGAGTATGCTCAAAGTCGCATTTCTCGAACCCTTCCTTCATAAAATAATTCTCAATCCTGCTATACCATGCTCTAGGGGCTTGTTTGAGCCCATAGAGCGCTTTCTTGAGCTTGTATACCTTGTTTTCTCCTCCCTTTACTTCAAAACCCTGTGGTTGCTTGACAAAAACAGCCTCTGTGAGTTCTCCGTGCAAGAAAGCACTTTTGACGTCCAACTGATATATGCTCCAATTCTTTTGTGCCGCCAATGCAATGATCATTCTTATGGTATCCCATCTAGCCACTGGTGCGTACACCTCTGTGTAATCAATGCCAAATCGTTGAGCATACCCCTTTGCCACCAACCGAGCTTTACACTTGTCCACTTCACCCTTCTCATTGTACTTCGTTTTAAACACCCATTTCACTCCTATGGTTTTCACACCTAAAGGCCGATCAATCAGCTCCCAAGTATTATTTCTCTCAATAGCTTCAATCTCCTTCTTCATTGCTAATCTCCACTTGGACTAACTCACAGCTTCCTCAAAGTCCACCGGATCTTCATTTGCGGTAAACACAGCTAGGTTGTGTAGTTCTCCTTCTTCGTCACTCAATCCCAAACCTACTCCACTCACATAATCACTCATCCAAACAGGCTGCCTCCTTTCTCTTTCTTCCTCTATTGTTTGCGGGCTTGCTTGAGAAGAGTTGCTTGAAGAGGAATTATCGGTTGCTTCTTCAATAGTAGCTTCACCAGCCGGCAAGTCATTTCCAATTTCCTCATCACTGTCGTTACCGTGATCCTCCAAGTTCTCATCACCATCTCCCCAATCCAACACATCAAGTTTTATGTCCTCTGCACTCCTCCCCCAATTCCAGCTTTCATTCTCTTCAAACACGACATCTCTACTTACAATAATCCTCTTTGTTGAGGGATTGTACAGCCTATAACCCTTAGTTTCTTCACTCACACCAAGAAGAACACATTTGCAGCTCTTGTCATCTAACTTTGTTCTCTTGACATCTGGAATATGGACGTGAGCAACGCAGCCAAAGACTCTGAAATACCCAACATTTGGTTTGACTCCGCTCCATGCTTCTTCAGGAGTTACATCTTGAACAGCTTGTGTTGGACTTCGATTAAGAACATGAGTGACCCAATTTACAGCTTCTGGCCGAAAATTCTTAGGAATCTTCTTCTCAGACAAGATGCTACGCACTAAATTCATGACCGTCCGGTTCCTTCTCTCAGCCACCCCGTTTTGTTGCGGGTGTAGGCGGCGGTGAGCTGGCGTTTGATGCCATTAGACTGACAAAATTTGTTGAATTCATTGGATGTGAATTCTCCGCCTCTGTCCGTCCTCAAGCAACAAATAGGGAAACCAATTTCCTTTTCAACTAGACTCTTGTATCTTTTGAACATGGTAAAAGCTTGTGACTTCTCGGTTAGAAAGTAAACCCACATTTTCCTGCTGAAATCATCAATAAAACTCAGAACATACCTCTTGTCACTGTTCGAAGTAGGAGTAATAGGTCCGCAGATGTCTGCGTGTACTAACTGTAATCTTTGTGAGGCTCTCCACTGGCTACTCTTCGGAATTGAATCCCGACTTTGCTTTCCCACCAAGCAATCATGACAAACCCTTGCAGAAGCTTTGATTTGAGGCAGCCCCTTAACCATCTTTCTATAATGCAGCGTTTTGAGTCCCTTGTAATTTAGGTGACTATAACGGCAGTGCCATAAGTGTGATAGGTCATCTGAAGAAGCTTGCATACATGTGGAGAAGTCTGTGAGCACAACATTAGCCAAAAGTACAAACATGCGATTTGCGGTCATTGGAGTCTGCATAATGAGTCCCCTCTTCGAATGATAAATTTTACAGACCCCATGTTGTATCAAAATGGCTAAGCCTTTCTCTTGCAATTGACCTATACTTAGCAGGTTATTTCTTAATTCAGGAACAAAATGGCTAAGCCTTTCTCTTGCCTTTCTGAATGGCAACCTTGAGGAAGAGCTTTATATGGATCAACCTGAAGGCTTTGCGTCTAAAGATGACATTCATAAAGTGTGTAAGCTTCATAGGTCCATCTATGGACTCAAGCAAGCTTCAAGGAGTTGGAACATCCGTTTTGATGATGCAGTCAAATCTTTTGGTTTCACACAAAACATGGATGAACCTTGTGTTTACAAGAAGGTCATCAGTGGGAGTGCTGTTGTGTTCCTTGTACTTTATGTAGATGACATCCTACTCTTTGGGAATGATGTAGGAATGTTATCTTCAATTAAAGTTTGGTTGTCCAAGACCTTCCTTATGAAGGATCTTGGAGAAGCTGCCTATGTACTAGGAATAAAGATCTATAGAGACAGATCAAAAAGATTAATTGGATTATCTCAATCCTTGTACATAGACAAAGTGCTGAATAGATTTCACATGGAACAATCTAGGAAGGGTTTTTTGCCTGTCAGACATGGGATTCACCTTTCTAAGAAAATGTGCCCACAAACGATTGAGGAAGTGCAAAAGATGAGCAAAATCCCATATGCGTCTGCAATAGGGAGCCTTATGTATGCGATGCTATGCACTAGACCTGATATTAGTTATGGCGTAAGCATAACCAGTCGATATCAGTCCAATCCAAGTTTAGAACACTGGAATGCTGTTAAGAATATCCTTAAGTACTTGAGAAGGACTAAGGATTTATTCCTCGTTTATGGAGGTGGTGATTTGCAATCAGAGTTGCAAGTGGAAGCATACACAGACTCAGATTTTCAATCTGATGTGAATGACAGAAAATCCACATCAGGGTTTGTCTTCACCTTGAATGGAGGTGCAGTAAATTGGAGAAGCTGCAAACAAAGCGTTACTGCAGATTCCACTACTGAGGCAGAATACATTGCAGCTGCAGAGGCTGCAAAGGAAGCAGTTTGGATGAAAAAGTTCATCACTGAACTTGATGTTGTTCCTCCCATTGAGTCACCGATTCCACTTTACTGTGACAACAATGGGGCAATTGCTCAAGCCAAGAAACCAAGGTCTCATCAAAAATCCAAACACATCGAAAGACGTTTCCATATCATAAGGGAGATTGTTAATCGTGGAGACGTTAACATTCTCAAAGTAGCATCTGTTGATAACATATCAGATCCATTCACTAAGCCTTTATCACAAGCAAAGCTAGAACAACATCTTGAGAAGATGGGTGTACGTTTCATGGCTGATTGGGTTTAGTACAAGTGGGAGATTGAAGGAATTGTGTCATAAAACAATCATTTTGATGTAATTATTATTGTAATTATTATTAATCAAAAGGGCAAGTTTATTGTTCATTGCTTATATTTAATATTTGATTGAACAAGGTCCAAGGAATATGAGTTAAAGAGAAAGTAATCTAAAGAGTTAGATGTGTGAGACCTTTACTCTTTCACACTCTTATCCTAAAAGGTTCCTAGTCATAAGATTATCACTTGGACATTGATAATCCGGAAAGACTGGCACATACTATGTATGCTCAATATGGAGGATGATATGTCTCTTGTCATTTGTGTAGAGACACTAATACAAGTATGTGGGTGCTCTTAACTTAAAGAGTACACTGAACGCGATCATTAGAGTTCTTGTATGGAGTCTTACTTACATGTCAAACTTAAACTCTAAATTGCAATAATACAAATTAGTCCTTTGACCTGAGACACCATAGTTGTCTTATGAGTGAATGGATTATCTCTTGATGATGCAATAATATTGTGTCCCTTAATGGATATAATAGATGCATTCATTGGTATAATCAATTCGGTCATGGAGACATGTGAGTGTACAACAAGGAATCTCTATCCTTAAGTAAATAAGGTGTATGTTCAAAGATGTGATTCAATGAGTCTTTGGCCAAAGCATTGAATGAGATTTAAAAAGGAGTTTTTAATCACATTCTAAGAATCACATAAGAATGAAAATCACATTAGGGGATTGACATATCAATTCCATACCCCGATGATGTGATTTAGAACATCGTGTTAGAGAAGGACCGTATTGTATTGTAATTCCAATTGAATAGGCTCTTTGTCATTCTACATTAACTAGGGTAGTCATGATATGTTGCAAGACGTCACTCATGACTTGTGAAGTCCCCGAGGATTAATAAACATTTATTATCCTAATAACAAGGGAGAATCAAAAATGGAGTTTTTGATTCGTAAACAAAATATAATGGTTTCTATAAACTTCACTGCCTTGTTAATTAGAACCTAAGAGATCGCACACCATATAAGTGGATCCTTGAGATTGTATATGAAGAAGACTAAACAAGAGTTGGTTATGAGCAAATAATTAATTAGATTTATTATTTGAACATAATTAGGATTTTCGGGTAAAAACCGAACCTATTGGGCCTAAACGATTGTCGGGTTTTTGGTGTGGACTTGGGCTTCACTAAATGAGATTTAAATGAAAGCCTAAGACACATTTTTAGTGCCCAATAACATGTATGGACCAGCCAAAATATTGGCTTTATGAAAGTCAATATTTTTCTTTTAGTAATTGGAGTTATTTCCTATTATATAAAAGTGAAAGCATGGACAAAGAAATAAGTGTGTCTCCACACTATTATTTTCAGATCAGAGAGAGAGAAAGAGAGTTCTCTCTTGGTCCATTTTTCAGAAATTAAAGGAAAGAAGAACACTTGCATAATTTCTTCTTTTCTTTCATCTTTCTTCATCTCTTGATTTACTTGGTGAAGATCCTTAGAGGCCATATATTTTTGTGGCTTTACTTGTTACATCAAGGAGGCGATTACAAGCACAAGAAGGAGTTCTTAATTCAAGGTGCTTCAAGGTGGAGGAAACACACACAAGGAGAGATCAAGGAGAGGAATTTTGGTGGTTCACTTGGATCGGATTAAAATCACGCTCCAAGGGTGAGTAGAACATAAACTCCCTATTTGTTCTTCCTTACTATGCATGCTTTGTTTATATACATATCACAATAAGCCAAGATCATGGGTTAAAGGAATGGATTTTATGTTTAGTTAGTAGTTTAATTGTTAAACTAATTCCGCACTAATTAAAAAGTTTTGAAATTCATCCATTCCTTCATGTTCATCATCGGATCGCACTCAATTTCAACAATAAGGGTTTAGGGTTCATTATCGGAGCATTAATAGTTTTATTTTGAGAAGCATCGGTAATGGGTTCAATGTAGATACTAGATTGACACGTACTCATTTGGTTTACACATGTGAGACATGATCTTTATTAGAGAAGCCGGTTGCTTGTAACATCATGTGCTGGTTGCATGATAAACAAGTATAATGTCACACTCTCTATTTTACAATCCACATCTTGTGTTTCTTTTTTTTTTCATATCATAACATCACATTTTCACAATCCATACCACAGAAATATAAAATTTTGAAAAACCTTATGATATTAAAAAAAAAAAAAAAAAAAAAACATACATACATACAGGATAGAGAGTAGATTGTACTCTTTTATATATAATACAATCTCGGATGTAGGGTGTTGGGCTCAAAATCGAATGCCTGGACTCATTAGCGTCATCCATCGATAAAATATGTTGATGGCATACTACGGGGACGCTCAACTCGTCTCCCGCACCACTTTCTCCTTCAACAAGCGCCAGCCGCCGCCTGCCTCCAGAAGAAACAAGCAAACAAGAATTTTCATGGAGATGCACAAGGTTCCACATGTACTCACCGTTGCCGGCTCCGATTCCGGTGCCGGTGCCGGAATCCAAGCTGACCTTAAGGCTTGTGCTGCTCGCGGAGTCTACTGCTCCACTGTCATAACTGCTCTCACTGCACAAAACACAGTTGGTGTTCAGGTTTTTATCTTTCTTTTTATCACCACAAACTATACCAAATCAATATATTTATGGGTTTTCATTTTTCATTTGTAGGGTGTCGACATTGTGGCTGAGGATTTTGTTGCAGAACAGCTCAAGTCTGTGCTATCTGATATGCATGTTGATGTCGTAAGTCAACTGCTGTCACAACGTTGTTTGTTTTTGTTTTTTTCTGGGCAAATTTCATGTCTCAAGAATTAGCAATTGAAAGCTTCAAACTGACATGATATATCATTTCCTAGGTGAAAACAGGCATGCTACCTTCTTTAGGCATAGTGAAGATTCTTCATCAATGTCTGAAGGAGTATCCAGTTCGTGGTATGATGTTCTACTAAAGATTGTACATACTATGTTTATATGCCATTCAAGTAGCTCTTTTAACTGAATTGGAGATGTCATTGAAGGCAGCTTTAGTGGTTGATCCTGTTATGGTATCTACAAGTGGAGATGTACTCGCTGGTCCTTCCATTATAACTGGGTTCAGGTATGCCAAACTTTTATTGTCAACATTGAGTAAAATCATAGACCTGCCAATGCCATCTGGTTTTATTTTGTTGGAGTGCTTACGCTGTTCAAACCATCTTGTGAATGCAAAGAGTACATTTTGCTCTGTTTGTGGCTGTGTGCGACTAGTATTTCGCATAAGCTTGAAGGGGCAGCTTTTGCTGAAATACAGAAAGAACACCGCCAATTGTACTATTTTAAGTTGTATGAATGGACATAATGTCTTGTTTATTACATCTTCACCAAGCTACGCTTCGGTGGTCACCTTTTCTAGAACAATTTTTTTTCTTTGAATGGGTAATAAACCTTTTCTATGACAAGAATTTTTCATTCTTATTTCTAAGTAACTAAAAAATGTGACAATCATATGACCATGTGATTCTATTAAGAGAGAGCTCATAACTATTTGCTATCCTAAATAAGTAGCTCTAGAATCTTTGCCATGATATAACATGTCAAGTGACCATGCTAATTCACATGCATCCTCTTTATTTTTATCAGATTTCCAAATTCTTAGCTTTGACAAAATTTGAGATTGTCACTCCTAGAAACGATATCTGCATTCCTTCCCGTATAAATTTTGATTGATTATTCTTAAGACTGAGTTCACAATAAAATTCGTTATTTAGTACAAAATCAGGTTTAGTTTTTTAATAGAAAAAGATGATCTTTACTCTGTTTGTTCAATGATCAATAGCTGGAGGTGTTAAACTGTCTACTTTGACTAGTTTGACTTAAAGCAAATTTACAGGGAGGGCAACATGTTTGCTGATGCCCTTGCTAGGAACAGTCTTGAAATTGAGAAGTCTTATGTTCATGGAGCAGGCTCCTGTTCATGTGTCCTCTTTTGTTGTGGATCACATACGTGCTCTTGCTAGACCAGTTGGCTAGTTGTCTTTCCTTTTTGCTCTTTTGTGAGTATTTACATGTATACAATATCTGTTTGATTTTGTCTGATTGTGATCACTAAATAATATAAGAACTATTCATGTCAAAAGTCAAAAATTTCTACCAAATAATTTTGAAAATAAAAAGAAAAAGGAAAAGCCTATTCTGCAATGCCCTTTTTGGTAAATAGTTGCAACCAAGACCAATTTGATAGTTACTTAGCTAAGTGGTTGCAACATTATCATTTTGATAGCAATATTGACAATAACAGCTCTACTGATCGTACGCATTCAAGCAGCCACTAAGTTTAATATGCTAGTCAGTTGTCCTTACACTGGTAGAAAGTTCTTTTTTTTCACCTGTGATCTTTGAATACCCCTAAAAGTTTGCTTCTTCATGGTTCTGCCTCCCATTTATTGCTTGGCCATAATTTATTATTATTTCTTTTCTTTTTTCCTTCAATCAGAGAGGAAGTCCCAGTCTCATATTCAGCAGATAATTCTTGAAATTATTGTAATTTTCTTGTTCCTGCTTGCAGAGAGGAGCTATTTCCTATTGCTGACATTGTAACCCCAAATCTAAAAGAGGCATCTGCTTTACTGGATGGTCTTAAAATAAAAACTGTTTCTGACATGCGTTCTGCTGCAAAATTACTACATGATATGGGCCCACGGTTAGTTACTGGAACATGCTTGAGATCTTCAGTTCATTCCTAGTTGATTGATTTGTAAACTCTTGTTTCTTATATCTGTTGCAGTTATATAATCCTGTCAGTATCAATCAACTTTTGGATGTGTTTCTTAGTTATCCAAAAATTGAAATTCTATTTTTTCAATTTTCTTTAACTTTATAGAATATTGTGTTAAAATACTGTTTCTCTGCTTTTAGAAATGTCCTTGTCAAAGGAGGAGACCTTCCTGATTCATTGGATGCTGTTGATATCTTCTTTAATGGTGAGCATAGGCCTTTGAAAATCATCAGCAATTTGATGCTATTCTTTTATTTACTTGATGTATGAGTTTCGTGTTCGTAAGGGAAACTCAATACTTATAATTGATACATTACAGGTGAGGACATATATGAACTGCGCTCTTCACGCATAGATACTCGTAATACTCACGGTACTGGTTGCACTTTGGCATCATGTATTGCAGCTGAGCTGGCAAAAGGCTCGTCAATGCTTGAGTCTGTTAAGGTAACTCCATAGGTGCTTCTTATATTCGAAGTCATGCAGGGAGAGTCAAAGAAAAAATATATCTTTCTCTTCTTGTGTCAAGTGCATATTCTGATCCAGTATTAGAGATACATGACGGGCTCCATTTGGTGAATTTAAATCTAGTTGCGGCTTTTAGAGAGCTAGAAGCAATGCCTTCTGGTTAGGTGGTATCTTTAATGAAAATACTGCTGATAATGTTGCATAGCTTAGGATGAGTTTGCCTTATTTCGAATAGCAGGGTTACATGGTTTTACAGATGTGGACCAAAGTTTTCTTTCCATTTTCACAGTGTACGGTCATAACTAATAAGGCAAATGATAATGTCCATTCTATTGTACTTGACTGAAGATTTTACAACCTTGTAAGGGTTATCTTTTGTATGGGTCACTTGCTTGTCTCAACGATTTTGATTGAATGCTGAAGCTAGTCAAAGACTCGCATACAAATTATTAATCTCTTCTCTCTTTTCTCCCTACTTCCTTCCCTCTTTTTACAAGGCTTTTCTTTTTGTGAGTGATCTGCACCGTGTTGTCTTTTAGGATATGCTTGAAATTTGTTGCTAACTTTGTGAGTCGCATTTTATGCTTCCCATTATCCATATTAATGTCTCCTTGCTTCGGTCTTGGTCTCAGTCTCAGTCCACCAAATCTCTTATCTAGTTAATGTTAAAAACAGGTAGCAAAGTGCTATGTTGAAACTGCCTTGGATTACAGCAAAGAGATTTTCATTGGAAATGGTCCCCAAGGCCCCTTTGATCACCTAATGAGGCTTAAGAATAACATTCACAAGTCTGCTGGACAAGTCAGATTCAATCCAAGCAATCTATTCTTGTATGCTGTCACAGATTCAGGTATGAATAGAAAGTGGGGCCATTCAATCTCAGATGCTGTTAAAGCTGCTGTAGAAGGAGGTGCGACCATTGTCCAACTAAGGTGTGCTTCTGCTGATATGTTTTTCCCACACAGTTGGATTACAATGTTAGACTATGCTTTGTATGATAATGTATTACAAGTGATTGGTGCGCTGCTGCTCCCATTTTTATGTATCAGTGCGTCTTATAAAAGTAATCCCAGTGATGTGCTTATCCTGATTTTTTCTTCTGGTATTCTCAATCATCATTTCCTATCTCATCTTCAGTGCTAATTATGACTTTTAAATCAAGTTAATTTGATGGCCCTCTATTTCTGAAAGGTGAAATACATATGATTCCAAACTTCTGTTTTGGAGTCAAATTCTGGTTTCAACTCACAAATGATGCCAAAATTTATGAGTAATATATTATCAGTGACTGATTATTGACCTCTTTTGTTCATCTTTTTTGTTTGTGTTTTGAACAAGAAAGAAATTGCTTGTTTACTTTAGTAGTTCAATTTGCCTTTAAAAGTATATAATCTATATGCATTTATATGTTTATTGTTTTGACCCAGGACCTCTCATTTCTCTTATTTTTATATGTAGGGAAAAATAAAGAATATTCAATATCTCTTTCCAAATTAACTTAACCTGGATTAGGGTATCTAGTCTTTAAGCTTCTGGATTATATTGTAAACATTTTAAGTTTCTAAATTAAATTGTATCTTTACTATCTAAAGTTGACATTTTATTGATAATTATTTGTTAGCACAAATATGCTGTTCCCCACCCTTGTAGGAAAAAAATGCAGAGGGGTTGAGGGGGTTACTGTTTTAAAAAGCTTCAGGATGAACCTTTTGTTTGCCTTCACTTACAAATTATCCCAACACTACAAATTTTAGTTCTCAATAATTTCTGATTGTAGTATCTTTATTTTTGGTTTTACTTGCTTTGCAGGGAAAAGGACATTGAAACACGGGATTTCCTAGAAGCAGCCAAATCATGTCTCCAGATTTGTCGTTCCCATGGAGTTCCATTACTAATAAATGATCGGATTGATGTTGCACTTGCTTGTGATGCTGATGGTGTGCATATTGGGCAGTCAGACATGCCAACCCATGTTGCACGTGCTCTACTTGGCCCTGAGAAGATCATTGGTGTATCTTGCAAGACACCTGAGCATGCAGAACAAGCATGGATTGCTGGTGCCGATTACATTGGTTGCGGCGGTGTACATCCAACTAATACAAAGGCAAACAATCTCACCATTGGCTTGGAAGGGCTGAAAACGGTTTGTTTGGCTTCTAAATTACCCGTGGTAGCAATCGGTGGGATCAATACTTCAAATGCACAATTGGTGATGCAAATTGGTGTACCAAACCTGAAGGGTGTAGCTGTTGTGTCGGCTCTGTTTGATAGGGAATGTGTGTTGACAGAAACCAAGAAGTTGCGCACACTGCTAATGGAGGCAACACAAGTGATGAAGTGAAAACATATGCGGATATGGCTTTCCTGCAAAGATTGGGATCATACTATATCCATGAGTTCATTGTACCTAAAAAACACTGATATCACAGCACAATAAAGACCCCTGCGCTCATGGTTCGCTTGCTCAGTATGGACGTTTGCTTACTCAGTATGGATTTTTATTTCCTCAGAATGGGCTCTTGCTTGCTCGTTATGGACGTTTGCTTTTAGTAATATTTTCCTAATTTGGTCGTTGTGGATTGCGATGATATTGCTCTAATTAATTTCTAATGATAGGTCACCATGTTCTTGGCATGTGATTTGGAGTCGGTGGAGAGACAAGTTCAGTTATTTGTGCATTATCTTATTGAATTTTTCTTGGGTGCATGTTTGAGTAGAACTGAAGAATACAATATTATTATCACCCCTCTTCTCTTGAAACCCTCCACAATATTCAAGCCTGATCGAGGAGATCTGCCATGTAATGGCCTTGCCAAAGTCAGAACCTTATCATGATGGGAGGGAGCAGCAGCCCCACTCGTTCTAATAGTCGGTCAAATACGAAATTAGACGGACAAAACGAAAATTGCTCAAACAAATAAATGTGCCCACAACCATTTGGATCTTAGTAGATGGCATAACTCAATTGAAAGGTATTGAGGTGGATTCCAAATGAACCTTGGATCCATTGCAGATCTAATTACTGTACTATACCATTATATTTAAGTTTGATTAAAAATTTAACTCTTTAAAAAAATTCAAATGCAGGTTCTGAGTCAACCTATGCAAATGGAACCTAGGTTTATTGTTTTATAATTCTATACTGCTATAAAAACTATTGGGGGAGAGATTCAATGTCACTTGCAGACGTATCTGCACTGTTGAGGACCATGAAAATAGCAATGATGACAAAAACAACACCATTTTCGGGGTGTATAGCTCTATTTCTCACTTTCAACAGAGCAGAGAAAATGAGGACCATGAAAATACCAATGATGACAAAAACAACACCATTTTGGGGGTGTAAAATACCAATGATGACAAAAACAACGCCATTTTTTGGGGTGTATGGCTCTATTTCTCACTTTCAACAGTGCAGAGAAAACGAGGACCATGAAAATACCAACGATGACAAAAACAACGCCATTTTTGGGGTGTATGGCTCTATTTCTCACTTTCAACAGTGCAGAGAAAATGAGGACCATGAAAATACCAATGATGACAAAAACAACACCATTTTTGGGGTGTATAGCTCTATTTCTCGCCTCAAGCTATCATGCATCCTGTCTCTATCTGGAAGACTTCTTCCTTCTCAAAGCTCAAGTAAAAATCTTTTCTTTTCTGTAAGACCACAAAACACAAACATCTACAAATGCAATCACAAATGACAAACCTCACAAGAATTATACCGAAAATATAACATAAAGAAGCAACAAAAATAAACTAGAAGACAGAACACGGCAAATTGGAAGACAAGCAATCAGATATACCAGAATAATATATATAACAAATGTGTTATAAACTTATGTTCTAACTGAACAAACCTCCGTGAGTACCACCATACCCACATTCCTAATCTCAAGTTCTGTGAATACACTTTTACACCTCCAATCCTTCCACTGCCCGTAAATCTGGAAAACAAAAGCAAACAACTCACTCACAACCTTTAACTACAAAAGCTAATACTGATACATCCACAGTCACAGTAGCAGGACAAACTTATGTATGTTCCTTAGCACCACACTGTATGTTTACGAACGTTTGTTTATTCAAGCACCATCGCCGGAGCAGAAACTGACTGTTTATACAAGTTTGACAACATTCTCAGCTACGCAGACACTGAAAAACCAACCTTCTTGACTTCTCAGATATTGATTATCTCAGACAACACGTACTTCCCCACTTTGATGTGCTTCTTTCACTCTCTTTTCATACTCGTCTTCTTCCTCCTCGCCCTCTACATCATCCTTTGCATCGCCATCATCTTCTTCTCCTCCCCAGCCAAAGCCTCCAACCGATCGGGAAACTGGGGGAGGATTTTTGGCTTCTTCCACTATCTTCATGATGTCTTCAACACTTTGGAGGGAAAAGGTTGGGTTTTCTTTTCTGTAGTACATGGTTTGAGCTGCTTCTGTGAGCTCTCTCGGCAAGTTCTTCAAAAACCATGGGTGGTTCTTGATTTCTTTAATGGTGATCCTCTGAAAAAAGAATTGAAGCAGTTGAGTGGACCATGAGGAAAATTGAAAACAAAAGACATTGTGCTTAACTGATAGGAATCATAGACCAAGCTGAGAAATTTAAATTAACGTATAAAACAAGCACAATGATCTCATGGCCTTGTAAGGTCTCTCCCATTCTCCCTACAAAAGATTAATATCTCCATAGTTTTGTAATTCATTTCTTTACAGTCCAATTGCAGAGAAAAATGGATTATTACTTATATATGCATACAAGCATCCTCTTGTTTACTAATATTTGAACATTTGAAACAAGACTTTCCCAGTTATAGTAAATACCAGATATCAAAATCCTCAAGACAAAGCTAGTGATAATAAATAAGCGATGCAACACTTACATTAGAGGTTCAGTTAGATGGGCAATTAAAACTATTCCCAAGCAATCTACAGAAAAGTTCATAGCAAGGCAAGATTGTAGAGCAGATACGCTACATTTATGTAAAAGCAATCAAGAACCAAGAAAATAAACTTTTTCTCCAAATATTCAACTTCAGGCCTCAAAGTTTTCATAACAAACCTAGTCCAGTAACAGTGTGTTAGAAACGTATATATGCACAATAATTTGAGGGGTTATTCAGTCTTCACAAAACATACACCAATTTCCATTCTTATACATATTCCCAAGAACTTTCAGCAAAATTTTATTCAAAGTTCCAAGGCAGCAACATACCCTTGCTGGATTTGCAACAAAGATGCGCGAGAGGAGATGCCTACAATCTTGAGATATGTGAACATAGTCTGGGATCTTGTACTGAACAGCCATTATTCGCTGCATCATTAGAATGACAGAAAACCATATAGTTTAGTACAGGGAAAAGGTAAACCAAGTCTCGGATAGGTTGAATAAAAAGGTAAACTTACATTAATGGTTTTTCTGAAATTCTTTGGATCTTCTTGGTCCTCAAATGGATATGCTCCCACCAGCATAACATATAAGGTCACCCCACAAGACCATACATCTGCCATCTGAAAAAACAGAAACCATTATCAGGACAGGAGAAAACATGTTTAACATGAGTGTAGAATATCATTTCACTTTCTGCTCTTCCCAAGCCGGATAAGGGACTGACTGCTTGATTCCTATATGTCATGCAAAGGAGCATATTCTTTGCACCCAAAAAAGAATGATATGAAATATATAGTGATCATGGCATTACGTAGCATTTTGCCATCGTTTTGATTGAAAATCTCTAGCATATGCTATGCCACATAGAAGAAGATAGTGAAACTAATGCAATTTATGTCTTTCATAAGAAATTAATTCAATTAAAAAATAATAGGAAAAAAAAAACTACAGAACTGGCATTTCAGATTAGCTGAAAAATTACTATTTCAGTAGATTAAAATACTAAATACATGGTTGTTAATTAAGTTTATAATGGTAAAGCCTAACTGTACCCTGGTAATTGACACGGAGCATTAGCCATTACTGCAATTAGGTCTCAAATTCTAGAAACAAATTTACAACTCGCAGAACTCCAAAGGGAAGATAACTAAACACAAAGGCATAATTACTCTTTTCATAAATCACTGAAAACACGTCTGATGCATCATGCTTCCCTATCTCTCAGTTCTGAACTAAAGTTGATGGGAATAAATTTGGATATCTCTTAGATAGAAAACAGGTGAGAGAAATAATAAAGTGTTGATTTCCTTTATATCATGGGTACTTAAAAAGAGAAGGCTAATATTGACAAGAAAAAAAATTACTCAAGTTACCTTGCCGTCATACTCTCTTCGAGAAAGAACCTCAGGTGCAATATACGCTGGAGTTCCCACAGTTGATTTTGGTCTTGAATGCAGCAAGGATGACTATAAAAACAAAGCTCATGAGTGTGTATAACACCTATAAAATTAACCATGAATCATCAAAGCTTCTCAGACTATGTTCAATGTAGAGTTAAACCTTAGAATAACCGAAATCACAAATTTTCAGGCGTGGAGCTGGGCTGCCATCCAGCAAGGTATTCTCCAGCTTCAAATCTCGATGGCATATTTGCTGCAGAAGAAGACAAGTAAGAATGAGAATGATAGGTAAAGGAAGAAACAATCTAGTGGAGAGATGATGAGCATTCTTACCAGAGAATGACAATAGCTAACTCCTGAGATAAGCTGCTGGAAAAAATATCTAGCCTGCAAAAGCAACAAATAAAAGTGAGGCGAATTAGGCATATTGAGTCGACATCACATTGTGTGATGTCGGCAGTGAGTTAAGGCGAGTAATGAAACCTCATCTTCGCTGAACCTTCCAGCATTGCAAATTCGCTCAAAGAGTTCTCCGCCTGCGGCATACTCCATAACAATAGCAAGATGTGTAGGAGTCAAAACCACCTGCAAATTCGCTGAAACAGTTAGTTCAAATATGGTGTGATCGTGGTTGATAATTAAGCAGAGATGGATGTGAAGAAAGTAGAGATACCTCCTTGAATCGAATAATGTTTGGATGGCGAAGTGATCTGTGGTTGATGATTTCTCTGGCAACATTCTCATCAATCTGGAAGCAAGCAAAGAATGAAATATATATATATATATGCATGCTTAATCACAATACAAATGCCCCCGAGTTGCAGCACAGGAATTCAAAAATTAAACCAGAAATGAATTGTAGAGAGAGAGAGAGAGAGAGGAAGGGAATGCAGACCTTGAGGCCGCGGTCGATGTATTTCATGGCGACGAGCTCTTTGGTCTCTTTGTTCCTCATAAGTCTGGCCACCCCGAAATTGCCAGATCCTATATCCTTCACAAGCTCATACTTTTCCATTCTTCTGCTTCTTCTTCTTCTTCTTGTTCCTTGTTGTTCGGTGTTGAGGTATCAACTGTAGGAGCTACACACCTCAAAAGCTGCTGCTGGGGCGGATTCAGCTTTCAATTCATGGATCTTCAAGATCAAACAAACTTGCACAGAGAGAGAGAGAGAAAACTATGAGATCGTTCGCTGGATTTGAGAATTGATTAGGAGTTTGGTTTGCATGTGGTGGAAGATTGTTTTTCTATTTGTAGAGAGAGAGAGAGAGAGAGAGAAGGCGAGTGAGTGAGGGAGGGATCCAAGATGGAGGGGAGGAGAGGTTAAGGCGAGTTTTCAAGGGAAAGCAAAGCAAGGAATCGCAATCTTCTTTTTATTTTTTTTTTATTTTTTAGTATTTAACACAATTTACACACACACACACACTGCTAAATGGGTGTGTGTGTCCCGTCCCTTTGCTTTTTTATAACACAGAATCTCAAAGGCATCTTCTCAATAATGGCCTTCTCCATTCTTTCTTTATTTCACAGATCCATTCAACTATCTTTATGTCCATTGAATTATTTCTCTATCGAGACTTGTCCACTCTGTCGACGCTGAATCACTGAGGAGAAAAGTTGTGGGATATCTCTGCTATTTTTTTTTTCTTTCTTTCTTGTATTTAGTTCTCGTTTGATTTGTTTCTTTTTTGCTCACTCGGGAGGTACAAACTTTAAGGAATGAGAATTCAATTAAATTTGACACAAGACTAACTATCAACAAATCCTGAAATACAAAGTTCGAGAAATAGAATTTAGAATAAAGTCTAAACGATCGTTTACCAAACTTGTTCCGTGCACCCAGCTCCATTCGTTATTGTCCCGTCACCGTTGCACAGTATCTGCATTCACACTATTGTAGGGGTGAGTTTTCGTCTTCGCTGCTCAACGGGAATTCTACCTCGACTAGAATTAAAACCAATAAATAATTTTTTGGGCTGCCTAGTATGAAAACATGCTTAAACCACATATTTCAAGGAACGACAAACTTTTAAAAATGCTTTCTAACTTGAAAATTGATGCAAGATACTCAAATACGTGTGCTAAATCTTACCCGATGGCCGGTCCCGTGGACCCACTACACGACTTACCTCAATTAATCTATAAATCAGGTAAGCGTAGCGAGAACGTTCGCTACCTAGCTACACACACGGAATCAGGTCATTATTGCGATCGCTCACTGTCCGATCGGTCTAGCTAACCCTCCGGAGGTTTTGGGGATCGAACTCAAGGAAGTCAGTGCCACCCTTCACTCTTAAGCCATCACATTTCTCATACGGTTTGGTTTGTATGGATCGCATTTTAACATAACCAAGCCACACTACTTAACATGCATAACTTAAAACAACTTAACAAAATAAAATCACACATTGAGGAGAGGCCCGAATCCCTACTTGGATTCCGATGCTTTTCCTCACGTACTTCGAGAGTCACGAACCTTCCGTTCCTCGGGTAACTGGAGTCCTAAGTTCCAACATTTTGATAGTCAATAATCTATTGAATAAATATATGAAATCTTGATGATTAATAAATCGTCCAACTAACTTTTCCTGGTTTGACCAGGAGTTGACCAAGGTTTGATTAACCTTTCCCAGTTTGACCAGGATTGACTAACTTTGACCCATTTGACCAACGTTTGACCAATCGCGACTATGTCGAAGTAAATCTAACATCGACTTCATTCTAAACATATTAGGTGTACCCGAATTTACTAAGGTCACCGAATATATTAATTCTTTTCTTTACTTTGTTACCATTTCACATAATACTCGAGCAAACGAAAGTTATGTCAAATTCCCAATTTCGTCAACGAATAATTTCAAATTACTTAACAATTCGTCGCATAGTAATTCCGTCGAATTACTATGGACACCCACATAACTTAAACCATCTCTTAGCACACTTTCAGTTCACTTTCAAGTATTCAACATCACAACCAATTATTACTATGACACAAACAATCCGTTCTAAACAATCTCCACAATTGCACCATCAACAATAGATTCAACAACCCTTCCAAGAGACATGACATTCACTTAATTTCATAGAATACCAAACTTTGACAGAACTCCAAATTTACCTTCAATAATTCGGATTAGCAAACCGGATGGCAGACTTCCACGCAGTAGCTTTCTGGAAACCAGATTGTGAATCTATAATCCCAGCCGCGACGTCCACACTTGACAGGTTCTAAATTTCAACTCCACCCAAAATAACAACCCATCAACAATGTAACAACAGTCATAATTCACCAGAGTCGAAAGTAGTTCAACTCACCGTGGTTCAATTTCGAAACTAAATGTTTTATGAAAACTTGACTGACGATGAACTGAGGATTCAATGCCTACAACCCAGCAAATTCGTGACTTCCAACTCTAATGTGGTGACCCAAGAGGGGGGTCCCACAGCGCCGCGACCCCGAGCCAATGAGAAACCGACATGTAACGAATAACATCCTGATAACTCATCAACCCGAAATCGCAAGGCCTTTTGGGTTTAGATAGTTGGTTTACAAAACACTTTCTTGGACAAATCATTCTAGCAACCGAACAGCATACTTTCAAAAGCGGAATTTGAAATGGGCTATGAGTTTTGGGCTTACAATCGGAGCCCAATTTGGAAAACAAATCACTAAGCAACTACAAGCGCGAGAGACGCGCCCCAGGGTTACGGGCGTCTCTAAGTTTTGGTAAACGAGTAGGAAATAAATAAAAAGTAAATAAACAAGCTACTTCAAAATCCGATAAAGGACCAAAACCTTCTTTTGATAAAATAAAAAAAAGAATGCGCCAAGCCGGGCCATGTGCCTCCTTTATACGCTCCCCGACCACATGCTCGAAACTTGCACACTGTTGTAGGGGTGAGCTTTCGTCCTCGCATGCCCAGTAAGGGCCGACCCAACTATGCTAGGTTTGAAAGATAATATACTTGAAAATATTTACTACATAATACTGTGCACGTTTATCGAAATTACTTTAAAAATAGGCAACCACAAACATTTGTTCTCTTTTATAAAACATATGCAGCATGCTTCACACAACTTGGAGCTCCGAGATACTTACCTGCCGGCTAAACTCAAACAAATCGGTGACCGACCTGGTTCGTCATCCTTCGAGAACCGGCCAACTACTTTGTAGTACTTCTGACTACAAGTAGCGAAAGTGTCCATTTCCTGGCCCTGAGTCTCCTATGACTGGTTCACTGTCTGTACTCACCTTTCCTCGACAAACATAGGAGCACAGCCCCCTCCGGAGGTTCACGGTTATCGACACCGTGGGATCCCTAGGAATCTACGCGTCTAGGTCCCATTCACTTTCAGGTCACAAGTACAAACATACAATGGGGTACAGTATCTCAACATACAAGTCTAACCTCGGTTTTTGCAATCAGTAAATATCAGTTATGGAAACACAGATATCACGAGGCATCGACTAATGAACAACCAAAAACGTATTTACAGGCAACATACTATTTTACTAGTGCATTCCACACATAGAAAAGCCTCTAACAAGGAAGGGACAGCTCACCCTACCTGGATATGGAGTGCTCGTCCACAATTAGATTCGTTCTCGACTTCCGATCATTTGTCCAAATCCATGTGCACACGCTCAAGTCCTTTAACAAAAACTAAATCTGATAAGTACTCAATTCATAACTCATTTGCTCAATTTCTTTATGAGTCACCAAATTATCCTGAATCGATATTTAATGGTAACCATTCCCGAACAATTCACTTAACGTAGTAAGCTCATTCGAGAGATGGTGATCACACTTCTTTCCATGTTAAAATTTCGGTCAACTGGTTTGACCTCATTTTACTTAATCGTTAACTACTAGCAAATAAATAGTAATTACCATTCCCGAATGATCACATTCTCACGATAACTTCAGGATATGGCAACACTAGAATACTCCAATTTTTAACCTTATTTCATGAACGTTAATCCAATATCCTAATTTAGCTCAATCAAATAAAATCCACCACTTTTCATAATCAATTTCTCAAACAATTGTGGTTACTTCATCCCTTTGACCTCATTCAACACATCGAGTTTTAATTCTCAATTACCACTAAATTAAGCCCATCAGCAAAAGGACATTTCCAAAACCAAATACATCATCTTAATTGAGAAAATAAACTTTGTCCATACATTCAATCAATTTCATCTCAAGTAATCCACAAGGCCACAACTTCACCATGTACCAATATTTCAGACCCTTACCCTTGTTCTTTTCCAAATTAGAAGCCGAATCGTGGAAGCTACACAAGTGTATGTCATAACCATTGTTAGCCAACTCCAACGTCGCACATCATGAATAGCGAGTGCAGCGACTAATCTTGTTGTCATAGCTTCGACGTATGGCCTGGTTGGGGACTTGGGGAGGTGAACGAGAAGAGGAGAGAGGGGCAGTAGGGAGAAAAAGGTGAGGGAGATCAGAGGTAGAGACACAAAAAGCAATGAGGCAAGATACACATAAACATCACTAATAGAAATTACAGTCACACCGATGCCTTAATCTTCCATGTAGAGTCCAACTGATGAACAATGTGTGTCGGATTTCCTTTACCCTCTCAAGAGTGTTATCAGTAGCTACATGCAGATGAAAGCTGGTTTTGGGACTGCATTGTAGCTCATGATTATCGAAAAGTTAACATGATTGGTGATGTGTCATTTAAGTGTAGTTTGAATACACCATCTATATGGAGCAACCTCCTCAAGTTATCTACATGAATACCCTGTACCCGATGTAGTTTCTTTTTTTGGCCTGTTTATTTATTGTCTAATTATACGAAGAAAAAAATATACTCTGAAAATAACGTTACCAGAGCCTGAACTTCAATCATGTACATACAAAATCATTTGGATTTGTTCTCAGTAGGTGTTTGAAACTTGCTAAAGGTGAGTGAGTACTTTCAGTCAGAAAGTACTGAAGAAGAGCCAAGAAAGTAAGAATCTTGAACTACACAACTCTTGGAATTTCTTGGGAATTACCAACAAGGATGAAAGGAAAGGTCATCAAATTGATTTGAAATTGATAATTATCTACATTTCACTACTAGCTCATCAATATAATCCAACTCTCTTCAGTATGTCTCCAAAATTACATAATGAAAACGTTAACTCACATGCAGGCAACAGCAGCTTCAGAAGCAAGATGATAATGCTTACTCTCGGAAAATTTCAGTCTGAATTGCTCAAAATTACCAGACTTAATTGCCTCCCTTACTGAGCGGAAGAAACTTAGATAGTGGTGAGTATTATGTCTGCAAATCAAAGAATAATATGATGATCATGAGGAAAAAATTAAAAAAAATTAAAAAATAATAATGCCGACTGTAAAACTATAATCGGAAGCAAATAAAGTAGCACATACATTTCAAGTAGAATCTGAGCTAGCATTTCATGAACATTGAGCAGGTGATTGATGTACGCTTTTGTATGATTCTGGCATGTGTAACATTTACAGTTTTGAGCAATTGGTGAAGTGTCTTTCCTGAAAAAAGAGGGTGAAAAAGAATGTCAAGATAACATCTCTTGCGAGCACTGTAATAGTTATTTTTGGATATAGTGGGCAATAAATGATTGCTAAATATTCTATGAATATGTTAGGTTGGACTTCACAAATTTATGTCACAAAATGCAAATGCTATTCCAACCCGCATTATCTCTAATAAACTTGGAACTAAATTAAAATAATAGCATTTGTTATCACCAAAGATAGCTTGGGCAATCTGTCGGGTTGCATTATGAAAAATAATTGAATTACAGGGATCTGTTACAACAAAGATATGTCATTGGTAAGGAGAACAAATCTAGAAAGGTTACTTAGCATTAGGTGATTCTTGGTAGAGGTTAGCTAAGCACACGGTAAAGTCAATCATGGATCTCTTCACGCATTGTTTATCCATGAGTTAAGGTCAAACTTGGGTTGCTATTAAACTATCAACCTGACATACAGAATATGAAACCAATACACTTGTGAATACTGTTAATGCAACAAGCATAAAGTGAAGTCATCAGTTACCTGTAAATTGTTGCTCTCAAATTAATCTTTGTTTGATCACTTCCTATATTAGTTAACTGAAAAGCAGAGACATTCTCAACACCATCTAGTGGGAAGGTAAGTGCAAAGCCTCCAACGGTAAGATGGTATATATACCTGCAACAGATTGATACATATTACCCGTTATGGAGAAGATACTAGCAAGGAGAGACATATGCCGAAATTGTTAGAAAAGAATGAGCAACTTACGTAGAGTCAAAGATATCAATTCCTGCAGCAACACCCTGCAAGACCTCCTCTGCCAGAAATAAGAAAAAGAATAAGTTCATTTGCCAAAAATATGTTATTTAAACCATGTATTTCAGATATTATAAAGATGGAAATAACCCCCTTTGATGTATTGTCCAAACAATTGCAAAACTACAATATATTACCATATGAAAGATCACAGAATGAATACTATCACTCATGCAAATACTACACGAATATGTTTAGCTAAAAGATATATTTTCTATTGAAGCCATAAAATTTTCTCAGAAGTTATGTGTTACCAGGGATTGAAAAGACCAATTTATGGTAAATTTGGTACACCTATTACCTGGAAGTCCAAGCCCACTGACCAAGCGTGGTTTCTCCTCTTCTAAAATATCCTGAACATATTCTAGCATTATTAGATATCAAAAATGATAAAAGAAAATAAAATCGTTTCTTTTATCGACTCAGCTAAGAAGACAGAAGATAGAACTAATAATGAACAACATTACTGTAACAATCAATTTAAGTAACTTCAAACTGTTGTTGAAGAATCAGCTTAATTTTGGTAGTGTAGTTGTTAGTAACAGAACAGAAACTTGTACAGTAGCCAGTGTGCTCCTTAGAAAGTCCAACTACCAAATTACTATCACGCCAAGACCCAAAAAGATGAAACTTGATGTGATGGTAGTTTGAGAATTAAACTTGTGGACGCTGAAAATCCACCATGTTTATTTAACCATATTTTGGCTTATATAACATCTCTGTGAATAAATAACTTGTGGGGGCGCGACTCACTCAATTGTGCATTGAGGTTTAATCCTCAAGTAATTCTTTCATTGGTATTGTCACTATATTGATTCAAAAAAATTAGGAACATCTATACTATACGATGCACTCTAATATTTTAGTTATGGTTGAAGATGACATCTTTATTATTTTTGTTTGGAACACTGAATAAAAATCTTCATTTTAGGAGTGTTAATTTTTAATTTTTTCAAAGAAAGAAACAAATTATATTCATTAAAAAGAAAATAAAAAAACTGATACAATAAAAGTGGACAAGTAGTCCACAAGCAACAAGGTAGGAAAACAACAAAAGCCATGAAAATACACCAAACACACTTGCAGACAAAGCACCCAAAGAACCCTATGCTTTACTACATCTCCCCTCCAGACAAGCAAACTGAGAGAAATGCTATACTCTCTAAATTCAGCTGAAACAGAAGCCCATAGAGCTGTCAAAAACTTCACCTTAATCCAACGCTCCTACAACCCATAAAAATTCTTCTATTTCTTTCCATCCAAAGCACCCACATGACATCTAGCACATTGCAACCTGTTCGGAAGCCATTATTACTGGCGCTTAAAAGAGCAAGACTCCCTGCTGGGATCTTCCAACTCAACCCCTCTATAAACACCCTCTCCCAAAAATGAGAAACAACTTCACACTGCACAAAAACATGATCTATACACTCCTGTAGATGATTTCATACTCCTGTTTTGTGCAATCGCATTCCTCCCTTTTTATTCTTTGACATTGAAAAGATGAAAGGCGGATGAAAAGTATAAATATATGAGGGGAGGCATGCTAATCTAATGTACAAGAAGGGAATGTGAAATTTATCATCCAATTATGTCAATTGTCAAATGATTATGCTATAGAAACATCTACATCAAACCCCTGAAAGGGGTGAACCAAATTCCCCTAAAAGAACCATAAACAAATTATAGTATAGCGTTGTTTCCTAGTGATATGATACATTAATACCTTTTGACCAGATAATAGCTGTTTGACCTCAAGTGCCAACCGAATATTACACATGGATCTCCCTCCCTCCCTCTCTCTATGAGAAGAGAAGAGAAAGTGTAAACCCTGACAACAAATATTGACCTCTATCACCAACACTCATTCGACTCATTCGTCCAGCCTAACACATTTATGCAAGGACAAGACTCGATTCATATTAAAATATAACTAAGTTGCTTAACCACTGATCTTCAAAGATTACGAATGTCATTTAAGTGTCTTCAAATATGACAAATGGAAATGCTGCTACTAAAACAAGGAATGTAACTCACTGATCAAGTCTAGAAATAAATGTTGTGACTTACAGTAACAGCATTAAGGAGAGCAGGGCGCTCATCCATGCTCTCTCCAAGCCCAAAACCTCCAATCCAATAGCCTGCACAAAGATGTATTTCTTATCATCTAAAAGTTTAACAATACCACAAATGAAATAGTAATGATAATAATACACCGGTACATCAAAACGAATACATCAAATATTAGGACGACGAATGCAACAACATCCATTGACTTGGATTTTTGACATTTAATCGGTGTAAAGCTTTAGGAGTCAGAGCAGAGAAACTATAGTTTATCCTGTTGTATTTCGTAACATATAACAAATCTCTCTCTCTCCCTCTCTGAAATGAAGTTTTATGATAAGTTTCATGAGTTTTAAAATCCATGTAAGGATGATATGCTTTGGTGCATACTTTCTAAGAAATCAGGTGAACTTGCTCCAACATTTGAATTAATTCATTACTATATAGGCCAAATAGACTGAGCTGGTGATAACATGCATGTACGAGACGGAAGATACACTTAAATCCCATTCATGATGGTTCTATAACAATGACATCAATCTCTTATCGGCAGGAGTAAAGAATGTTTATCTTTAAGTAGTTAGTAGTGAACATTTTATTCTACCGTTTTTTAGTGGAATAGTACATTCAGAAGTAGATCTTGAAATAAAGTGCAAGCGCAAAGGTGAAGAAGAGAACGTGAAGAGGTCGAAACAGTATATTAACTGTTGCAGATCAATATTAAGGAAAAAAAAAGTAAACAAAAAAAAAATGTTGTAGTTTATGTAATGGAACAACTGCGATACTCCCCAAGACAGAAAACAAATCTGACCATAATACAAAAATGCTTTTCAGCTTGTACTATGGTTATATTTAATATCTCTCAAAATCCATGAAACCCAAAACACATGATCCACACTCTTACTATGATGTAAACACTAAGAAAGTAAAATTTGATAAGCTACAATGACAACTAAAATTTTGTAATACAGTAACAAGAAGATTGAACATTTATACCTATGGAAGTATTAGACCAAAATTATATCCAATTGACCAACTGTCCAGTGTTTAGAAGAAAATAATCAAAAGTACAAAGGGAGCATATGCATACATCTTTTTTCAGAAGAAAATAATAGAAAACTGCAGTTAACCTGATACACTTCGGCTAGCCACCTCTTGCGCACATCGCTCACGTTCTTGAACAGAAGATCCTCCAACAATAGATCCAAAAACAGATCCACCTGCCTATATTTTGAATGATTAGTATATGTCCATCATTTAATTTAAACAAAAAAGAGTAAACTCAGTTTAATTTCACTTCAAACCCTACTAATAAAGTTGAACCATTACAGCATCAAGACATCAGTCACATTAAAACTCTAAAGAAACTAACAATCAAAATTAAAGAAGAACTACCCTTGCAAAGTTATTCACAACTAAACTGACTGTTTTTCTGAGGCAAAAATTAAACTGAAAACCAACAACCTCCACAATGTCTTCAAAGGTACTAGAGGACACAATGAAATATCTATAAAATCCATAAAAGCAAAGCACAATATAAAGTTAAGCTTGATATCAGAGACTACATTTCAATGGCAAAAAGCGCATTCATGGTAACTGTGTACCAATATCAAGACCTACTTTATTTGGGGTCGGAGAGTGATATTCACAGTATATGGTGACAAAAATTCTACTACTACTTTTTTACAAGGTCAGTTTATCAGGCCAATACGTATTATTTGGAAATTGATTATTTGATACCATCATATAAGCTGTTCATAACAAGCATCTAGGTAATATAGTAATCATGAGTTTATTTGGCAATTATATGCTGTAACAACTTGTAATAACCATTCTAGACATGAACATCAATTATTGGAAAGGTAAAGGTGGCAGCAACATAACTCGTACTAGAAGTAAACATTCTTGATCAACTATTCATTTAGGTAGCTTTCTTGATGCAAATAAATGAAGATGTACTCCTCGATAACTTGCTGAGGATACAAACATCATGTGAACTTAGTTGTCAACTCACATTCATCAAACAAAAGTGTCCAACATATTCTAGCTTCTAAGTAACAACTTTTACAATACTAGGTCTTCTAGTGATACCTCTTACAAATAATACATATTATATGCAATTAATGTTAGTCCTCTCTAAAGTATGTGTTTGATAATAGCACAAGTGTATTTTTTTACCCGATTTAGCTGAATGCATTCGTCGAGCCATCTTACAGTTCGATCAACAGAGGTCTTGTTCCTCTTATCAGACACCCATGCAGGAACTTCATCCGCCAAAGCGGTCCATATATTAGGCTTTAACGAAAAAATCAATTCAACATACTCTACAGGCTTAACCTACAAACACATAAAAACCGCTGTAAATTCACTACATTAACACAAAAACAAATTAAGAGTACATGGAAACCAATATGTTCATGAGGGCACTTACCAAACTGCGACCACAGGGAGTCTCGAAAGATGCTCCCAATTTATTGGTGCTATTACATTCTGGGAGGCATTGAATAGAATCTCTCGGAATGGCTACGAATCCGTGGTCCGGCAAACCCAGCATCTTATGCAATCCTCCTATTTTTGATATTGTCTGAGGTGAGATGCCTTCTAGGCTGCCAGAATGGTAAAAATGTTAAGTTTGTTGTCAGAACCCAATTCAGAAACATTTAGAATGCAATTTTAGAAAAGGGTGGAGAGTAGAAGTACTTACAAGTGAAGGGAGCTAAGATGGAGGAGATGAGAGTCGGGGGAAGGAAGAGAAGGGAGAAGGTCAGGGGGTATGAAAAGGGGCAGGCCCTTTCGGGTAGAGAGGAGAAGAGCAGGAGTCTCTATTGGGTTCGGGCAGCTGCCCAGCTGGAGTACCCCAGCCCGTGCTCTTCCACTGCTCCATGCCTTCACTGCGAATTTCATGGTTCTGTGTTGTTTGGCCAGAGATAAAAGGAGTCGGAAAGAACGAGAAAGAGAGAGAGTAGCGGTAGAGGGGTTTAGGCAGGGTTTTGATTGGGTTACTTTCTATGGTCTCCCTGAAAAGAAACAAAAAATAATGAAAAAAAATTACTATAATACTACTTTATTTGGGTGTGTTAATAACAATTTACAAAAAAATAAAGATTGATGTTCGAGTGTTATTAATAATAATTTTTTAAAAACCCGTATCTTGAGAGAATGAGGTTGAATTTTACTGCAGATGCGATCGTGGAAGTCGGTCACCCATTGCAAGCTGGTAGAGTTTGGGATAATCGATTACCATTAACGACTCTACCGTCGTATAATTTCGATCTGTTTGCTTTTAGATGCCCAAGAGGCTTTTATTTTTGGTTTTGTAATAGTCTTTTCTAAAAAAAATGATAATCTTATATATTTTTTGGTTTGTTACTTGCTAGATTTGTTTTGTAGATAAAGAGTTAGGTTTCAAAATGATGAAAGACTTTTGTAGGAACAACAACAATTTAGAATTTAATTAAATCATCGGTTCTTGCACAGGTTAGTTATAAGTATATAACCAAAGTTCGATATAAAAAAATAGATTGTGTTGATA
The DNA here is from genome assembly GCF_958449725.1 of Rosa rugosa. NCBI lineage: Eukaryota > Viridiplantae > Streptophyta > Magnoliopsida > Rosales > Rosaceae > Rosa > Rosa rugosa. The sequence goes on from NC_084823.1 coordinate 22,864,518, forward strand.
TAATAAGGGGTCCTTGACCAAAAGCCCCAAAATGAGCCAAAGTTATCTCACTTACCCCAGCAACAGATTTTTATTCCCCACTACCTAATTTAACTTAAAAAAACAATTTTACCCTCAGTTAAATTAATAAATTACACCCCATATGCCATCGAGCTCTCTCTCCTCTCTCCCCTCCGATCTAACTCTCTCTTATCTCTCTCTCTCCTCTCCGATCTGACTCTCTCTCTCAGCCGGCGATGGTCGAACTCTCGATCAGAGCCTCAAAACAGCGCTGCCTAGCTTCAGACTATCGATCAGAGCCTCAAAACAGCACCGCCTACCCTCGGACTCCAGATCAGAGCCTCAAAACAGCGTCGCCTAGCCTCGGAGATACCTCGACGAAGTCTCTGAGATCGTCGATGGAGAGGCCGAACTTCCGATCGATCTGAACGTCGTCGTCGTCCTCTCCCTCTCCCTCTCCCTCTCCCTCTCCCTCTCTCTCCCTCTCTCTCCCTCTCTCTCTCTCCCTCTCTCTCTCTCCCTCTCTCTCTCTCTCTCTCTCTCTCTCCCTCTCCCTCTCCCTCTCCCTCTCTCCCTCTCTCTCTCTCTCTCTCTCTCTCTCCCTCTCCCTCTCCCTCCCTCCCTCCAGCACGAAGCCTCTCTATCTCTATCTTGCAGATTCCAACGATCCAACGAATGTCGTGATCTGCATCTCACCGGTCTCGACAATCCGGTTTCGATCGACCTATTGGGACCAAAACAGCAAATGAGGCTTTGCAACCGGCGACGGGTCTGCAACCGGAGAAAACCGGTGATCGAAGAAAGGTTGAGAGTTGGGTGCCCAAATTTTTTTATTTTATTTTTTTTAAGTAATGGGGCAAAAAGAAAGGAAAAAAAAAAGTTTTGAATGTCTATTGGGGCAATAGATGTTTTTTCCTGGTAAATGGGGGCAGAAGGCTCAGAAGAAAGAAAAATGAAAAAAAAATGTTCTATTGGGGCAATAGACGTCTGTTGAAGCGTCTATTGCGGGGCAATAGACGTTTTGAATTGATGTAATCTTCTCATTTTTTTTATTTAATCAAAGTTTATTTGTCTAAATTTAAAGAGATTGATTCCCATTCCTGCGACTGAAAGTTCTGTTGGGAGGCAATAGACGTCTATTGGGGGCAATAAACATTTCCGGTGAGGTTTTCAGAAAAGTCCGGTGGGCGGCGGCCGACGACCGGATTCCGGCGAAGTCCCTAATGGTTTCTCTCTCTTCCATTCTCTCTCTCTCTCTCTAAGTAAACAAAGGGGTGGGGTAAAATGGTATTAAAAAAAAATCTTAATGGGGTATTAAGGAAGACCTCCTTAGAGTGTTTTAGGTAAGAGGGAATTAAAAAATATTAATGGGGTAAGTGAGAAAAAAATCTCTAGAAATTGGGTAAATGGACAAAAAGTCAAAAACCCTATAATAAGATCTCGTTTGGTTCACGGAAAGGAAATCAATTCTTTAAGAAATCCTATGGCAAAGGAAAATAAACTTCCCTCTAACTTTCTTTTCCGCGGTTTGGAAAAGTTGGGAAAGTAAGGAAATCAATTCCTTAAGCATTATACGCATAGATTGATTTTTCTATGAATTGCTAACCTAAATGCAAGTTATTTTGAACCAACAATGAATCAAGTATGTCTAATTATGTGAACAACTTACTTCATTAAATGTCAATAGCATGAAGATTCTCTAAATTTCTATTACTTTACAATAGATTTTATTTTGTTACTTGGTCCATAATAGAGGTATATATAGATTACTGTAACTAAGAACTTGTTGTCACAAATTTTTATCGGCCAACAAGAAATTCTAAAGATTGGAAGTTCAAAATCAGGTAATTTGACACGCTTGAGCTTGTAAGACCTAGCCACAAGTTTGCACATCAGCTAGGGTTCGGAAAAACTAAGGTTTCTCTAGTCCTCTTTCGGAATTTTCCATCTACCATCGATGGCTGCGAGATTGTCTACAGCGCTGGCTCTAACAAATGAGGTCATCGTGGATCTGGAGGAGATGGGTTCGGCAGCCATTACTGCATCCTCATTTTACTTGGTGGGAAGGGTTTTGACCTGAAAGGCTGGAGATGATAAGGGGCATCCTTGAACGCTAGTGGTGGTTTGGGGGTTGAATGATTGATCATCGTCCATGAAGATGGACATTTTTTGTTCAAGTTCAAACTGAGGAAGGAGTGCAACCGTATTCTTCATGATAGACCTAGGTATTACAATGGTCGAATATTGTTGCTGGGAGAGTTGATGGACTTGAGGAGATGGCGATGGTACTGCTGCAGTTCATGAAAACCTAGGTGGTGGTAAGGAGGTTACTGACGCGATTGAGGACGGAGGGATCCTTGATGATGTTGGGAGCCTCGATGGGTCGCTATCTCTGAGTGGACCAGTTTGTTTTACAGAGAGGGGAGGCTGAGCAGCGGTTCCGGGTCATGGTGGACGTTCAACGGCGGTTGTGGACCACGCAGTCTTTCCGCTTTGCCTTTACGATGACGATGGAGGTCGAGTTGCACTGTGAGAAAGTCAAAGGACGATGCAAGGCTTGAGGATGATTCAACCATGGCTCTGATGGTTGTGGTTAATTTCTGATGAAGCAAGCTGCGGTAGTGCAGCATTTAGTAATGTCGACGCCAGTGTTGAGAGCGGGAAATTGTGTGGGACAGGTTAGTGGTAAAAGGGTCAGCAACGAAGCTAGAGCATAGAAAAGAAGTAGGATAATCATTTACAGAAAACTTATGATAAAAGGGATTAAAAGCTATTATAATCTATAACAGTCATCCAACTTGTTTTTAGAAACTGAGACCGGCACAGTTTGGTTAGTCGAATGACTGTTCTGCTTCAATGAATTTGATTTTCAAGGCTGTATGTTGTTCTTATTGAAAATTTGATTTTGTAGGCCCTCCATGTGGCAAACATTGGTAACTTAGCATTTATCATAGTCAGAAATGGTGCTGTTTTTAAGAGATCAATGATTCATGATGGAACTCACCTGCCTTCCTGCCCGAGCAAGAAGAGTAAACTTCCGGTTGATGGCTGGTGACTGAGGTAAAAAAGCAAGACAAAGTTAGAGTAAGAAAGTGTAGTAACACTTTGAAACCATTTTTGAAAGCAAAATGAAGATAGTAGAGAAAGTTGATAGATTTAGCTGAAAGGAACTAACATTAGAAAGCCAAAGCAGCAGGTCCTGGGAAACCACCCTTTTCTCAAACCCTTGGTGAGTGATTCCTAATTCATCTATTCTGGACATATCACATACGGTAGCAAGTATTAAATATCAGGTATATAAACTCAAAAAGACCATCAGCTAGCAAGTTCCTTATACACACCACAGATCATATTCTATACCAAAAACGCTTAACTTAATCATTTAGTAAAGAGAAATTAGGGAATCAACTTTTATCACTGGATGCCCATGTATGGCAGCCTTGGCAGGACTTGGATTTGATGACCCAAAAGAATATTTGTGCAATATATGGCAGAACCAAAAATTAGAATAAGTGGGGTCTGGAAAAAGAACATTCAGACTCCCATAGACAACGTGCACATTTACAAAAAACTGAAAAGTATAAACCTCTCTTATAGCCCTGGTATGACTTTGAGACATAATGTAAGGCCACTTTCAGACCTCACCTAAATGACTTTATTTCTCTGTTTTCAAATACCCAATGATAGTGTCTTTACATAGAGCCACTTTCAAACCTAGACAACATGGAACAATAAAACCATGAGCCTAACCATTCCGACTAACCCCTTGTTGGTCCCAAGTCATAACTCCTAAATGGCACTTTACAGTAACAGCACAATCCTTGAAGTCAACTAATATGTGATTTTTCCTAAAATTCTAACTTCCACCGACATCCCCATATTCTATTACAGTTCCTTGGACTAATTTTAATTTGTTGCACTATTTGCAGGCAGTAATGATGCAAGGTTTCATTTATAATATTCCCAGCTGATCTATAATCTCAACAACAATATCACTCCAACCAGTCCTTGGAAACATATGAATTCCCCAGAAACAAATAGGATGTTTTCATGCTCAAAATGCGAACTTAATTGAAATTGACAATTCAGGACATCTAAACTTTATCTAATATGAAGCAAACGCAGAGGAGGCCTGGACTACTTTTGTAAGTACTATCGCCAAGATACTAAATCTGGACCTAAACTGCATGCTTCATTTATACCCGTTCATCGCGCGGACTTGAATATTAGATATACGAAGACAATTCAGAGCCCACTTAGAGCAAGTTCACCCGTTGGGTCACCGGGTCACCTACTATTCACTACTTTTTGGTGTATATTTTCATTCTCTGGGTCACGAAATACACTATGCCCGTGACCCAGGACACGAAATACACTGTGCAGGTCACCATGGTGACCCAGAACACTGTACAGGGTGACCCAGGGCACGAAATACTCTGTGCTCGTGACCCAGAGGGTGAAATTAACACTAAAAAATAGTGAATAGTGGGTGACCTGGTGACCCAACGGGTGAACTTGCTCTTACAGTCACAGTCTGTCTTGTTCTCCTACCCTAAGTCGCTTAGAGCTGCTTCTTCCTCCATCACAATTATTTCTCTGGTTGGAATTCATATTAATCACAAATTTAGAAGCAGAAATGAAGTCAAGAAATAGGGAGAGGGGAAAAAAAAAACCATTAAAGTGATTCCATTACACATTTTTGACAAATGAATGACATGAGTATTTGGATAACAGAAGTCATTCAACTAACCAAACTTAGTGTTTCTTCCTTTTGAGAAGGGAACTATTATGAAGTAAGGAGACCTCATAATCTGTCTGAGATAACTGTAATTCTATTGGTATGAAGTATATATCGAGTAGTGTCAACAAATCATACTCATAAGTATTGTCTGCAACTAACTGTAATAATAACTATCCTGAAGCAACAAACAGTTAACATCTATACGTAAACAGCACCATCAAAAATGGTCCCAACACCCAGGAAAATTAAAAACTTTCACTCTAGACATTCAACTCTCCACACTGTTCCATTTAGTTCCAAGCAAGAAAGCATCAAATTCTTCAATACCCAATTCAAGCTTCAAAATTTCACCCTACTCCTCTGTTCTATCAGCAACAAAACATACCCAATATCCAAATAACACACAACAACAGCAAAACACATCACATCAAATCGTGAAAACAAAAAATAAGAACACCCAAAAAAGGCTAAAAGAATTGAACCTGAAGAATTAACTCCAAATTGGTAGAGATCCTGAGTAACAGAACGGGGAGCCTCCTGAATACTATTCCCACTCTCAAACCGCTCCATATCCTCCTACACTCTTCTAGTACCAATATCTAACCAGGAACACAAAAACAGAGCAGAACCCAGTAGCTAAAATTCCCAAAACCAATCAAGGGTTGAATCCCAGAAAGCAAAACCCTTAAAGCTGAAATCTCCCCTAATCACAATTCACACTAGCCAATTAAAATTGCAGAACAAATTTCTCTGAAACTGTAAGTAGGAATCTATGCCTTAGATTTATAAGCTAACCCACAGTAGACTGGTGAAACATCAAATGAAAAACTCTATACACAATCAATCAACCCCAATATCGTTGATAAAGGAAAAAGAGGGAGAGCCATTCAAACATATTAAATAACAAACTCTAAATGCATATCTTATAGCAACAACAGAAAACAAAGACAAAAGGCATCGATTTTTTTGCATCAAAACCATATCAGTAAAGAAAACCAATGAAATGAAATGGAAATCAAAGAGGCCAAAATGACGATGAATAACCAAAAAATCTAGCAATCCATTACACAATACATTCCGTCGATGTTAAACCTTTCAAAATCCACAACCAGTGACTTATCGAAACGAAACCTCTCCTTCTCTTCTCTTGATCCCAACGACCTCTATCGCCTTGCCCAAATCCTCACACTCTTGTATTGTAAAACGGCAGAGAATCACAAAAAACACCAAACACCCTTATCACCGAAATCATGAACAATGAAGCAAAAAACCAAACCCTTATTCTCAATTTCCACAATCGACGATCAATGTCACCAAAAAACAAAACAATGGAAAACCCCAATGTCCATCCAAAGACCCCAACTTTAAACAAAACCCACATTAATCAAGACAATATTCAGATCCAGATGCAACCAGACCTGAGAATTAGGCGAGACAATTACCGGAGCTTAAAATTATCAGATAATCACTTTAGGGATTCGCCTCCGATCTATCTCTCTAGTCTCTACCTCCTCCTCGTGCAAAGCAAATAAACACAACCGATCTCTCGATCGCTCTAGCAGATTATCCCGCGCGATGCCGCGGGTTTGTTTATTTGCTGCGGTACCCTACAAAGATAATCAAAGATATTCCAATATTAAAAACAGCATGGTCAATGTATTTGCCAATCGAGAAAGCAGGGAATGAGTAAAGACATAAAGTTTCAAACGATGAAAACATAAAACTGAAATAAGAGTTTACGGTAAATAGATGTAAATAAGAACTGTAAACCTTGGTTTGATATAATTATAAGTGTGGAAGTTATGATAAAGTTCTGACACCATTTTTTTTACCTCAACAGAAAAGTCATCAGTCAATTTTAGCGAAAATATATTTTCAATACCAGCTTGTACAGAGATTTTGATAAAAGTATGGAAGTTTGATTTTCATAGCTGAAGTATCGTCCTTTCTGGAATTTATAACAGGTGAGTGCTTGTTTTGAAATTTAGTTAAAGATGAAGCTGCTGCTGTTGCATTAGTGATGCTTCAGTTCAATAGAGGTACTACTACATGCTACCACAGACCAGATTAGTAAAATAAAAAAGGGTTAAAACTCAAATCTGCTTTACTTTTCTAATGTTTCCATTGAGCTACTACCATAACCGTTTACGTTTTCAACAACATTGTCAACTATCACAGGGGTGGAGAGGAGAAAAACTCGGGAAAAACATGACCATTAACTAAAGAACAAAAAAAAAATGAATAAGATGAAATTCCCTTCTCACAATGGTTAATACCAAGAATTATTTCAAATACAAATTCTCAAAACTTAGATCGCGCTATAAAATTAAAGCCATAAACAACCATCAGTTAACAACATATCGTACTGCGGATTTTTCTATTCTCATACGATGATGTTGATGTTCTACTATGATGTACCTGTATGAATAATAGAATGGACGAAGCAAAGAATAAAATTGAGAAAAGAAAAAAAAAACCCAGAAATTAGATCCAATCTAACATGAAAATTCATAAACACATAATATGAAGCACGCCCAAGTCTCTGAATTACCCAGACCCAGGAAATCACCAATCACACAGGAAAAAAAAAAATCACAAAACGTAGCAAGGAATTCAAGAAAACTAACATAATCTAACTATACTATACCCAAGTATCAATACACAAAACGAAGCAAAGAATTCATTACCTGATTGAGTGATTGTTGTGAAGTCTGATGAACCTGCAAAATTAAGAGAGCAGTGGGAGTTGGAGAACGGTCAGGAGGATCAATTGATTTCTGGAGTTTTGTAGCTTCACCGTCAAATTAATCTATTTGCCAAGTTTCTCTCTTTCTCTATGTAGAGTTGAGAGCGAGAGCTGCAGTTGCTGCTGTTCGGTTTAGGAGGAGGCAGAAGCCAGAAAGGAGAAAGGAGGAAGAGAGAGAGAGAGAGAGAGAGAGAGAGGTGAATGGCAGAGTTGCAAAAAGTTATAAACGAAGGGCAAAATAGTCTTTTCAAATTCCCAGTGAACAGCCCTACAGTGCCACTCACGTTTAGTATCTTCTAGTAAATTTGAAGTGAGGGCAAAAGCGGCACTCCACTTCGAGAGCGAAAGTATTGTTAAATGAAGAGGAGAAATAAAACACCAACGCAACAATTTTAGTAAATTGCGAACAACGACGCAGAAAATGCTCAAGTCATTGGCCGCCAAAAGTTCCCTCCACCTCTATCTCCACCAAAACCAAAACCCAAAAACCCTCCACCTCCTCCGCCACCTCACCACCCTCAATGCCTTCCCTCCCCAAACCCCGCTGTGGCCCCCACAAAAGTACAAATGGAGCATATGCACACATCTTTTTTTAGAAGAAAATAATAGAAAACTGCAGTTAACCTGATACACTTCGGCTAGCCACAAGAGCGCACATCGCTCACGTTCTTGAACAGAAGATCCTCCAACAATAGATCCAAAAACAGATCCACCTGCCTATATTTTGAATGATTAGTATATGTCCATCATTTAATTTAAACAAAAAAGAGTAAACTCAGTTTAATTTCACTTCAAACCCTACTAATAAAGTTGAACCATTACAGCATCAAGACATTAGTCACATTAAAACTCTAAAGAAACTAACAATCAAAATTAAAGGAGAACTACCCTGGCAAAGTTATTCACAACTAAACTGACTATTTTTCTGAGGCAAAAATTAAACTGAAAACCAACAACCTCCACAATGTCTTCAAAGGTACTAGAGGACACAATGAAATATCTACAAAATCCATATCAAGCAAAGCACAATATATATAAAGTTAAGCTTGATATCAGAGACTACATTTCAATGGCAAAAAGCGCATTCATGGTAACTGTGTACCAATATCAAGACCTACTTTCTTTGGGGTCGGAGAGTGATATTCACAGTATATGGTGACAAAAATTCTACTACTACTTTTTTACAAGGTTAGTTTATCAGGCCAATACGTATTATTTGGAAATTGATTATTTGATACCATCATATAAGTTGTTCATAACAAGCATCTAGGTAATATTGTAATCATGATCGAGTTTATTTGGCAATTATACGCTGTAACAACTTGTAATAACCATTCCAGACATGAACATCAATTATTGGAAAGGTAAAGGTGGCAGCAACATAACTCGTAATAGAAGTAAACATTCTTGATCAACTATTCATTTAGGTAGCTTTCTTGATGCAAATGAATGAAGATGTACTCCTCGATAACTTGCTGAGGATACAAACATCATGTGAAATTAGTTGTCAACTCACATTCATCAAACAAAAGTGTCCAACATATTCTAGCTTCTAAGTAACAACTTTTACAATACTAGGTCTTCTAGTGATACATCTTGCAAATAATACATATTATATGCAATTAATGTTACTCCTCTCTAAAGTATGTGTTTGATAATAGCACAATAGTGTATTTTTTACCCGATTTAGCTTAATGCATTCGTCGAGCCATCTTACAGTTCGATCAACCGAGGTCTTGTTCCTCTTATCAGACACCCATGCAGGAACTTCATCCGCCAAAGCGGTCCATATATTAGGCTTTAACGAAAAAATCAATTCAACATACTCTACAGGCTTAACCTACAAACACATAAAAACCAATTGTAAATTCACTACATTAACACAAAAACAAATTAAGAGTACATGGAAACCAATATGTTCATGAGGGCACTTACCAAACTGTGACCATAGGGAGTCTCGAAAGATGCTCCCAATTTATTGGTGCTGTTACATTCTGGGAGACATTGAATAGAATCTCTCGGAATGGCTACGAATCCGTGGTCCGGCAAACCTAGCATCTTATGCAATCCTCCTATTTTCGATATTGCACTACGCCAATAATATGATCAGACGACAGTTTTTCACTGTCGTCTGATACCCCTCTTTGATGTTGACTGAGTGAGTGTCGTCTGATAGAGGTATCAGACAACAGCGAGATTCTGTCGTCTGAAGAAAATTTGGACAAGAGCAAGAACTAACAAAGCTGTTGTCTGAACACCAGAAAAGATAATAGACAACTTAAAATAGCTATTGTCCAAAGTGAATTAAGTCAGCAGAATCTAAAGAAAAGGAACTTCTGAGGTCATTAAGACAACATAACTTATAGTGTAACATTGTCTGTTAAAGTTTCACACTATTTTTCTCATAGTAAACTCTTGTGTGTTGTTTAATCAGACAACAGCTTTCTGGGTTTTGCAGTTATTGAAGTTTATTTCCAACCATAGTTTTCCTAGTATGATGTACTAGTTAATGAAGTGAGACAATAGTTTCTTTGTACTCTTTGTTGTTTTCATTTGTTTCACACAACAGAATATGTACCTTTGTCATTGTGTTTTACAATGTTGGGCAATAGAACCAGTTTAAAAGATATTGTTGTTATGTTGTACAGACAACAGTTTTTTCATTTGATTTTTTTGGTGCTCAATTGTAAGACAATGGTTTTCTGGTGAAATTGCATTGTCTAAGATTGGATAATATATAAGACATACATTCTAGATATTGCATCTAACAAAAACTTATCAATCAATGCATCCACAAACACATCCAATATTGATGCCAAAAGATTTCCATTAATTCCAACAAGATCTACAATATTCCATTAGCAGTATTCATTCCAATAACATCAACACAGTATTCATCCAGAAAACTCCATTATGCATTGATGGTACAGTTTAACCACAACTAATTGAAGCTTGAGGCAATGCAGGGAGGATTCGAGATGGATTTGTAGCAGGAACTGGTTCTATATACATCTGCACAGCTGCAATTTCCTTTGTCTTGGAGGTTTGTGGTTGGTGACATTCACAGTTTTAGGAGGCCTATAGCAGCTGCAAGCTTTAATCCATCAAGGGAAAGATTAAGATATCAAATGTTTTCAAGTCAACATTGAAGTAACTGATATGTAAACATAAAGTAGACTAGATAGAAAGGATGTCTTAGGAACAGGTTTTGCAAACTTTAGCTAGAAGAACTTTTTGTCTCTATACTGGAATTATACTCAAATGGCTAGCTAAATAACACAAAGGAATCAATAGCATGTTACTACACAATAATAGGTCGAATGATTCTTAGAGTGCATGACTTTCATTTTCTTTACCCTCCAAAAACAGAGGTATTTTTTCAGAAATCATCTTAGCTTAAATAACGGATGAACTTCAAATGTTCCACAAAGCCAACAGACTAAAGAGGACCAGCTGTTGAAATTTTGTTTCTATATAGTAGAGAAAAATCCAACAACATGTAGGGACCCTTCCCACTCCTTTCTATTTGTTCTTACCCTTAACTAGAAGTAAACCAAAATGAAGTTGCGAAACTAGCTACGGAACCAGAAGAGCTCAAACCTAATTTCAAACATCCATAGAAAATCAAGAATGATTCTTTCGCCACAGAACAAATTACAGAGCTAAAAAGTAAGAACCAGTCAAGGAGCTCACCTTGTGTTTGATACAATGCCTCAGTCAACGAGCAAAGCCTCCCTTGATCAATGGCCGAATCTCCGGCCAAAGATGAAACCAAACGCCTTCGGCACTGCGTTAAAACACATTAATAAACTGAAATTGATGAAGAAAATGGATTAAAGAGGTGAGCTCACCCGTGCTTACCAGGCCTAGCAAGCTAGAAGAGTAGTAAAATCTTCAAATACTTGAATAATTTCAAGCACAAGATGCCCAGAAAGAAAAGCACAAATTCATAACCACTCTCCTCTGCTTTAGTACTCAAACTAATCCATTCAAGATCCACAGGACCTCCAAATTCAGAAAACGCAAATCAAAATCCATAATCTTTAGAATTGAAGCTTCTTGACAAAGAGAAGAGTTCAAAGCTTACTGAATCAAAGCGATGACGGAGGTATTGCGAGATGGTGGCCAGAAACTAAAGAAGGCTAGGGAGCAGCAGCGTCGCGGATTGGAGGATTGCGTGCAAAGGCAGGAGTGGGTGCACGACGATGCTGGCCATGGGTTTTGATCGGATTGAGTTGCTGGTTCGATTGGTGGTGGCGGTGTAGTGCATTGGTGACCGAAAATAGTTTCCTCAAACGATGGCAAGGAGAAGTGGAAGGAGAGAGGAGAGAATTAGCCGTGCGGCTAAGGAAGAGAGAGAGTGTGCTGGGTTTCTAGGGTTAGTTCCTTTAAATACTAGTCAACATCAAAGTAAAATTTGGTCGAACGGAGGGAAAGGGTGAAAATTTAAAATTTGGCTAAGTGTTAAATTTAACTTGGGCGTGCCAACATTTTGAACTCTACAACTCATACAACATCAATTTAAGTACATTGTTTGAAAGAGAGTGGCACAATGAACAACTAAAAACTGTTGTGTGAATCAAACAATCAGACGACATATTTTTCAACCATTGTATTAATAGTAATTGCACAATAGCAATGTAATAAGAGTTTTCTGAGTAAATTTATTCAGACGACATCAAATTTCAACCATTGTCTGAATAACAATGAAACAACATCAACATTTATTATGTTGTCTGAAACTAGCTATTTAGACAACACCAACCTGAAAATCTGTTGTCCCTTTAAGAAATGCGGACAACATCACACCTATTTTACAATAACTGTTGTATGATTGAATCATACATAATAGAATAATTCTTGCTGTCGTCTGAATTTTTCAGACGACAGAAAAAATGTGCGCAGTTGTCTGATGCGTGTTGTCTGATTCAATTATTGGCGTATTGTTGTCTGAGGTGAGATGCCTTCTAAGTTGCCAGAATGGTAGAAATGTTAAGTTTGTTGTCAGAACCCAATTCAGAAACATTTAGAATGCAATTTTAGAAAAGGGTGGAGAGTAGAAGTACTTACAAGTAAAGGGAGCTAAGATGGAGGAGATGGGAGTCAGGGGAAAGGAAGAGAAGGGAGAAGGTCAGGGGGTATGAAAAGGGGCAGGCCCTTTCGGGTGGAGAGGAGAAGAGCAGGGGTCTCTATTGGGTTCGGGCAGCTGCCCAGCTGGAGTACCCCTACTCGTGCTCTTCCACTGCTCCATGTCTTCACTGCGAATTTCATGGTTCTATGTTGTTTGGCCAAAGATAAAAGGAGTCGGAAAGAATGAGAAAGAGAGAGAGAATAGCGGTAGAGCGGTTTAGGCAGGGTTTTGATTGGGTTACTTTCTATGGTCTCCCCGAAAAGAAACAAAAAAAAATGAAAAAAAATTACTATAATACTACTTTATTTGGGTGTGTTAATAACAATTTACAAAAAAATGAAGATTGATGTTCGAGTGTTATTAATAATAATTTTTAAAAAACCGGTATCTTGAGATTGAATTTTACTACGGATGCGATTGTGGAAGTCGGTCACCCATTGCAAGCTGGTAGAGTTTGGGATAATGGATTACCATTAACGACTCTACCGGCGTATAATTTCGATTTGTTTGCTTTTAGATGCCCAAGAGGCTTTTATTTTTGGTTTTGTAATAGTCTTTTCTTCTAAAAAAAAATGATAATCTTATATATTTTTTGGTTTGTTACTTGCTAGATTTGTTTTGTAGATAAAGAGTTCGGTTTCAAAATGATGAAAGACTTTTGTAGGACCAACAACAATTTAGAATTTAATTAAATCATCGGTTCTTGCACAGGTTAGTTATAAGTTCATAACCAAAGTTAGATATGAAAAAAATAAAAAAATAATTGTATTGATATAATAACGTCTCGTTTGATTCACGGAAAGGAAATCAATTCTTTAAGAAATCCTATGGCAAAGGAAAATAAACTTCCCACTAACTTTCTTTTCCGCGGTTTGGAAAAGTTGGGAAAGTAAGGAAATCAATTCCTTAAGCACTATATGCATAGATTGATTTTTCTATGAATTGCTAACCTAAATGCGAGTTATTTTGAACCAACAATGAATCAAGTATGTCTAATTATGTGAACAACTTACTTCATTAATTGTCAATAGCATGAAGATTCTCTAAATTTCTATTACTTTACAATAGATTTTATTTTGTTACATGGTCCATAATAGAAGTATATATAGATTACTGTAACTAAGAACTTGTTGTCACAAATTTTTATCAGCCAACAAGAAATTCTAAAGATTGGAAGTTCAAAATCAGGTAATTTGACACGCTTGAGCTTGTAAGACCTAGCCACAAGTTTGCACATCAGCTAGGGTTGGGAAAAACTAAGGTTTCTCTAGTCCTCTTTCGAAATTTTCTATCTACCATCGATGGCTGCAAGATTGTCTACATCGCTGGCTCTAACAAATGAGGCCATCGTGGATCTGGAAGAGATGGGTTCGGCGGCCATTACTGCATCCTCATTTTACTTGGTGGGAAGGGTTTTGACCTGAAAGGCTGGAGATGATAAGGGGCATCCTTGAACGCTAGTGGCGGTTTGGGGGTTGAATGATTAATCATCGTCCATGAAGATGGACATTTTTTGTTCAAGTTCAAACTGAGGAAGGAGTGCAACCGTATTCTTCATGATAGACCTAGGTATTACAATGGTCGAATATTGTTGTTGGGAGAGTTGATGGATTTGGGGAGATGGCGATGATACTGCTGCAGTTCATGGAAACCTAGGTGGTGGTAAGGAGGTTGCTCGCGCGATTGAGGACGGAGGGATCCTTGATGATGTTGGGAGCCTCGATGGGTCGCTATCTATGAGTGGACCAGTTTGCTTTACCGAGAGGGGAGGCTGAGCAGCGGTTTCGGGTCATGGTGGACGTTCGACGGCGGTTGTACGTGGACCACATGGTCTTTCTGCTTTGCCTTTACGATGACGATGGAGGTCGAGTTGCACTGTGAGAAAGTCAAAGGACGATGCAGGGCTTGAGGATGATTCAACCATGGCTCTGATGGTTGTGGTTAATTTCTGATGAAGCAAGCTGCGGTAGTGCAGCATTTAGTAATTCAGCGCTAGTGTTGAGAGCGGGAAATTGTGTGGGACCGGTTAATGGTAAAAATGCTGCAATCTAGTCGTGGATGACAGCTAGGGTTTCTACCTGTAGAGAGGCTAGGTCGGCAGTGATCTATGGAGAGGTGGTGGCAGAGTTGTTTCGGCAACCCAAAACGACTTTGGTATAGACGAGTTTTTCTGTGGCACTACAGTGGGACCAATGTAGGCGGAGGAAACGGTTCTAACAAAAATATGTCTTCTTATTTACAATCACACAACTGTATTAACTAGAATATTTTATCTAAAATTAAAACATAATAATCAAATTTTGAAAAGTGAAGTGTGAGGATAACTCATACAACAGAGAAAATAAAATGATGTTGTCTAATGAGTCTTTCATACAACAGCCCAAAAACGACTTTTGTTGTGTGAATGATGTCAATGTCATGTGCAGCATGACTGCACGGCAGCTGTGCCTGGCATCTGCCGAGGGAAGGCACAACACTGATAACAAAATAACTGTGGACTGTTTGTGTTTCATACAACGGGTTTTCACTGTTGTGCTAGTTTTCATCACACAACGCTCCAATACACAACGGAGATCATCCAAATCACACAACATTTTTTTCCCGTTGTCTGTTAGCTTTTTTGGCCTAATGTACGAGAATTATTGATGAATGCACTATGGCTAAAGACATTAACAATAAGATTGTGCACTATACCTGAAGTTGAATGTGACAATGAAAGTGTGGATAAAGGTGGTGAAGATGAGGGTGGTGAAGAAGATGGCGGTGAAGATGAAAAAAGAGATCAGGATCATTGCCTCAAAGTTAGAAACCCTAGTGTAGATATTCTTTCACGTTTTAAACTCAAATATGAACACTGTGTAGTCAAAGCCAATGTCGGTCTCTATGATCATACTGCAAGTGAGCATCCTAAATTTGTTAACCGTGCATCAGGACTTCTCTGACTCTATGTCCACATTTTTCATCCGGACAAGGTCATAATAATGAATCTTTTATTGATTTTCCTGCACTCGAAGAATTGGTTATAGATGGAACCACAGGACATGAGGTACGAGGATTATTAATGAATGCGCTATGGCTGAAGACATTAGCAATAAGATTGTGCACTATATCTAAAGTTGAAGTGACAAAGAAAGTGTGGATGAAAGTGGTAAGGATGAGGGTGGTGAAGAAGATGGCGGTGAAGATGACAAAAAGAGATCAGGAAAATGATTTCTATATCATTGCCTTAAAGCTGGAAACCCTAGTGTAGATATCCTTTCACGTTTTAAACTCAAATTTGAACACTGTGTAGTCAAAGCCAATATCAGTCTTTATGATCATACTGCAAGTGAGCACCCTAAATTTTCTAACCGTGCATCAAGTCTTCTCAAATCAATTTCATATATGAAGTATCTGTCTCTTTTAGCTCATTATTTGGAAGTTAGTATTACTTGACTTAATCCTTAACTTGTTAGTTCTCTTAATCATTCTTTGTTTGTCACATTTATAATTTTTAATAATGTGAATGTTGAATTTGAGCACTAGTTTTTGTTTGATCATTCAATGTAGTCTTCTTGTTTGCCTTCTTTTAATAAATTGAAAGAATTGAAGCTGGTTTCCCAAGGTTGTTATCGATTGGAATCACTGTTACTAGAGATTCTCTAGATATCACCGAATCTGGAATGGTTTGCCCTAGATCGTGAGGTAATATGAATTTCCAGTTATACACGCTACTAGATTATATACACATTAAGAAATCTATGTTCATTGTTTAAATGACCATCAGGTTGACAGTTGTGGCTGTAATGCGAAATGATGCTTGAACAATCCTCTGAAATCTCCACAAGCTGTGCCTCCTTGTTTGATGTCAAAGCTGAAGATATCTCCATAATGAGTTTTACAGGACCTCCGGAAGAGATGGAAGTCATTAAGTAGTTGTTGAAGACGAGTCAAGTACTGAAGAACATGATCATCTCTATGTCGATGACTAATTGTGGAGATGTAAAGGGATTTGCTCATGTTTCCAAGAGGTTCGAAGGCTTGTGAGGTTAAGTTGATGTAAGTTGCAGTCCTAATATAAAACTTACTGAGACCAAACACTCGTCTCACAATAATTTTACTTTGAATAGTCCAGTTTCTGTTTTCAGAGGGATAATACCCAGGACACCCAAGTGCTGCATAACACTGGAATTTGTTTCTCTTGTCTATTACAGTGTACTTTACCTTGCCAAACCAAAATTCGTACAACTATTGTGCGTTATTGTCAAACAATATGTAAATTAGTTGTTGATTATTTCTATACATGAGTTGTTGCACCATTTATCCCTTTTTGAGTCTTGGACAATAACCCTCACTCTTGTACCGATTTGTTGGGTTTTCTCTCAATTCAGTTACACTAGGTAACGTATCGGTGCAATGTTGCGGGCAAAGAGGTTTTTTTTTATGTAGTTTTTTTTGTTTTTTACAATTCTACTGATGAACCCTAAAATACAAAGACATCATTCCTAGAAAAATAAGGTGGCAAAATACACGAAAAGATGACGAAGAACAAACAATAGTTTATGAAAACTGATGTGTAAAAGAGTATCAGACATTATTTCTGAAATAATAATCCATGCAAATGTCCACTTAGATACTCTTCAACATATACTTTATCAAGCATAAAATTCCAAAATATGAAGAATTGAATATTGTTAACATACAAACATTATCGTAATTATAACAATTTTACATCAATTTTGTGATGCTGTTTGTTATTTGGAACATTGGTGTCTGACCAATGTCTGGTCTTTCCTGATCTTTCTCTACACTTACTAAGACATCGGTCGATTTTTAGTTTTAAATCAGTTCTGGATTGATGTTTGGTGATATAATTCTAGTAGTGCTACAGTTTTTCAGTTTTCAGTTTTCAGTATATTCTGATCCAAGTGCCTTTCTTTCAACACTAGTACTAAACCACTGAGAATTTCGAATCAGTTCCCTCTAGACAAAGTTAGTAGACACAAAAATAAACAGTTCAGAATTAAAATCACCCCAAAAGCATTTTTCTAGAATTAGATATGGATTTTTGAAATTTGTGTACAAAAACTAGTATTTCTAGCACTTTGTTATATTTTAACCTTCAAGTCCTCTATTCTTTCAATGACTTAAACTTGAAATGCATTAACCATTTTAATCTCATTTAATTAGTTATTAAACCATCATTCTTTCTGTTGTAGAGAAACTGAAATTGAGAAGAAATTGTTGTGTGTTCTCATTGATAATAAGAGCTTCTATATATAGAGGATTACAATGCATAGAGTCTGAATCATACAAGGAAAGATAATCTCTAGAATCTTCTAATTAAACCCTATTACCACTAGGTCAAGTAACCTAGAGTTTGGGCCAAACACAAACTAGGGTTTTACTTGAACACTACACTCCCCATTGTGTTGCCCAAACGCGGTGCTTCTCTCGTTGCCTCGCTAAAAACTTTGCCGAGTAACAAAAACTCAGTGGGACAAAAATAACCTCGGTCGAAGGGGAAAAAGAGCACAACACACCATTCACGCTTCGAGACGAACATGTAGACATCTCCCCCTGATGTCTGCACCTCCCCTGATGACTACGATCATGGGAGTTCAGATAATTTCCGCAAGCCAATCCTTGCCACATGTTTCTCGAACGTGGATTTGGGCAATGACTTAGTAAACAAGTCTGCCACATTGTCCTCAGATCGAACCTGGTTCACTTTGATCATGAGGAGCTTCTGTTGTTGCTGATTGTAGAAGAATTTGGGCGATATATGCTTGGTGTTGTCGCCTTTGATGCAGCCTTGCTTCATTTGTTCAATGCAAGCAGCATTATCCTCATAAATGCTTGTTGGCTCATATGTGGTAGACTTCAAACCACAATTGCTTCGAACTGCTTCGTGAAGAGCGATAATCTCTGCATGATTCGAAGAGGTAGCGACTAAGGTCTGCTTTGTAGACCTCCAAGATATCGCGGTCTTTCCCATGGTGAAAACATAACCAGTTTGGGAGCGACCTTTGTGTGGGTCAGAAAGGTACCCAGCATCAGCAAAACCTTCTAAAACACTTATATCGTTTTGGGATGGGGAGAGGGAACGCAGTCCACCATGTGTGGCGTCCCTGACACTTGATGGGTCAAAATCCATCTTCTCTCTGTAGGAATAGAACAAGCCCATATCGATCGTACTACTTAGGTATCGAAAGATATCTTTAACACCAGTCCAATGGCGTCGTGTAGGTGCAGAGCTATATCTAGCTAGCAAGTTCACAGCGAATGAGATGTCCGGTCTTGTGCATTGTGCTAAGTACAATAATGCGCCTATTGCACTTAGGTAGGGCACTTCTGCCTCTAGCACTTCTTCATCGTCATCTTTTGGACGAAATTGATCCTTATTTGGATCAAGACTACGGACGACCATTGGGGTGCTTGAAGGCTTAATCTTGTCAATGTTGAAGCGCCTAAGCATCTTTTGGGTATAAGCTGATTGATGAATCAGGATACCATCTCTACGGTGCTCAAGTTCCAAACCGAGGCAAAACCGTGTTTTCCCAAGATCTTTCATCTCAAATTCGGATTCCAAGTGTTCAGCGGTTTCCCTTAACTCTTTAAGGGTGCCAATTATATTCATGTCATCGACATAAACTGCTATTATTGCAAATCCGGAACTTGTCCTCTTTATGAACACACATGGGCATAGTTCATTATTGACATATCTCTTGCCAATCAAGTAGTCACTTAGACGGTTATACCACATCCGTCTGGGTTGTTTCAATCCATATAGTGAGCGTTTCAATCTAATCGCAAACGCGCTCCGTGGTTTAGAGCCACTTGATTTGGGTAACTGAAGTCCATCTGGGACCTTCATGTATATTTCTGTATCTAGATCCCCATATAGATACGCAGTAACCACATTCATAAGCTGCATGTTCAGTTTTTCGGAAACTACCAAACTGACAAGGTAGCGGAACGTTATGATGTCCATTACGGGAGAATAGGTCTCCTCGTAGTCGATTCTAGGGCGTTGTGAGAAGCCTTGCGCCACAAGGCGAGCTTTGTACCTTACAATCTCGTTTCTCTCATTACGCTTTCTAACGAATACTCATTTGTGACCAACTGGTTTGGTGTTAGGCGGTATTGGTACAACTTTGCCAAATACCTTTCTTTTCGCTAGAGAATCAAGTTCTGCCTGGATCGCATCTTTCCACTTTGGCCAATCAGCTATACGTTGGCATTCATCAACGGAGCGTGGTTCGATGTCATCGGTCTCAATAATCTCACGCGCCACTGAATACGCGAATACATCATCAATGATGATGGAGTTTCTTTCCCACGTCTCATGTACACTAGTGTAATTTACAGAGATCTCTACGTTCTCAGGGATAGGTTCTGACATTGAGGCATCCCCCAATGATGTCTCTTGGACATAACCATAATCCGGAACATTCTCATGGGACGGATTTTGAGTATCGATGATCAAAGGATTTTTTTGTGCCTCATTCGCTTTCTTTCTAGGGCAAGAATCCTTCGAACCAATCGGTCTACCGCGCTTCCTTGTGGGACCTGCGGCCATAGATGCCACATCATTGCCATGCTGGGCAATGGCGCCATCTCCTGGTGTCACAGGAGTGGCGTGATGTCCAGTATTCGGGACATCGATCCTTGCAGACACGTTTGCAGCAGGTATGTGTGATCTCGTCACTTTGGCAACATCAGAAAACGCATCAGGCAGAGTGTCTGCTACGTTCTGGAGCTCAATTATTCGTCGCACTTCAAGTTCGGACTGTGCGGTAGGGGATCGATGTCCAGTATTCGGGACATCGATCCTTGCAGGCACGTTTGCAGCAGGTATGTGTGATCTCGTCACTTTGGCAACATCAGAAAACGCATCAGGCAGAGTGTCTGCTACGTTCTGGAGCTCAATTATTCGTCGCACTTCAAGTTCGGACTGTGCGGTAGGGGATCGAGATGAGACATAGTGGGGACAGACCACGACAATTCATGTCGTTCCTGTTGAACATTTGTGTTCTTATCTCCCCCTAACGATGGGAAGACTGTCTCATCAAAGTGACAATCCGCAAATCTAGCGGTAAAGAGATCGCCTGTCAAGGGTTCAAGGTAGCAGACGATAGTTGGAGATTCATATCCAACATAAATGCCCATTCGTCGTTGTGGACCCATCTTAGTACGTTGTGGCGGCGTAATAGGCACATAAATGACACACCCAAAAATGCGTAAGTGCGAGATATCAGGCTCGTACCCAGTCACTAGCTGTAACGCAGAGTAAGATTGGGTTGCAGTGGGTCTTAGATGAATTAGCGTCGCTGCATGTAATATTGCATATCCCCAAGCAGAAACAGGGAGATTGGTACGCATAACCAATGTCTGAGCTATCATATGTAGTCGTTTGATAACGGCTTCTGCGAGACCATTTTGGGTATGAACATGGGGAACTGGATGCTCTACATCAATCCCCAGTGACATGCAATAGTCATCGAACGTTTTCGATGTAAACTCCCCAGCATTATCAAGTCGAATCGACTTAATTGGATGGTCAGGGTAGTGAGCCCGTAGACGTATAATCTGGGCAATGAGTTTAGCATAAGCAGCATTTCGAGTGGACAACATCGCGACATGTGACCAGCGTGTCAACGCATCAACCAATACCATAAAATCTTTAAACGATCCGCATGATGGTTGAATTGGTCCACAGATATCCCCTTGGATTCTCTGTAAGAACGGAATGAGTATTTTGGGATCCTTTGCGTAGGACGGTCTTGGTCCTAATTTCCCGAATGAACAGGCTTTGCAAAATGAGCGAGGGGCCTTAGAAGCAACCAATGAGGATTTTGGTTGGGCCTGCGCGTCTGTGGCGCTATTAGAAGCAAAATGTGCGACTACATCTCCCATTATGGCGGTGGAGCCATGGGAATTGTGGTTTATGGCGTCATGGCCATTGGGAGGAACAACCATGGCGTCATGCTCATGGTTGGCGTCATCACATGGGACTTGGGCGGCCCTATGGCGCCCCAAGACAGCTGTAGCGCCAGAGGCTGCAATTGTTGCGGTCTTACTAAGTCCAAGAATTAATTTTCGATTCTTGCTTCTTCTCACTCTGAAGAATGGATGTCCGTGTGAAGTCTTTAGTATACGGAGCATCATATCACGACCAGGATGTCCTAGTCGGTCATGCCAAAGCCAATATGTGTCGAAATCCAAGAGATCTTCTCTTATCACATTATTGGATTCAATTGGTCGAATGGTAGTGACATAAAGTCCACTGACACATAAGCTTTTCTAAGATGCGCTTTCGTGCGCAATCATTAGAGGTAATGCAAATGAACTCTTTTCCGTTCTCAGTATGCATTTCCGCATGGAATCCGTTGGCTCTTAGGGTTTCAGGGTTAGGGCTTCGTGCTGATAACGTGTTGTAGAGAAACTGAAATTGAGAGGAAATTGCTGTGTGTTCTCATTGATAATAGGGGCCTCTATATATAGAGGATTACAATGCATAGAGTTTGAATCATACAAGGAAAGATAATCTCTAGATTCTTCTAATTAAACCCTATTACCACTAGGTCAAGTAACTTAGAGTTTGGGCCAAACACAAACTAGAGTTTTACTTGAACACTTTCAAAATTTTCTGAAGACTTTACATATAGTATTTTAAACAATTTGACTAGACATTCTACAGTTCCTTTTATACTCTGTTATAAGTTTTTAGCAACTTGATTTTTTAAAGTGTTCTTACCACTTTTTCTAACAACAAACTCTATTTTTGAACCCAAATAATGGTCTGTTATTAGTTAGTATAATAGAGGAGAGACTCTTCTTCGGAGAGTATTGTAAACAATTTGTTAACCTTGTCTATCGTTGTTTGTGTTGCTTAATTGATTTGGCTTGATGTCTTGATCGAATTTTGAGAGGTTGGTGGTTGCTACAAGGTTGCATATAACAATAATTTCTTCCAGTGCTGCAATAATGATGCTAGCAGAGATGGAATATTACAGCACAAGAAGGTATTCAACTCTATGAATTTTAGTATTGTCAACATATTAGGTTGAAAAACTTAAGTAGATTTAGTATCATCATGATAGGTATACTTGTGCATATAGGATGTTGATTTTGGATATCTATTAATTTGTTTAGGACATGAGAACCACAAAATTTATGCTTTTGCATATGGTGGAAAGCTGTGGTTTCTTGATGCAAAAGAAAGTATGAAGGATCTCATTCACTAAACTTCCTTAGTTTCTCTATAGACAATGTAGATGTTGATTTCTACTCGATGACATATGTCCAATATAATGAATTTTATTAAGAGTTGGGTTACCATAAAAGTAAGAATATCCACCTCTCGTGATGTTACTTGACACTTCGGTTTGTACATTGTTGTAGTTATTTTATAAAGCTTCTTTTGGAGAAACAGTATGCTTTGCCAAATCCTGTAATCAAAGCTCTTGTTGCACATTTTATGAGATTTGTGGAGGAACCAAGGCTAAATCATGTGATATGGCACCAATCCGTTCTATTTTAGCTTAATTATGTCCTCATCTGGTCATCTTCATCTCCTCCTAGTGTTCTCTTTTTTAGAAAATAATATGAATGCCAAGATTAAGCCACTCATGTTAACGGGATTCCAAACCCCAACTTTAAAACATAATTATCAATTCAGTCAAAAATTTGTAACTGAATAAAGAACTTTTAAGTCGTGCATATGTAAGAAACTTATAAATGTTAAACTAACATGGATGACTACAAAAAATTTATAAATAGTTGACATTCTCGAGTATGATACAAACTTCTTTTGGAATGAATTTATTATTAGAAGTAAGACATTATTATACAAAAAGTGTCAATTTTGGTCTATTTATGATTCTAGATGAAATTACTTTGTTTATTTTTATTCAATATTACTTTGTTTTACAGATCCATAATTGTTTCGGAAAAGTTGAATTTTGCATAGAAGAGTAGGATTAGATTGTTTAGTTTTCTGACATCCTTATGACTGGGCAGTGTGAAACACCATTAGAGTATCTACTTAAGTCCAGTGTTTTTGGCTGGTCGGTGTGACTATGGCTGCAAAAAGTATGGGTGACTGCTTAGTTAATGGCCACAGCCTCAGCGTGGGCGCCTCTATGTTGCTGTAAGGTTCATGGTGAAAGATATAGTGGTGCGATGTCGTCTGTGTTGCTATCTAGGCTTTGTCGCACGGTTGCGTTAGTGTTGGTTTAGGTTTTTCTCAGCCATAATGAGCATTTGCAAACCCGCGGGTTATGGCTTGATGCAAAATGATGATGTTGCCGATGATGCAAATCATTCATTATAGTCGACATTGGGTGCCTCAATCTATTTAGGTGCCTAAATCAGTTTGGTTGGCCAACCTTTTGGGTGGTTTTTGGGTCTAGGTCAAAGCTCATATATTGAGTTTTAGTTATTGAAGGATCTATATTTAAGATTTTGGTCAATTTATGGGTGTGTTGCTTTTATTATCTGGTAAATTTTTGGCTGCTATACTGTAAAACGAGTCTCTGTATAAGTGCACTGGTAGTACCAAAATACGTATTTAGGTGAGCATTTTGTGTTAAGGCGAGGCTAGTTTTGATTGGTTTGCCAAATTCTCACATGCCTGTATGTTTGATCCACAAATCTGAAGATTGGGTTGTTGGTATTTATCTTAGGGATCGGAAGCTGAGATGAGTGCCTTGTACTCTGCTTTAGCACTAGACATGGAAAGAGTCGGTTGCTTTTTGGAAACCCCAATCAGTAGGTTTTTTTACCTTTTGTTTCTACTAGTTTTTAAATAGTTGCTTCAGAGCAATGTTCTATTATATTGAGATAAATTATTGGTGTAATACACTAATACACCTTCTAGTTTGTTATCTTTTAGCTCTAGTTGATTTTGACTATTGCATGCTCCCACTTTTAACCGAAATGTCCTCTTAAGTGAATTCTATCGTTGCTGCTATTTCAATGAATTATTTCCCTAATAGAAATGCAAAAAATTAGACAATGTTCAAGTAAATCTAGAATGTGTCTGGCCCAAATTCTAGGTTACTTGACCTAGTTGTAATAGAGTTTTGAATTAGAGATATTCTCGAAGATATTCATAGATATCTGATTAATTATACGATTATCGAAATGTACAACTCTGATTCTATGTCTTGTAATCCTCTATATAAAGAGGCCCCTATTATCAATGAAAGTACGACTCAATTCTCTCCCAATTAAGTTTTCCTTAAACACGTTATCAGCACGAAGCCCTAACCCCGAAACAAATAGCCAAACCCTGATTCAAGAAGCTAAAACCCTAAATTCGAATACAAAACCTTGAAGCCTTTTCTGCCACCACCTGATAGGAGCATTTTAAAGTGGTATTTTAATAGTTAATTCCTCACATTTTGCTTAGTTAATTCCTTAACGAATCGATTTTTAACTCAATTTCTATTTTCTTAGGTACATTGGAGTAAATGATGGTGAAATGAGCATTAGGTCCACACTTACCTATAAATGGTGGAGAAAAATGGAAATGTACTAAAATGTCAATTTTACACATTTTCCTACTCCGGCTAGGAGAAACCAAACCAAGCAAGGAAGAAGGAGCGGCCGCCGGACCAAATGAACTTCAAATGAGCTGAAACTTTCCAGATCCATTCTACACATCCTAAGGATCATTTCTTATGAAGAGTGCTAGAGCTATAATTGAGTGGAAGGCCTTCAAACAGTCAGCCCAATTTCCTGCAGAAGCAAAACTGGAAAACTGGACCTGTAAGAGGTCCAGCAGCATTTCCAGCCCAAAGGCATGGAAATAAATTCTGAAATTTTACCAAAATGATCTACACTCATGGTAGATCATTTCATATGAAGAAGTCACGAGCCAAAACTGAATTCCTGTTGGAGAAATAATTGAAGGAATAAAAGGGCAGAAACTGACCTAAAACAGCTCAACACCACATGTTCAAGTTTCCTACCCACATGAAGAAAGCTAGATGCTTTTCTCTTTTTCCTTGGATATATTTTTCTGCTCCAATAGATCATCATCACTTCCATACTTCTGCACCTTCATGCCTTGCTTTCATTTCATCATTACTCCATCTTTTCCATATTTTACAAACCACTTTCATTATTTTTCTTCCATTTATCATTTCACTCTTCTTTTTCTTCCCTATATAAACACCTTCTCCTCTCACTCTAACCAGATTCCTTCATCCATTCCATCTTCTTTGTCTCTCCATTTCCTTTCCATTTTCCTTTCCAACATCCTCTAGGGCAAACCACGAAGTTCAAGCAAGGCCAAGGAAGAGAAGAACCAAGCCGTGAGCATCATCATCCATCCTCCACCTTTGAAGCTTGCTTTCGAGTCTCAAAGGATTCAACGTTATTCACCCATCTTCATCTTCCATCCACGGTGTAATTCGACCTCTACTTTGTAACCTTTGCTTTGTATTTCGTTGGTTTTGCCTTAGTTGACATATATGTTTGAACAATTGTTAATTTCTGGAATTTTATGATTAATTGAGAATTTTCAGATTCATATATTGTGATTCAAGAGTTGCTTATGTGGGTTTGTTTAATTAAATTTGCATTATGGATAACTTTTGTATTTTAATCTTATGTGGTTGCAAACACTTAGGGTTTCGATATAATTGGTGCTAGGTTTAAGAACATGAAATCGACTTTTCGTTTTGTGTAAACTTGAATCAAAGTAGTAAAGGTTTTGTACAAAGATCGAATTTAATTAAAGAGAATTGCAATTAGGTGGACTTTTCCATACTAAGTTGTACACTTGAGTTGATAGCCTTTCTCTATGTGTAATGCGTTAAACATGACATGATTGACTAGCTTTCTAGGGTTTGATTGCATGTTTGATAGGATTAATCTAGGTGCTTTCGCTTAGGTTAATTAGCATTGAAAAGTAAAAAATGGGAATTCATTTGCTTTCGAATGTTTCACATGATCAACTCCTTTCTCATGACTTAGATGAACAATATTAGGGTTTGAATCAATTTTAATCATAAGTTTCGGTTTTGATCTTTGTTCCTTCATTCCATTCGTATTTTTATGTTTTTGCATTTTTATTTGTTTTCTTAACTTAGTTTATTTTCGAATCCAAAATCCAAAATTCCCCCTTTTTCGTAAATATGTTTATACTTGTGAATATCTTTGTGTTTATATTACTTTGTTTTAATTTTAATTGTTTAATTGTTTGACAATGACAGGTGTAGCCTCAATCCCCGGAATAGAACGATCCCTACTTGCTTATACTACTAATGATATTTATAGGGTTAAATTATGCGCTTGCTTTGAGCGTATCAATTTTTGGCGCCGTTGCCGGGGAATTGAAAAATCACTTGTTTTTGTTTATAATTATTGTATATAAACTGTTTGAAACTTAGTTAATTAATTACTTAGGTTGTTTTTTTTATATTGTTGAACACGAGTTTTAATTGTAAGTTGTAAATTGAATGGAATAGGTGAAGTCGTGTTTATTAATATTGACCTAAACCCCTTATTGGTACCTAGTTCAGGTCCCTTAAGGTTGAGGGCGGCCTTTATTAACATTCATTGAACTGTCTAACACACTTAGGACCTTTTACATCCTAGTAAGAATATCCTATGTGAGATGGTGTCTAGGAAGGGGACAACGTTCATGACTGGTTTTTGAATCCAGAAGTGCTTATAAATGGGCCTAGCTCATGCCAAAATGGATTTTTCCTCTTGTGTTCGCCCTCCCCTATCTGGCCATTTCAGTAAGGTTGCCCAACGGATGTAGGAGGGACTTTGTGTCTAGACGACTATACTTGGGCCGCACGTCCACTTGATTTACCGCTTGGAATTAGATTTGATATCAATAATGTTTATAACAAAAGAAATACTTGTGCATACTCTTTACGTGTAAATTATTTTGTTGTTTCACACTTTATACTTGTAAAAATACTTTTTACGTTTTATACTCACTTGTGTACTTAACTTGTGTCTTATGTACAAAATACTTGTTAATTATACTTGTAGTTTGTAATTCATAGTTACTTGTTTATTTTTTTTTTGTATTTCTTTGTTAATATTAAGTTACTAACTTTATTTAATGTAGGTACCGTCTGGCTGCAAGACGTAAAATACAAGCGCTGCTTGGGAGGCAACCCAATTCAGAATATACTCAGATTTGCTTTCTCTTCCCCTTTTACTCCTCCATTTTCTTTTTGTTTTAGTAGTTATTTTCGTAAATTTCATCCCTATATGCTTACTTATTTCATTGCATGCTTTTAATTGATTACATTGAGGATAA
Organism: Rosa rugosa; assembly: GCF_958449725.1. Classification (NCBI taxonomy): domain Eukaryota; kingdom Viridiplantae; phylum Streptophyta; class Magnoliopsida; order Rosales; family Rosaceae; genus Rosa; species Rosa rugosa. The sequence goes on from NC_084823.1 coordinate 22,892,410, forward strand.
TGCAATATTTAAGTGTGGGGGAAGGGATTTATATTTTTGTGTTTCATTTTGAATCCTATAAATATTTTTGTCTTTCATTTTGAGTCCTATAAATATTTTTGAGTCCTATATTTTAAAATAATAATAATAATAATAATAATAAAAAAATAATAATAATAATAATAAAAAAATAATAATAATAATAAATAAAAAATAATAATAAAATAAAATAAAAAAATAATAATAATAAATAAATAAAAAAATGCATTCATTCAGTCTTATTAAATTCAGCTATTTACAAAAAAAAAAAATAATAATAATAATAATAAATAATAATAATAATAATAATAATAATAATAATAATAATACTCTATACTAAGCCATGTCTGCATCTCTGTAGGAGTTGAGGCTGAGCTCAAGGGAAATGTGAGAGCCACCGCCATAACCGCTACCTCTCTCGGAAGTAGTCTTCATGATGCCCAAGATGTCCTCACCATGCATGGGGAATAGTGGAAGGGTTTCAATCTCCTGGTGATCTCCTCCTCGTTGTTGCAGGGATGTTTGTCCTCCTGTTGTGCCAAAAGAGTTGTACTGGTATTAGTGTTGAAGTGTGAGGAAGAATATGAAACAAAATTTAAATCAAGAAATCCTTCATTACCAGTAGAATCGGTGGAACCAAAGTTGAGATTAATGGATCTACCATCATCAGTAGAACTAGTGGACCCAAAATTGATGTCAATGGATCCACCAGCTGGCCCAAAATTGATGTCGATGGATCCACCAGCACCAGTAGAACCAGTGGACCCAAAATTGAGATCAATGGATCCACCTGTAATAACCCGAAAATTAGTGTCAACTATAGAACACTATATTATTAGTTATATTCGAAAAGTCTTACTTTGTTTTGAGTATTTTTCTTTTTAGAAATCAATATCATCACATACCGCACTGAGAAGATATGTAATTTTTTAATACTAGACTTCTAGTAAACTTATCAAAATTCCTTAGTTCGTATTTCTTGTGTACACTCGATATTTATCATTGAGCTCAATACTATTATCTATATTATTTTTGTGATGCATGTCATTTTAGTACTAATTATTGCTATTTTTACCTTAAGAAAGCACTAAAGTTCTTTACTTATTAATTGGGTAAATGTGCATATGGATGTGTGTGTACATATATATATAGATATATATATATATATATATATATAGATATATATATATATATATATCTATATATATATATATATATATATATATCTATATATATATATATATCTATATATATATATATATAATTAGCAAGCTGATTTATGCTTTCTTTCTTTTATTACTTTTTTTTCTTTTACTTTTCCTTTTAATCATTTAACCTATCTAGTGGATTAGCCACTTACCTTATATTATTAGTCACTCATTTTATTTTATTTTTCTTTAAGCCTAATTCTAGCCTATATAAACACATGATCTCTATCATATTTTCCTACAAGCTTAACAATCAAATGCAAAATTTGATCAAAAACTCCCTTAGTTGAAGAGAAAACCCAACTAAAAGTTCCTCACACAAATCCTTCATCCTATTTCCCTTAAGAAGTTTCCTTTTGTGAAAGAAGTCCAAGCTTGATTTCAAGACCAAAATCTTCACCTCACCTTCTGAGTTCCTTAAGTAAGTACATGAATACCTTCCTATATTCTTTTGTCTTTAAGATTTATCAAATTGCATAATCAATGATAAAATGGAAAAGGATCTGCTTTGCTGCAAACTCGTATTTTCGTATATAACAAATTCTGTTTTGTCAAAACTAATTACAGTATTAAATTCCTCATCAAAAGTTCTTCAATTTAGGCTTTTGAATCACTCAAAAAGGTTAAGAAATGAAGAAGTTATGGCTAATCAAAGTTTTCAACTTTTAAACTCGCTGGAAATCTCATACAGCCATCACAACTTCAAAAATTCATATCTCCCTCATTTCTTATCCGTTTTCTACAAACTTTATATCAATTTGAAGCTTAGGACCTCTACTTGTGATTTGGAAAGTTTGAGAATTAATGGTAAAATACACCGTACGTAAAGACTTAAACATCAAAGGTCAGTATCAAAAATATCGGTTTCTGTACTGTTATGGTTCTTCACCCTTTCTGGACTATATCCCTCTGATCTGGACTACATGACTTATTCCATTGAATTCCTTGTGAAAAATCCTTTGAAATGTTGTACTCATTTGACTAATTCGGACTTGTGATGGACAATATAACACATTTTGAAGTTTGATGACTCTAATCGGAGAATCATGAACATGGTTGATGAACTTCAATGGATTTGGACATAAGAACTGAAATACTAACTATAATATAATTTTGTTAAATTGTGTATACTTATTTAATGCTTGCACTTTATTATTTTACTTTATTTCAGTTATTTACAAGCTTATTAATTGTGTATAGTTACTCATTTAATGTTTGTGCTTTATTATTTTACTTGATTTCAATTATGTATAAGCTTATTTATTTTATTATGTTGCTTGCAAGTGAATTTACTTATTTGTGTTATACAATTATGTTACATATGTTTTCATATGAGATTATTGCTAAATATATGTATCTATATGTGTGCGTACATATACATATATATTACGATATATAATTCATAAAGATTGTATTTTGTGAATTTGATTATGTTTGAGAAGTACAATTGTGAAGCCGGGTGATTAGTACTACCCCGTGCTTAAGTGAATTACTGGTAAACGTGTTTTGGTGTTATGTGGAAGTTAGCCTTGGGCCCTAGTCCCTACAGATAGTGCACTATTATACTCTTAGGAAGGGTGCTTACTTTGAGTATACATGCCTTGGTTGTGTCCTTGGTATGCTGCGGCTTACCCGTACTTTGGGAATAGTACGTCGGTCCCTAGTACGTGGATTTATGATTTGATACCAGTCAACCTGGTTTTCCCGTGTTTTGGGTATAGTACGTCGGACCCTAACACGTGGATTTGTGTTTTGTTACCAGTTAATCCGAAAATTCACTAAGAAGAGAAGTGTACTTATATTATTTTGATCAAATATCTATTTGCGATATATTATCAATATGTTATGGTGCTAAGTGAAAAGAGAATCGAGCATGCATTGCTTTGAGGTTATTTCATATTAATGCTGCAATAATTGTTGGTTCAATAACGAGATGTGACTATGTGATTTATTTCTAGTCTCATAAACCATTCACACGGATGAATATATTTGTATATATGTGTGTGTGTATTGTGTGTATACATATACATATTTAAGAATTCGTATGAACATATAAATGGTTCTTGGTACATTTTGAATTGGTTGTCCATATTTGATTTCTTATTAGACACATTAATATAAGAATGTAAGTCGTGTACTTACTGGGCTTGTGTTGCTCATGATGCTACACCTTCTTGTTTTCAGGTATTGAGTAGATGCTTGGGGAAACAGGATGAACCTACTAGATAAAAGAATGTTTTTCTATTACTATCTCAAGAGAAATATTTTGTTCAACTTCAGTATTGTAAAAATAATAATTTCAATTCCTAATAAAAGTACTATTCAGACATGTATATAATTTCTTTTACTTTCTATTGACTTATTCAAGAAGAAAATTTTATTCGTTTTGACTCACGTCACAAATTCACGAGCCATATTTCAGTACAATATTGGCCTTGGATTTGGGGGCGTGACAGATTGGTATCAGAGCTAAAGCTCCTTTTAAGTTTTGGTTTCTACAAATGAAAATATATAAATGGGGTGGGTACTATATATGTAAGCATATACATGCATTTTAGGCTATCGAAAGCTTTGATGAGTATTATGCATCCCTATTCTTTGATTGCAGTTATATTTTATATGCTAACTTTATCAAGTTAGATGATGATATAGTGATTTGTTTGGGTTTTGTTTCATTGAAAAGAAGAGAGTAATTATCAAGAATTATTTGTCTAATGTTCTTCTATTAATCAAACTATTATAGTCTATATGGCTAGTAGCTTTGATCGATCCTTTGTTTGAATTTCTTCTTCTCCCAAACCATTCCCTCAAATTTTTTTGTATTGATCAAGCAGTGATAATGACATGTATACGCTTTAGTCAATATGGTAATTGGCATAAAATTTTGTGGCGCAAGTTTTTGAGACTAAGTTGTTTTGGATAACATTAGGTATACAGTGAGTGGAAGTTATATGCTTTAGTATGAGTAGAGTAAAATGATTCGTTTAGATGTACTCGTGATTATTATGGAAGTATGAGTACTAAAGTCTTAGAAGAATTGTTAAGCGTTCGCAAGACACCCAAATTTCTCTTCCACTAAAAGAGCTTAGCATATAAGGTAGTTGTTGAATTGCTTAACCAGGATCTAGAAACAGTTTAGGGCTAGCTAGATATCCTTATGGTAAATTGATATTGAAGAGATCCTTTTATTTGGAAGTTAAACTTATTTTAGGAAAAATTCGGATCTTTAGAGTAGTCTGGTGAGAGAAAGAAAATGGGGTTCATTATTATAGTAGATTAAGTGGTTCCTAGAATGCTCTAGAATTATTGGTTGAAATAATTGCTGAGTAGGCTACAGATAGAAGAAATTTTGAGGAATATTTAGTGAAAATATTGGTGAATAAGATTAGTTTATAGCAATATTGGTCCTAGTGCATTTGGGAAGATCTTTAAACATTAGTCGATTATGGAAAAAGACTATTACTCAAACAATTGGACGCGCAAGATTTCCTTCCACTCAAATTTATTCTGTGTTGAAGGATATTGATATGAAAGGTGAAAGGTACGACTTGAAACTCTAGCTCTTGTTGAAAGTTTAGAATCATGATTTTATTTGGATTATTAAGAATAGGTTTAACAATAATTGTTCCCTTTCGAAGTTCAAAAATTCTAGCTCTAGCAGTATGTGAGCTATTATTGTCACGCCCCGAATTTTGAATAATAAATTCAAATCCGAAACATGAATAATTACAATTACAAAATCCAAATCTCGAAACTTCGAGTTCATTATTACAATTCACTCTCACAAGCAATATTGTAAAGCTCAAATGAGCATAACACACCTCACAACGTACAATTGCTGTAAAACTCTAACAATTGCTCTAACCGCACGATCACCGTCCTGGTTCTCCTGTCCTGTAGGATTACCCGCTACACAATTTGAATAGTGTACCGGGAGTTGCAACAACACAAAACCCGGTAAGCTTTTTACAGCCAGTATGAGTAAACAAGAAGAACTGTTGATTTAATAAAATACATTTCCTTTAACTCAAGTATAGAAATGTAGAAACATCACAATTACAATGGTCACCACAAAACCACTTCACTTTCTCACTCTCATATATATATAAATATATATATATATATAAATATTATACACTTATGAGTCACTCCCCGTTACCCTCATAAGGTCACTCAACATTTGGCAGACAGACTAGAGCTCTAACTGATCGTTTCCACCTACCCGGCGCGAGGGCGTGGTTCACGATTTAATGCTATTAGTTTCCACCTACCCGGTACAAGGGCGTGGTTCACTAATAGATGCCATGGTCACCCCCGTGACCTATTGATCTCCACAGATCAATATATCTCAACAAATCAACAATTTATTGTTTCTCAACAATAAATTTAATACCTCTCACAATATTGTTGCTTTTCAACAATAAACTCAACACAACCATAACAGTACATAATATCTCACAATTTCAACAATACATATTATTTCACATAAATAATATATATATAGATAGACATTCACACAGGAATGCCCATTAATACCAACTATAGCTCACACAATGACGACAAAAAATAAATTAATTAAAAGTACTCGGTTCGTAATATGAACCACGTGAGGTTTACTCACCTCGATAATCCCGCTGCGTCTTCAATTCCGCTCAAAATACGATCCACAATCGTCCACTAACTCAAACCGTCAATCACCTAGTCAGATACGATCTTAACTTAGCAATCATTCATAAACCACACATATACGGAAATCCAACGGTCGGATTCTAATTTAATGATGATCCAACGGCCAGATCGAATTTATATGATGATCCAACGGTCGGATCCTCACGGATCGCCCTTAGGATCATCCTCCAAAATTATCACGAAGATCCAACGGTCAGATCTTCTTGAATCACTCTAACAAACATCTCCTCAAAATTATACGAAAATCCGACGGTTAGATTCTCACGAATCGCCTTCCGAATCACTATTTCACAATTATACGAAGATCCAACGGTCGGATCTTCGCCCATGACCACACAAAGCCACTGGGTCAGTCATAAGATCAACATAACAAAACTACAAGTCCATCGAACGGTCTGATCTTCACAGATCACAAATCGAACGATCGAAATCGATCGAAACTTAAAAATTCATAACTTAATCATACGATATCCAAAAATTATGAATTATATATGCAAACGATCGTATCGACACGTAGAACACAAAAATGGACAGAAACTGTCCTTGGGGTGGCCGGAGGTCGCCGGAAACCACCATCACAGTGGCGGCACCGCCACCCATCCAAAGTCAAAATTAGACAAAACTCCCAACACGAAAGTTCTTCATCTTAACTCGAATTGAAACTTTCATAACTACACCAAAGTCAGATTATAAGCCAAAAAGTAGAATTTTACCTTATAAGGTTTGAAACCCGAAGAACCCTAGTTTTGAATTCGTTCCAATTCGATCTCCACAGATGAAATCGATGCAATCCACCTTAGGGGAAATGATCTACATCCTCAGAAGTGCAGAATCCTCTCAATAATCACGGCAAAAGGTGGCCGGAGGAGGGAGAACGACGGTGGGGAAAGGAGGTGATTTCCAGCTCGACTGCACCGTGTTCTTCGACTTGTAGCGGCTACCACGTTGGTTATTTCCCCTCGATGTCTTCTACAAAGTTGTAATATAGCTCAGGCCCAGCAAAATCCCTTTTGGAATCAACTCGATTCGAGGTTGGATGAGAGAGATATCGGCCGGTGAAGGAAGAGCAGCATCGGGCGAATTCCAGCTCGAGCTGTGCAGCTTCTCGGCCTCCTAGCACCTTCCATGGTTCTTTTCTCACTTTGATGTCTTCTAGGAAGTTTTAACTGACTTCAAGGCGAATGAAAATACTTTTGGAATCAAGTCGATCGGAGGTCTGTGGAGGGAGATATGGCCGGTGGAAGAGAGAGGAACAAATCTGGGCTCGGGAGAGAATTGGGGAGAAAATATAGGTTTCTGAATTTTCTGTCCTCCAATGCAATTTCCGGAACTTTTTTTTGTATTTATAGAATTTTCCCGATTTTCAATCGCTTATAACTTTCTCATACGAACTCCGATTTTCGCATTCCATATGTCCACGAACTCGTATCGACGCGCTCTACAACTTTCATGAATGAAGTTTTCCCAAATTCCCAATGTATAAAAAGTCACTTTTTGAGACCTCCTAAATAACGTTCGTTTTCGAAAATTAATCGTTCGAACTAATTCCATAACTTCTCCAAGCCTCGTACTCGCTCCCACTATCGTGAAATCATTTCTAAAAATCCACGGAAATTAATTTGGATTTTTCGGGGTATTACAATCTACCCTCCTTAAAGAAATTTCGTCCCGAAATTTGAGCGTAAGTCAATTCCTCTCGATTAAGGTTGACCTAACCATAGAATCTCCATCTTTTCCAAATCTGTAGTAATCTACAGAGCCTCAGCTCTTTGTATAAAAATACATTCCTATGGCCACTAAATCCTTTCATCACAAACGTAAACTCACACAACAACTGCTCAACAACACTCCACATCACATACACAAAATCGTCACATGGATCATCTCATAGATCCTCACATAGATCATCACATAGATCTTCACTTAGATCATCACTCTGTACTGGCATACAAGCACAGTAAACACTCCCACAAAGTGTTTCGCTACTCAATTAGCATCACGGTAAATCTCTATAGTAAAACTCAAGCATGCACCATTCTTCACAACAATAGTGATGCATCACTCAAAACAAATCATCCCCAAAAGCACGCCAATAAAATATGTCACCCAGTGACGATGACTTGGGCTTGCTCAATCCTTGGGCTAAGCATTAGGGCTGGCCAATTGGGCCGAAGAAATCGGACCATCCACATTTCGAACCGGCCCGAACCAAATTGGGTTTAACATTTGGGCCTACCATTCGGGCCGAACAATTGGGCTTACCATTTGGGCCTACCAATCGGGCCGAACAATTGGGCTCACTATTTGGGCTTACTATTTGGGCCTACCAATCGGCCCACCAACTTCCAGCTCGGCTACGGTATGAAATTGTACATACCGTATATACGTATGCATACCGTACAGACCGTATATACGTATGCATAACGTACAACTATATATACGTATGCATACCGTACAGACCGTATATACGTATGTATACCGTACATACCGTATATACGTCCGTATATCAAGCATATACGAGATCCAAAAATATTTGTAAGAGGTAAGGTTCGAACTCCCGACCCTCGAACACGAAGGTTTTGCTCCCAACCACTGAAGCAAGAGCTGCCTTCATTAATATATGCTCACGTGTTAAATTTATTATGTCATAAGCGACATAAATAAAATAACAGGGGAGGCAAGGTTCGAAACCTTAACCTGCTGCACGAAACCTTTGTCCCCAACCACTGGAGCACAAGCTGTGCTTAATATAATGTGTACAAATGTTATACTTATTATGTCATAAGCGAACATAATAAAAATAAACGAGAGGCAAGGTTCGAACCTCTGACCTCTTGTACAAGAGCCTTGCTCTTCAACCACTAGAGCACCAGCTGCTCTCGTTACTATCCATGCAACTTCTTTTATTTATTCTATCATAAGCGATAGAATAACAACAAACTGTCGGTACACTCCACGTGCCACGACACGTCTCTTCCGTGATTTACGGAAAGCAAATCACTTTCGGCTAAAGCTGTCTGCCACAGCGTCTCGAGGTTCGGCCTGTCCCCTTACACGCTCAACACGCGCCAACAGCTTTTCCGGGTTTCGGGGCGACTTTAATCCAACGCGTGGATTCAAATTCTGAGATCGTTCATCCAACGGTGGAGATCTGCTCACCTTGTTCTATAAATAGGTGCATTCTGGAGAAAAACTGTTCACTCCAAAAGAAAAGAAATTTTCTTCCGAGCTCAAGTCTTTCTCTCTCAACTCTTCAGCCTTTCTCTTCTCAAATCCTTTCTTCATCAATTTCGATCCTTCTCTTCTGATCTTCTCTCCCATCTAGTTGATTCAATCCCATCTTTCCTCTGAACTTTCAGATCTTCAATCTTTTCCTCCAAATCTTCAATCCTTCTTTCTCAGATCTTTTCTTCCATTTGAAGATTCGATCTCATCTTTCCTCTGAGAATCTCAGATCTCCAATCACCAGTTCAACAACTCCAATCCTTCTAACAAAATCTCCCTCAAACACTAAACCATGTATTCCTCGATTTTCACATCCTCTCACTCCATGACCCAAGAGCCACGAACTCTGCAACTAATGGAGCTCCAAACCCCGCAACAAATGGAACCACAACAACAGCAACCAACAGAGGAGGGAGGAAACACCCAAGCAGCTGGAAGTAGTGCCAACATGGATTTCTGGCGAAGCCGTACCAGGTGGATTCCTACTCCAGAACAAATAAGAATCCTCAAGGATCTTTACTACGTCAAGGGATTTAAGTGCCCAACTACAGAGCACATTCACGAGATCTGCCTCCAGCTGAACCAGTATGGACATGTTGAGGGTAAGAACATTTACTTTTGGTTCCAGAACGTCAGGGCTCGAGAGAAGCAGATGAATGGGTGTAAACAGGCTGCTCCAGTGCCCATGGAAACTAGTTCTCTTGGTACTGGTGGATCCATTGATCTCAATTTTGGGTCCACTGGTTCTACTGGTGCTGGTGGATCCATCGACATCAATTTTGGGCCAGCTGGTGGATCCATTGACATCAATTTTGGGTCCACTAGTTCTACTGATGATGGTAGATCCATTGATCTCAACTTTGGTTCCACCTATTCTACTGGTAATGAAGGATTTCTTGATTTAAATTTTGTTTCATATTCTTCCTCACACTTCAACACTAATACCAGTACAACTCTTTTGGCACAACAGGAGGACAAACATCCCTGCAACAACGAGGAGGAGATCACCAGGAGGTTCAAACTCTTCCTCTGTTCCCCGTGCACGGCGAGGACGTCTTTGGTAACCTGAAGGCTACTTCCGAGGAAGGTAGCGCTTTTGGTTACTATTCTGGTGGCTCAGGCGGTTACCACAGTGGCTCAAACGTTTCTCTTGAGCTCAGCCTCAATCCATCCGGAGCTGCTGACTAGGCTTAGTATAGCATGGTCCTCGTTTTCCTTTTTTTTTTTTTTTTTTTTTTTTTTTTTTTTTTGTAATGTAAAATCAATAAGATGGTGTGCATGTTTTCTTTTCTTTTTGTTTAACCAACAACAACACCAAGGATCGAACCTTGGTCACCCAATACTATTTTCAAAACCATAAACAACTCTACTGCACACATCTTTCATAATGATGCAATAAAAACAATCACTCAAAAAGAATCCAACAATCAATTAAGTCGCATCGAGGTCTAGCTAGTATCCTCTGAGTCAAACCAAACACAACAATTTCATCGATAGGATTAGGGATTTATAAAGCTAAACACATCCTGAGTTAGCTAGGAAAAACCCACGTCTTTAGAGTTACTCTTACAACTCTTATAGAATCTCGATAATTCCATCTATCAATTGCTTCAACAAAAACTCACCACAATTCAATCCCTAACATTTAGCGATTCAGAATTCGAATCAAACTCCATATCACATAGTAATTCACTTGAACCACCATGGATACCTAACAAAGTCACTAAAATCAATATCCGAAATTGCGTTTAACTATATCACCTAAAATCAATCACCAAAGGCACACACTCTCATCCAACATCATTCACAAGAACTAATTCTAACTCTCCCAATTGATTACACCAAAATCAACTCCCTTGCAAAACTTTAAGTGTCCCGCCTACTTAAACTTAAAACACACAACAACTTCAAATTCACTGCAGTCCATCTCCATACTATGATCCAAAACTTAAGAAAACTAGTTCACCACACAAAGGCCACAAAATTCAATTTCATTCACTTGAACAAAACTATATTCACAAGTCACGGTCAGGTCATCAACCCATGGTGTTCAAATGAATAAATTTCAAATCCAGTTTTCCTTTTGAATCGTAACGTATCGTTCCAAAATGATGCAAGCAACATCAACCACGTATATAAGACACGTCTCGCAAACTCAATTCAAATTCCGAATCATCAAAACTACTACTAATTCCAATTCTACCAACAATCCTGATTCTGAAGGAATTATAGTACTCACGACAACCCAAAACAATGGTCTCTCATCTCTAACCATCGAGCACAAAATAAAAAAAATTCTTGTCTCGCACCTTAAACCCTGCTTAACAACTTACAAGCACAAGGAAGAAGTAACCACAATAATTTCTTTCCTAACCTCAACCCTACTAACAAACTCCACAAGGACATCTCATTACAAAACAAGATATTTAATCCTTGATACGTACATCCCATCCAAACGTCTGTACGTCCAACTTAAGAAGACAAAATTTATAACAATTCATACTCGTATCCACACTAGGTACGTGCATAGGTCAACATCATGCCTTCAACCAACACTTCAACATCCAAAAGGACCTCACTTCCATAAAACAAATCTCACCGACTCATCAGAGTTAAATCTAGAGGTCTCTATTCCTCGAAGATTACAACCTGCGGAAACTAAATTTATTCTAATACGAACTTAGAAGACAACTCTACCGTCCTACAGACATACACGCTGTCTAGACCCCATACTAAGACATACCCAATGATTATACCAGTACCGAAGAGTATATGATGGGGATCCGCTGCAGACGGGCCATCACTCGGGGAGTACTGATTATCACCAAATATGTACCTTACGCTCTGATACCAAACTGTCACGCCCCGAATTTTGAATAATAAATTCAAATCCGAAACATGAATAATTACAATTACAAAATCCAAATCTCGAAACTTCGAGTTCATTATTACAATTCACTCTCACAAGCAATATTGTAAAGCTCAAATGAGCATAACACACCTCACAACGTACAATTGCTGTAAAACTCTAACAATTGCTCTAACCGCACGATCACCGTCCTGGTTCTCCTGTCCTGTAGGATTACCCGCTACACAATTTGAATAGTGTACCGGGAGTTGCAACAACACAAAACCCGGTAAGCTTTTTACAGCCAGTATGAGTAAACAAGAAGAACTGTTGATTTAATAAAATACATTTCCTTTAACTCAAGTATAGAAATGTAGAAACATCACAATTACAATGGTCACCACAAAACCACTTCACTTTCTCACTCTCATATATATATAAATATATATATATATATAAATATTATACACTTATGAGTCACTCCCCGTTACCCTCATAAGGTCACTCAACATTTGGCAGACAGACTAGAGCTCTAACTGATCGTTTCCACCTACCCGGCGCGAGGGCGTGGTTCACGATTTAATGCTATTAGTTTCCACCTACCCGGTACAAGGGCGTGGTTCACTAATAGATGCCATGGTCACCCCCGTGACCTATTGATCTCCACAGATCAATATATCTCAACAAATCAACAATTTATTGTTTCTCAACAATAAATTTAATACCTCTCACAATATTGTTGCTTTTCAACAATAAACTCAACACAACCATAACAGTACATAATATCTCACAATTTCAACAATACATATTATTTCACATAAATAATATATATATAGATAGACATTCACACAGGAATGCCCATTAATACCAACTATAGCTCACACAATGACGACAAAAAATAAATTAATTAAAAGTACTCGGTTCGTAATATGAACCACGTGAGGTTTACTCACCTCGATAATCCCGCTGCGTCTTCAATTCCGCTCAAAATACGATCCACAATCGTCCACTAACTCAAACCGTCAATCACCTAGTCAGATACGATCTTAACTTAGCAATCATTCATAAACCACACATATACGGAAATCCAACGGTCGGATTCTAATTTAATGATGATCCAACGGCCAGATCGAATTTATATGATGATCCAACGGTCGGATCCTCACGGATCGCCCTTAGGATCATCCTCCAAAATTATCACGAAGATCCAACGGTCAGATCTTCTTGAATCACTCTAACAAACATCTCCTCAAAATTATACGAAAATCCGACGGTTAGATTCTCACGAATCGCCTTCCGAATCACTATTTCACAATTATACGAAGATCCAACGGTCGGATCTTCGCCCATGACCACACAAAGCCACTGGGTCAGTCATAAGATCAACATAACAAAACTACAAGTCCATCGAACGGTCTGATCTTCACAGATCACAAATCGAACGATCGAAATCGATCGAAACTTAAAAATTCATAACTTAATCATACGATATCCAAAAATTATGAATTATATATGCAAACGATCGTATCGACACGTAGAACACAAAAATGGACAGAAACTGTCCTTGGGGTGGCCGGAGGTCGCCGGAAACCACCATCACAGTGGCGGCACCGCCACCCATCCAAAGTCAAAATTAGACAAAACTCCCAACACGAAAGTTCTTCATCTTAACTCGAATTGAAACTTTCATAACTACACCAAAGTCAGATTATAAGCCAAAAAGTAGAATTTTACCTTATAAGGTTTGAAACCCGAAGAACCCTAGTTTTGAATTCGTTCCAATTCGATCTCCACAGATGAAATCGATGCAATCCACCTTAGGGGAAATGATCTACATTCTCAGAAGTGCAGAATCCTCTCAAGAATCACGGCAAAAGGTGGCCGGAGGAGGGAGAACGACGGTGGGGAAAGGAGGTGATTTCCAGCTCGACTGCACCGTGTTCTTCGACTTGTAGCGGCTACCACGTTGGTTATTTCCCCTCGATGTCTTCTACAAAGTTGTAATATAGCTCAGGCCCAGCAAAATCCCTTTTGGAATCAACTCGATTCGAGGTTGGATGAGAGAGATATCGGCCGGTGAAGGAAGAGCAGCATCGGGCGAATTCCAGCTCGAGCTGTGCAGCTTCTCGGCCTCCTAGCACCTTCCATGGTTCTTTTCTCACTTTGATGTCTTCTAGGAAGTTTTAACTGACTTCAAGGCGAATGAAAATACTTTTGGAATCAAGTCGATCGGAGGTCTGTGGAGGGAGATATGGCCGGTGGAAGAGAGAGGAACAAATCTGGGCTCGGGAGAGAATTGGGGAGAAAATATAGGTTTCTGAATTTTCTGTCCTCCAATGCAATTTCCGGAACTTTTTTTTGTATTTATAGAATTTTCTCGATTTTCAATCGCTTATAACTTTCTCATACGAACTCCGATTTTCGCATTCCATATGTCCACGAACTCGTATCGACGCGCTCTACAACTTTCATGAATGAAGTTTTCCCAAATTCCCAATGTATAAAAAGTCACTTTTTGAGACCTCCTAAATAACGTTCGTTTTCGAAAATTAATCGTTCGAACTAATTCCATAACTTCTCCAAGCCTCGTACTCGCTCCCACTATCGTGAAATCATTTCTAAAAATCCACGGAAATTAATTTGGATTTTTCGGGGTATTACAATTATCCATAAACTTGTTTGAGGTGTAACTTTTCGTAGCCTTTATAAGTTTAGTGTGACCTAATAAGATATAATCTAAGCTAGGAATGATTTGGAAATTCATGATCCTGTTGTTCTAGGCTACCCTAAGTTTCCTTGAATTAGAATGCTTGATGTACAATTTTGGAAGAATCCTTAGTTTCAAAGTTTCCTACACAGTTGAGAGTAAGAGAGTTAGAGCCATAAATAAGTTAAGCGTCAACATGCTTGTCACTAGAATTTTTGCAATGCCTTACATGCGGTTAATTACCTTGTCCAGATTATTGATGAATATATTTTAGGTCTCAACCATTCCAATAATGTGGTCCTGAAAGTTCAGTATTTGTAGTACTCTCGAACTTGTATACTACCACTATGAAGATAAGCTTAGTATCTACCCATTGCTTAAAGGTCGATTAGTATTCTCTACAACCTAAAGAAATATCGAACCGAGGGATATAATAGGCCTGGTGAAAAGTTCTTAGATATAAGATTTGTTCAGTTGAGTGTTTTTAGTTGGGAACTACTTGATGAAACTTTTATTTGAGATAGATTTGAACAACATTGATAAAGAGAGATAAACCCACTTATGGTGTTGCCACAATATTAGCAAGGAGGAGAGAACTTGCTTGGTTGATATGCAGAATCCAAAACCTAGCTAGCTACATTGCAACATCGTGACCTAATGCTTTAGGAAACTCCCAACCTCTTAGAATATTAAAAAGATGGAAGTTTAGCTTCTTGACTACTATAGGTAGATCATTCAAGATTTAAGTATATAGCCTAACCAATAATTTGAGCTTAAGATGAGAACTCACAAACCATGTATCCTTGAAAGATAGATACCTTGGTAATGACACTTGACTTCTATTTAGAGAAAGAGTTTGCACACCAAACAATATTGGTTTAAGGGGAAGTTTTGCTCACCAGGTGGACTTCACTTTTCATTCGAGGGGAATGAAAATATACAAATACTTTTGGTGATTTCTTTTGTTTGAGAAACCTATGTAAAATTCGAGGACGAATTTTCTTTTAAGGTTGGTAGACTGTAATAACCCGAAAATTAGTGTCAACTATAGAACACTATATTATTAGTTATATTCGAAAAGTCTTACTTTGTTTTGAGTATTTTTCTTTTTAGAAATCAATATCATCACATACCGCACTGAGAAGATATGTAATTTTTTAATACTAGACTTCTAGTAAACTTATCAAAATACCTTAGTTCGTATTTCTTGTGTACACTCGATATTTATCATTGAGCTCAATACTATTATCTATATTATTTTTGTGATGCATGTCATTTTAGTACTAATTATTGCTATTTTTACCTTAAGAAAGCACTAAAGTTCTTTACTTATTAATTGGGTAAATGTGGATATGGAATAATATAAGGTAAGTGGCTAATCCACTAGATAGGTTAAATGATTAAAAGGAAAAGTAAAAGAAAAAAAAGTAATAAAAGAAAGAAAGCATAAATCAGCTTGCTAATTATATATATATATATATAGATATATATATATATATCTATATATATATATATATAGATATATATATATATATCTATATATATATATATATATAATTAGCAAGCTGATTTATGCTTTCTTTCTTTTATTACTTTTTTTTCTTTTACTTTTCCTTTTAATCATTTAACCTATCTAGTGGATTAGCCACTTACCTTATATTATTAGTCACTCATTTTATTTTATTTTTCTTTAAGCCTAATTCTAGCCTATATAAACACATGATCTCTATCATATTTTCCTACAAGCTTAACAATCAAATGCAAAATTTGATCAAAAACTCCCTTAGTTGAAGAGAAAACCCAACTAAAAGTTCCTCACACAAATCCTTCATCCTATTTCCCTTAAGAAGTTTCCTTTTGTGAAAGAAGTCCAAGCTTGATTTCAAGACCAAAATCTTCACCTCACCTTCTGAGTTCCTTAAGTAAGTACATGAATACCTTCCTATATTCTTTTGTCTTTAAGATTTATCAAATTGCATAATCAATGATAAAATGGAAAAGGATCTGCTTTGCTGCAAACTCGTATTTTCGTATATAACAAATTCTGTTTTGTCAAAACTAATTACAGTATTAAATTCCTCATCAAAAGTTCTTCAATTTAGGCTTTTGAATCACTCAAAAAGGTTAAGAAATGAAGAAGTTATGGCTAATCAAAGTTTTCAACTTTTAAACTCGCTGGAAATCTCATACAGCCATCACAACTTCAAAAATTCATATCTCCCTCATTTCTTATCCGTTTTCTACAAACTTTATATCAATTTGAAGCTTAGGACCTCTACTTGTGATTTGGAAAGTTTGAGAATTAATGGTAAAATACACCGTACGTAAAGACTTAAACATCAAAGGTCAGTATCAAAAATATCGGTTTCTGTACTGTTATGGTTCTTCACCCTTTCTGGACTATATCCCTCTGATCTGGACTACATGACTTATTCCATTGAATTCCTTGTGAAAAATCCTTTGAAATGTTGTACTCATTTGACTAATTCGGACTTGTGATGGACAATATAACACATTTTGAAGTTTGATGACTCTAATCGGAGAATCATGAACATGGTTGATGAACTTCAATGGATTTGGACATAAGAACTGAAATACTAACTATAATATAATTTTGTTAAATTGTGTATACTTATTTAATGCTTGCACTTTATTATTTTACTTTATTTCAGTTATTTACAAGCTTATTAATTGTGTATAGTTACTCATTTAATGTTTGTGCTTTATTATTTTACTTGATTTCAATTATGTATAAGCTTATTTATTTTATTATGTTGCTTGCAAGTGAATTTACTTATTTGTGTTATACAATTATGTTACATATGTTTTCATATGAGATTATTGCTAAATATATGTATCTATATGTGTGCGTACATATACATATATATTACGATATATAATTCATAAAGATTGTATTTTGTGAATTTGATTATGTTTGAGAAGTACAATTGTGAAGCCGGGTGATTAGTACTACCCCGTGCTTAAGTGAATTACTGGTAAACGTGTTTTGGTGTTATGTGGAAGTTAGCCTTGGGCCCTAGTCCCTACAGATAGTGCACTATTATACTCTTAGGAAGGGTGCTTACTTTGAGTATACATGCCTTGGTTGTGTCCTTGGTATGCTGCGGCTTACCCGTACTTTGGGAATAGTACGTCGGTCCCTAGTACGTGGATTTATGATTTGATACCAGTCAACCTGGTTTTCCCGTGTTTTGGGTATAGTACGTCGGACCCTAACACGTGGATTTGTGTTTTGTTACCAGTTAATCCGAAAATTCACTAAGAAGAGAAGTGTACTTATATTATTTTGATCAAATATCTATTTGCGATATATTATCAATATGTTATGGTGCTAAGTGAAAAGAGAATCGAGCATGCATTGCTTTGAGGTTATTTCATATTAATGCTGCAATAATTGTTGGTTCAATAACGAGATGTGACTATGTGATTTATTTCTAGTCTCATAAACCATTCACACGGATGAATATATTTGTATATATGTGTGTGTGTATTGTGTGTATACATATACATATTTAAGAATTCGTATGAACATATAAATGGTTCTTGGTACATTTTGAATTGGTTGTCCATATTTGATTTCTTATTAGACACATTAATATAAGAATGTAAGTCGTGTACTTACTGGGCTTGTGTTGCTCATGATGCTACACCTTCTTGTTTTCAGGTATTGAGTAGATGCTTGGGGAAACAGGATGAACCTACTAGATAAAAGAATGTTTTTCTATTACTATCTCAAGAGAAATATTTTGTTCAACTTCAGTATTGTAAAAATAATAATTTCAATTCCTAATAAAAGTACTATTCAGACATGTATATAATTTCTTTTACTTTCTATTGACTTATTCAAGAAGAAAATTTTATTCGTTTTGACTCACGTCACAAATTCACGAGCCATATTTCAGTACAATATTGGCCTTGGATTTGGGGGCGTGACACCACCAGTACCAGGAGAACTAGTTCCCATGGGCACTTGAGCAGCCTGATTGCACCTCTTCATCTGCTTCTCTCGAGCCCTGACATTCTGGAACCAAAAATAAATGTTCTTGCCCTCAACATGTCCATACTGGTTCAGCTGGAGACAGATCTCGTGAATGTGCTCTGTAGTTGGGCACTTAACTCCCTTGTCGTAGTAAAGATCCTTGAGGATCCTTATTTGATCTGGAGTAGGAACCCACCTGGCACGGCTTCGCCAGAAATCTATGTTGGCACTACTCCCGGCTGCTTGGTTGTTTCCTCCATCCTCGATTTGTTGCTGGGTTTGTAGCTCCATCAGTTGCAGAGTTCGTGGTTCCATGATAATGGGTTGAGGGGATGTGAAGATCGAAGAGTAAAGTTGTCGAGTGTTTGAAGGAGTTGTTGTTAAAGGGATTAAGGATGATGATGGTGTGTTGGAGATCTGAAAGTTCAGAGGAAAGATGGGATTGAATCAACTAGATGGGAGAGAAGATCAGAAGAGAAGGATTGAATCGAAGAAGAAATATTTTGAGTTTTGAAAGAAGAGGAAAGCTGAAGAGTTGGGAGAGAGGGGCTGGAACTCAGGAGAGATTTTCGTTCCTTTGGAGTGAACAGTTGCGCCCTCAGAATGCACCTATTTATAGAGCGAGGTGAGCAGATCTCCACCGTTGGATGGACGATTCCTGTGATTCATTCTACGCGTTGGATTAAAGTCGCCCTGAAACCCGGAAAAGTTGTTGGCGCGTGGAGAGCGTGTAAGGGGACCGAGGGAATCTCGAGGCGCTGTGGCAGACAGCTGTAGCCGAAAGCAGATTTGACTGCCGTAAATCACGGAAGGGATAAGCCGTGACACAAGTGGGCCGTACTTGGGCCTGTCTCGGATCAAGGCATCACTGTAGCTGTGGGTGGAGGCCTGATGGGCCGAGTTTCAGAAACAGTTTTGGACCTGATGGGCTGAGTTTCTGAAACAGTTTTGGATGAGTTGGGCCGGATTTCTGTAACAGTTTTGGATACGTTGGGCTGGGTTTCTGCAACAGTCTTGGATGTTTTGTGCCGAATTGTTGAAACAGTTGAAACAGTTGGTTTAAATAAAAGGATTGGTATGGATAATAACGTGAGCAGCCGTGCTCGAGTGGTTGAGTGTAAAGTTCGTGTACAAGAGGTCTGAGGTTCGAACCTCGCCTCTCGTTTATTTTTATTATGTTCGTTTATGACATAATAAGTATAAAATTTGTACACATTATATTAAGCACAGCTTGTGCTCCAGTGGTTGGGGACAAAGGTTTCGTGCAGCAGGTTAAGGTTTCGAACCTTGCCTCCCCCGTTTTTTTTTATTTATGTCACTCCATCAGAACCCTCCTCCGAAGGCTGAAACCAGCAAGAAGGCTGCCACTCGCCCGCATACCGCTCCTCCAAAGGAGTAAATGGAGGTACAAGTCTAGGCTGAAAGACTTTAAACATTAAGCGCTGCATGGGAGGCAACCCATTTCAACCGTAGCTGTGGAGGAGCCATCAACGCAGATTTGCTCTCTTAAACTCTATCTCCTCTATTACTATTTTCTGATTGTATCTTTGTTATTTGCGTTTTTAGTTTTTGTTTTTAGGTTTTTTTGAGTTAATCATTCCATTCACATGATAATTGTTCATTGCATGCTCTAACTTGTTTAACATTGAGGACAATGTATGATTTAAGTGTGGGGGGAAGGATTAATGCTTGTAGTTAGTTTTTTGTCATAAAAAGAAAACAAAATAAAAAATCAGAAAAATCAGAAAATTAAAAAAATTAAATTTGATTCAAAAAAAAAAAAAAAAAAAAAAAAAAATCGTTAACTTTGTTTTAGGTTTTATATTCATGTTTTGGTTTTTGTTTATCTTTGTTCTTTAGTTTGTTTGTTTTGTTTGTTTGTTGTTAGAGTCAAAATGAATTTTGGGTAAATATCTTCTTCATCGTAGGCGCATCCAATGGGATGTGATGTCTAAAGGTCTAGTTTGGATATGAGAAGTGCTGACAAAGGGTCTCGTCCCCTGTAAATCAAGTGAGCTGAGCTCCGCCAAAATCGTTCCTCTCTTCACCTGGTCATGTTCCAAAGGAGTTACCGAAAGGAGAAGAGAAATATCCCTAAGTCCAAAACGTTTTTTTTCTTGTATGTTGCATCACTTTATGTGTTGTTCTTGTTTTTGTTTTGTTTTGAGTCTTAGGATGCCTTTCAACTGTCTGGGATGATTCTATATCTCTGAAATCATGACTAAAAGAGGATCACAACATTGAGATGATTTTAACATGGTATTCTTTGGTTAATTGAGATATATGAAAAATGTATGCACTTGTAGTGGATATGGATTGCATGACCTTGGTACAGAATATGAGCATGTTAAGATGAGTTGTGATTCATAAAATCCATGTGAGATAATTGAACCATGTCCCTTTTTCTTGGAGTGAAATGAAAAATATATTCTTAATTTCTTGGCGATGTTTTGATGATCTCATTATTCTTTCATCTTGATTGACTGCTTGCCATAGATTAAGTTTAATTGACTAGAGAATGCTAGAATTCGCTCTTGTGCTTGTTGAGACGTGATATCAATACATGGCCCTGATTCTGGAAAGGATAGAGGTTCTCTAGGAATTACCACCATTGCTAAATAAACTTGTGTCCCCATTTGTGACCGTCGTGGGACCCCCCTAGATAAACCCCTTTGAGCCTACATTAAGCCTTTTCTTTCATCACCCTAAAAATCCTTAACCCCTGAACCTTAGTATAGTGATAATCCTACCATTTGTTCTAAAAACTTAGTGGAGCTATCTTTTGAGACATACTACATGGGTTTGGTGCTAAGGATGAAGATTGAGAAGAGGTGAAAGTTCAAGTGTGGGGATAGACTTGTCCATAAAGAAAAAGATATGTTGAAGCCGTGAAAAAATGAAAAGAAAAGAGAAAAATTGTGTACGGCTAAAAACAAAAAGAAAGAAAAAAAAATATATATGTTTATGGACTTTCATCCCCCATACTTAGTGATTTTGGAGTTTGCTTTGAATTGAAGGCCCACTACAGAAAAATTTGACCTTTGTCCATTTCACTAGAGTTCAAAGGAAGTTTAGAAGGAAAGTTGGGCCCAACATGAAGACATTAGCCCTTTTATTTTACCTCTATGGGTGTGGCGTTTTGAGTTGGTGGATTTCTAGAAGTCTCTCTACATCTGCATGAGCTCTGCTAGGTTTTTAGGATACTTTGACATTCCATACCTTTCATTTCTGAAAACTTTGAGCCTTAGCCCCATTACAACCCTTTGAGAAGACCTTCTTGATCCTTAAGATGGGACAGCCTTTGATGTGGAGATGAGTTAAAAGAGTTGAACCTATGGCTTGGGTCCATTTGTGCAAGTAGTTGATATCCTTCATGAGATCTTTTGAAAAAAAAATTATATTCACAAAGTGCTTTTCGTTTCTTATATATGTGAGCTATTTGACTGCCTTAAAATATGTTCTCTCACATATAAATGAGTGATTATAAGCTTTTAAGCATTGCCTTGATCTGAGAGAAGAAAGAGTGGATATACCTTGTGAGGATATGAATCATACTTGTCTGAAGCATGCTAAGCTAAACCCCATCACCATTGTTACAACCAAGTCCTACTTGTGTATGTGTGGATCATATGTTTTAATTAACTCTCGAATGCTTAACATTGATTCTTGGTTGAGTGCTAATCTTGGTGTTGTGAAAGTAAGAGATTTCTGAGACAATATGTTAAAGGGCAATAGAGGTCTTTGTGATGTCAACATCTTGGTCTTTGTCTTTGAATTTACTCTTTTATGTGTGACATTTTTTTTCTTTGTGTTTTGCTTTGTGTTTTACGTTTTTGGTTTCTTCGAGTCTTTGTGTTTTTGTTTCCATACTTAGTCATTTTTTTTCGTTGGTTTCTTTGTTTTGTGTCATAGTCTTTTTGGTTTGTTAGTTTTTGATTTTGCTAAGGGACTAGCAAAAGCTAAGTATGGGGGAATTTGATAGGAGCATTTTAAAGTGGTATTTTAATAGTTAATTCCTCACATTTTGCTTAGTTAATTCCTTAACGAATCGATTTTTAACTCAATTTCTATTTTCTTAGGTACATTGGAGTAAATGATGGTGAAATGAGCATTAGGTCCACACTTACCTATAAATGGTGGAGAAAAATGGAAATGTACTAAAATGTCAATTTTACACATTTTCCTACTCCGGCTAGGAGAAACCAAACCAAGCAAGGAAGAAGGAGCGGCCGCCGGACCAAATGAACTTCAAATGAGCTGAAACTTTCCAGATCCATTCTACACATCCTAAGGATCATTTCTTATGAAGAGTGCTAGAGCTATAATTGAGTGGAAGGCCTTCAAACAGTCAGCCCAATTTCCTGCAGAAGCAAAACTGGAAAACTGGACCTGTAAGAGGTCCAGCAGCATTTCCAGCCCAA
The DNA here is from genome assembly GCF_958449725.1 of Rosa rugosa. Classification (NCBI taxonomy): domain Eukaryota; kingdom Viridiplantae; phylum Streptophyta; class Magnoliopsida; order Rosales; family Rosaceae; genus Rosa; species Rosa rugosa. The sequence continues at coordinate 22,915,526 of NC_084823.1, forward strand.
AGGCATGGAAATAAATTCTGAAATTTTACCAAAATGATCTACACTCATGGTAGATCATTTCATATGAAGAAGTCACGAGCCAAAACTGAATTCCTGTTGGAGAAATAATTGAAGGAATAAAAGGGCAGAAACTGACCTAAAACAGCTCAACACCACATGTTCAAGTTTCCTACCCACATGAAGAAAGCTAGATGCTTTTCTCTTTTTCCTTGGATATATTTTTCTGCTCCAATAGATCATCATCACTTCCATACTTCTGCACCTTCATGCCTTGCTTTCATTTCATCATTACTCCATCTTTTCCATATTTTACAAACCACTTTCATTATTTTTCTTCCATTTATCATTTCACTCTTCTTTTTCTTCCCTATATAAACACCTTCTCCTCTCACTCTAACCAGATTCCTTCATCCATTCCATCTTCTTTGTCTCTCCATTTCCTTTCCATTTTCCTTTCCAACATCCTCTAGGGCAAGCCACGAAGTTCAAGCAAGGCCAAGGAAGAGAAGAACCAAGCCGTGAGCATCATCATCCATCCTCCACCTTTGAAGCTTGCTTTCGAGTCTCAAAGGATTCAACGTTATTCACCCATCTTCATCTTCCATCCACGGTGTAATTCGACCTCTACTTTGTAACCTTTGCTTTGTATTTCGTTGGTTTTGCCTTAGTTGACATATATGTTTGAACAATTGTTAATTTCTGGAATTTTATGATTAATTGAGAATTTTCAGATTCATATATTGTGATTCAAGAGTTGCTTATGTGGGTTTGTTTAATTAAATTTGCATTATGGATAACTTTTGTATTTTAATCTTATGTGGTTGCAAACACTTAGGGTTTCGATATAATTGGTGCTAGGTTTAAGAACATGAAATCGACTTTTCGTTTTGTGTAAACTTGAATCAAAGTAGTAAAGGTTTTGTACAAAGATCGAATTTAATTAAAGAGAATTGCAATTAGGAGGACTTTTCCATACTAAGTTGTACACTTGAGTTGATAGCCTTTCTCTATGTGTAATGCGTTAAACATGACATGATTGACTAGCTTTCTAGGGTTTGATTGCATGTTTGATAGGATTAATCTAGGTGCTTTCGCTTAGGTTAATTAGCATTGAAAAGTAAAAAATGGGAATTCATTTGCTTTCGAATGTTTCACATGATCAACTCCTTTCTCATGACTTAGATGAACAATATTAGGGTTTGAATCAATTTTAATCATAAGTTTCGGTTTTGATCTTTGTTCCTTCATTCCATTCGTATTTTTATGTTTTTGCATTTTTATTTGTTTTCTTAACTTAGTTTATTTTCGAATCCAAAATCCAAAATTCCCCCTTTTTCGTAAATATGTTTATACTTGTGAATATCTTTGTGTTTATATTACTTTGTTTTAATTTTAATTGTTTAATTGTTTGACAATGACAGGTGTACCCTCAATCCCCGGAATAGAACGATCCCTACTTGCTTATACTACTAATGATATTTATAGGGTTAAATTATGCGCTTGCTTTGAGCGTATCACCACCTCACACCTTGAAGCCCTCCACACCAGGAGTCCAAAACCGGCCGGAAACCTATCGAACCGGCCACCGGAAGCTCCAAACTATCCGCAACAAATACTCAACCGGTTCACCATCTTCCGGACCTCCAATTGCTATAAAATTTTTCCAGTGGCAGCGCCTTGATCTCAGGATCTAGGAACCATATTTTTTTTTTCCAGAACCGGCCTTAAAGATTCCGAACCGGCCACTAAAAGCAGCTGCATCGTTGAACCGCCAGAGAGAAGAAAAAAAAGAAAAAAAAAAAGGGAAAGGAAAAGAAGGCAGCCCAGAGGCCCACTGCCCGCTAGGCCCACCTCGGCAGCCACGTCAGCTCCGGCCACCTCCGACGACTTTTCTGGCCACTTTCTGGCCAAATTTTCCAGCGACCTATTTTGAGGTAATTTTTACTAAAAGTTCCCGTTTTTATTCTTTTTCTCGGGGACTTGCAAACTCCCTTCTTCCATCCCCCTTTCTTCATCATAGGGGAGACCTAATTAAGCCAAACTATGGGGGTTTGTGCTCACTCCAAGCTTGGAGCTTGTAGAGTCCTCCAAACTTAGAGTTTGTTGAGAAGTTATGATCGACCACAAAAATCATTATTTCGATCTAATCCAATACCTCTTGGAATCGAATTTCTTAGAAGCGACTACGCTCAGAAATTTCATATATTTTTCATGGTAGCCTCTTAAGCTCCGAAACTAACCCTAATTTCTTGTTCTCTTTCATGATGAGTAACCTGAACAGACTGGACTTAACTCCATTGGGAACAACTGGCTCTGGATATCACAAGTGGGTTCGTGATGTCCGCCAGCATCTCAAGGCCGATGGAATCCTGGGTACGATTCTCGAGCCTAGCCAGGACGTGCTAACTGTTGAGCAAGCTCAAGCTTTGGAAGCAAATAGAGCAGCCTTAGAGGCAAATAAGGTGAAAGCCATCATCCTAATGACTCGTCATATGGATGATTCGCTCCAGTACGAGTAGATGAATGAAGAAGACCCCAGAAGACCCCAAAAAGCTGTGGGTCTCACTCGAAGAAAGATTTGGCAACGTCCGTGACTCCTTGCTTCCTGAACTAGAAGTGAGATGGCATAGCCTCCGCTTATGTGATTTCAAGTCAGTTATTGACTACAACTCGGAAGCACTTCACATTAAATTCTTAATGGAATTCTGTGGAATAGATATCACAGATGCGCTGTTGATTGAGAGGTCTCTCTCTACCTTCCCCGTCTCTGCTTTGATGGTTGCAATGAACTATCAAATCGATGTTACTGCAGGACAGATCACAAGGTTTCATGAGCTAATTGGAGCTATGAATGTCGCTGAAAAGCATGACAACATCCTTGTGAAGAACTATAATTTGAGACCCGTGGACACCGAGCATATTCCGTAGTCCAATTATAGTCGCGCCCCTAAGGGAAGGCACCAAGAGCAAAAGTGCGAAACCCTAAATCTAGGGACAATTCTGGATGTTATGGTCCATATTCTCGCTTTAATGAGGAAGGTAACCGCCAAAATAGGCGAACATTGATAGGAGCATTTTTATGCGACGTTTTAATAGTTAACTCCTCATATTTTGCTTAGTTATTTCCTTAAATAAATCAGTTTTAATGTAGTTTCTATTTTTAGGTGCACTGGAGAAAATGGAGAAGAAATGAGCTGAAAGGAAGACACGTGGCGAAAAGAGAGGAGTCCTGATGGCACTAGGAGACCTTATGGCTTGAAGATGACACATGGAGGCCCAAGAATCTTATGGATTAATTTGGATTTTCGGCAAATGGAGAAGGCCCATTGGATTTAGGGTTTTGTGGACGTCAAAGTGAGATTCTTGGAGAATAAATCTTTAATTGCCGTGAATTATCAAGAGAAGATTATGGAGACAACGTGAAAATCAAGGGAGAGTCATAAGAAGATTACGTTGGAGATATTATTGGGGAATTAAATCTGATTTTGCCATGGGAAATTATGGAGTTAATGTCAAAAATCAAGAGAGGATCAAGGATAATGATGCCATGAAGAGATTTAAGGGAGAAAATGTCCAAAACAAGTCCAGATTCATTCCTACTTTCTCTCAAGAGTATTTTGGCCGAAAATTAAGAGAAAAATCAGATAAAATCTTGGGAAAATTAGCAATAATATATTTGGAAAGATTATGGATTTATTTTGGAGCTTTTTGATTGGTTGAGTGACATCGCAGAGCTGACGTGACATTATTTGATTGGTTAGTGCTGTGTGGATCAATCTTGAAGACTTGGAGACTAAATTGCCATCCTCCTATAAATAGGAGCATCCACCAGACACCACAACACAACAACACCACCACACCACAACACACCTCTCTCACTCAAAATAAACATCAGAAAAATTCTGTCCATTCTCTCGTCTTCAGAAGCTCTGCGTCTCAACCAAGGAGGAGAAGAAGTCATGCAATACATCAAGATCCTAACCGCCATCCACCCTTGTGTCGTCCCTAGAAGATTGCTTGCTTTCAAGGATCTTCAAGTTCTTCGTCTCAAGGCTTGTCATCCATTTTTCACAGTGTATTTCATACTTTCTTTTCTTTTCCTTTGTTTGATTCGTAAAGTTATGAATTCTAGTTAACATGACGTTAATGACAAAGTTTAAAGCCTGTTTATTTGTTTTGAAATAAAGTTGTGATTTCTTTATGTTGATTTATATGTTGCTTATGTGAGATTGCTTGATTGATTTTGGATTATAGAAAACTTTTGCATGTTTATGTTCTTTGGTGGTCAACTTAGGATATATGCATGTAATTGGAGCTAGATTTAAGTAGTGAAGGCTTTGGACAAAAGTCAAAATCAATTAAGGAGGATTGCAAATAGAAGAACTTTTTCATACTATATATGTTGTGCACTTTGGTTGACATCCTTTCTTTGTTCTTCATGCATTGAATGTGTTCTTGAGTAGCTAGCTTTCTAGACTATGATTGCATGTTCAATAGGTTGAATTTAGGTGCTTTCACTTAGAATAAATATTGAAGGAAAGTAAAAAATGGGAAATCGTTTGCTTATTAACGTTTCACATGGTCAACTTATTTCTCATGACATAGAAAATCAACTATAGGAATTGTAATTGGATTTTATTCATATGGATATGGTTTTGATCTTTATTCTTTGCGTTCCACCCTTGTATATATGTTTTTACATTTTCTTTATTTTATTTATTAATTTTATATTCCTAAGTCCCCCTTATTTGTGTTTACTTGTATATATTTCTTTTCTTTGTTTTATTTTTGTAAATAATACTTTTTACTTTTACTAATTAATTAATTGTTTTTGCAATTACAGGTGTACCCTCAATCTCCGGTTAGAACGATCCATATTTATCATATACTAACGATGACATTTTTCAGGGTTAAATTGCGCGCTTGCTTTAAGCGTTATCAAACACGGAGCCGAAGAGGTCAACGTAGAAAGAGAAAGGGAGGCAACGCCTCTGGCCATGTTGGTGGGGCCACCAACACTAAGAGCCATCCTAATGACGCTTTCAAAGCGCCTCAATTAATGGAGTCTGAGCACAGAGATGTATGTTCTCGATGTGAATTATCCAGTCATTGGGCACACATTAGTAGAGCTCATGAAGAAATTGTCACCGCCTACAAAACATATTGTGAAGCAAGAGAAGCTCACTATATGGAACAAGAAGATCAAGAAGATGATCTAGAGTGAAGGGTTGAAGACTTCAAATCTGGCTGGGATCAATAGATCGCCAATTCTGTTTAAGTCTTTATTTTTCCAAGAGATGTAATACGCAATTGCCATATAATTTGTAGTAAATGCCATTGATTTAGTTTTTCTTCACATAGGCTCATCCAAAATGAGCATGATGTCTAAGAAGGTTTTGAAATAAGTGGTACTTAAGCGAGCTTTGCTCCACCGACATCTCTCTACTCACCTGGTCATATTTATTTTGGAATTACCGAAAGAAGTCAAACCATCACCTTTGTTTTGCATTAGCTAGCATTTGGATTAGATTCTCTTAATGGTTAAGAGACAATGATGTACTCCGTTGGCATATAAATAAAATTTCGAGTTCTTTTCATGACTCCATTTTGATTCTGAGCATATGACTTTGTGACTACAATGGCTGGGCCATCAGTATTAATTCAAGAACATGGAATAGCCTAAGTTCCCCTTGCCAAATGTCACCTTGATTATTGTCATAGAAACTCTCTACGCTCCTAAGGTAAATCGCACCTATGAATAGCCAACGGATTCCATGCGAAAACGCATGTAGAGAACGGAAATGAGTTCCTTTGCAATACCTCTAACGATTGCGAACAAAGGCGCATCTTAGAGAAGTTTATGTGTCTCTCTAGTGGACTCTATGTCACTATTCGAGCTATTAAATCCAATAAAGTCATGAGAAAAGATCTCTTGGATTTAGACACATATTGGCTTTGTCACGACATGATAGGTCATCTTGGTCATGATATGATGATCCGTCTACTAAAGACTTCACATCCATTCTCTCGAGTGAAACGAAGCATGAATCAAAAGTTGATTCCTGGACTAAGTGTGACCGTCGCCGCTGCCTCTGGAGCCGTCGCCGTCCACCACCAGCCTAGGGCTGGCATAGTCCCTATCCATGATGTCATGGATGGCGTCCATCATGGTGATGGCGCCCTAGGTGATGTTGCAATCACCAACTTTGCTTCAAATAGCGTTTCAGACACTCAGTCCCAACCAAAATCCTCATTGGTTGCTTTTAAAGCCTCTCGCTTGTTTTACAAAGCCTGTTCCTTAGGGAAATTAGGACTGAGACCGTCCTATGCAAAGGATATGAAAATACTCATTCTGTTCTAGAGTTCGTGGAGATTCTGTAGACTAGTTCAACTAACTTGCGGACGTTTAAATATCTCATGATGTTGGTTAACAAGCAAACCCGCTGGTCACGTGTTGTGCCATTGTCCACTTGTAATGCTGCTTATGCTACACTCCTAGCACATATCATATGACAACGGGCTCCATTCCCGGTTAATCATATTCAGTCAATTGGATTTGACAATGCTAGAGAGTTTACATCGAATACTTTCGATGGTTATTGTAATGGGACTGATGTTTGACATCATATTCCTATGAACACACCCAAATGGTCTCGCGGAAACAACTACGATGGTAGCCCAGATATTGGTAATACGCACCAATCTCTTTATATCCGCTTGAGATGATGCAATATCGCATGCAGCTATGCTAATTCGTCTACGACCCACCCCTACTAAATCTATCTCTGCATTACTACTAGTGACTAGGTACAAGTATTTCGTACTTACGCACATTGGAGTGAGCCATTTATGTGCTAATTGCGCCGCCACAGCGCACTATGATAATTTCTTGCAGACAAATGGGCAACTCAGTTGGATTTGAGACTCCAACAATCGTCCGCCACTTAATGCCCTTGCAAGGCGATCTCTTTACAGCTAGATTTGCGGGTTGTCACTTTGATGAGATAGTCTTCCTGTCGTTCGGGGGAGATAAGATCACGAATGTTCAGCAGGAACGACAGGAATTGTCATGGTTTGTCCCCACTATATCTGTAGAACCCCAGAAATTCGTTATTAATTCCTAAATGCTTCGGGAATTATTAAAGGGTTCGTTGATACGATTTCGTGGTTTGTGGATGGAGCTGAAGTATTTCGGACGATTATTTATTCGAAAAGTATGGGTTTAGGAGGGGTACGAAGGTTGACTTTTTATATGTTAGGATTCTATGAAAACTTCCTTCATGAAAGTCGTAGAGAGCGTCGATACGAGTTCGTGGATATGCGGAACGTGAAAATCGGAGTTCGTATGAAGAAGTTATGACCATCAGAAAAAGTTTCCATTTTGGGATATATAGGAAAAATCCAAAAAAAAAATCAGATTTCCAAAAAGGGAACACCCCTTTCTCTCTCCTCAAACCCGATCGGGTTTCCGCCAGCCATTTTCGCCGGTCCGTTTCTCCCTCCTCCGGCCACCAATCGGAGCGTCGTTTTCCCCTTTCTCTTCGCCTCAGTCCCAACTCCATCTCTGTGAAGTTTCACGGTGTGGGTCGACCCGTGCACGGCGCTGCAAGGCCGAGAAGAGGTGGTGGCACTGCCACAATTCGCCTCGTCAGAACTCTCAACTCCGGCCACCATAGGCGACGATCTTGAGGGATTTTGGAGCCCAGAGGATGTAGATGCTTCCCTCCAAGCGGCTTGCAACGAATCGAAGTGTGGAGATCGAATTTTGGAATTGAAATTCTAGGGTTTCAATCGGTCCTCTTCTTTTTGAGGTAAATTCCGGCCAAATGGCTTTGATTCAGACTTTGTGCTAGTTATGAAAGTTGTAATTGGAGTTAAGATGAAGATCTTTTGTGTTGGAAGTTTTGTCAAATTCCGACTTTGGGCAGGCGGTGGCGCCGCCACTGTGGTGGTGTTTTCCGGCGGCTTCTGGCCACCTCTGGGGCAGTTTCTGCCCCTCATTGTGATCTACTCGTCGAGACGAGCATTTCGATATATAGTTTGTAATTTTTGGAAATCGTATGAGCAAGTTATGAATTTTCAAAGTTTTAGGATTTTCGGTTCAATCAGTTTTCGATCCGTGAGGATTCAGCTGTCCGATCGACTTGTAATTTTGATATAATGATTGTATGAGTATTCCAGAGACCTCGAGTGGTCTCGATTGAAGTTTCGACTCAATTGGCATTACCTTCAAGGTTTTAGAGCAAATGCGAGTTTGAAATATAATAGTTTTCGATTCGTGTACTAAGTTAAGATCGTATTGTACTTAGGTGATTGACGGAGCGTATTCGATCCCTTATCTGCGGTAAGAGAAGACGCAGCAGGAGTTAGAGGTGAGTAAATCTCACGTGGTTCATTTACGAACCGAGTTATTTAATTGTCAGAATTGATAGATAATTGTAAATCGTTTTCGAAAATAAAGATTTGTTTGAAATAATATGAACTCGATCGACTACGGTTCATAGGGCTACGGCTCACAGGTAAAAAAATGAATTTAAGTATAAAATGCATTTCTTAGTTTTAATACGTATGAACTATAGTTGGTATTAGTGGTCATTTCTGCGTGAATGACTACGTATATATATATATATATATATATATATATATATATATATATATATATATATATATATATATATATATATATATATATATATTGGATGGTGTGACATTGGTGGAGTAATGATTGAGAGTTTATTGAATTGTTATTTCGAGCATTTCTCTTACGAGCATACAATTATCATGATGTGTTGATTATTGTGTAAAAGTGTGTTTTGCTTGAGGAAAGTATTTGAGTCAAGTGGACTTTCAAATGTTTGGTTGAGTATTGTTTATCACATTGGTGATCGAGGCAAGTATTATCGTAGGTTTGAACCTCGGCCGAGGTGACAGGCTACGATTCAGTTATAGCTCTAGTCTGTCTGCCAATGAACTTCTTGGGGAATAACTTTGAGTTATTGTGTGCCCTTGAGTATATTTGTTTAAAAGAGAGTGTCGGTGTCTTTGTTTTGTCGTCCATGTGGGACTTGATTTGAATGAATTGTGAAGGTGACGTTGGTTGCTTTAATTTGATTTTGGGTTGAAAATGATTAAACTGAGATTGTTGATTTTAAATGTAATCTGCTGAACTAAACTATACGCAGGGATTACTATGGTTTTGGTTTGAATACTTTTGGTGATTTCCTGAACTAAAATTCTATGCAGGATTACCGGTTTTCATTTAGAATGATTTGAATTGTCACTGTTGTGACATGTGTGTTCCTTAAAAAGAAAATGATTTTGATGTTAGAATTAATCATTGTGTGGATTTGTTGTCCTTGGGTCGGAAGGGTGTTTTTGTGGTTATTTAGGTTTACTCATACGAGCTTGCAAAAGCTTACCGGGTTTGTTGTTTCAACCCGGTGTACTATTCCATGGTGTAGGGGTTATTGTGCAGGTTAGAATATCGAGTGATAGTCATCGAAGCTGAGCTCTACGTTCGGTAGCGTGGACGTCGAAGGGTACTCTTAGTTTTAAGTCTTCGCTGTATATTGAGTTGTGGTGGGTGTATTTACTTATTGAATTGTCATTCAGTTTAATTTGTAAACTATCTGTAATGTAAATATGTGACTCTAAAGAAACGAGTTGATGTTGACATTGTGAGCTCAGTTTGTTTAGTTGCTTAATTTAAATGAAAAATTTTCTATGTGTTTTTTTTGTGCTTGTTAAGTTATCGCGTTTCGGATTTGAATTTATTTATTCAAAATTCGGGGCATGACAATATCTCATCTCGATCCCTATTAAAGTGACGAGATCACACATCTGCTGCAAATATGCCTGCAGGGAGGACGTCCTACGAGAGGACGTAGCGCCACCCTACACGGAGGTAGGCATGGCGCCAACGCCAAAGAGAGTGACACTCTGGCGTTATAGGCCATGACCCCAGCTAGGATGCATGAGAGACCCGTGGGTTCGAAGGATACTTTGGCACAAACCAATCCTTGGATCATCGACACTCAAAATCCGTCTCATGAGAATCTTCCGGATTATGGTTATCGTTGGGGGACGCCTCAACATCATAACCTATTCCTAAGAATATAAAGCTCTTTGAAAATTACACTAGTGTACATGAGACGTGGGATAGAAACTCCATCATAATTGATGATGTAGTCGCGCATGAGTTTGTTGAGTCTGATGATATCGAACCACGCTCCGTTAATGAATGAATGCCAACGAAGAGAAATTTGGCCTAAATGGAAAGATGCGATCCAAGTTAAATTGGATTCTCTAACGAAGAGGAAGGTTTTTTGAGCCAGTGATGCCAACACCTCCTAACATAAAACCTGTTGACTAATGGGTCTTCGTTAGAAAGCGTGTTGAGAAAAAGAGATGGTAATCTCGCCTTATGGCGCAAGGCTTCTCACAAAACGCCCTGAAATCGACTACGATGAGACATATTCTCTCGTAATGGATGTCATTGCACTCCACTACCCTGTCAGTTTGGTAGTTTCCGAATAACTGAACATGCAGCTTACAAATGTGGTCACTACGTATCTCTATGGGATCTAGATACGAAATATACATGCAGGTTCATGGTGAAACTTTATTTACCCAAGTCAAGTGGCTTTACACCACGGAGCACGTTTTACAAAGAGGTTGAAACACTCACTAAAATGACTACTTGATTGGGAAGTGATATGCCCACGCGTTTCCATAACAAGTTTCGGATTTCATCGCGGTTTATGTTGGACATGATCTTCATTGGAAGCCCTTAAAGAGCTAAGGGAAACCGCTGAACACTTGAAATCGGATTTTGAGATGAAGGATTTTGGGAGAACACGATTATGTCTCAGTTTGGAACTTGAGCATCGTGTTGATAGATGCTTAGGCATTTTGACAAGGTCAAACCTTCAAGCAACCCCATGATCGTCCGTAGTCTTGATCCTGAAAAGGATCCTCTTCGTCCAAAGGATGATGATGAAGACGTGCTAAAGGAAAAAGTGTCATGCTTAAGTACAATAGGCGCATTATTGTACTTAGCTCAATGCACAAGACCAGACATCTCATTTGCAACGAACTTATTAGTTAGATATAACTTTGAGCCAATGCGACGCCATTGGATTGATGTAAAAGATATCTTTCGGTACTTGAGGTGTACGATTGATATGGACTTGTTCTATCTCTACAGAGAGATGATGGATTCGGACCTATCACACACTAGAAACGCTGCCAACACTGGCGGACTGGCCTGCGTCCTCTATCCCCATCCCAAAACAACGTGTGTTTTGGAAGGTTTTGCTGATATTGGGTATCTCTCTGACCCACACAAAAGTTTTCCCAAACTAGTTAAGTGTTCACTATGGGTAAAGACTGTGATATCTTGGAGGTCTACAGAACAGACCCTAGTCGCTATATCTTCGAACAATGTAGAGATTATTGTTCTTCACGATGTGGTTCGTGAATGTATATGGATTGGATCCATAATTATGCATGTTCGAACAATTGTGGTTTGAAGTCTATCACAGATGAGCCTACAAGCATTTAGGATAATGTTGCTTGTTTTGAACAAATGAAGTAAGACTACATCAAAAGTGACAACACCAAACATAATCAGCAACAACAGACTCTCCTCAAGATCAAAGTGAATTAGGTTCGATCTGAGGACAGTGTGGCAGACTTGCTCATTAAGTCATTGCCTAAATTCCACTTTCGAGAAACATGTTGGTAGCATCGTTTGCGGAAGTTATCCGAACTCCCATGACCGTTGTCATCAGGGGGAGATGCAGACATCAGGGGGAGATGTCTACATGTGTGGTCTCGAAATGTGAATGGTGTGTTGTGCTCTTTTTCCCCTTTGACCGAGGTTATTTTTGTCCCATTGAGTTTTTATTACTCGGCAAGGTTTTTAATGAGGTAATGAGAGGAGCACCACGTTTGGCGCGACACAAGGGGGGAGTGTTCAAGTAAATCTAGAATATGTGTCTGACATAAACTCTAAGTTACTTGACCTAGTTGTAGTATGATTTTGAATTAGAGATATTCTCGAAAATATTCATAGATATCCAATTAATTGTACGATTATCTTTCCTTATATAATTCTGATTCTATGTCTTGTAATTCTTTATATAAAGAGACCTCTATTATCAATGAAAGTATGACTCAATTATCTCCCAATTAAATTTTCCTTAAACAGAAAAAGAATTTTCAGGATCTTTTGTGTTTTTTTGGGTGTGTGAATGGGAAAACAATCTTGGTTGAAGAAGAATTACCACAAGAAAAAAGGAAAGAATTTAGACTGAAGAATTTACCAATTGGGCCTAATTTGCGCAATTGAGAGGTAGAGAAAGCCCAAGAAATGCAAAAAGGATTTAAAAGTAATAAAAAAAGAAAGCAAATCTGCAATCTGCCATTCGCCCATTTGGTGAGAGAAAAATTAAAAATTGAAGATGCGTTCGGAAGTCGCGACTCTCTCTTTCTGAAGAAGACTTTGTTTTGAGCTTTGAGCGATTGAGAGTAGCAGTGGCCGATCACACCTTCCCTTCAGATCCCCACCCTCGCCGGCGTCCGCCATGTTCCCCACCGTTGGATCTCTCTCACTCTTCGCCTTCGCCTTCGCTTGTCTTCTCCTCTCCCCCGTAGCCTTCGCCTCCGAGGCAGATCACAAGGTAAACCCTAGCCTTCCACACTCCTCCTAGATCTCTCTCTTCTTTTGATTCCCCCGTTCAGATCTGTCAATTCATGATGCGATTGTTTTTCTTAGGGCTAGATCTCAACTCTGTTTTCTGCATTAGTCATGTGCAGCGGCTTCTTTCGCATTTGCTTGTGTTTGGTAATACGCGTGCATTTGAGTAGGTTTAATCATATATGGCGATGCTAGTTCTTGTGTTGTAATCGCGTAATTTAGCTCACTGTTAAAGGAGCTGAAGCTGGATCTGATTCCGACGGGAGTTTTGAAATTGTTGATGAGTTGTGATATGAGCAACTTGTGTCATTGTTGACGGCACCCTCCGTTGATTATTCATGCATTCTGTGTTAAAAAGAAAGGCTAATAATATGTTTTTCGGCGCTGTGCCGGCTAATCATCACTGCTACAATCAAAACTGAGCTGCAGATTGATCTGATTAGCTCCACTGCATACGGCTGGTTCTCTTGTTTATAGATGGAAATGATACTCGGCTAAATTTATTTTCTATCTTCATTATTCACCTCCGATTTGACATTGACTGTGTTGAATTTAATTTGACACCGTTGTGTTGAATAGATCTAAGTTCGCTCCATTTCCTGCACTTATTTGACAATTGGTTTTGGATTGATTGATGCTCTGTTTATAGTGAAATACACACAAGCTCGTTGTAATGGAGTGTCTAAGCCATGTCTGAGGTCAAATTGGACTAAACCATTGTTTTCTTCTTTTTCTTTCCCCGTATATTGTGATTCTGTCTCTTACCTTGCTAACTCTTTGGTGAAAGTCTGACTTACAATATTCCCTTGTTTCTTCTGCAGTATCAAACAGAAGAATCAGTTACCCTTTGGGTAAACAAAGTTGGCCCTTATAACAATCCACAAGAAACATACAATTACTACAGTCTCCCTTTCTGTCATCCATCTGATCATGCTGCTCACAAATGGGGTGGTCTTGGTGAAGTCCTGGGTGGAAATGAACTTATTGATAGCCAGATTGACATAAAGTTCGGAAGTATGTGTACTTCCTTTTTACACCTATATCTTTGTTTATGCCATTAGATTGTGGGTAAGTAATTACAACTGGATTTATTTAATTTTTCTCTGTGCAGAAAATGTGGATAGGGCTACCATTTGTCAACTTGAACTTGATGATCATAAGGTTAAACAATTCAAGGATGCAATTGAGAATAGCTACTGGTTTGAGTTTTTCATGGGTACGTTCTGCATATTCTCTTAAATTATCACAAGTACCGATTCAAATTAGATTTACTCAAAGTAGGGTACTTCTGGAAGCATATGAAACATCTGTTGCAGTTCCTGAATCCACATTCTGAAACATTAATAATATAATATCTAAAAAGTTTACAGTCACTGGCTTGCTTTCCCTATTGGTATCATCGCATTGTATTTTTTTATATCAATTGGTATGGGAGGTCTTGAAAATATTGAAAGATGAAGCTGAATGTAATGCATGGGAGAGATGGAAGTGGGTTGCTAGTAGCGCAGAAGTAGTCCAGAAGGAAAGCAGAATTTTGAATCAATATTATGACAATGCGACATTTACCGGTCTCTGTTTGTCACAGGATAATTCATGCAACAATAATAGATAATTAGGTTTCTCCATAGTCAGAATTAAGCATTTGTATTTCTGTGCCTTGGGTGGAGATCTCTGCCCATGATTTAATGGCATAAACATTTTCGTATCCATTATCTCATTGTTCTCAACATAGAGTGCGCTGTAACACACTGGAAACGTGAGGAACCTAGTTGTTTAAGTCAATTACAATCAATTCATATTGTTAATTATATTTCATGATTGGTATAATGTTAGCATAGACGTAGTAAATGCTAAAAATGTATCTGAAATGATAATAAGTTAAAAAAAAAAAATTCAAAATTATCTGTCTTTCAGGCTTTAGGCTTCTTTCTCTCTTTTCCAGACTTTGACAATAATCATGCATAAGATGAGGATGTAAATATAACTTTGATGATGACTGAGCTTGTAAATTTTAGTTTCAATAATCATTTTACATGTACGTATAAAATTTGTTACAAGTTTTTCTTCCTTTTTTTTTTTTTCCTTAAACAATAAAAAAATTCCAAGTTGCTGTATGTGTGTTCACTGTCAATATAATGGCAAAAGGTCAAATAGTGTATGAATGTGGATCTCTGTCTGGTGGTGCTGTGATTGTTTATTATCTTTGTGTTTTTCAGTAATTTTGTTTCTATCTTGGGGCATTTACTTACCCTAGCTTGCATGTTTTGCATGGTATCTCCTTGGACTTTTTGGTGCTGGATACAAGTTCAGATGATCTGCCTTTATGGGGTATGCAGTAAACTCCTCTCTTTAAATTTAAGTTGTGTATAATTTATCTTCTGATTAAATTGATCTTCTCATTATGTTTTAGGCTTTGTTGGTGAGTTGCACCAGGATAAGAACAGTGAAAATGGCAAACATGTTCTTTACACGCATAAAAGTATTATTATTAAGTACAATAAAGATCAGGTTTGTGGTTCTTTAATTTGATATGGATTCTATAGATAATTCATGTCAGTTTGATTTATCATTTTTGTTAATGTCTTAATTTTTAATTTTTGTAGATAATTCATGTCAATCTCACTCAAGATAGTCCAAAGCCTCTGGAAGCGGGAAAAAAATTGGATCTGACTTACTCTGTCAAATGGATTCCAACCACTATCACCTTTGCACGTCGCTTTGATGTTTATTTGGACTACCCATTTTTCGAGCACCAAGTAAGATTTTATCATGTGTTTATCTAAATTGCTCCGCAACCATGCAAGTACCAGTGTACCTTTTTTTGGATTTTTTTTTTTTTGAGATCTATGTCCATCTTATAATGTGCAGATCCATTGGTTCTCCATTTTCAATTCGTTCATGATGGTTATATTCCTCACTGGTCTGGTGTCAATGATACTGATGCGCACTCTTAGGAATGACTATGCAAAATATGCTCGGGAAGACGATGACCTAGAGACACTGGTGATGATCTTTGACTTCTATCTGTATCATCACTTTTCCTTGTTTGACATAAATAGAATAGATTCCAACTATTGACATGTGGTGACACTTTTGTCAATATCTTTTATAGGAAAGAGATGTTAGTGAAGAGTCTGGCTGGAAACTTGTGCATGGGGATGTTTTTCGACCTCCTCGGAGTTTGGTTATTCTTTCAGCTGTAGTTGGCACGGGAGCACAGTTGGCGTTGCTCGTTCTCCTTGTCATTTTACTGGCAATTGTTGGGATGTTGTATGTCGGGTATGTTGACAGCTTGCTGAAAGATGCTTGCTTTCTTATTTTCTGTTATTGTTTTTATTATTATGAATCAGTATGAACATTCATGTTTTTGTTTGTATACATGTCTGTAATTGGCGGAAGCCCAATCTATCACAATCAGATAATAATTAGTTTTATGTCTTGATATCATCTCATAGTGTTCATCTTAATTACTCAGTGGTTAGAATTAGGAGGAATTGCTAAAATTTTTGTGAATATGTTATATCTTACATTATTTTTTTCTGGTGGCTCAGGAGAGGTGCAATTGTTACAACTTTCATAGTGTGTTATGCTCTTACATCTTTCATTTCTGGTTATGTAAGTGGTGGGATGTATTCACGGCATGGGGGTACGTATCTGCCTATTGGTTGTTTTTGTTTATTTTCAGATTCTTAACCGTCTTCCTTTCTTTCTTTAATCACGGTGTTATGAACTTTAGTACATTCTGAAAGCTTTTTTTGGGTATATCTGAAGTGTGATGCTGTTTTTCTCAGGTAAAAACTGGATAAAGTCGATGATTCTCACAGCATCTCTATTTCCATTTATGTGCTTCGGAATTGGGTTTGTCTTGAATACAATTGCTATATTCTACGGGTCTCTAGCAGCTATACCATTCGGCACTATGGTGGTTGTCTTTGTCATTTGGGCTTTCATCTCGTTTCCTCTAGCACTTCTTGGTACAGTTGTTGGAAGAAACTGGAGTGGTGCTCCTAATAATCCATGTCGTGTTAAAACTATTCCTCGTCCGATTCCTGAGAAAAAATGGTATTTGACGCCATCTGTGGTGTCGATGATGGGAGGACTTTTACCTTTTGGAAGCATATTCATCGAAATGTACTTTGTCTTCACGTCCTTCTGGAATTACAAGGTAAACTTGGACACCTGCATATGTTTGTTGCTGATGGAATACATTGCGTATATAATGGTTAAGGTGCATATATAGGACATTCTTTAAAGTAAATTTACAAAAGTTGGAGTTACTATGACATTTCTCGATCATTGAACTTTATGTAACAATGTTAACATGAGTTTCAACGGCTTACTTTGTGTCTGTAAAACAATGAGACCTGATGGGCTTCAGTGCCTGAAGCATGCTGGGAATCATTTGTTTGTCAATACTGGATTAAATTTAAAATAGGATACTTTTCTTTACATGTTAAAGCTGAAATCTTAAACATGGAATAGACCACTTGGCAGGATTTAGTAATTATCAAGTTCTATGCTACATGTGAGAATTTTCATTGTTAGAAAGCTTTTAATGCATAATGGAGTTCTTATCGACCCACTGCTCAACATTAAAACAATGTTTCTCTTGCTCTTTGTGGTTCTGAACAGGTGTACTATGTCTATGGTTTTATGCTTCTTGTGTTTCTGATTCTCATCATTGTTACTGTATGCGTGACGATTGTGGGAACCTACTTCTTGCTTAATGCTGAGAATTACCACTGGCAATGGACGTCTTTCTTTTCTGCTGCATCAACAGCTGTCTACGTGTACTTGTATTCAATATATTACTACTATGCAAAGACGAAGATGTCAGGTTTCTTCCAGACGAGCTTCTATTTTGGATACACTCTGATGTTTTGCCTCGGCTTAGGAATCCTCTGTGGTAAAATTTTCTTGTTTTCATTGATTTTTGCTATAATGCAACACCTCTGATTGAAGTTCCAATAGAGACCTATTGAAAATAGTGAATAATATTCAGGTTTCATATCTTTTCCCTTTTGAATGTTTTGTAGGAGCTGTTGGATATTTGGGTTCAAATTTGTTTGTGAGGAGGATCTACAGAAACATCAAATGCGACTAGAATTTCTGTAATGGGACCAGATGGAGCTTCCCTGTGTAGAATGGTCTGTTGTTGAGGCAAAACATTCATGTAGGACAACATGTGGTGAGGAATGGGGACTTGATAATGTCAATGGGTGGAAATCACAGGGTGCGAGGATGGGGATGTATTTTTTCTCTGGACTAGGGGAAAGCCCTGAGATTTTCCTTTTTGTTTTCCCCGGCTGTAAGTGAAAGCCTTAATTTAGATTCGCAGAGATTGTTTTATAATCTAAGAAAGTTAAGTTAGCAGATGTCATTGAACTCCTGTTATTTTATTATTTTCTTTTTCCTACCTTTTACAAAATAGGTTGCCCCATTACTCTTTCTATCTCCACGTCTTTGGGATGAACGAAAGGAGGGGAAATGAACTTTGTGCTTCTGAGTTATGTAACGACTTGTGAATTTTGATTCTATCTCTTATATACCTTGCATATATGTATCTCTGTCTGAATTCACAATTGTGATATCGTGTTTCTTTTCATTGTGGTATCTGAAATATGTGTGGCTGATAAGAGAATGAACACATGATGTGTTGCCCAAGAGTTCTGATCACTGGGTACTTGACAAGAATCTATATTGTGCTCTATTTAAATTGCTTCTTGTGCAAAATCGACTGGATCCATCCAAAACTTGATACATGCTGGATTTGTAACCATAAATACATACGACGGGAAGCTTGTTGGTCAAGTGTTCAATAAATTCCTCCCTCCCAGATATAAACAAACCTGTACAAGGTCTGGCCAAGTGATGTATATCATGACAAGTGAGAGGAGGAGGAGGAGAAGGAGGGAGGCTATGTCAGCTACTCAATCATGTTATGACATGTCACCTATCCATGTTTAATCGAGGAGCCCAAAATGCTATCCGTTCTTAGCATAACTTATTTATTTATTAAAATAAAAAATATATATATAAAAAGTTTCTAATGTGACATATATAACCTACTAATTAAAATGAAGTCATTCTAATGAGGACTAGTTGATGATTTTCTAATTAACGGTTTGGAAGCCCACTTTTCGATTACATTACGGTAAATCAATCGTTGAATGTTTATGTATGCATGAGTAGATCACTTCTGAATTTTTTTTTCCAAATTGCTAATTGTTAAGGTACCGAACTAGATCAAATCAATGGACGAACCAAATTTGTCAGACATGAACCGTTCATGTTCATAGCTAATAAATCATGATTATGAATGTCTTAACGATTTTAAATTTGGTTGAAAAATTGCATAAATAATCTACACGTAAATATCAAAACATCTAACGGTTGATTTGTGAAAATGTGATCGAAAAATAGGTCTCACACAAAAGTCCTCAACTAGTTGTCATTTTAATGGTCCTCATTAAAAGGACTCCCCTAGTTAAGATATCTATTTGTTAGATACTTATAAGAGTCTCTAAGTGTGGAACCCTCACACCTGGGTTTGAATCCCGCCAAAGTTGATTGGAGTTGAAATCTCAATCTATTCTTGGTGTCAAGGAGAGGAAGCGTTTTAACATGACCTTAGCACAGATTAGTTGATGGGCCTAAAAAAGTACGTATCTATTTTGATGAAATAAAGAAAATAAATCACGTCAACCCATTGCTAGCAAACGAAAGCATGGAACGATGTTCCTCTTTAGTATGAGTTTGTGCAATAGGACTGCTAGCTCATTGATCTATCAAACGAAAGCATGGAATGATGCTCCTCCTTAGCTGAGCTTGTGCAATAGGATTTGAGTACCCACGTTCCCCAACTTAAATTGTTTAAGCTATTTCTGTAAGAAATAATGAGATGATTTTCGCACTATCTCTCTTTTGATTCTAGCTGACTTTTGTATTTTGAGTTGTGAGAGCAACATTTTGGTTCATGTGGGTGTCTAGGGTTTGGGGTTTAGCTTTTTTTTCTTCTTTTGAAATGTTTGATTTGATGGAGATAGTGCAAATTGACAATTTATGCCAAGTAAATAGTGTCAATTTGAGGGGAAGTTACAACACCATCTAAAAAACCACTAGTTAGAACGCGCCGACACGCGCTAGGTTTCTTCAGATTAATTTTCTTGCCTCAGTCCGACGGCGCGTCCATTGACGCTGTCGTCGGACGGGCTATGTCGACGAGTGTGCGTGGCTTCCTCGATCTAGGTGATTCCTTTCTGGATCGATGGAATCGATGGAAGGGAGCAAGAGAGATTGGGGTCGTTGGGATGTTGCGGCTCAGTCCTTGCAGGTCGGATGGGTGTCGGAGTACGTCGCTGGTTTGGGGGTGAAGCGGGAGGGGGCGGATGTGGTGGAGGCGGGATCCGTGGCGGCAGTAGGTTTCTTGCTTCGAAATCTGATGCGACATGGTTTCCGATCGTCTGGTGGAGGTAGATTGGCGGAGGCAAGGCTCATATTGGGTGATCTCCTAGTCGCTGTCATGCTTGACTTGCTTTGGTGCAGATCTGGTGGTCAACCGAGTTTGGATCTTGGTGGGTTCATGGTCGTGATGTGAGAGGCCTCTCGCTGGTGCAAGGGAGGTGGTGGCATGATGGTGGGGGTGGTCCGACGGAGATGGTGGTGCGGCATAGGGGGTAGTGTGTTGGTGGTGACTATGCAAGAAGTGGGCTGTGCTTGTCCAGTGGGCCAGCGTGGTCTTCTTTTTCCCTTGAGTAGTGCTTGGGCCTGGGCTCACGTGTTGGGTCATTCCTGGGCGTTTGTTGGTCTTAGTGTCTTGTTTTATTTTATTTTTTCAGTTTTCATTGTTGGAATAAGTCCTAGCTAATGTTTTATTTTACTGCAATTATGCTTTTAGTTCGCGCCTTTGGCGTGAAATAAGAGTCTACACTTATTGTGTAGAACTAGTAGGGCCTTGTGCCAGTTTATGCACTCAATGTGCCTTAGTTGCTCTAGGTTGGCAGCGAGCTTTTGGCTTCGTCAAATGGTCGTTACCGCCTAGTGGCAGGATGAAGCTAAGTGTCGTCGGATTTATCATCTGGCGGCAACATAGGAGGAAAGCTGTGCTAAAGCGGGTACTTATGCTACGTTGTAATCGAGTTACATATCGAGTTATCTTTCCGTTATGTCACTGCTATGTGAAAGCAAATGGAGTAGCCTTTAGAGCACTCTTTGCTAGTTGGTGCTTGTTAGAATACAAGTATTTTGTAGAGATTCCTGATACTATTTCGGGACATACTCTAGTTGTTTATTGTAATCAGGGGTTTAGGCTCAATGTCCCCCCCTTGTATTCACCAGCTTCATTAATCAAGGCTTGAGGGCAGCTGCACCAGCCCTTCATTCAAAAAAAAAAATAGTGTCAATTTGAGAGAGTCTCGTGCTCCAGTGGTTGGGAGCAAGGCTTTCGTGTAAGAGGTCAGGGGTTCAAACCTCGCCTCTTACCCAATATGTTTTATTCAAAAAAAAAAAAATAGTGTCAATTTTCGTAATTATCAATTTGGAGTGCAAATCCATAATTATAACCAAATTTAGAGGGTCTCCTTAAGATTTGGATTAACTGATTTAGTCCAATATTCTATTTTTACAGAAAATGTCATAGATAATAGCTACCATTGTCTATAAGTTTTATTATTAATTTGGGTCCAGGGGCTATAAGTAGGTAAATAGGTATCCTTCTTGATAGTGGTCTTCATCATACCCTTCTTGAGTTGATCATTATCTTATAATCTTTGTATGAGTGCATCTAACAAAATGAAGTCTGCTTGAAAAAAAAAAAAATTTCAAGATTGTGTGTTGTGAATATTTCATTTAAGAGCATTTTTAATCGACTCTCTATTTTAGCTCCTTAGTTATTTTGGAGAGTATGTTTAGCTTTTTATCTATTTTAGCAGCTGCACCAGATTTCTAAGTGGCTCTCCAATCATGTCTCCAATTTTCATGGATCCGATTTGGGTTCCTAAAATTGCCATCGGAAATTCTCGATTGGATTGTTACTTAATTGACCAAGTCTGATGTGAGGTTTGTGTCTCAATTTCCAATGTAAGAATTTGATTTGTTAAGTGATTCACCAAGTCTCCAATGTAGGACTTATTCCCCAATTTCCAATGTGAGAATTGGACTTGTTAATTGATTGCATGTGTAGACTGAGAACTTCGTTGTAGGTGAGGGGCATGTTAAAGATCTCACATTAGAAAAGTGATGAAAGAAAATATAACTTATAAGTGGGTGACTCTCAACAGAGCCGGCTTAGAGCAAGTGCAACATGAGCGACAGAACAGGGCCCCCAAAATTTGGGGCCCTACTTCAAGTTCTAAGAAGCTTTAACATATATAGAGAAGGGCCTCAACGCATAATCTAGTTGTTGTTCAGGTGGCACTGAACCTTTGTTTTTCCTCCTCTTTAGGAGTTCGATCCCCCCCCCCCCCATTGCATGTCTCTTGCTTCAATTTTTTTTTTCTTTCCTTCTCCCCCTTACCCTTTTTTTTTTCCTTCTCCCCCTTCCCTTGCCATACTTTCCTGGATTTATTTTTTGGTGGATACTGCAGGGCCCATACTGTATTTATTCAAAAATTCAATTGTAATGTTGCTTCTTTTAATGAAATTTTTGTAACAAGCTTTAGTCTGAATTTTTCTTTTCAAGAAGTGAAAAGGTAATATAAGATAAAAGATTTTTTTAATCTAAAAAATAATTTTGTATAATATTTTCTCTATATAACAAAAATTTTCAATGGCATATTCATACAGGACTGCAAAAATAGGGCCTCACTTTTTAATTTTGCACAGGGCCTCGAAAACTTTTGAGACGGCTCTGACTCTCAATTGTACCGAGACATTTTGTGTTTAAACCAAACGCCTAACGAGTTGTTAATATCGGTACATAATGGTAGGCTACGGACCACACTTATCGCTGTTTAAAAAGTTTCTCCACTAATCACTCAAGGAGTTGTCATCTTAACTATATGCTTAGCTTCAATGATGTCTTTAATTGTCGTCTCTCGATCAACAAATTACCTTAACTATTATGTGCAACAGTCTATGCATTGTTGACGCTAAATATCGTCGGGTATTGTCTTAATTAATCATAACCATTTAGTCCATTAGCTGGTTAATTAAGCCAACAAGCCTGCATGTACGTAGTTTATTTAAAAGAATATCAACGTTATTAGTGATGAAGTATCCATTTATCATTTTGGATGTACGAAATTTCTTTTAACACATTCGTGACTTCTTTCTTGGCACGCAACTCCAACGATAACAGACTCCCTCAATAAGTACATGTTTTGCAACTCTGACCTCAAGTGGGTATCATGACCTCATTGAGCAACCTTTTGTTCAGGCCACCTAATTTTCTTTCTCTTTTTTCTTCTTTTAGAAACCAAATCATTTGCACTCAATAAGTCCATGCCCACAAGAAGCAGTACGTACGTACGAACAAAATACAAGTACAGAATCAAGCAGAAAGTAAAACATGAAATAAGCGCTCGAGGGCGGGTGACACACACACACACATCGATCAAGATACATTAGTTAGTACCCCCAAGAAGACGCTTGAGTTTCTGAATCTGAACGGTGTCAAGTAAAGTAGACTTGGCTATGATTTCAGTAGGTAAATTGTTTTGAAACAGAGCAGTTTCCAGAGTCTGCACACCTGGGTTTGCACTACTGAAGCTGGCATATGCAAGTGCTGGAGTATCACCCACATTCACTAGGAAGTGAAACAAACCTTGAGGAAAAACCATGGTGTCACCCTTGTTCAGAGTCTTTACATAAGGCTTATTATTCGAGGCAATGAAACCGGCAACTACTGTTCCTTCCACAAGGATTACGAGTTCTGTAGCGTCACGGTGTGAGTGAATCGGGACAACTCCACCAACAGCAAAGTCTGCACGAACCAGTGCAACGCCTAGACCATTGAGACCAGGAAAGTTAACAGCAAATGCAGCCGATAGCCCGATTTTGTTGATACTTGAGATGTTACCAGCAACTCTTAGGCCAGAGAACACGAAGTCATCTACCGTAACCTTTGCGGGATCTTTGCAAGCGTACCCTGCAGGGCTTTGAGGAGCTGCATAGTCTGCAACACAAAAGTCCTGCATAGCAGCAAAGGAACCGGAGAGAATGAGAGAAAACGCGAAGAAGACACGGGAAATCATCTTGATCGATATACATAAAATTAAGCTGATGAACTTATTTATCTTCTTTCTTTGGTCGAGTTATGTGTCTTGGTCACCTAATATACATACCTAAGAATACGACTTTAAATAGTAAAGTTTGGCTGCCTAAAATATTACTCAATGATGCGCTTTTTGCAAGCGCATAATTTAACCCTGAAATGTCATTAGTAGTATAAAGTAAATAGGGATCGTTCTATTCCGGGGATTGAGGGTACACCTGTCATTGTCAAACAATTAAACAATTAAAATTAAAACAAAGTATAATATTCACACATATACACATTATTTACGAATTCAAAGGGGGGTTTTTAGTTTTGGTTTTCGAAAAATAAACTAAGTTAAGAAAACAAATAAAACTAAGTTAACTAAATAATTAAAATGCAAAAACATAAAAACATCAATGGGATGTGAGAACAAGGATTAAAGTCGAAACTCATGATTAAAATTAATTCAAGTTCATCATTGTTCATCATAGTCATGCAAGAGGAGTTGATCATGTGAAATGTTAAAAGCAAACAATTCCCCATATTTTACTTTCAATGCTAATTAACCTAAGTGAAAGCACATAGACTAATCCTATCAAACATGCATTCAAGCCCTAGAAAGCTAGTCAATCATACATGTTTAACGCAAAAAGCACCTAGAAAGGCTATCAACTCAAATGTGCAACTTAGTATGAAAAAGTCCACCTAATTGCAATCTTCTTTGATTAAATTCGGTTTTTGTACAAAACCTTTACTACTTATTGATTCAAGAACACAAAACCAAAAAGTTGACCCATGTTCTTAAATTCGTAGCAACATTCACATAAAAACCCTAAATGTTTCGAACCATTCAAGATTATCATACAAAAGATTTCTATCATGCAAATTTAATCAAACACTCACACAAAAGCAACCATAAATCGCAATATATGAATCTGAAAATTAACAATTAATCATAAAATTTCAGAAACCAACACTTGTTCAAACATGTGTGTCAACTAAGGCAAAACCAACGAAAATACAAAGCAAAGTTACAAGGAGAATCGGATTACACCGTGATGAAGGTGAGATGAATGGAGTGATGATGTGGTCTCTTGAATTTCGAAAGCAATCTTCAAGGTGGAGGATGGATGGTGTTCACGGCTTGTCTTCTTCTTCCTTGGCCTTGCTTGCACTTCGTGGTTGCCCTAGAGGATGGAGAGGAGCACAGCTAGGCTAGAGAGTTTTCTGATTTTTTTTCTAAGTTGTGAATTGTATGGAGAGAGGACCCTTTGACGTTGAGAGGAAGAGAGATTATATAGGGGACGGCAACTTGGTCTCCAAGCCGTGTAAGTCTCTAGGGTTTCTCACGGCAAAGGTTTGATAACTCCACATAATTTCCTCCAATGAAATCTTGCCAAGTAAGCCCTATGATGTGTCTCAACCAATCACATAATTTTCTAGAATATCTTCCTAAATAAACTTGCCGAAATTCCTTAAGATATTTGCACTTCCAATTCGGCCAAACTTCCTTTAGGGTTTCAAGGAATGTATCTAGACTTCTTTTGAGAGATTTTCGAGTTCAACATATATTCTCCTTCCTTTTATTTCTCCCTCAAAAATCTCCACCGAATTTC
The DNA here is from genome assembly GCF_958449725.1 of Rosa rugosa. NCBI lineage: Eukaryota > Viridiplantae > Streptophyta > Magnoliopsida > Rosales > Rosaceae > Rosa > Rosa rugosa. Next base: position 22,941,039 of record NC_084823.1, read on the forward strand.
TCTTTAATATTCTGATTTTCTACGCCTCTTCCTTGTTTCTCTCAATGCTTTGGACGGCAAACATCTTCTAGGGTTTCTTCCATGCGTCACAAACCCTAGTTGCTTGGGCCTTGATCCATTTTGCCGAAAATTCAAAGTGTTCTTGGGCTTTGTTGCTTCATCTTCAAGCCTTCTTATTTTCCAACGCAAAACACTTCATTTCGTTCATTTCTTTTCATAGTTGCGTTGGAAACTTCATTGGTAAGCTCTCCTCCATTTCGCAGGGTTTCCTGGTTGCACTAGGAAAGCTTGTTTCTTCATTTCTGCTCAAATGTGTGGACCGTTTTCTCTCATATTCGTTCGTCTTGATGTTCGCAAGCTCCTCTTTCCATTTGTGCGTTCATTTCCACTTTTTAGCTCGGAGGTCCTGAAAATAGAAACTAGTATGAAAAATAGAAACTTACCTAATTTGAAAAATAGAAACTTACTAAAAATGAAAAATAGAAAGTTACTAAAAAATGAAAAATAGAAACTTGCCAGAAATGAGAAATGAAAACTACAAAAATAGAAACTTTCTAAAAATGGAAAATAGAAACTAAGAAAAATGGAAACTTTCTACAAATAGGAACTTTCCCAATCAAAGAATGGAAACTTTCCTAAACAGAGTTTTACTAAGGAAATGACGCAAGAAATGTAAGGAAATGCAGTTAAAACGTCGCATTAAAATGCTCCTATCACTCAACAGTACGTATTGCTTGTCTTATCACCATGCTATTAGCTAGCTTACAGGTAACAGTGATTTTAGGAACTTGTACAATCATATATAGGACGTCTACCTAGTCACACATAAGCATTTGCGTAAATATGAAGACATATGTATAGAGTTAAGGACAATTTTTAGGTTCATCCTTGAGTGATTCACCCTCTCTTGCGATTAAAAAAAAAAAACAGTGGAGGGTTAATGCACTATATAACTTTTTCTTTTTACCCCCACTGATTTCTCGTGTGGTTGTAAAATGGATCATTAAAGCATAGTTTGACTAGATAATAAGTTGGGAATATCGATTCAGAGTGATGACCAGAACCAGAAGTTCGACTTCATCCGTTACTTAAAGCTTGCTGACTGCAACTGATGGTTCAATATGACTGCTTCAAAACACAGACAACACAAGACGAGTGTAGTTGACGAGGAGTTACAAATTTGGTCTTAGTGACTTAAATATTTTCTTGTCAATTATTATAATATTCTTCAATTATTAAAATGTATATATATAGGTGAAAAGGGCCTGACCGGAATGTTTGGTAAATGTTCTCTTAGATAATTCTATAATAGTATAGACATGTATGAGCTTCTATATATATGAGGCTTGTAAGTTGTAACTGATGAGTTGAAAAATACGTACATTATAGTTAATTAAGAATACCCCTTGCAACCTGTGCTTGTTAATTAGCATAGTTCCTCATCGCCAAAATACAAAAATATGAGCTTTAACTCTCTATATTTACCAATCGATCAATTTTAGATTGGATGCTCTGATTGTGGCGTTTACATGAATAATAATAAGATACACCACATGCAAAAATTTAAGGTTTTTGAGGATAAATGTACTACAATTACTTAACTCTTATTAACAATATATTGTTTACGTATATTTTCATATATACATCCAAGTCTGATAACGTACATAATATTGTTAAAACAGACGACATGATGTTAACCGATTAACATCACCCGCGTGCTCCAAACTTAGAAATTAGTAATGCAAAGATGATCTGTATGTTCAATCCTTTCTTCCAACGTTGTACACTTTGCCATATTAGATATCCTGACTCAAATTTGTTCTCTTGGAGTTTGGACTCGTTTGGAAAACCATTTGACTGAGTTGAGAATAAAACGTAGATTGTGCTTTTCTTCGAATCGGGAAATTGAGCTTTTACTAATTGAAACTGACTCATAATTAATTACTTATACTTCAAATCTTGTCAGGAGGCCAGATTTACCAAAAGGAGGATTGCGTGTCCATGATCGATCACTTTGTCCTTCTTCTAGTTCAGATCGAAGGCTTGATTTCAACCATTGATTTTGCAACCATGAAACTCTATAAATTAATAGTCGGCTAGCTACTTCCTTAATTTTAATCAGAACTACATATAGACCTTAAGTACTGAAAATCTGAGTGCAGTATCTAGCTACTAGAAGTCTAGAAGTGGTCTTCCTGCAAGTTCTCTGAGATCATGTTCTTTTGTTATGTAGTTGAATTGGTCTGTTCCAAGTGTTGATTTTCAAAAGTATCTTTGATGAAAAAAGTGACAAACTTTATTCTGTAACATATATTCTCCCTGTCGTTGATATATGTAAGAGTGCATAATTTTCTTGGTCCTTTTTTTGCAGGTCACTATGATCCTAATCACAAGGCCTCGCTATGTTTTACTATTCCTTACATTACTGAGTTTGACATCCATTTCACCATCATCATCAAAAGTGGAAGATATCAGCAACGGAACAAGATGGGCAGTTCTGATTGCTGGGTCAAGAGGATATGATAACTATAGGCATCAGGTTAGATTTGCTAGATCATATATCGCTTCAGTACCAAAAGTATTATTTTCAATTTTTCACATAATTCTCTTAGTAATGTACACATGTAGATCGCTGAACTCCGGAATAACTGTGACCGGCCTTTCTTCTGGTAAAATGGCGATCGATCAGTGAATGTCGTAATTAGTGTAGTGATTAGCACATACATATACTCGATCGATCTTTTGTTAGTAAGTAATTGAAGTTAACACAGTTGTTGTGCTACCTATGTATGTAGGCTGATGTATGCCATGCATACCAGATACTGAAGAAAGGTGGACTCAAAGATGAGAATATCATTGTGTTCATGTATGACGATATTGCATTCAACCCAAAAAATCCTAGACTTGGTGTCATTATCAACAAGCCAGATGGAAATGATGTTTATCAAGGAGTTCCCAAGGTCAGTAATTTCTATATATTATCCAGTTCATTATTACCACCTAGCTAGCTATCATTTTATCAATTACCACTGTCATTTATTTAACTATTTTTAATATTTTTTTTTCCTTGCAGGACTATACAGGAAAGGATATTAATACTCACAACTTCTATGCTGTTCTTCTTGGCAACATAAGTGCCCTCACTGGTGGTAGCGGCAAGGTTCTAAATAGCGGTCCAAACGACCGCGTTTTCATTTATTACGCTGACCATGGCAGCCCTGGGATGGTTGGTACGTAACTTGTCATAATCTTCATTATATTTAGTCATCCCAAATAACTTTAATGGGGATAAATTAACGCGCATAAGCTAGTAATGAAATTTAATATCCGGAGACTATACTTTGTATTTTAGGCATGCCAATTGAAGGTGATTACGTATATGCTAAAGATCTCATAGATGTGCTGAAGAAGAAGCACGATGCAAAAGGTTACAAAAGCATGGTAATTAGGCTTAGCAGCCTTATAAATTTCTCATATGTTTAATTTTTTCAGTTTTGGGTACGTAAAAAGTTTTGTTAAAATCCATTAATTGATTTTGTTAATTATTTATGCAAATTGCAAAATCTTTAGGTGTTTTACATGGAAGCTTGCGAGTCTGGGAGCCTGTTTGAGGGCCTCCTTCCCAACAATATAAGCATATACGCAACTACAGCAGCAAATTCAAAAGAGAGCAGTTGGGGATTCTATTGTCCTGGAGACTTCCCTAGTCCTCCTCCAGGATATGACGTTTGCTTGGGAGACTTGTATAGTATTTCTTGGCTTGAGGATTGGTATATATGCAACAGTTCTTGTTGTCATATACATTCATCATTAATATTTATCTTCTAGTAATCCTTCTTTAAACAGGTCTTATACTTGAGGATAATATTGTTGCTATCTTGTCGCAAATAGTATTTTATATGTTATATACGTTGCTTGCAGACTAGCAATAAGCTTGAACTGAACAAAAACCAAATTTAGCATCGGCCCTAATGGATCTACGTTTGAAGTCGATGTACATATTAGACTGTGTTAAATACTTATATCCATAATTTTAACTTTTTTTCTTTCTCTTTTTATTCATGTGAACAGTGACAAGCATGACTTGAGCAAAGAAACTTTGGCGAAGCAATATGAAGTGGTATTTAAGTACCCTTTAATTCTAAGTGACTAATTTTCAGGCACACAAACATATACATTGTCACGATCGTTTAGTACTTTTACAGGTCCGAAGGAGAACAGCAAATGGCTACTTAGATTCAAGCCATGTCATGCAATTTGGGAATAAGAGACAAAGCGAGGATTTCATCTTCACTTACATGGGTACAAATCCTGAAAATGATAACTATACTTACTTCAAGTACACGGCATCACCAACGACCTCAAGGCCAAGGGTTGTCAGCCAACGCAACGCAGACCTCCTCCATCTTCGGTACAAGGTTGGTTATAAGCTGCATTCAAGCTATCAATTTGAATAATTGATTAATTAAATTTTCCAGAATATGAATATTCTCAAATTTGGATGCTATTACATTTACTAGTTCGACAATGCCCCTAATGGCTCCGATGTGAAGCTTGAAGCTCAAAAACAGCTCATTGATGAAATTTCTCGGAGGAAAAAGGTGGATTATAACATAAAGCAGATAGGGAAGCTTTTGTTTGGGTATGACAAGAGTTCAGAAGTGATGAAGAATGTTAGGACTCCGGGGGAACCTCTAGTAGATGATTGGGACTGCTTTAAGATGCTTGTAAGACCTAAGCACCATAGTTATATATTACTCGCAAAAGAAATGCAGCCTTAGTGAACTGCATATACGTGTATATTTAGTAGTGTTTTGACTGATTGACAATCGTTGATTGATGTGAGGTTTATAATGAGTCTCACACCAATTAAAAATTCAACTCGTCCATTCATTGATGCTAGAAAACACTAATTGAAAACATAATTCAGTGATTTTATCACATTACTGCTGGCTAATTATTTTTAAATCTTTCATGCAGGTGAAAACTTATGAGAAACACTGTGGATTTTTATCAAGTTATGGAAGGAAACACACGAGAGCTATTGCCAACATGTGCAATACTGGAGTTACGCCGGAACAAATGGCTGCTGCATGTGTTCAAACCTGTCATATGAATCCCCTCTCTCTTAATTCCCTTGCTATACCATAAAGTGATTAATGAATAAATTGAGATCACATGGGATATTAACCTGTCATGTGTTCCCATATGATTCGATCGTTACTGTCGTATGTGAATGCAGCAGTGTTTACATAATTTCATGCATGTGCACTAGTGTTGGCTGCCTTTTAACAAGAAAAAAAAAGACATTTGAGATTATATTAAGCTCTATTCTTGGATTTTCTCAGTATAACAATGCGGTCTAATTGTGTTTTGCATATCCTAAAAGGTCTATTTTATATAGTGAATTACAATTTATCTGTTGGATGCCATTTTACATTGTAATTAACCTTCTAATTTTCACGAGAAGGTACGTGTTATGTTACACTTTCTTCTTCATCAATCATTCTACGTATCAACTCTACATTACCACGTGGTCAGGCATTTGACTAGACGATGACAAAATGACGATAAATTTAACCAAATTCAAGAAAGATTGCCAGAATAAAGTCTTGACATGTGACATCGAGACTTGCATGAAATATCCATTTATAATGTTTGAAATTCATTTTTAATGTTTGAAATTCCTCCCAAGTGATAAAGTAATTTGAGGTTTACAACTAAAACTAATTTGTAATGGTTGGATTCACAAGGTAAAGTTTTTGGATATTGTTTGAATATCATTCATAGTTTCATACAAGATAGGGAATCAATACCAAGTGCCTCACCCTTGTCCCTTTCATATGATGGGTTCTTGGGTAATTAAGGTGGAGTCTGAGAGTTAATGTGGGGTTTGGGAAGAAGGATGGGGTTCTGGGTGGGTTTAGGGATGAGGATAAGTTGATAGTTAAGGTGAGGGTTTTGTGGGGATTGAGAGGAATTTGGGGGAGGACATAATTGGAGAGGAGATATCACACTCAATACATTGAGAAAGATGGAGTCTTTCTTAAACCCTAAAATGTGTGAATGGGAGGATATGGTGTTAAACCCTGAGAACTCAAACCAAATCAACCTTTAATTTTGTGGATCCTATTCTGTGTTATACGGAAACGGGAAGTACGGTTTGGAGGTTTGTGACCTCACTCACCGAGCTAGGTTCAGTAAATTTGACGGGAAAATGAAAAAATTGGAGATGCAGGGGATCGAACCCTGTGCCTCTCGCATGCAAAGCGAGCGCTCTACCATTTGAGCTACATCCCCAAGTTCAGACCTTTTCCTGTTTTGTACTTACTTGAAAATGAGTAAATAAGACTAGGAGCGTGGCCACCACAAAAGTGACCACTAAAGTTGTGAAACTCCACATGTGGTTGGTACTTGGTCCTATGGTGATAGATAAAAGTAGCCACAATGTGTTGCCACGTGGCAGATAAGGGTTGATTGCCACTTCATTTGCAGCCACATTATTTGCACAAGCCATCCATCCCCTTATCAATACTACCTACTAAAAGCCTTTCCCACTCTCTCTTAGCTTCCTTCATTTCTTCATTCATTCCTAGTAGCAAGTAGCAACCAAGCCAAGCAGCAATAATGGCGGCTCTCTCCGGCACCATGGTCAGCACCTCCTTCATCCGTGGGCAGCCCATGAGCAGCCTCAGGTCTGCCCCCAACGTGGGTCAGGCCCTTTTCGGGTTGAAGGCCAACCGTGGCGGCCGTGTTGCCATGGCTGCATTCAAGGTCACCCTCAAGACCCCTGAAGGCGTATCCGAGTTCGAGTGCCCTGATGATGTCTACATTCTCGACGCCGCCGAGGAGGCCGGTCTTGACCTCCCGTACTCTTGCCGCGCCGGTTCTTGCTCTTCCTGCGCCGGAAAGGTTGTTGCTGGCAGCGTCGATCAGTCTGACCAGAGTTTCCTTGATGATGACCAGATAGACGGTGGATTTGTCCTCACCTGTGTCGCCTATCCTTCCTCTGATGTCACACTCGAAACCCACAAGGAAGAGGAGCTCACTGGTTAATCACTTCACCATCATCAACTCGATCCATCGAATCACAGTGCTAATTCATTTCAGTCTTTTTCCATTACTATGTTTTGATGTGGCTTAGAGTTGCTTAATGTTTTTCCACTCTCATTTTCTAGTATGATAAATTATTGTACCCTTGTATGAATTTGCTGTCTCTTGTAATCTCTCTATATCTTTCACTCTCTCACTCACACTGTCTCGCACACATAGCTACCTCAAGTCAAGGATATTTCAATCACTTTGTACATTACTTGTCAGAACTTACGTTCAGCTCTTGAGCCATTATTCTAAACATAAACACCTACATGGTACATTCAACTCACCACCGCTGTTGTAGTAGTTTATCTGAATTTTCGAGATAACTCCATCCCAAAAAATTATATGAAACCAAACTTGGCCAAGCTGTAGTGACAAGTCGAGAAACTATATTATCTGAAACAACCCTAAAAGGAGTATCAACTTTTTGTTCCGGTTGATTGCCTTCACCATCTTCTCCACCGGTGATGCACTAATGCTTAGGTTCTAAAAAACGTAAGTTGTTGAGTTACAAGTCAAGAACTTATGTTTTCTGAAACAACTCTAATAAAGTATCCACTTTTTCTTCTACTCCATTAATGCTGTCATCATCTTCTTCGCTGGTGGTAGGACGTTGTGATGCACTGATGCTTACCGAGTCAGCTAAATACTCTGCCACCCGGAACGAGTATTCATGTTGAGGCGGGTCTGTAGTCTCAAGAGCAGCGTGAGGCTGTTCCATTGGTGCTACAGTTACTTGATGTAGGGAGTCCAAGGAAGAGCTCCGAGATAAAGTGCCAGATGCAACTGTTATCTCATCCCTCTCATCAATTGTTGTGTCAAGTGAACAAACTGATCTTGCAGCATGCGAGTGTTTAGACCTCTCCTTTACTCTCTTGCACCAACTATGGAGTGATTCTCTGACACTCTCAGCAACCAGAGCTTTCTTACACCGGGATCCCATCTGAAATCATCAAACGCCAAAAACTGAATTATCAAACTACTCAGATCAATTCATGCGAGTTAAATTACTTCTAATCTTCATTCACATCCTGACATCCCTACGTTCCTTTAAATTAGAAATCCCAAGGGTCATTTGACTAAAGGGAATTTGTCCGGTCATGTGCATTGGGCACATAGAGTTCACTCGTTGCGCTGGATACTATTTATACTTCTTTTCTTATTCAATGATGAGTTTATGACATTGCACTTGTGTTTAATTATTGAAGAGTTCAATCAAACCTGTGTAACAATGACATTTAGAGGCACCGTGCTGTGACTACACCAGAACTGAACAAGAACACTGCAACCAGAAAAAAAAAAAATGTAACACTGATATTTATGGTCCAACAATTCAGTCACTTTATGACAAAGTAAGGGTCCGACAAATTCAGCAACCTATTACAATGGTTAACAAAATAACACCAAACTATGGCATTATGATCATGTTCATATGTATAAGCAAGAAAAGTAATGCAACTGGAAACTACTGCATCTCAAAGTAGATAAATAAGAAAGGAACATACCCAGAAGCCAACCGAATAACTATCAATACGTGGTTTTTCATGAAGCATGATCTCTCCTTAAGTCCCCACTGCATTTACAAAGAGCAAGACTGGAATAAATCCAAATTTACATTACTGAAAAGGAAGCTCGCAACTAAAGAACTATCAAGAAAACCTACTCCTAATTAATGAGCAAAGACAAACAGAATCTTGATAAAACTTCCAATTGCTTGATTGTGAGGAACTTCAACAACTTACATTATACAACTGCAATCCTTCAGAAGTTTAAATACCAACACTGGGGAGGCAATGTATAACAGTTTCTTTACATTATTCTGACCAGGTTCCATTTAATAGCAGAAACAAATGAGCCAAACCGCATTAAACTGAAGACAATTAGCTAATAATCTTCTGTTCTGGAATTGGTTCAAAGAAGGACATTAATTACTTATGTTTTCTTTTTTCTTAAAAGAATATCAGGGACTTATGATGTGATTTGTAATAAATGTATCTCTGTAAAGGTAGGTAAAGTACAATACTATAGGCATAGGTATTGTATATAATACTTTTTAAGTTGGTAGTTCTGGTAAACTCTCCTTCAGAGTTTTTTCTTTTGCTTTCATATTTACGAATAAGAAAACATCTCAGAAATTGTCTCTAGTTCCATGAAACTAGTTTCTTACCAAGGACCAGAGAAATGTTGCCATCTCAAAGGCATTCTGCATGCACACAAAAAATAGTGAGGATCAATGTCATTGAAAAAGTAATCTAGTTATGAATGATAAATAAGAGTATAAGACACTGGATATATAATAACCTGAAATATGATGAATTGTATCAACCGCAGTAGTATTACTGGTTTTCCAAACCAAAACAAATCGTCACGTGGCTTTACTTCAGTCCCAACAGCCGGCCCTGTTTGTTCTACAATTTCAAGTGCTAAGGAAGAGACAACATGCTGGAGCTTTGTTCCGACCAGCATGACAAGCTTTGGCATGAAAATTATTGAAATAATCCATTAGCAGAATAATGAGCAAGGGAAGTTGTTGCAGGTTTCAACTAGATTTGAGTTTGATATAATGATAACAAGTATATCTATATAAACTTACAATGGCAGGGATGAAGGAAAGCCAAAAATAAATATTCAGACCTGCAGCAAATAGACATCACATAGAAAATAAACCTCCAATGTTTATATATTAAATGTGTTTATTTGTTCATCAAAATATGGGCATGAGGGCCTAGTCTCCCAGCTTCATTGGTTCCAGCCTCCTTTCAAAAGGGCAAAAAAAAAAAAAAAACGAAAAAAAATATTTATTTGCATCTGAACATACCATGAACATTTACGAAAATGCACACTATGGCATAACCCCAAAGTGGCCAGCTGCAAAACAAAAAACTAACTCAGATACCTCCCAAATAATAAGAAATCTTTGAAAAACCAAATATGCTTTAGACGATAGTTATAGGATGAATTATGAATAGGAGTAGATCATCCACTCACTATTAGGTTGTTGCTCATTGTTTATATAAGTGTATATATATTTTCGGCAATAACTCAATCTATTAAGTTTTGGAAGAATGCAGAATTACATTTACAGAATTTACAGAAGACATCTTTCCCTCTCTCTTTTTATTTTTTCCTCTTTTTTTTTTTTTTTGGGTGAAGGTTAGGAAATAGAATAGAACTGCAGTCTTCAAGCACATGAGAAGCACAAAACTAAGCTACTCAAGAAATCAAAATAAGATGTCAAGTAAAATGGAACCAAATCCTGCTTTCCATAAAACTGCGTACCTGATACCAAGAATCCCTTGAAATTCATCTTCCATACTCCGGACCATATATTTATGGAAGTTATAAGAATGGGGAAGTCTGTGCTTCTGCACATTATTTACACACAAGTAAATTGCAACAGAAATCAGTTGAATAATAGCATGATCACAAATCATCAGAAGGGTTTTGAATGAACAAGGGGAGTAAGCCAAAATGCATGGATTAAGTTATGTTAATATCTGCAACTTTATCTAGATTTCAAATAGTTTAGGTTTCTAGTGCACCTCGAAAGTAAGAAATCGTATCAAGAAACTGTATCCTCTTTATTTATATGCATGTTATCTGAACTGCAAAAGAAATGATGCTCCATCTAGAAAAAATTACCATATCTGAACCTTTTTTCTTTTACTAGCATGTACTTGTATGGATTATAGAAATAAGACCTTATTCAAATCATTCTTCAGTTCTTCACTCATTAGGGTATAAGGACCTTATTCACAAAGTCCGTTAGATGGATGCCCACTTTATGTATGTAACTGACAAGTTCGACGAACCAGGGTTAGAATTAAAGTACTAGCGTATGATTCAACTACCTCCATCATCAAGGAGGAATCATTCCTAGACCAGACCCAACCATTGTCTCCCTCCCCCAAAACTACAGGATTTTGCTATCCCATCAAATTACCTTAAGGCTCGTTTGTTTTGCAGATCAGAGGGTTGGGAAATGCGGGTATCAACATGATTGGCAAATGCAGGATTGGGCAAGTTCTTCAATTTGAATAGATATCGAACAACTAAAGTAATATAACTTTATGTAGCAAACTTAAAACAAAGGCTAAAATCTACTCATTTATCAAAGAAAAAAGATAGTCAAATCATAGTAAATCAGCAGTTGGAACATTCATACTTTATCAAGTATTAGTATTATTGATGTATTGTAACTTAGTGGCACACTACATAATGCAACTTTAGGATTTTCTTTTGAACTTAATTTCTGCGGTCCATTTACAATACATAGACATGCAAGTGCATGACATCCAGTTGCCTCTTTCTTGCAAGTCTAAATTTAGGCACAAGGTTCCTACATATGTCCAGATATATTGAGTAGAATATCAAAAAATAATGATGCATTTAATCATATGTGTGACTGTATGAGGATAATGAAAGTATGGCTTTGGAAAATAACAGGATAGTAACATGCAGAAGCAAGGGCATCTATAATCAAATACCCACAGTGATGAAGCCCAAACGCAGAGCCAAGTAATCCGATCTCTGTATGGAACTCTTAAATTGTCGTAGAAAGCAAAGCTGCACCATTAGGACACAAATCAATCTTTCCTTGTAAACATTTGAAAACCGAACACAACAAAGAGTTGGTAAAAATTGGATGTGTGGGGAACAATAGGCTTGCCTTCACAGTTAAAAAAAGACATGCTGCTGATTTCTTTAACAGTTCTTGTTCAAAACAAGACTAGGAATTTTAATATCAAGTGTTTGTGATGATGTAAAACCATAAGAGCAAAACTTTGTGGAGAGAAATACAGGACCAATAGGCAATAGCTAGTTGGTTCATAAGAGCAGAACTCATGCAAGGTCCATTAGTTTAGAAAAATCATGAAATGATAGCAGGTTTCTCTGCCCGCAAGTTGCATCACCTTAATTTGAAATTTAGAAGTCGAAGAGGCATAAAAAGCTTTACGACTTCTAAAAACTTAATGAGATATCTGTGATGATCTTTTGTATTTGACGTGCATTAAATCAAGTAAACTTAACTGGAATGGTAGAGTAACTGTTGTAGGATTCGGCATTAGAGTAATAGTTAAACAATCTTCTTCATTTTCTATCTTGTTTTAGCTTGTTTTAGTAGGTAAAGAAAAGGAAACATATATATTGGTTTTTATAATGAGCACCTCAATCGATACAGAAACGCCCTAATACTAAGGAAGAGGTTACCATCCAAATGAGAATCCGGTGCCTGCTCCACGGATGAGATGTGTGCTGGAAAACAAAGGTAGATTGTCGTCTCATCACCTTGTTTTTCTTTGCTACAGAACAAAACCAAGCTTAGAAGGCGGACTGAGCCAAGATAAATCAATGTATTTTTAAAGAGATGCAAAGATAGGATATGATTCATATGAAGACACAGCAATAGAATATTTAAGAATCAAAGTAACAAAGTGCACAAAACGACTATTGCTCATCTTCTACACGGATACAGCAGAAGATGGATGTTTAACAGTTATATGTGTGAGCCCAAGTAGTGTATTTTCTTGCACAACATTTTGTGTCTCTTGGACTCCATGGAAAGTGAACTAATTTCCCTTCCCATTCAAAACACTGAAGTAAGGTTTTTTTTTTTTTTGGTAAATAAACTAGTATAATAAACCAAAGAGGGGAGGGCAAAGCCCAGTACAACCAAAGCCAGAGGCAAAAAACTTACAAAAGCAAGGGAAACAAGCCATCCAAATTTTTTGTTGTGCTGCATACCTTGCAAATTCGCATCAGCCAGTAAGCCAGCTTGATTTTCCCATTTCCTCCAACTGTATATCTGTAAAAGTGTGCACAAACTCAGGAGGCAGTGGACAAAGAAAGGAGTTGCTTCAGTGAGAATGAGGGATATAAAGATTGCACCTTGCTCATAGCTAAACCAACCGCCACACAACTATACAAGACATGGGTGATCCCAAGAACAAACAAGAACCGGTGCAGCTGCTCCAGTCCCTCATATGAAACAAATGGTTCATGGCCCTGCAATTAACCATTAGAACTGGCAAGGTAAATAAACACATGCATATAAAATTTTAGAATCCACACTGGCAAAGCATTTTACCTCACCACATTGATGAGAAGAAAGATTGATTAATCCTGCTGGAATATCAGTCGCATTGGGAGAAGAAAAAGAACTCTCAAGCTTGACCTTCTCATTGGTGTTGCTGTAATCTTTCTCAGAACAGATATAAAATTTGCTGGTGAAAAGAGAAGAGTTTACACATATCTCAGAAATCCACCTTGCGGATTGCGCCAGCAACAAAGATATAAGGCCAAGTAGCATGAGCTCTGCCAGGAAGACCAAAATTTCAATAAAGTGTGAAAAGAAAAGTCCCCAACTCCCCAAGAACATTACACAAAAGCCTAGTCAGGAGTTAAATCCTCAGCTCAATTCACCTTCCTTGATCTTCTCCAACGAAACAAACAGCGCTTTCCTCCTAGTCTTCTTTAACCACTGTACACAAAGATTAATATCAAGAAAAGAGTTGAAAATCATATACAGAAGAAGGCGATGATAAGCTCAACAAAATAAGCCCAACAACATCCCAGCGAACAATAAATGGTATTCACGTTCCCTTTCCATTATTTTCTTAACAATCAACCAGTTTGGTAAGAAGAAGCCAGAGCCAGCATTGGTATGAAATGCCTGGTTACCTTTCCAAATCCGTAGATTGACCTTTGTACCAGAAGGCAGACAAAGACCATAACTGTAACAACTGAAGCAACTGAATAAGTTGGTGTCTTGGCCAATGACCTTTGTTGCTGTATCACCTCCTCCATTTTTCTCTCCAACACCAAAACTTAAACCACCCAATTCAGTCCAAGAAGAACAAGAAGAAGAAAGTGAAAGCTAGGCCTAGGACCAGGAAATACATACATAGATACATATGGAGTAGTGTAATATATTAATGTTAAAGTGCAGGTGTATGCATGTGCTTCCATCTTCTTCCCAACATAGGGGGTCTTCGTTTATTGGTTATTATTATTATTATTATTTTGTTGAAATTGCTTGCTTGTGAGTTGTTATTTTCAAACAGACTCGCCTCCCGTTGCTTTGGAGTTTGGAGTTTGATGCTCTTTTCTCTCTCTCTCGATGGTGACTGTGCCAAGTGCAACCCAATCACATGGAGTTGCCCAAAGAAAAGACACCACTCACGTGAAGAAGCTGGTCTCTGTTGTGGAGTTGAAAGTCTAGGAGAACTTGCCGACCTAAAGGCCCTGTTTGGTTGGTGGAAAGGAAAGGAATCATTTTCCTTTTCATTGGGAAACATGATACTATGTCAAAAAATGCTTCATACCATACCCCTGACAGAAGACGTTTTTTCTGTTGTCTGATTTTTTTGAACGTCTTCAGACAACAGATTTAACTATTTATGTCGTCTAAATGGTATCAAAATCAACACCAATTCAACTTTTTCAAGTTTGTTATAATTTAGAAAATTCAGACAACAGATTCTGTTGTCTGAGTAAATGGAAAAGTTTATCCGGACAAAATTTAGGAAATACATACATACATATGGAGTAGTGTAATGGGAGCGGATTCAGTGCACCGTCAGTGTTAAAGCCACGTGTGCGCCGTTAGTTCAAGACGGACGTTAGCCTGTCCTTGCAATGAAATGGCCCTTGATCCAGACCCCGACCCGATCTCTCAATCATCCATTTCCGGCCGCCGAGATGTTCCTCGACAACAAGCCAATATCGCAGAGCCCGAGCCAGAGGAGCAGCAGCGATGGATCCCCTTTCATCCCGGTGATTGTGCTCCGAGCAGGGCTGGGCCTTCGGCCGCTGCCGTCTAGCATGGCGGAATTCTTGATTGGCTCGGGTTTAGACTGGTTGCTCCACCAATTGACCAATTGTGTGGTAAGATCGGAATATAAGATCCTCAAAAAACCATCCAAAACCCAGATTTGAATCACTTTGAACGAGGTCGAAGAATGAGCGAAGGTCACCGAACTCAGGTAAAATTCGCATATTTGTATATTTTCTGGAGCTGAAGTGACTGTCATATTCTACATTGGTTGGTACAGTGGTAAAGGCACAATTAAACTAGCTAGGGTGGCAAGGTTTTGATTTCTATACTTTTATTTTTCTACATCAGCCACCTAAATTAAATTATTGATAAAAAAAAAGGCTTATTTTCCCTTTCAAAAAAAAATAAGGCATATTTTCAACTACACGGACGTTGGCTATTAGCGTTAATATTTTTCCGCTAAATAGTTCTCTAAGAATAACGCAATGATTTTCTCTCTAATTTTTGTAAATAAGTACCTAAAAATAATTTAATTCTCACATCCAAAATAATGTAGTTTTTACATCTAATGGTCGGTGTCCTAAGCCTAGTATCCGTCGACGGTCTTGCTCTTTGAAGGGTAGAATTGATAAAAATTAGGTTATAAACCCATATTCGGTTGACCTAGAGGATCAGGGTGGAAACATAGACCAAATTGGATCAATTTTGGACTGAAAGCCTGAACTAATGTAATTCTCACATCTAGCGGTCATTTTCCCAATCCTTGTATCCGTTAACGGTCTTGCTCTTTAAAGATTGGAGTTGGTTATAAAGTCTTATTCGGTTGACCTAGAGCATTAGGGTTGAAAAATATATCGAATTGGATCAATTTTGGACAGAACTCCTAAAATAATGTAATTCTCACATCCAAAGGCCGTCTTCCCAAACCTTATATCTATTGATGGTCTTGCCCTTTGAAGGGTGGAGTTGATAGAAATAGGGTTATAAAGACTTGTTCGGTTAACCTAAAGGATTAGGGTCAAAACATGGACCAATTTGGATTAATTTTGGACCTGGCCGTAATCTAAACTAATGTAACTCTCACATTCAATGGTCAATGTCCCAAGCCTTGTTTGTGTTGACGGTATTGCCCTTTGAAGGGTGTTGTTAATAAAATTAGGGTTATGTTTGTAATTGCCTTAAATATAGGTTAACTGCCATCGAGGGATGCCACAAGGACAACAAATCATGCCAATTTTTCACATATAGTATATAACTGCGTAGTGGATATATGTGTAGGATCAAAAACACAATTTTTCACTTTCAATTTAGATGATTGCATGAAATACTTTTGTGTCTACTAATGTTGTATAACTTGTATGTTGCTTATGAAGTGATGTGTACGTTTTAAAAGCGATAGGGCAGAGGTAAATGAATTTGAAGAAATCGACCGTTGGATGAGCTTATTGAAATATTTTTATGCCTCTTGTAAAAACTTCAGAAATTTTATTTTCGTTTTGACATCGATCTATTGGTCAATTGAATATACCTTTATGACCTTATGTAATTAAATTCCTTAAGGGCAATTGAATCAAGACATACATATATGAGAAAATCGACCATCGAATGAGGGAATTGGAATAATTTATGCTTATAATCAAAATATTGTTTGTTTTTGACCATTTTGTGTAGGGGTCTATCTCTATCTTTTGAGCACGTACCAGAACTCAATGGACATGATTATTGCGGTTAGGTATTCAAACACTAAGCTAATAAATTATTAAAGTAATTATGAACAAGTTAAAATCTACTTGAAAATTTAATTTAATAATATATCGTGTAGACCACACTACTCATCAGTAGAATAGAAGTTTTAGTTGTTTAAAAATAGTTCAACAACTTACATATTACAGAGTAGTATTGAGCTAGTCTTTATTTATCTATTTATTCAAATTTGTGAAGCGAAATATCATTGAACAAGTTCAGTTTTGATATAGATATTTTAAGTTTTGATATGGATATTTTAAATTTGACTCAAACATATAAAAAAATTATTAGTTCACAATGCATCCTCTCCATTATATTCTAGGGAGTTATTTTTTCACAGTCTTTGAATTCCACTTCTTCTCACCTGGCCACAGACAGACAGCTCCCATTACTACCTTGTTTCATTTATTTTATAAAATTATTATTAAAATTATTTTATCGTGATCTGTATAAACCCAAATTCTTGAATATATATATATATATAAACCAATTCATTTTGGAGAAAAAACCGTAGCTCAGATGCAAATCATACAATGAAGGGGAGAGGGTAAAAGCCCTATTTTTTCGAAGGAGACAAGACTCAGGAGTCTGTATAGCGGGAAAAAAAATAAAGGAAAAAATAACAAGGAAGAAGATTTGTTTTTAACTGTTAACGTTGACCGTCAATACAAATTTATGAACAATTGACGGTGGGATCAACTGAATGGCCGAGATTGTAGGTTTTTATTATTTTAATGGGCGCGTGTAGTGCACTCGCGTCAGTGTGCATACACTGACAGTGCATGGAATCCGTTTCCGTAGTGTAATATATTAATGTTAAAGTGCAGGTGTATGCATGTGCTTCCTTCTTCTTCCCAACATAGGGGGTCTTCGTTTATTGGTTTTTATTATTATTATTATTATTATTATTTTGTTTAAATTGCTTGCTTGTGAGTTGTTATTTAAAATATAACTTATTTTCAAACAGACTCACCTCCCGTTGCTTTGGAGTTTGATGCTCTTTTCTCTCTCTCGATGGTGACTGTGCCAAGTGCAACCCAATCACATGGAGTTGCCCAAAGAAAAGACACCGGAGAACCCAGTTTGCTTGCCTTTATACAAGGAGAAGAGAAAACCCAAACCCAAACCCAAAAAGGTCGGGTCGGGTCGGGGCAGAACCGTTTTCTCTCACCTTTTCGGATCCCTAAACCCTTGCACTCAAATCAGAAAACGTACACTTTCATTTTCACTGGCTCTGTCTCTCTCTCTCTTTTCTCTCTTTCATAGACTAAAAATGAGGTCTTTGAAGCCTCTGCAACTCCGGCGACTCCTACTCCGCTCTCTTTCCACCTCTTCTTCTCCAACCATCCAAACCCTCATCCCATTTCCCTCAACCAAACCCACCCACCATATCCCCAGCTCAATCACCACCACCTCTCACTTTCTCTCTCTACCCCATTTCTCTCTCCCCAAATCCTTCTCTTCTTCCTCATCCCCACCACCCCCCGACGAATCCCAACTGGCCCAATCCATCTCCTCCCACCTTCTCCAACACCAACCCGACCCCTTTTCCGTCGCCCAAGCCCTCCAATCCACCTTCCCTCACGTCACCCCCACCCCTTCTCTGCTTCTCTCCGTCCTCAACCTCTCCGCCGAAGCCGGCCGCACCGTCCTAGGCTTCAACCACTGGCTCATCCAGAACCCTGATTTCCACCACACCGACGACACCCTCTCCTACTTTGTCGACTACTTCGGCAGGAGGAAGGATTTCAAGGCCGCCCATGACGTCATTCTCACTGCGCCGCGTGACGTTGCCGGGCCCAAGACCTTGGCTGCCTCCATTGACAGGCTGGTGAGAGCTGGGAGGCCGGCGCAGGCGGTCTCTTTCTTTGAGAAGATGGAGGAGGACTATGGGCTCAAGAGGGATAAGGCCGCGCTCCGATTGGTTGTGGAGAAGCTCTGCGAGAATGGGTTTGCCAGCAATGCTGAGAAGATGGTGAAAGGTTTGGTGAATGAGTTTTTCCCTGATGAGTATATTTGCGATTTGCTTATTAAGGGGTGGTGTGTGGATGGGAAGCTTGACGAGGCTAGGAGATTGGCTGGGGAGATGTATAGGGGAGGGTTTGAGATTGGGACTAGTGCTTTCAATGCCATTCTTGATTGCGTGTGTAAGCTTTGCAGGAAAAAGGACCCCTTTCGGCTGCATTCCGAGGCTGAGCAGATTTTGGTGGAGATGGACTTCCATGGGGTGCCGAGAAATGTGGAGACTTTCAACGTGCTGATTACTAATTTGTGTAAGATTAGGAAGACCGAGGACGCGTTGAATTTGTTTCATAGAATGGGGGAGTGGGGGTGTTCTCCAAACGAGACTACGTTTCTTGAATTGATCAGGAGCTTGTATCAGGCAGCTAGGGTTGGGGAGGGAGATGAAATGATCGATAGGATGAAATCAGCGGGGTTCGGGGAGGCTCTGGATAAGAAGGCCTATTTTGGGTTTCTGAAGATTTTGTGCGGCATTGAGAGGATTGATCATGCTTTGTCTGTTTTCAAGAAAATGAAGGAGGATGGATGTGAACCCGGGATCAAGAGTTATGATCTGCTGACGGGAAAATTATATGCTCACAACAGAGCCACTGCCCTGTTTAATGAGGCCCAAAAGAAAGGGGTGCCTGTGACACACAAGACATACCAGGTGGATCCAAAATACTTGAAGAAGCCAAAGGCTAAGAAGGAGAATACAAGGGAAACACTTCCTGAGAAGATGGCAAGGAAGAGGAGACGTCTTAAGCAAATTCGATTGAGCTTCGTTAAGAAGCCCAAAAAGGGAATGCGCCGAGCCTACTGATGTACTAGAAGTTGGAATGAACACATTGTCAAGAGGAATGATAGTTTGTCATTTCCTATTTTTTCTGATGTTTCATGTTGTTGACTTTGCTATTTTTTGTTTTGATAGTTTTCTTTGTGAGTTTTTGACATTAGAAATAAACCCTTTCCATCTAAACTTGTGCCACACCATATTGTACTGCTTATGTATCTCTAACTAGGTATTCCACAGAACTGACTGTTCACCATGGTCTGAATACTTTGGTGAACAACCAGAGAGTTCACCATTAACCCCCACAAGGGCCTTTGTGGCTGATCATTTGTTATCCCCTTTATAACTAATTATATGCCTACAATAGCTTAATAAGGATATTAATGAAGGTGTGTTCTGGCTATAATGAAGCCAATATGTTGATTAGTCGAAGCAGTATGTTTTCTGTTATGGTCTAGACCCTAGTTCATAAATATCTGCATATCTAATGCAAAATAATGTAGGTGCTTTCAGGATGACAGCTAAGGAGCAAGTATACACTGCTTTCAGGTACAGACAACACCGATTAGTGCTAATGATCTTCCAGGAATTATAGGCCATCTGGTCATTGAGTAAGTGGCTTCCTACTGTTGAACCTTGATTAATTTTCATTTTTCTACAGCTAGAGGTAGAATGTTTTAGAGGCATGACCAAAGAAAAAAAAAAAAAAAAAAACAAACAAACTAAACAATTAAATGGATTCTCTGTTACATCTGTTGCCACTAGAGCATGTTTGTTCGTGTCTGATTGTTTCTTCATACATGGGAAGTCTTATTGTTAAAAGAGGAAATGGCAAAATTTTTACTTCTTTTGTGTTGTGACATGAAACAACAATAGTTTATATAATCTATTGAATCATTGTTGTTCTGTATTTTGCTAGATCATACGTTCCCATTCTGAATACCAGACAGTCCTTGAAAGCTATCATTTTTTTTAAATAGAATTTGTTCTACCTTCAGGCTGTTGTGCTAGATTGTTAGAATTTTGAATCATATGATTTGATAAATTTGTATTGCAGATAGTCCAAGACTTTTGCGGCTGCGGACTGTTTGTGCCCCATGGGCATGACTGCATTCTAATTCTTATGGGAACATATCGTGGATAGAGAGCAGTTTGAGGTGTGTGCATCTGAAGCTTCTTTTTCTTTTCTTTTCTTTTCTTTTCTTTTCTTTGCTCCTGATTCTCTTAAATATAGGGCTTCAGTATTAGAGATGGAAAAAAAAAAAGTTTTAAGAGTTGGTTTAGTGTTGTGAAGAATCTAAGACAGTTGTTTCAGTGCACCAATTTCATTGATAGGTTGGGCTAGAGTTTGTATCTGTGTTCTCTCTCTTGAAAACAAGATTTTGTTCTTTTGCTTGTTTTATTTAATCATACCCTTAATTTTTGGGTACCAAGTTTTGCTTTTTTAGGTGCCTTTGCACTCAGGACACTTTGATTAAGACGCATGTGACAACTGTAAGGAAAAATTGGAAGAGTGTGTAAGCTTTGAAGGCAGCCCTGCGTCTTCCCTTCTGATAATACCAGGGCTGCTGTTTGTTAGTCGTACAAGCATCTTCCCAAATGAAGTAACTATTTTGAGTAGTAAATTTTGACACGTACAACTCAAATTTGACATGAAAGTTGCAGGTTTTCAGGTTGATCATGGTCGATCAAACTGAAATGTAACCATCTGTTAATAGAAACCACAAAGTACTCTTGAGTTAGAGTCATGCATGCATACGCAATTAAGTTTGTATTGATTACTATTATGAATACAATGTTGGATTAAGTGTTTATATATCAACACTATTATGGTCTAAACTGAGAAGTATCTTGTGATTTAGGACTCTAGGAATGAGAGCTATAACTGTCGTATTAAGCTCCTGGAAACATACAATTCCCAGAAAGAATTCCAAGGCTGTACTAGGTGACCTTGCCATTAAAAATTTCCCGGAACCTGAAACCATCTGGACCTGGTGATTTAAGGGACCACATTTGAAAAGCTTCTTCCTTGATCTCTGAACAGAAATGTTAGAT
Organism: Rosa rugosa; assembly: GCF_958449725.1. Classification (NCBI taxonomy): domain Eukaryota; kingdom Viridiplantae; phylum Streptophyta; class Magnoliopsida; order Rosales; family Rosaceae; genus Rosa; species Rosa rugosa. The sequence goes on from NC_084823.1 coordinate 22,962,509, forward strand.
CCCTGTTCATCTCTTCAGTTCCCATTTGGAATAATACCACTAATAGTAAGTATACCACTTATAGTAAGAACTAAGAAAATTTCTTGTATTGGCTATCAAATTCCAGTAGGATCAATCTTCACCGCAAACCCAGTTGCCATTGTCACCTGCAATATTGAAAATTCTATTTCTATATGCAGTGAATAATGGTGAGGTGGGAAGGTATGACCAGCATTGAGCCAGCGGTCTCAGATCTCTGGTGCCAAAAAATTTCCTCCAGGCTCCTGTAGAACAATTTGGCCATGAAAAGTTCTGTCCTTTAGACCTGGGATTGGAAAGCTTGTTGAAGGACTATGACATCAATGGTGATTAGTATATTTAGCATCTACTTCTTTCTAACTGTCAAAGAAGTTCATGAAAGTCCCCAATACATAACCAAGAAATACCATCACTCCAATTACTTCCAAAAAAAAAACTCTAACCGTTGGTAACCCAATACATCAACTTCGTGTAATAGCAGAGGCAGCAATTTTTCTATATCATTGACAATCTCCACTTTTACATCTGGACACCACCAAAGGCAAGCCAGCCTCTAGACACAATGGTTCAATGTTGAACCGATTGTAATAGCTGAACTGCATCAACTAAATTTTAGGCAGCTTTTGTTGGTTTGAGGATTGGGAGAGTATGTGCATGACTGTGTGGCCAAGTCCTTTGTCTTACTCCTAGGATGTTGAAAATTTGAACTACATTGGGTAAACTCATTTTTAAGTGGGGCTGTTTTTTTGTGTGGTGAGTACTGGGTTACGGATAAATGCAAAGCCGGAAAACAATGGTGCTCTTCTATGGTTCTAGGAAGTTGGAACTTATTTGAATCATTTCATATCATTGGATGCTATTTAGTTATATACTTGTATAGTAGGACAATGTTATTGTGTTGAGTGAAAAAGAAACAGGAAAAAGAAGGATGTGATGGAGATTGTTGGTTATAGTTGAAAATGGTGGGAGTGGTCATGGGATTCTGGATTGTATGAGAGAAAAATAAAGATGAATGTCATAAACTCATGGTTCACTGTGTTTAGAGATTGGGTATTATTGAAACTGGAGTTTGCAAGTGGTTCAATGTGTTTAGAGATTGTTGTCACGGTGGTCGTGGAAGTGATGACACTGGTGTCGATGGTGAGACTGCTTGTACCACAGTGTGTTTAAGTATGAACTATAGGAGTTTCATGTGGCTTGTAGTTGTTCCAGATGTGCTAATTGATGAGAGTGAGTGACACTGAGTTGAGCTTCAAGTTTGTGCACTCAGGTTCTCATAGTCTTGGACCTGGATGGGATAATTGGCTATGCCAGTCTGGCGAGACAGAAAGCTACGCGTAGCCAGGGCTTATGTGATTTTGCTTGCATTTGTCAAGGTTGCTTTTCTTCACCAGCTAATGCAACCACATATTTCTCCTCATATAATCTTCCATGCTATTTCTGTTTTTGGATACACTTTGATGTGCAACGTCATGCGATGCCTTTATGTTTATTTTGCAACTAGTCAAACACAGCATTTAATAAATTCACTGAACTATGATGTCAATTGCGATTTATAATATCAGAGTGGAAAACAATTTATAATTTTTCTGTACTGTCATTAAACAGCACATCCAAGAAGAAGGCTCCTAATGCCATGAAGGGAGATTAAAAAGTTCTCCCAGATAGCCACGGGGACGGACGGCATTAGTGGATGTGAAGCTGAACAAGCAACATCTGGAGAACAATGATGAAGCTATACTCTTTTGTTCCGAGTGTTGTGAGAACAAAAGACTTTGTATTGTTGTTTTGGTATTTTGGTGTATTTTGTTTGCCTAAAGATTCAGCATCAGTAATGTACTTATGGTTTTAAATGATGTGGTCTTTTGGCCTCGTAATTGCCCTCCCTTTTCAATGAATTATGTTGAATGGGTGATTCCAGAAATGAGTTAACTGATCAGAAAGCCATGTTGGTAGGAGGATTGTGTTCCTTAAGCTGTTTTCAAGTTTTGAAAACGTGAAATGACAGCCATAATCAATTTTCTGTCACATGGTCACCTCCTTCCTGGAGACCAACTCAGGTTAGCTTTTCGTTCAGCTTTACCCAAAAAAAAAGGTTATTTGAAAATCATTTCCTGCCTTGTTTCGTTGGTGTTGTTTTGGAAGAGAGATTTGAAAAGGCTGTCAAAGTCTGTAAGAATCCTATACAATTCCCAATCCTCTATTACCATCTCCCTCAGCCAACTCTCTTTTATGTCCAAAACAGACTAGTGGTGCCCTTGTTAGACCGGTACATCCCATGGTTTTGACGCAAACTATTATACCAAGGTATGGAATCTTGACTTGAAATGGGAGCAAAGTTTTTTTTTTCTTCTCAATGCAGTTATTTCACAAAGACTTGCCATGCATGCCCTCGCAAGACCAAGCGATCAGCCTTGCTACCCCAAGTCATAGGAGCACTGAGACACAAAAATGAGAGCGAATCCCATATCAATAAGGCATACGGGTTGGGACTGACCCTCGGTTTCAACATCAAGACCCTCACTTACTAAAAGTAACTATATGCCTTTCTTCTTTCTTTAATGCAACACTAGCAATCTTTATAATCAGCTCTCATCTGGTTTCTGCTATCTTAGTTCCATCAGCTGTCTCCGGAAAAAATAAAATGAAAATGCCTTGATGCTGTTTCTTCATCTTTTAGTTCTATAGTGAAGAAGTTCACATGAACTAGTCTAACAATGACTCCAGACTCAAATTGTTATTGCGTTTTCTAGTGTTGTGGGCTCAAAAGATGAAATGTAGTTTTGTTGGTTATTCAGTTATTCTTTTAGATGTAGGTTGCAAACCCCGATCAGTCTATGATCTAGCAGGGAACTATAGGAGCTGCACTCCGACCTGCAGAACAACTGCTGCGTCTTGAGTAAGAAAATTGGGAGCTTATTTTAGATTATTCGTTTCTGACTTGCTATGGCAGGAATCAAAGTATAATATGCTCTTACCCTTGCAATTTCATGGAGCTGTTATATAGTGGTGCATTGTTTCATCTCCCAGACCGTATCAAATTATGTTCAAATGTGGTTTCCAGGTCTCATACTTTCTGTTGATTGAATTTCTAATTTTCTATTTATATGATTTAGGTATACACTCAATATATGGGATGTGGGGGTCGGTCAAAAAACAATACGATCTTATTGGAGAAACTATTTTGAGCAAACTGATGGTCTAGTATGGGTAGTTGACAGTTCAGATCTTAGAGGATTAGATGACTGCAAAATGGAGCTCGATAATCTTTTAAAGGAAGAGGTAACTGCAAAGTGGATTTTTGCTCATTAGTTAACTGTGCACCGTAATGTTTCCAACTGCTATATCTAGTATACAATACGACCTGTGTGGTGCTTTTCATATTCTTATAATGTTTTTTAGTAGTTCATCTGTGTCTCATATTTGTGTATGTTGTGAGGGCTTTCTACGAAAGTATTTATTTGTTGGAGCAAATTCCGTGATACCTCTCAACTTATGGATTCATGTTGAATATCCTGAAAACTTAGTTTATCTCAAGTATACCTATCAATTTGTTTGGCTATTAACCGATTACTTATATTGAGATGCACATTTTGATCTCCTTGCCAGTTCAGTTAACCTATGATAATTCATAATGTTGCTGGTCTAAAATCCTGATACTAGTGTTGTGTTTTCCTTGTTTCTGACTTGTCATTTGTAACCACTATTTTAGTGAATTGTTCTAAGACGTGGACTTTTTGCTCATATGACAGAGGCTATCAGCATTGTCCTTATTGATACTAGCCAATAAGCAGGACATAAAAGGTTCCCTTACTCTAGAAGAAATTTCCAAGGTAAGGCTCTAGGCCAGCTTGTATTGATTGGTGAATGTAGCTTTTGTTAGAATGCATGCTGGCTTTTGTATGCCTTGACCTAGAAACAGTTTCATTCGTTTTCTGCCTATGTTTGTGTCCACTGTTATGAAATTAAAATGTGCCAGTATGGTCACTCATCATTTCTATGTAGTTTATATGCAGCCATACTGTGTGAAATCTTTTGATATTTTTTCTTCATCTGGTTGAAACCAATTTGTATGTAGATATCGATATTGTTTAAGTATATTGGTATTCGAGAGAGAATTGTAGAGAGAGATGTATATTATTATTGAGAATAGGAGCCCTATATATAGGGATTACAAAGTACTAGTTCTAATGTTACAAGGAATACCAATCCGTGTAGGATTGGGAAATCTAGAACCTTCTCTCCTATTGCTACTCCTAGTTTGATAAGGCACACTAAATCGATATTCCTTCAACACTCCCCCTTGTGCCGCTTCAAACTTGGTGGTGACGCTTCATCCGTTGCCTCGTTAAAAACCTTGCCAGGTAACAAAAACCCTGTGGGATAAAAATAACCCTGGTCGAAGGACAAAAAGAGCACAACACGTCCTTCACTCTTCGAGATCGAACATGCAGACGTCATAACTCCCCATGATGTCGATGTCTCCCCCTGATTGCTACAATCGTGGGAGTTCGGATAACTTTCTCAATCCGATGCTCTTCACATGTTTCTCGAAGGTGGATTTAGGTAACGACTTAGTGAATAAGTCCCGCTACATTATCCTCTGATCGGATTTGATTCACTTCAATCTTTAGAAGTGATTGTTGTTGCTGACTATAAAAGAACTTAGGCGATATATGCTTGGTGTTGTCGCCTTTGATGAAACCTAACTTCATTTGTTCAATACAAGCTGCATTATCCTCATAAATGCATGTAGGTTCATCTGTGGTAGACTTCAAACCACAACTTCCTTGAATATGTCGAATCACAGATCTTAGCCATATACATTCACGAACGGCTTCATGTAGAGCAATAATCTTTGCATGATTCGAGGAAGTAGCAACAAGGGTCTGTTTTGTAGACCTCCAAGATATCGCAGTGCTTCCCATGGTAAAGACATAACCAGTTTGGGAGCGACCTTTGTGAGGGTCAGAGAGGTACCCTGCATCAGCAAATCCCATCAAAACATCATTGTCGTTTTGATGGAGGGGAGTAGGGTGAGGCCGGCCACCCTTGGTGTTGGTGGCGGAGTCGGCGGCAATATGGCCGGCCACTTTGTCATGGTGGGCCACTTTGTCATGGTGGACGGTGGCTCCATGCCTAATGGGGTCCGATCCCATTCTTCCGTCATTCCTCTTCTCTCTGTAGGGATAAAATAGGCCCATATCAATCGTACCTCTTAGGTATCGAAAGATGGTCTTTACACCAATCCAATGGCGGCGTGTTGGCGCAGAGCTGTGTCGAGCTAACAAGTTCACTGCGAATGAGATATCCGGTCTTGTGCATTGAGCTAAGTACAATAATGCGCCTATTGCACTTAAATAGGGCACTTCGGCCTCTAAGGGTTCTTCGTCCTCATCCCTTGGACGAAACGGATCTTTTCCGGGCTCAAGACTACGGCCGATCATGGGAGTACTCGCAGGCTTCGCTTTATCTTCATTAAAGCGCCTTAGAATTTTCTGAGTATATGCAGACTGATGGATCAAAATCCCATCACTACGGTGCTTGAGTTCTAAACCGAGACAAAACCGTGTTTTCCCAAGATCTTTCATCTCAAATTCGGATTTCAAGTAATTAGCAGTTTCCTTTAACTCATCTAGAGTTCCAATTAGGTTCATGTCATCGACATAAACTGCTACGATTGCAAATCCGGAACTTGTTCTTTTAATGAACACGCATGGGCATATTTCATTGTTAATATATCCCTTCCCAATCAAGTAGTCACTTAGACGGTTATACCACATCCGTCCGGATTGTTTTAATCCATATAGTGAGCATTTTAACCTTATTGAAAACGCGCTCGGTGGTTTAGAGCCACTTGATTTGGGTAATTGAAGTCCATCTGGAACCTTCATATATATCTCTGAATCTAGATCCCCATAGAGATATGCTGTAACCACATCCATAAGCTGCATGTCAAGTTTTTCGGAAACTACCAAACTGACAAGGTAGCGGAACGTTATAACGTCCATTACAGGAGAATATGTCTCCTCGTAGTCGATTCCAGGGTGTTTGTGAGAAACCTTGCGCCACAAGGCGGGCTTTATATCTTACCACCTCATTTTTCTCATTACGCTTTCTAACAAAGACCCATTTATGGCCAACAGGCTTTACACTTGGGGGTGTCTGCGTTACAGGCCCAAATACCTGTCTCTTTGTTAGTGAATCCAATTCAACCTGGATCGCATCTTTCCATTTAGGCCAATCTGCTCTTCGTTGACATTCTTCAACAGAGCGAGGTTCGATATCATCATATTCTATAATTTCTTTTGCAATATGATATGCAAATGCATCATCAATCACCATAGAATTTCTATCCATCATCTCATGTACACTAGTGTAATTTATGGAGATCTCTCTATTCTCTGGAGTTGGTTCTGACATTGGAGCGTCCCCCAATGATGTCTCTTGGACATAACCATAATCCGGAATATTCTCATGAGATGGATTATTCACATCGATGATTAATGGATTATTTTGTGCCAAACTTGCTTTCTTTCTTGGGCGAGAATCCATCGAAGCTATGGGCCTCCCGCGCTTCCTGGCAGGAGCCATGGGCCTAGCCAAAACGTCACCATCACTGTGAGAGGGGACGTTGGCGCCATGCTCAAATCCTCTTGAGTTAGCGTAATGTCCTCTAGTTTTAGGGACATCAATCCTTGCAGGCACGTTTGCAGCAGGTATGTGTGATCTCGTCACTTTAGCGATATCAGAAAACGTATCAGGCATCGATTCTGCTACGTTCTGAAGATCGAGAATTCTCCGCACTTCAGTTTCGGACTGTGCGGTTCGGGGATCAAGATGAGACAGAGTGGGGACAGACCACGACAATTCCTGTCGTTCCTGTTGAACATTTATGTTCTTATCTCCCCCTAACGACGGGAAGACTGTCTCATCGAAGTGACAATCCGCAAATCTAGCGGTAAAGAGATCGCCTGTCAAGGGTTCTATATAGCGGATAATCGTTGGAGAATCATATCCAACATAAATGCCTAATCGTCGTTGAGGACCCATTTTGGTGCGCTGTGGCGGCGCAATAGGCACATATACTGCACACCCAAATATGCGTAAGTGTGAGACATTAGGCTCATACCCAGTTACCATCTGGGACGCAGAAAATGGTGGAGTGGCAGTGGGCCTCAGACGAATAAGCACAGCTGCATGCAATATTGCATAGCCCCAAGCAGAAATAGGGAGATTGGTGCGCATTACCAATGCCCTAGCGACCATTTGTAGTCGTTTAATGGCGGCTTCTGCGAGACCATTTTGGGTGTGAACATGAGGAACAGGATGTTCAACATCAATCCCAATGGGTATGCAATAATCATCAAAAGTCTTTGATGTAAACTCTCCAGCATTGTCTAATCTTATAGACTTAATAGGATGAGCAGGGTGGTGAGCCCTTAACTTAATGATTTGTGCTAGGAGTTTAGCAAATGCAGCGTTCCTTGTGGACAATAGCATGACATGTGACCAGCGTGTCGATGCATCAACCAACACCATAAAATATCGAAATGGTCCGCATAGTGGTTGGATAGGTCCACAAATATCACCTTGGATTCTTTGCAAGAATGGTATATTTTCTTTAGTGTCCTTTGCATAGGATGGTCTCGATCCTAACTTTGCTAAAGAGCAGGCTTTGCAGAACGAATAATGGGCTTTAGGAATAACCAATGAGGATTTTGGTTGAGCCATGAAGTCACAATTGACTTTAGAAGTAGAAATTGGAGTCAGGGGAGCAGAGGTGGCGTCAAAGCCACCCTTGAGCCGCAGGGGGATGGCGGCGCCGGCTAGTGGTGGCCGGTCTTGAAAGGGGAAGGCGCCGTGAGGCGCAGGTGCTCCTCCTTGATCCAAATTTCGAGTTTTACTTCCTTTCGTTCTGAAAAAGGGATGTCCGTGTGAAGTCTTTAATATACGGATCATCATGTCACGACCTGGGTGTCCCAAACGGTCGTGCCAAAGCCTATATGTGTCGGAATCCCATAAATCATCTCTCATGACATGGTTGGAGTCAATGACTCGAATAGTGGTTGCATACAACCCACTAGAGCGACACATAAGTTTCTCTAAGACTCGTTTTATGTCCGTAGTCATTAGAGGTGATGCAAAGGAACTCTTGTCCATTCTCACAATGTGTTTCCACATGAAAACCATTGGCTCTTACATCTTTGAAGCTAATAAAGTCGAAAAAGATATCCAAGACATGAGATAAAAGAAATCGACACTTTATTAATAATAGCCAATGATTACATCAAAGTTTCTTGACCAAAATCTAATCCAACATAAAAATCAAACCGTAGACAAATCGTAGTCACTCAATCCGTTCGGTATTTCAATTTAGTTGTGACCAGGTAAGGTAAGGCGAGATTTTGGTGGAGCGTTGCTCACTTTTAAAACCGTTCTCTCAGATCAAACCTTGCCTAGACATCACAAGTACTCTTGAGTACGCCTAGAGGGAAAAAGTTAATACAATAAGTCATTTTATTGATTTAAGGCATAATAGCCATTACATAATTCTTGGAAAAATAAGGGACTATACTAATCAAAATCTGCAGCATCCTTGCAATTCCTTGTCAGATTTGAAGTCCGCTATGGTGAGATTGACGTTGGCATCATCACCATCTCCTTCTTCTTCTTCGGCAACATGTGCTTCAGACTCTCTGAAGTCTCTATATGCCTTGTAATGTGCAGCTAATTGTTTGCTTGCATTGCATTGCTTGAACCAATGTTCAATAGATCCACATCTGTGGCATGCATCATTACGATTTCCTCCCTTGAATTGAGATGCATCACGTGCATGAGGACGAGATTGACGTCCTTGTTGGACAATGGCGCCACCTCTATGGCCGGCGGCCTTGTGTCCCCCTCTCCCACGTTTGCCTTTGTTGTTACGTGTTCCCGCGACATTTTGGCGGTTTCCTTCCTTTGTAGGGCGGTTATATGGACCAAAACGGCCGTTGTGTCCCTTAATTTTAGGGTTCCGCTCCTTGCGCCCTCCTTTGGGTGCATTATTATAATTTGCCTCATGAACGCTCTTAGTTCCGATGGGCCTCGAATTATAATTCTTCACGAGGATATTATCATGCTTTTCAGCTACAGACATAATATTAATTAGCTGATGAAACCTCGTGAGCCGTCCAGTATTGAATTCAGTTCGGTATTGCTTTGATAGCAAAATAGCTGAGACGGGGAAGGTGGAGAGAGTTTTCTCAATTAGTTCTTGCTCTGTGACAGGTTGTCCACAGAACCCCAACATGGTTTTGAGGCGAAGAACTTCTGAATTATATTCAGCTACAGATTTGAAGTCAGCAAATCGTAGATTGTTCCATTGAACTTTCAAGTCAGGGAGGAGGGTATCCTTTACATTACCAAAACGCTCCTCAAGCGCAACCCATAATTCTCTAGCATCCTTGATTGCCATATACTCCAATCGGAGTGATTTATCCATGTGGCGTCTCATTAAGATGAGAGCGGTGGCATTATTTGTAGCCGTACGCTCAAATATGAGGTCGGGATTTGGTGCTTGAATTACGGGTAGGATCCCTTTTGAAGTGAGATGATTCTCAACATCCGTGACCCAACTATGATATTCCGAGCCAGTTGAGTCAAGGATAGGAAAGTCAAGTTTTGACATCCTGAAATAAGAAGAAGAAATATATTAGTTTCGGAGTTAAAACTTCCACGACAACTAAATATTTAGATTTCCGAGCTATGCTACCAAGAAATCGATTTCCAAGAAAATTGGATTAGACCGAAACAATGATGTTTATAAGGTCGTTAATCGATGCTTGCGGACGCTCTTAGTCCGAAGTCTTACGAACGCTCTTAGTTCGTTTATAGCGCGAATCCCCACGATTCCGCTTTCTCAAAATCGAACCCACGTTATAAGAAAGGTGGGATGAAGAAGAAGGGAGGTTTTGAAGTCCCCGAGAAAAGAAGAAGTATTTAAATTTATGAACTTCAAAACTTACTCTTGAATACTTACTTGTATTTGGATCACGCGCGTGTCGATGCAGGCGTGATGGAGCGAAGCAATCCGAGTAGAGGAGTGCAGTGAATGCGGGGCAGCAGGGGCTGCGGTGGTAGTAGTGGTGCAGGAGCAGCGGAGGCAAACTGCAGGGGTAGCAGATACACGGCAGAGTTGGCCGAGGTGAATGGGAGGTGTGACCGAGTGTGCAGTCGGCTATGGGCTGCAGTTTGCAGCTGCTGCCAGTTGGTAGCGTAGGGCAGAAACGCTAGCCAAGCTAGCTGGAGGACACGGACGCTGCAGGGGCAGCAGACTTGCGGTAAGGCTGCAGGGGCAGCGCGCAAGGCAGCAGGGGCTGCTGTGAGGCTGCAAGGGCAGCGATACAGCGCTGCAAGCGTACGGGCGCGCAAGCTGCAGCGAAGGAGCGCAGGGGCGTGTAGCGCGGGGCGCGCGAAGGCAGGCTGCAGCGAAGGCTTGGCTAGCTCGGGCTAGGGGCTGCTGGGGCAGTAGGCACGCAGGAAAGCAGAATAGTTGGTTTCGGTTTTTGTGTTTTAGCTTTTGTGGTTTAGGGCTCGTGCTGATAACGTGTTTAAGTATATTGGTATTCGAGAGAGAATTGTAGAGAGAGATGTATATTATTATTGAGAATAGGAGCCCTATATATAGGGATTACAAAGTACTAGTTCTAATGTTACAAGGAATACCAATCCGTGTAGGATTGGGAAATCTAGAACCTTCTCTCCTATTGCTACTCCTAGTTTGATAAGGCACACTAAATCGATATTCCTTCAACAGATATGAATTTTCATTTTTTAAATCAGGAGTATCTATTATAGTTTCTATTATACTTGTCTAGGTTTTGAACTTGGAGGCTATGGATAAAACTCGACACTGGAATATTGTTGGCTGCAGTGCATACACGGGTGAGGGACTGCTTGAGGGATTTGATTGTTGGTCCAAGACATTGCCTCTCAGATCTATGTGCTTGACTAATGCCTGGTCTCAGTAATTCTGATTTTGGTAGTGTGTTGAGTGACTTGGGTCATCTTTTCAGTGAACACTAGGCAATCATCCACTAGCATATATGGCAGTGAACTTTCCATTTTGTGTTACAATAGCATGGGTGTGTGTATGTGTCTCTGTCTTTACACAAAATGAGTCATTGTTTCAGGAACGGGCTCAACTGTGAGACTCATTATTGACTGCAAATTGCAACTCTGTACCATTCTGAAGTTCAAAATTTGAGTAGTAATCAGGATTTATTCTTTTTCTCAGAGTTCGATCTTATTCAGATAGGATGAGGTAATGTTTGTTAAATAAGATTGTGAGTACTACTTTTGGCAACAAGCAAACTTGTCTTAACTTGAAAAAGGAAAAATTTGGTGTTGAACCTTCCACTATAATGATGCTTGAATCACAGTCCAATGTAACAACTCACAGCATAACACTCCACAATCCTTTAGGTTCTTTTTTACCCTCCCTCTCTCTTGCTCTCTCTCTCTCCGCCTCAACCTTTTTTAATCTCTCATTTCTCTATTTACAGTACATTTTCTTGATTTTCATCTTATGGCTTGGTTAAGGGTTGTGCTTTTGTTAATCGCTTGATCTGCTAAGAGCCTAGAAGTAATTAACGTATCGAGTGAACCAAGGGCAAACAATATACCCTTGCTCGAAGTTCTATTAATGGTGAAGAATCTGATACAAAAGTGGTCTGTCGAAAATATATCAATTTTCTCTTTATGGCCTTACGAGGAAGAAAGTTACACCCAGGAATTAGTGAGTTGGATCCCAACTGTAAAATAGTGCAAAACTAAAAATAAAAAGTTACATTAGAAGAGAGAAACCAATGGGAACAACTTGTGCCTGCAAATTTCTTCTTGTTCAATGGAACCCCAAATGCTGACCACTTTGAAAACGTCAGCTACAATGATCAGTTTGTAGACTCCACTAGCACTAAATCTAGAAACCAATAATCCAATATGACTGTAGTAAACAAACAATTGTATCAACTTATGTGAAAAACTACAGGGAAGAACTACATAAATATCCTGAACCAGCAAAGGAGATGTAACTCATTGGCTACCAGGCTCGCCTGAGCATTTCTTGCTCCAAACATCTGAACCAGCCAGTTCTTCGCTCCCCTCTTTTTCTCTTGTTTCTTGGAAAATTTACATCTAATCCTAAACATGATTCAACAGTTGATGAAAGAGTTGCCCAAGGACCTTCTTGTTTGCCTTCCTCTGGTTGCTGCTGATGATTCTCTTTGGGTGCGTCACTCATCCTTTGGAAAGTGCGCTTCTCTCCTTCTGCCGCATTATGTATCAAGACATTATCCACAATCTGTAAATTATAAAATAACACACCCAAGATTTTCAAATTAGGTAAATAACGGAGTGTCATTAAGATTTTGGGGCTAAGGTTGGGAAATATATCTGGTCCTAGGTTTCAAATCTTGTCAAGCAAAGAAACAAGATGTAATTACTGGGTTCGTATGTTACTGATAGCAGTATTCTCACCGCTATTTGTGCAATTACCGTGTTAAGGAAATTATTGTGAAATTGCCACAAGGGAACTGATCAATGGGGATATGAACAAAACAGCATAATTCATCTATATTCCCAGAAGTAGCTACATATGCAAACAACAATTTGCAGTTTCTATTTTTTCCCAAGGAAGAGATTCTGACATCGCCTCAAGGGAACTGATCAGTCAGAAACGAAAAAGGAATGCAGATTTAAATATAAGTATCTTAATCTGGTTCAAGAAAGGTCGGCATGTGGGGATTGTTGAAGACATGGCATCCAGTATGTCAATCCTACCATATTTCATACTAGAAAACTAACAGATTTGATCACCTATGTACCATGATGGAAATTACATGGGTTTTTTTTTTTTTAAATTATAAAAAATAAAACTGAATTCATTGAAACTTTTAACGATTACAATCGTTTAGAACGGCATCCCGAAAAACCTTGAGAGCAGACACAAGCCACAAACGGCTTGAAGCTAGAGCTAAATTAGAACAAACCAGAAGGTGTACTACACCAACCGGTAGTTCATGTACAATAAAATACTGCTCTGAATCACTTGTAGAGAAACTAACAGAAAACTGAAGATAAATTCCCAACCTTCTCAAGATTAATGAGACCATTTCCATGACCTTCAGATTTGGAGACCAAACCATCATAATCTGCAATTCGGGCATGCAAGAGATCAGTAGATGACTCAAAACTATGTTCGTCCCAGCACAATTAACACTGCTCGCCAGACGTACTCACAGTGTGATTATATAGAGATCTTTTATAGAATTTAGCAATGAGCAATATGCCTGCACGTAAGCACAACACACCCAAAATAATAATAAGAACACATTTGAGCAAACAAGTACCCAAAACACCTCTCGGGTCCCAAATCCAAATTTGTGGAGAACTCAAGCCCAAACACTGGGCTCTGTTTTGGGCCCAAAGCTAGCCCATCCCCCAAGCCCACGACCTTATACTGGGCACCCAAAAATCTGATATGGGCACCCAGTCAAGGCAGGACCTGGCGCCATTGCTGCACCTCTGATCGCCACACGCCTAGAATCAGCACACCCTGCAGTGCCTCCATCCCAGATTGCGCCGTCACCGACAAACCATCCAGGTGATGACATCCTCGGCCATACAATATGACCGTCCCCATCACCGCCAGCAAGCTCGCCGTGCCGACATCTGGTGGTCTACCCCATTGCCACAATAGCCGATCAGACAACAAAACCATCAATTCCTGTCTGTTAGACCAGATGCAGCACCGATCTGAGGTCGAAGACGAACATCGACGCAGGTCTTCTCCACACCGGCCAATGCTGAAGAGAAACACGAGCAAAGAAATTGCCAGTGCCCTCATCACCAGAATCCCACGATGAATTGCCTTGCCCCTGCTAAGTGATCGGAGGATCCTCGGAAGAATCCACCGTCACTCTCCGCTCAAACCCTAGGGTTTGCTCTCTAAAAATACCACTTGGGTTCTTCAACAATCAGTTTTAGGGGATTGGTAGGCAATGTATAGATAGTAAATATTTACCCAGTTACTTGTGATAATCTATTAGAGCTCTATACTTTGCCTTTGTCGTTAAACTACATAAATCACGGGTCAAATGTCATATGTGAAAAGAAAACTTAATAGGTGGAAATTTTAATCATCTCCTCTTCTTTTTATAAGAAGTTTTATCTTTTTCATGGAATATTATTCAGTTATTAATCTATTTTAGGCTTGCAAGGTGGTCGTCTTGTGTGGAAAAGAGGCAGATATGGAGCGAGTAGAACACTTCCATAAATTTTCAGCCAATATCGCCTCTCTCTCTCTCTCTGTTTCGTCAAAGCTTTGGCTACTCTCATGATCCAAACCGAAGGAAAAAAATTCTTATGCTCAGGTGAATTAAACTTGGCTTCTCCTCTTGTTGAAACAGAATTATATCATCTCAATTTTGTTATATATATTTATCATCAGCATTACGCTTATTATTCGTTGAATCTAATTTATATTTTTGTTTTGTTTGGTTTTGTTGTTCTTGAAGTGCTTATAAATCTTTTGATGAATTTTTCATATTTTGAGGGCTATTGCTCTATGAATTTTTGGTTGGCTAATCTTCACTTTTTTGTAAGCATTTGAGGATTGAGTCCCTGGCTTTAAGTTTGTTTGTCTCCATGTTTTTTCTTTTTTGTTTTCCAACTTATTTAGTTTCTTCTATTTTCATAAAACAATCACTCTCATGTTGTATAAGATTCTGAGACAAAACTTATAAATTATTGGCTTAGAAGCAGTATATGCTTTTATAAAATTATTGAAATGGTTCATTTTCATTAAATTTCACATGTTTTGCTACATAATTTTTTGTTTGATCAACTGCTATCTATTTCAATTATAGTTTTGCAAAAAGAGAAATTTGCCTCATTATTCATCCATTTTGTATAATAACATACTTGTGAATTTTGAGCTATGGCTTATATAGCAAAAACTTCAATAGGAATGTATCTAACATTCCTTACGAACTTAGAATACCTACTTATTGTGTCTAAACTAATGAAACTTTGACACAATGAGACTAAGTACTAATACCATATTGGAAGGTTTTGGATAAAGACATATTATAAGTATGAGACAATTAACTTATATATATATACAGTCCTTCTTGGCTAAGGACGTCCTTACTTTAGCCTTAGGAATTGATTTCCAGTTTTTGACCACTTTTCGATCACATATTCACATTTTAACAGTTTAGTTCTTAGGTCCTAATGTATAGATCATCTTTGCAAAATTTCAGCCAAATTGATGATCGTTAAGGCATTCAAAACTGCAATTTACAGTAATGAACACGAACGGTTCCGGTTCGACAAATTCGGTTCGTTCATTAGTTTAATCGAGTTTGATACCTTAACGATCATCAATTTGGTTGAAAATTTGCAGAAGTGATCTAAACATTAGGACCTAAAAACGGTTAAGATGTGAATTTGTGATCGAAAAGTGGTCAAAAACTGGAAATCCGTTCCTAAGCTAAGGTAAGGACGTCCTTAGCTAAGAAGGACTGTATGTATATATATATATATATATATATATATATATATATATATATATATATATATATATAGATTTGCAATACTTCATGTTTTGCAGACAGGGCCATCCTTGGTGGTTCGGGCGGTGCAGCCGCACCGTGCCTCTAATTTTTCAAGACCTCTGATCTTTTAGTTAGCTTGAAATGGTTATTTAGTAAAAGAAGTTGATAAAAACTAAATAGCGTTACTAATTTAGTTGGCAAAATCGCTTCTTAATTGGCGATGCTATCTTATGTTAGATCTGCTCTGTCACTTTCCTTCTATTTTTCTTTTTACAAGTTTTATAGCTTTTTTATTTTCTTCTTTTTTTATTATTTTCCTTGAATTTTATTTTCTTATATTTTTGTCTCTTGCCAGTTTTTTTTTCTCTCTCCTTCTTAGTTTCTCATTATTTTTTTGCTAAATCTTGACGGTGCTAGAGAAAGAAAAAAGAAAACACCTACTGGGGGAGATAGTTCTTATATCAAACAATAAAAACTTGAATTTAGAATAAAACTCAGTATTTCACTGTCGTTTATTTACTTTTGGAACTTAGTGTAATATATATATTTTTTGCACCACCAAATATCCCTAGTCAACCACGTGGTGTGGTGTGTTGGTCGAATGGTCTAGTCTGGAACCCCCAGGTCTAGCGTTCGAATCCCAGCTCCATCCCGTGGCCAGCAGATTTGAGGGACCCTTTGGGTTCGTGCGTCTGCGATGCAGTGGATTAGTCTGGCTTTGCCAGGCTTTCGCCGCAATGTCGGTGCAGGTGTCCTGGCGCTGGGATACCACTGCATGGGTGTGTGAGTTACTAACAACTAACCCGATCAAAAAAAAAAAATATCCCTAGTCGTTTTAATGTAGATCATAATTAGTAGGCCTCAAAATCTCAGAATTGACCTTGCTTTAATAGATATTTTTTTGAACGTCTAATGGTTACAAATTGGAGATGTTTGCTTAATTAATTGCCTTGAGTTATTTTTTAGATTAAATTAGTCATGTACTAATTGCTTACATATGTCGTTAAAAAATTATTTCTTTGTAGTTATCAAAATGTTCACACACACATGCATGTGTTAAGTATATTTTTCAAATTTGATCTGATATAGTTTATATTTATGATATGTTTAGCAGAAATCATTCATTCTTAAATCAATTCAGCAAACATGTTGTTTTCAAGTTATGATGTCCAATGGATATAGAGCAAGTCACACTTCAGGCTTATCAATAGTTGGTTATTAATACGAAGATAATGAGTTTCTCACTTATGAGTTGTACAGTTCATGTGTTAATGGACTGAATATAATCATATTCAGTTGAGTTAAGCATCAGAGGAAGATTCTTTATTATAACAAGCATTCGTGCCATGAGCCTGAATTTTGATTGATGACGGACCTATATTTGCAATTGTGAGATGTGTCCAAATCTGTTATTTGCTTCATAAAAATTGCAAAAGCATTTATTGTTTCAAGTTCACCTATGAAAATGGGGAATGAGGATCACCATGAATCTCCAACCCCAACAAATGAAGGTGAGAGTTCTAAAGAACATATTATCCTGCATGGTGAGCTAGATTTATGGATTATAGAAGCTAAATCTCTTCCAAATATGGATTTACCTTCAGAAAGAATGAGAAAGTGTTTTACCATGTTTGGAACTTGCTCTGCTCCTTTTGGAAATCGGTCTACTACTAAAGCTCTTTCTGGAAAACGGCCTGCAACTATTACAAGTGACCCTTATGTTTCTGTTTGCCTAGCAGGAGCTACTGTAGCTCAGACTAGAGTAATTTCAAATAGTGAAAATCCTTCATGGGAAGAACATTTTTGTGTGCCTGTTGCTCACCCTATTATGAAGGTGGAGTTTCATGTTAAGGATAATGATGTTCTCGGAGCTGAACTTATTGGAGTAGTTGAGATATCTGTTGATAAAATCATTTCGGGAAATACAATTAATGATTGGTTTCCCATCATTGGTAATCCTGGAAATTGCTTGAAACCTTTTCCTGAATTGCATGTTTCTGTTCAGTTTAAGCCAGTTGAAAACAACCCTCTATATAAGAATGGTGTTGGTGTCGGGCCAGAATATAAAGGAGTTCCTAATACATATTTTCCACTTCGCAAAGGAGGGAGTGTCACTTTATATCAAGATGCTCATGTACCTAATGATATGTTACCTGAAATTTTACTAGATGGTGGTACAGTTTTTCAGCAAAGAAAATGTTGGGAAGAAATATGTCACGCTATTTTGGAAGCTCAACATCTTATATATATTATAGGGTGGTCTGTATACCATCGTGTCAAGCTTGTAAGGGAACCAACAAAGCCACTACCCTCTGGAGGAGAAATGGAACTCGGAGAGTTGCTAAAATATAAGTCGCAAGAAGGGATCCGCGTTGTTTTGTTAATTTGGGATGATAAAACTTCGCACGACAAGTTTCTATTAAAAACAGTAATTTCTTAACACTCTACTTCAAAGTTTTAGATAATTTATTAGAGTATTTATTATATGCATTTCTATTAATCTATACAATTTTATATAAAAATTTAGAAAAAGTAAATTCTATCTTGCTTACTACAGTAATGGATACAACAAAACTTTTCTTAACTATGTGATGACATTTTTTTTTATTCAAAGCAAATTAATTTCTCTATAGACATGAAGTGGGTGTAGTCTAAGCGTTTAAATGAAAAAAAATAGTCATCTAGTTAACAAACTCCTTTGAGATTTTCTACAGCTTATTTAAAGGATATTGAAAATCTTTATCTTCACAAATTATGATAAATTCACAAGACAATTTGACAATATTTTTTTTTTCCATATATATAGTGATTTCTATCCAGCTTGTGTTTTGAGATAAGCCGACAAAATAGTACACATATACATTTATTACAATTGTTGTTGTTGTTTTATTTGATAAAATGATAACTAGCTTAATTGCAGGAAGGTGTCATGGCAACACATGATGAGGAAACAAAAAAGTTTTTCAAACATTCTAGTGTTCATTGTGTGCTTTCTCCTCGTTATGCAAGCAATAAGCTTAGCATTTTCAAGCAACAGGTGAGGAACATCTATATTTGTAGATATAAACCAGTTTTGATACTAGAATTAATGAAACATTTGTCACTCTTATAGTTTATACAAATTCTTTTGGATTTAGATTCAGACACTGATTTAATTGGATTATTCCTCTAGTTCAGGTTGTGGGAACTCTTTTTACGCATCATCAGAAGTGTGTGATTCTTGACACAGCTTCTGGGAGTAACAGGAAAATAACTGCTTTCATTGGTGGTCTTGATTTATGTGATGGCCGATATGATACTCCTGAGCATAGACTATTTCGTGAACTTGACACAGTCTTTGAAAATGATATTCATAACCCTACATTTCCTGTAAGTAGTTATAATCGAATTTATATGTCCGTTTATGCTTATTTCATGTACTAAGTCTTCATAATCAACATCATTATTAAATTGAGTTTATTCTAACCAAACTTTTTGTATCTTTTTTGTTTTTCTAGTTTCTCTAAATTATAATGTGTAGTGTTTAATAATTGTATTTGTTGTAACATTACAGACGAACACTTATGGCCCAAGAGAACCTTGGCACGATTTACACTGTAAAGTTGAGGGTCCTGCTGCATATGATATATTAACAAATTTTGAGCAAAGATGGAGAAAAGCGAAAAAGCGTGACTTCAAACTGAAAAAAGTCACTAATAAGCATGATGATGCGTTGATAAGGTTAGATCGCGTCTCATGGATAGTCACTCCAACTTCTGATCATAATGGTGATGAAAAAGTGCGTGTTAGCAATGAAGAAGATCGTGAAAACTGGCATGTACAGGTAAAAAGAAAAAAGTTGCAATGGTTAACTTGATCTAATGGTATACTTATCTACTCTTTTGTGAAAAAATATACAAAAATTGTGGTCAGTTTTGACTCTTATATGATAGGTATTCAGGTCAATAGATTCAGGCTCTGTGAAGGGGTTTCCAAAAGGTGTCCAAGATGCTGAGGTTCAGGTTAGAACGAGTTAGGTTTATGTAATTCTTTCATTCATATTAGCAATTATCTACATGATTATTAGTTCATTTCTATCAGATTTTTGTTGTTTAATAATAATTTGACATGCTAACTTTTATGTTATAAAATGGTATCAAATAACATATAATAATCAACTAATCATTCACTAACTCATGAAAATGACACTTGTAGTCTAATATTCTCTTCTTGCAGAATCTTATTTGCGGAAAGAATTTAAAAATTGACAAGAGTATCCATGTTGCATATATCAAGGCCATAAGATCAGCTCAACACTTTATATACATTGAAAATCAGTATTTTGTTGGATCTTCGTATTATTGGCCTACATACAAAAATGCAGGTAAATTGCAATCTATTTTCTATTGTTGTCATGGATATGATTTCAACTGCTAATTTATACATTGAAGTTAGATTTCATGGCATAATCAACATTCATTCAGTCTATTGATAATCTCATAGTTTTTCTGTTCAAAAGATTCACACACACAAAGACACATATTGTTACAGTAATTAATCAAATTTAGTTGGATAGAGATATATTTTATTTATTTTTAGGGCTAAATACTGATTACTACTCTGTAGTTTGGGTCCAAAATCAATTCAGTCCCTAAACTTCTAATTTCATCAAGAACACCCCTGCACTTTCAATTTTGATCTAATAGGTCCAATTTATTAGTCTTCCGACAATTGAGTCATTTAACTTGTTGACGTGACTCATATATGGCCTATGTTTTATGA
Source organism: Rosa rugosa (assembly GCF_958449725.1). Classification (NCBI taxonomy): domain Eukaryota; kingdom Viridiplantae; phylum Streptophyta; class Magnoliopsida; order Rosales; family Rosaceae; genus Rosa; species Rosa rugosa. Next base: position 22,982,890 of record NC_084823.1, read on the forward strand.
TGTGGTGTTGAGGTGGTCTGCATAGTCAATTTAGGAGTGAATCCCACTATTAGAAATCTATCAAATAAATAGTTTTTCAACAAATAATTCAACTATAACTTGAACCCATAACAGAATATTAACGAATTAGACCTATTAAATCAAAATTGAAAGTACATGGGTGTTTTTGATGAAATTAGAAGTCCATGGACTAAATTGATTTTGGACCTAAACCACAGGGTAGTAACCAGTATTTAGCCCTTATTTTTATATTTTAGTGATGGAGTGATAATAAAGATCGATAAAAACACCATAATCCATGTTCATCATCAACTAGAAATACAATTTTTTTTTGATCAAATAAGAACCTCATTAATAAACGAAGATTACAATAAAAATGAGAATAAGAACTTCCAACAAAACTCTGTCCACTTTAGACTTCACACTCGAAGTCCATACTGACACACTGATGGATCTAACTAGGCCCTGACTCCAAACACAAAATAGGTTGACTCAACTTCAAAGCTTCCTTTGCAAGTACTACAACTAATAAAAGACTGAAATAACTGTTTAACTTCATCTAAAATATGACCCTCCGAACTAAGATCATTACTATTATCATGTAAACTATTTAAAACTGTCAAAGCATCACCCTCCACTTCCAATTTATTGAAACCAACATGCAAGGCAAACCTGAGTCCATGAAGCAAAGCTAACGACTCAACCTCCCATGGAGAGATGTTACCAACCTGAGGGATTGTTAAAGCACCTCTAAGCTTGCCCTGTTGATCCTGAAACACTGCACCTATTCCACTAACTCCATTTTTCCATCGAAGTTCAATTTTAGATATCCCAGACCTAGTGGTCTCCACCAGCATCCTCCGACTGTACTGCACCTCTAACCAAAGTTGGTTATGCTCTCTTGGCATTTGTGGCAAAAAAAGTCATTTGCCATTCCTCGACAGCAATAACCAGCTCTTCCGATTTTAGAATCTTCTTTCCATGGCGGTGTAGATTCCTGTTTATCCAAAGCCACTAGATAAGAAAGCCAAATAGCTCTAGATAGTTCCCAACAGCAAAAGAACGCCGACGCTAACTGGTGAACCATTGCAATTTTTTTTGGTAGTGTTTATATCAACACAAGATTAAGTTTGATTGGTCCCTACAATTTTTTACTCTTATCAAGACATGATAAAATCTCAATTTAAGTTTATTGATGTTGAATATGCAAAATCCGAGTTTTTATACTTTCATTGCATATCTTTTTTTGAGTTGAAGGAGGTCAGACGTTTTTATTCAATATGGAAGAAGCAATATTACACAGTGACCCGCCCTTGTGGGGCCGTCAGAAAGAGACACCGCTAAACGCAATATCACTCCACCTATTGAGTGAAGCTCAGGGGTGAGTAAACTAATAAGAGGCTGACAATTAAATTTTTCCGCAGAATCCATCAGTAGACTCGCTGACAACCTCAGACCAATAATTACAGTTCCTCGCAAGTATTGATCTCAAGCAAAATAACAATTTAGGTACCAAAACAGAAGCCTTCTTGGATCCCAAGTTTTTATAGAAAAACCGCCAGGATCCCAAATCTGGATCCAAGCCTTAGAGAGCCCAAATCTCACTGCCATAGACCACCCAAACAGGCCCAAGCCCAAATCTGAAAAATAGATCCAAACCCAAGCCCAAGCAGAATGAACCCTAGTAGCCAAATCAGCAAAATCTTTGTGCTTTCCGTCACCCTCGCACCAACACCACATCGGTGCATCAGCCGCCACCTCACGGACATCACCTCGACACTCCAGCCAAGTAACAACGGCCCATATGCGAGAAGACCCATAACCCTCGAGTGAAAATGCCTCAGGAGGATTAGCTTCCTCCCCACGAGATCTCTCCGTTGCCATCTCATAGACGCGACTCCACCAGTCCGTCCATCTTCGCAGATTAGGCAGAGAGCACCGCCACCCCTACTGCCAACCTTTGAAAAAGGGTACCAACATAACACGATCCGAACGCAGCCGAACCGGAGACGTAGCAGGTACTCCACCACTAGGCTTAGGGCTGAGACCAAACCACCTTGACGCCTGCAGAAGCCCTGGATCCCAAACCCTCCAGTCACCCGCAACCACCATTCCAATAGAGCAGTGGACCGAGGACAAGCTCAATCCCCTGCGCGTGGCAATCAGAGGAAGAGAGAGGGCGACCAGCTCAACCCGGATGGTTGATATCGACGTCTTGGAGATAAAAGGAAAAAAGGAGGGTATGGCCTCGACCATACACGCCAACTGCGACACTATGGCCGGAGATTTGCTCTATCGGAGATGGAGGGAGGTATAGAAACGCCAACCCATGGGCGGCCTCTCACAAACCCTAGCAGAGCTCTGCTAGGTCATTTGTTTACGACACTATTGTTGAGTTTAATAGTTTTTCATTGCACATCTTATTTACACTGAAAGAACTTTTTGAAACTTTTCTTCTCTCTCTCTGTTTTTTTTTTTTTGGCAATTTGCACGACAATTTGAAGATATGTGTTTGATATCTCAATGATATTATAGGTGCAGATAACTTGGTCCCAATGGAATTAGCTCTGAAAATAGCTAGCAAAATCAAGGCAAATGAACGTTTCTCAGTGTATATAGTAATACCTATGTGGCCAGAAGGTGTTCCAACTACCTCATCTGTTCAAGAAATTTTATACTGGCAGGTGAGATGATGATAAACGTTTGTGACATCTTGGTCTCTGGCCTATTTATTGAAAAATTAAATGTCTTATTATCATCAAAGAAATTTTTAAGTCTAAGTTCACTTCATACAATGATGCTAAAGAAACTATAAAATACTTATTTCGCATTTTGTTAGTTCAAACATGATTTTTGTGTAACATTTATAGGCTTATCCATTTATATAACGAAGAAGAAATATTCAAAACTCATCACCTTTAACAAGTAATCATTTTAGGTTTATAAGTGTGTTTTTTTTTTTCAATATGCTAAAAACTTAAGCTTTTAAAGTAAGTTTAGTGGTTGTATAACATCATATCTAATCTCTACTTGCAACGGTCATGACCTCTGAAATTTTTGTTCACTACTTCCTTATTCATTTTCAAGGTGTAAGGTTAGGTTGCACATATACGTTTCTCTTTCTCCACATTAGTTTGTATGTATGGTGCAAGATGAGATTGTATGTGTGGCTAAGGGTGCAACACGTTATGCAAACTTTGGTTATTTATTTATTCCTTAAAGCTTAAATATTTGAAGGTGAAATAGATTTTATAAGTTATGATCTTCTCGAGACAAGAATCAAACCAATTATGCGTTTATTTTATAAGCAGTTGCAAATAAGAAGTTGAAAGCTCGGTGATTGTATTAATACAAAATGATAAACTTTATTGCATTATAGCCTATGCTAGTATTAAAGAGTTAATTCCTAGTTTCACCCTTTGCATGAACGAGAATATTCGCTCTCTATTATGATTCATATAATTTCATATTATTACCTTTTAAAGATCATGTCTATAAAGATTTAATTGAATCGGAGATCACTTTATGATCGAACTGAATCAAATATATAGACAATTTGACAATAATTACTACTATTATGATGGACCATCTATGCTTTTCATATAAATGAATCACTAACAGGTCTCAGTTTGATTGATTTTTTACATAATCTTTACATTATGTTATGAAACATCAACAATTAGATCATGAAATTATAATCTGAAAATGAGTTATTTGCAACAGGAGTGAATATGATCGAACCTTAAAATTATATGTACTAAAGTGTTACGTTTTAATAATAGGAAAATAGCATAATACAACAAAGGGTAAAATAAGAAGCTATGAATTTCATTAACTTTGATATTTAATGTGAAATCTAATTTTTATCTTTCCAATATTGGCTTAAAGGATATCATATTACCACAGGCACAAACAATGGGTATGATGTACAAGATTGTTACAAATGCCCTTAAAGAGGCAGGCCTTTCTGATCAGTATCATCCACAGGATTATTTGAACTTTTACTGTCTTGGTAAGCGTGAACCTCCATCTTCGAAAGGTACATCTGAAGCTAATCAGTCATTTGACAATCGTACCTTGGTAAGTTTTTTTATCTCATTTGATTTTTTTTTCTTTAACACAAAGCAACAAATCAGCTGAAGAATACAAATTTTGTTGTCTCTTCTTAATAGGCATCAGCCCAAAAGTTCCGTCGGTTTATGATCTATGTTCATGCCAAAGGAATGATTGTTGATGATGAGTTTGTAATCATGGGTTCTGCAAATATTAACCAAAGATCAATGGATGGTTCAAGGGACACAGAAATTGCTATGGGTGCTTACCAACCACACCATACATGGGCAACTCTAAAAAATCTTCATCCACATGGCCAGGTTTGAAACCCTTCCACTTTAACAACTTTGTTTATTGAAGATAAGAAAGACATTAGAAAATTGAAAAAAAAATATATATATTCGAAAGACACTTGTTGTTGGAGCCTACAATGGGAAGGTTCTCTAAAGAGCAATTTGGACAAAGATGTAGCCAATTGGGATTGACTATAGTCTTATCCAACCTCTCATAGATCAAAGTGTGGTCTTTGTGTTTATTGGTCCAGGTGAAAGGTATACCTTCAGCCTTGAGAGAAGTCATTTGAATATCATTTAGAAAGCTAACAAAATTTTGCATATACATATTAAAAAGGGAATTTCCACCACTTTTTTCGTCATCCGAGCAAACATTATTAAAATCACTAATAAGAATCCAAGGATCATTATTTGGGGATTCATGTAATTTTAGTTCATTCCACAAACTGTTATGGACAGGTTTGTAAGGGTAAACATAAACAAAAGAGGCAAACCACTTAACATTTAATAAGGGGTCAAAAACTTCACAATGCAGAAATCTATCATGATGCTTAATAATATTCAGATTAACAGTGCAAGAATTTCAAAGCAATATTAAATCACCACATTGTCCATCAAAGCATATAAAAGTAAACTTATCAAAATAAAAAGCAAATTGGGAAGCAATTTTAGTGGCCTGACTCTCATTAGGGATCCTAGTATCTAGGATGAACAAAATATCTAGCCTCAAGACAGTTTCATAGAACTGAATTTGAGCTAAAGCCTAGCCAGGAACTACCTTGGCTATTCTAAATTAGAACTCTCATGAGACAACATTAAGATTTGAAGCTTCCTTGTTCCAGGTCCTCACTAGTAAGGTTATTGGTTGCATTCATAACAATGATCATATTTTTGTTTCTCTTTTGAGAGATAGAAATAGTAAAGAAAATTTGGCAACAATAGTTGTTAAATATTCATGTTCATTAATCAAGTAATTTCCAGAAATTAATCTACAAAAGTCAGCTTTACTATTCTTGATAGAATTCCAAGGTCTACTAATAATGTGTAGGTGTAGATACAAAGTCCCAATTTTTAAGTTAGAAATGAGAGAACTAATAACAAATTGTCCAATAAGCAAAACTATGATTAGGATAGAACTACCACAAATACTAGTAGTTTTAACTCCATTCAACAAACTCCAATAGCACGTAACCAATATCAAATGGAATAAGGTTGAATAAAGAAGAAAGCTGATGAACAAACATAAATTAAAAGAGCTAGGGCGGAGGACATACCATAAAATGAAACTAACTTCTAGAGGCCAAAAGACCAGAACGTTAATTGATTGAATTTGAAGGAATTACTTACCATAACTAGAGGAATACGGAATGTTGAAACTCAATACCATAGGTTAGCAGCCAGAGTTGACACCGCCATCTATTCCTAAGCCAATGGAAAAGAAACTCAAGGGAGAATGGATGCCAGGATCATGTCGCAGCACAATAAGGAGCCAAACAACCCATTGCAGATGATTAATCCGGCGAAATCAAGATCTTGAAAATTCTGTGTTCCCGCTTTTTCCCCAATCCACAATGCTATCGTGATTTTGTGGTAGCAATTTGGTAAATCGAATCCCAACCAAAGAGCACGTCACCTAACTACCTAAGCGATCCAAAGAATTGGATCAAAGAATTCTGAACAAGGCAGAAGTTGAAGAAATCCTAGATTCCCTATTTTCTTAGGTCTAGGGGGTGAGGCGCGTTCTATTCCTAGCTTTATTTATTATTATTATTTTTTTAATCGACCCAAAGGGGCATTAAAATAGGGGAAATGATCATTTACCCAATTTCAGCATGAAAATTGCCCACTTGCTCCACCAACTGTTTAAAAACCCCATTTACCCAAAACACTCTAAGGGATTATTTCCCTAATACCCAATTAATTCTTTTTTCATTCTTTTTATTTATTTTTGGGACTTTTTTGCCCTCTCATTCTTTCTCACTTAGAGGGAGAGGTCATCCTCCACCTTGCCGGACTTCGGTAGCCAGTGGGCGGCCGCCGACTCCGGTGACCGGAATCTGGCAACCGGTGACCGGAATCCGGAATCCGGCTACCGGACTGGTGACCGGATTCCGGAGTCTGAATTTATTGCCCCCTAATAATACCCAGTAACCATATTATTGCCCCCCAGTAATCATATTATTGCCTCCCAATAATCATATTATTGCTGCCCAGTGATCATATTATTTGCCGCCTAGTGAATTGTATAAACTCCCAAAACCAAAATGAATACACTACAGGCACAATTGATCAATTTATAATCATATTATTGTCTCCCAATAATCACATTATTGCCCCCCAGTAATATGATTATTACCCCCAGTAGAAACATTATTGCCCCTCAATAATGTTATTATTGCCAAGTCAATTTTGAAAAAGTTTGCTAGGCAAGTCAAAAAATTATCAAACCAAGCATATAACAAGTATTCATATAGTGAGAGAAGTCATATAGTGAGAGAAAACAACTCTTTTGACCGATCACCCTTGCCAACGAAATCATAATAAAAAGCAATCACTACTGGAGAAATAAAATTTGACCAGCAGGAAATGTAGTGGTAGCAAAAAAAAAAAAAAAAAACTAGAAACTTATTTGGGTACCCAGTAAAGCTCTGGGCACCCAATCACCATCTTCGGCGGCACCATGGCTTCGTCTCCGGCGTCTGAAGGCTATACGTCGGTCGACGTTCGGGTCTGGACGACTAGTCGGTCGTTTTATAAGTCGTCGACCGCTCTTGGAGGTTGAAGAAGCTCCAGCGCCGGCTCCGATCGCTGTAATTTCGGGTCAGCCACATCTGGCGTTCGGGTCGGTTGTGGAGAGAGATAGGGCCTGGAAAAGAACTCGTCGTCGAAGATGAAGGACTGGAAACGAACTAGGCGTCGAAGATAAGGGTCTGGAAACGAAATCGAGTCGAACTGGTGACTGGAGAGAATTGAACGTTGATGACTTCGAAGGTGGCCATAGAGAAACTGGCAGCTAGGTCGACGGAGGGCGGCGTCGTCGTCTTCAGGCCGAGAGAAGCAGGCGGCCTTGTCGACGGAGGGCATCGTCGCCATCGTTGCAGCCGGATATGGTGATCGGAGATCAGAGAGAGAGAGGATCAGATATCAGAGAGAGAGTGATCGGATCTGGTATGAGGAGAGAGATAAAGACTGGGATTTTGTAATTTCTTAATATGGGGGCAAAACTGTCACTATAGGTTAGATTGGGTAATTAGGGTTAAAAAAACTCTTGGTGGAGTAAGTGGGCAATGTTCATGCTGAAATTGGGTAAATGGTCGCGGCATCTCAAGCCAGAGTGACCGTAACATACCCTTTCGCTGTCATCTCAACATAGTGACAGACAAGAAGGTGTGGTAGTACTCTCGGTGGTACATAGACAATGGATCCACTCATTAGACATCATATTACATAGAAAAATAGCGTGAATCTCTTTTGGTACTACTCCAGAGGTGCTAGATAAATAGGCACATTTAACTGCATAGCTTTCTAAAAAAATAGGAGATTATTAGAAAGTAAAAGAACTAACTATTAAATAAAAAACCCAAGAGGGCAGCTTAAAAGAAAGTCACAACTCCAGCCCAGCAAGCATGGCAGACTCATGCCCAGTTCCAAACTCCACCACACCACAGTTGCAACTTCAGTATCTTCATCGCTTCCAATCCAGGCCGCCACGGTCATGCCTCCACGACCACGCTGCCACACCTGCGTCGCACGGTCTATACTGCCACTACCACGCCGAATGCTACGCGCCGTCAAGCCACGACTTGCGCTGCCAGACCCAATCCCCGTCGCCAATGAGTTTAGGATGCCATCAACATAGCTTTGTCATTATACACTACAACCACTGTGCAATCAGATGTTGCGCACTAGGAACTCGCAGCCTCTACCATCATGCCAAAGCATAGAGCAACAACCCTCACCAGAAAAACTTCTCCGAGCAATAGCTTCAAGAAACCCCATCCGGCAGCACACCACCCTAGACAAGGCAAGAAGCCTGCCATTGAGGGAGTCGCCGGACGAGACTCAGAGATGGAAAAAGGAAAAAAAAAAACCCTAGGTCTCTTTTCAGAAGGAGAAGAGATGCGGCCGTTCTCCAAAAGAACATATTATTCAATACACGTGGATGCTTTGTTTTATTAAGGGCTAAATATAGATTACTACCTTATAGTTTGGGTCCAAAATCAATTCAGTCCCTGAACTTCTAATTTCATCAAAAACACCCCTGCACTTTCAATTTTGATCTAATAGGTCAAATTTGTTAGTTTTCAGACAATTGAGTTATTTAACTTGTTAATGTGGCTCATACATGACCTATGTTTTATGATGTGGTGTCTGCAGGCCACCTCTAGTCAATTTAAGAGTGAGTCCTACTATTAAAAATTAATAGTTTTTCAAAAAATAATCCAACTATAACTTGAACCCATAACAAAATATTAACGAATTGGACCTATTAGATCAAAATTGAAAGTGCAGGGGTGTTTTTGATGAAATTAGAAGTCCAGGGACTGAATTGATTTTGGACCTAAATCATAGGGCAGTAACCAGTATTTAGCCCTTTTATTAATGAGGTACATATAATCCAAACAACTTTTGTTAACAATGACTAAGTCAAACAATAATTTTTTTAAACTACAGCTCTGTTATGGAATAATAATAATAATAATAATAATAATAATTAATTTTGGTTGGATGCTAACCTTATGAATATAGAGAAGTTTTTCTATTAAAGTTAAGTTAGTAAAAGGTTTATGATTCATCACACATTCAATATTATGCTTGTAATAAAAAAAAAATATTTAACTTCAAATTTAGTTCTAAATTTATGGATTGACTGCATTAGTTCCGTTTTAATAGAGGCAGGTTGGTTGAATCCAGGTATATGGTTACCGAATGTCTCTTTGGGCTGAGCACCTCGGTGGACTTGAGGATACTTTTAAAGACCCTCAAAGCCTTGAATGCACTAAGCGTGTTTGTGAGATTGCCAAACAAAACTGGAATCAATTTGTAGCCCAAGAGCATCGGGAGTTGAAGGGACACTTGATGCAATACCCAATTCAAATTGGTAGAGATGGAAATGTGTCTTCCATACCAGGAATTGAATCATTTCCTGATGTTGGTGGTAAAATTCTCGGGGCACCCACCAATCTTCCTGATGTTCTGACAACATAAATAGCTATAATTAATTCAAAACTGTTTTCCTGAAATGTGTATGAGTTCCACATAGTTCATATATGCATATCCAAAAATACTGTACAAAAAAGAGGTTAAATAGTATTCACCTCGTAGCTTAGGAATATCGATCTTCTGCTTAATCTGTAGATGAAGTTAGGTTTTCAATATAATCATTAACAGAAATTTAGAGCCTAGTATTCTGTGTGATTAGGCTTTGCCTTTCATAGACAAAATTTGTGTTTAATGTATTTTTCACCAAACAAGATTATTTTGTTTTATTTTTTCTTCTTCTTGCTTTTAAGTGTAAGCTGCTGTGTTAGAATACTCTCAGATAATATTCGTATCTTAGATAATAATTTTATCAAAGTAATAAACGATTTTTCATTTTATAGTAACAATAAAAGTAGAATCAGTTCATTGTTATATAAATGAAATCGGCCTACTCTTATTGTATACTAAAATATAATTATGCAATTAAATTGAAAATGGTTTTTTGTCTATTAGTGTGATACTTTTTGGAAAACTATTAGATTAAACTTATCTATGAACATGTTGGTGCCGACAAGGGAGTCAGGCCTCTAAGGGGGGTGGATTGTGAATCCCACAACGCCCGGGGGAGAGGAGGTGATGTGCCTTATATGTGCAGACTCACTTCCCCATCCGTGATGGCAGGGCCTAAAGCGGACAATATCTTGTTATGCGGACTAGCCTATGACAACATGTGTCATTTTATTATTTACTACATTGTATAAGAAAGCCACTAGCTAAGGAGAATTCACTTGAAATTCTTGGAGTTGGAAGTCTTACTCCATAATATCTTTTTATCAACCAATGATAAATAATGGGCTAAATACTGGTTACTACCTTGTAGTTTAGGTCCAAAATCAATTCAGTCCCTGGACTTCTAATTTCATCAAAAACACCCCTGCACTTTGAATTTGATTTAATAGATCCAATTCGTTAATATTATGTTATGGGTTCAAGTTATAGTTAGATTATTTGTTGAAAAACTATTTATTTGATAGATTTCTATAGTGGGACTCACTCCTAAATTGACTATGCAGGCCACCTCAATACCATATCATAAAACATAGGCCATATATGAGCCACGTCAACAAGTTAAATGACTCAATTGTCGGAAGACTAACAAATTGGACCTATTAGATCAAAATTGAAAGTGCAGGGGTGTTCTTGATGAAATTGAAAGTGCAGGGGTGTTCTTGATGAAATTAGAAGTTCAGGGACTGAATTGATTTTGGATCTAAAGTACAGGGTAGTAATCAGTATTTAGCCCATAAATAATAAATTGGTTTTCCTTCAGATAATTACTCAAGGCTCGCGTATGACCAAAGTTATCATATAACTCAAATTGGTAAATTATTATTTGACCCAATTTGGTATCTCAAGGAGTGATTACATTAAACACTTGCAATATGTTTAAAAAAAAAAAAAAAAAAAAAACCCCTTAGCCCACCCCACCCTTACGAATGTCAATGAGAATCAAATTCATAATCTTTACAATGTTCGCATTATAACTTACCAACATGTCACAACTCACCGACAACAATTGCACTATGTTTGATTTCAAATGTAACTTATAACATATGTAGATGATCAATAAGCATGTAACAACCCTCACCCAAAATAATTGAAAACAATCTGATATCATTAAATTACTCAAAACATATGTGGAAAGAAACAAAACTGATCTAATCATACCATCACGTAGACCTTGTTGTCAATTATTATAGTACTTATGTCGATCTCGACAGAAACCAACCATCAGAATCACCAACAACATCAGCAAACTTCACAATTCGGTATGAGACTTGATTTCATTAATCTGAGACATATCTATGGACACTAGAATGTTTGAAACCTATGGTTGAGTTATGTTGCTCTAAAAAATTTGTCACCACTACGACCACAAGAAAAGAGAGAGAAAGAGAAAGGGAGTGCTCAAGAGGGTTCTAGACAGATCGAGAGAGACGGGGGCGATGCTGTTCCCCTACCATCTGGTTTGGGTTCTTATATGCCTAAAATGACCTAAGATGGATGGTCCAGATCAAGTGGTGGCAAGATAAATGACCCAATATATATATAATAGTTATTTTCCTTACTTTTTAATCTTTTGAAAATTATAATACATACCTTGGGTATTCAAAAAATTATCTAAAAATGATGTAGATTTTCCGTAATGTAAACTTTCATCGCAGAGCCCTTAAAGATTGGTGTTTGATATGAAATAAATCATCTAAACAATTTTTAAGCATCTCAGTAATATATGTATTCATATTCATATTTTTAATTTTACAAATTCTTTGGGTTTTACAAATTCCAGCCTACCTAAAAAATTTGTGCTCGAAGTTTAGAGTAAACCTAAGTATAGGTATACATTTTTTTTGTACTTATCTTATGTCGCAACACTATTGGCTTATATACGCATTTTATCATGTTCAAATTGCCCAATTAGGCTTGTGTAGCAATATCAACTCATACAAATATGGGCTAAATACTAGTTACTATCCAGTGGTTTGGGTCCAAAATCAATTCAAATCCTGAACTTCCAATTTCATCAAGAACACCCATGCACTATGATTTCAGATTTCTCATACAATAGGTCGTTCCCACATGCGTCCGTGAAATGCAGCCATTAACCGCTGATGTGGTCTGCTGTATGCCAACTCAGCCCCCATTGGCCCCATATGGAAGGAAAAATATCGAAATCAACCTTGGCTCTCTTCAATCCCAGATTTTAATTTGATTCTCTATTATGCAATCTTTCTGCCCAACACAGTCCCAAATAAAAAAAACACGTGCATGAGCCCTCTCCCATAATTGCCTGATGTAACCTCTCTAGAATATAGAATTTGCAAATTTGTATACTATTCTATTCGGATCCTATAAAACTCAATCCAAACCCTATTATATTATTACATTTCCACACTCGTTTTCATTTTCAATCTCATTTTCAACTTTCAACCATGGATTCATAACCTCCGGTTGAAATGTACTTCTTCCGCTTTGTTAGTGGCAGCCACCAAATCCCAACAATCGATACCTCCTGAGTCCTTGCCAAGAATAGTGCCAAGTAGGGGTGGGCGTTTTCAACCGAGAGTTCGAGAAACCGGCTCGATCCGGACCGAAACCGACCATTCGGGTCGGTTTTCAAAGCTGAGATCCTCGGGTCGGGCTAAACCGAACCGATTAAAGTGTCATTCGGTTCGGTCTCGGTTTCAGTGTTTGCAGAACCGATCCGGACCGATATTTGGTACATGTTTGCATTTCTGCAATTCTACTTGTTCAGTTTCGATAGTTTTATCACTTTATGTTTAGTTTCTGCATTTCTGCATTTGTAGTTTGCAGTTTTGCTTAGCTTCTGCATTTCTGCATTTATACTTTACAGTTTTGCTTTCAATTCTGCATTTTCTGCATTTCTGCATTTTTATGTTTACAGTTTTGTTTAGTTTCTGCATTTCTGCATTTGTACTTTACAGCTTTGCTTTCAATTCTGCATTTCTGCCTTACAGCTTTGCTTTCAATTCTGCATTTCTGCTTTACTTGGATTGGATGGCTTTACTGCTTTACTGCTTTAGTTTGCAGTTTGCAGTTTTTGAATCTGCAATTCTGCAGTTTGCAGTCTTTGAATTTGCAATTCTGCAGTTTGCATAGTTCTGGAAAAACAGTTTTCTTGGCCCGAAAAACCGAAACACCGGACCGATTGTGTTTGGGTCGGTCTCTCATCGGTTTCAACCTGCTCAAAACACCGATCCGGACCGATCTGACAGTGTCGGTTTCGGACTCGGTTTTCAGCTTTTTCAGACCGAACCTATCCGAACCCAGCCCTAGTGCCAAGTCCATCATATTTATGGGCATTAGAATGTTTGAAACGTATGACCGAGCTGTATTAGTTGCTAGTGGTCTAAAAAAGTATCACCACTGGGACCACAAGAGAAGAGTGAGCAAGAGAAGAGTGAGAAAGAGAAAGAGAAGTGGAGTGATTAAGAGGGTTCTAGAGATATAGAGAGACATGATGGCGATGTTATTCCTCCCCCCATCTAGTTTGGGTCTATTTATATGCCTAAAATGATATAAGATGGATGGTCCAGATCAAGCGGTAGCAAGATAAACATTCCAAATTACACAATCTTAAATTTTAGTTAATGTCATGGCCGACTCAAGAAAATGAATTTTCCTGAGTTAAGATGTGAAATAAAAAGAGTGAAAAAAAAATTATAATAAGGAATAAAGTTTTCGACCTTTATAAATTCCTCATTTATTACACAGTTCAAAACGACCTTTTAGTACGGTTTAGAAGAAAAATAAAACGTTCGATGAAAACTTCAAGAAAATAAAAGTTCTCAAAGCAACCATTCGATTCAAACAAAACGGTACTTGCAGAGCTCCTACAAAATAAGGCTCATTATTACATAGAAAGTAAAAATAAGAGAAAAATATTGGCATGTTTGAAAATGGTACAATGCAATATGAGCTCTCGGGAATCTCTCTGATGAGGTGACCTCCGGCGATCTCTCTCTATTTTTAAATATTTGAATCTGAATATATAAAATATATATTCTTTAGAGTCTTAATTTATATTTTTCTTACCATCTTAGTTATGATATTTAATATTTTTCCATGAAAACATGAAATGCTCCAATTTGAAATTTAAATGTTTGGAACATTTTTGCGGCTTGATAAGTATCCAAAGGTTTAGAATGATATATAGTGTTTTATAAAAAGGAACATAGCAGGACCGCATAGCGCAGTGGATTAGCGCGTCTGACTTCGGATCAGAAGGTCGTGGGTTCGACTCCCACTGTGGTCGATGTTTTATAATCATATCATTTTTTTTTTTGTGTTTGAGAAAATGGTTACCCACGTGAGAAGCACGTGCCCACTCCGAGTTATCGATTGGGGCCCCCCCCCCTCTCGCTGTCTTCTTCCTCGGTCCTCATTGCCGTTAGGTTTTAGCTCTCTTTGAATTTCTGAGTGTCTTAGGGTTTTGAGATTTGAGTTACAGAGAAAAATGGGTTCCACAGGGGGAGTCAAGAGGCGCGAGGCATCATCGTCTTCGGCGGCAAAAGAGGAAGATAAGCTGATCGTGACTCCATTAGGAGCCGGCAATGAAGTGGGTCGCTCTTGCGTTTACATGTCCTACAAGGGCAAAACTGTCTTGTTTGATTGCGGCATCCATCCCGCTTACTCCGGCATGGCTGCTCTCCCTTACTTTGATGAGATTGATCCTTCCACTATTGATGTCCTTCTCATTACCCAGTAATATGTCCTCTGCAATTGCATTCACAATTGAATCTTGTCCTCATTTCACTACCATCTCTCCTTACTAACATTAGGTTTTACTTTCTTTTTTTTCTTGTAGTTTTCACTTGGATCATGCTGCATCCCTGCCTTACTTCCTTGAGAAGGTGCGTACAAGTTTTATACTCACTCTCTCTCTCTCTCTTTTTTAGTTTTATTTTCTTTCAGAAAATTAATGTATGTATGTATATCTTTTGATAGACCACATTCAAAGGCCGAGTCTTTATGACTTATGCAACCAAGGCTATCTACAAGTTGCTTTTGACAGATTATGTGAAAGTCAGCAAAGTTTCAGTTGAAGATATGTTGTTCGATGAGCAGGACATAAATGCTTCTATGGATAAAATTGAGGTTTGTTGTTTCCTTTGATTTATGTATTCTTGTTTTAGCCCTGTTATGTTCCTAACTCGATAACCTAACCTATGCTTTTTTGGTGTCTTCAATAAAAGCTCTCAAAATACATGTACATAAAATGAAAAACTGAATAACTAATCACAGATTAACCATTAATTTGACTTGTTGTTTTTCCGTGTTGCACCTTTGGGAGTATACAATTTTCCAGTGTTGCTCAGTTTCATTGTGGGTTGTATGTTCTCTCGATGAAATTCTCAAAGTGCCACTAAGTTGTCCAGTACAAGTTTCTTAGAATCTGAGTTAGATGCCACTGTTAAAAATAATAATAATAATAAGAGAATCTGAGTTAGATGTTCATTGATCCATTGCTGCACGGCATTTAGAAATATCATTAGTTTGGTTGATTAATATGTCTTTCAGTTTTCTTTTGGCCAAATTAATGTTCTTCATTAATGGACTCTCAATTCTCACTGCCATCTTTACATTGTTCTGCACTTTTTCCCCCAAGTACAATATTAATCTGTATACTGATGGCTATACCCATTTTTTGGTACATCTATTGTTGGATCCTTTAAGTACAACAAGACATGAATGATTTTTGTCTGACGCTGCTTGGTAATTGTAGGTTATTGATTTCCACCAAACAGTAGAAGTTGAGGGCATTCGGTTTTGGTGCTACACTGCAGGTCATGTCCTTGGTGCTGCTATGTTTATGGTTGATATTGCTGGTGTTAGGGTCCTCTACACTGGAGATTATTCACGTGAAGAAGACCGACACCTCCGTGCTGCTGAGACCCCACAGTTCTCCCCTGATATATGCATTATTGAGTCCACATATGGTGTCCAGCACCATCAACCTCGAAACATCCGTGAGAAGCGATTCACTGAAGCTATACACACTGCCCTCTCTCGAGGGGGTCGTGTCTTAATTCCTGCATTTGCACTTGGCCGTGCCCAAGAACTTCTCCTGATCCTTGATGAGTATTGGGCAAATCATCCAGAGCTCCAAAATATACCTATATATTATGCTTCCCCACTGGCAAAAAGATGTTTGTCTGTCTATGAGACATACACCCTTTCAATGAATGATAGGATCCGCAATGCGAAGTCAAATCCCTTCATCTTCAAGTACATATCACCACTAAAGAGCATTGAGAATTTCAAAGATGTAGGCCCATCGGTCGTGATGGCAAGCCCTGGTGGTCTTCAAAGCGGGCTGTCAAGGCAGCTATTTGATATGTGGTGCTCTGATAAGAGAAATGCATGTGTGATTCCGGGTTATGTGGTTGAGGGGACACTTGCTAAGACAATCATCAATGAACCGAAAGAGGTTACCCTTATGAATGGGTTAGCCGCTCCGCTCAACATGTCGGTCCATTACATTTCATTCTCTGCTCATGCAGACTCTGTTCAGACAAGTGCATTTTTGGAGGAGCTGAGGCCTCCTAACATAATCCTTGTTCATGGAGAAGCTCATGAGATGGGAAGGCTGAAAGAGAAGCTCATGACTCAGTTTCGAGATCGCAACACAAAAATCCTCACACCAAAGAATTGTCAGTCTGTTGAAATGTATTTTAACTCACAAAAAATGGCTAAAGCTATTGGAAGGCTTGCTGAGAGGACCCCGGAAGTTGGTGAAAAAGTCAGCGGTTTACTGGTAAAAAAAGGTTTCAGTTATCAGATAATGGCTTCTGAAGATCTTCATGTTTTTTCACAGCTGTCCACGGCAAATGTCACTCAACGTATTACTATCCCTTATACTACTGGCTTCATGGTGATAAAACATCGGCTGAGGCAAATATATGAAAGTGTAGAATCTTCTGTGGATGAGGAATCTGGAGTGCCGACGTTGCAAGTGCATGATCGAGTGACTGTGAGGCAGGATACAGATAAACATGTTTCACTGCATTGGATGTCAGATCCTATAAGTGACATGGTGTCAGACTCTATCGTAGCTCTAATTTTGAATATCAACAGAGAAGTCCCCAAGGTAGTCATCGAATCGGAGGACATAAAGACAGAGGAAGAGAATGGCAGGAAAACAGAAAAGGTCATTCATGCACTTCTTGTATCACTCTTTGGGGATGTGAAGCCTGGAGAAAATGGGAAGTTGGTGATCAGTGTTGATGGAAATGTGGCACAACTTGATAAACAGAGTGGGGACGTAGAGAGTGAAAATGAAGGCCTCAAGGATAGAGTAAAGACAGCATTTCGTCGAATCCAAAGTGCAGTGAAGCCAATTTCTCTCTCTGCATCTTAGCTGTTTTTCCGTAGTGTTTCAATATCTTTGTTTCTGTAGCTGAGTTAATTTTCAGGCGTTGTAAGCAACTTACAGGAATTCTGAATGGTAACACTATTTTTTAGTGATACTTTTTTTTTTTTTTTCAGAAACTGTTTCCTTTCAGGGTTTCATTTGTTCACAGTTCACTAATGCGTTTTTGCAGTGTCGTGTCGTTCTGTTTCTTGTCTTCTTTTTCGTAAAGTCCATAATCTACTCTTTTTCTCGTTTTGTTTTGGTTACGACTTACAACGGAAGAAACAAAGAAACGAAACATACAAACTAGCCAGATGCTACCTCCTAAAGTGAAAATGTGGAAACATACGAAACATACAAAATGTGGAAATTAAACCTGTTTCTGTGGAAGAAACGGGATGATCATGAGAGCTTCCATCTCCGAGTTCCTGTACTTGTCAACCATGAACAGAGGTTAGGGGGAAGAGCTGGGGAGAATGGTGGCTTACCTTGAATGAGAGGAGAGGCATGTATTTATAGTGTGGGTTAGGGCTTGTCACCCCTTTGTTTCCAATGTGGGCCTAGGTGTGGCTTACCTGATACTGCAAGTGTATGGTATCAGCATCGGCATCATGTCTGGGCGTTATTGGCGTTGTTTTAAGTGGCTAGTGGGTCTTGTACTTCCGATATACCAACAAGTTCCCCAAGTCCCAGGTCAAGAGTTCTCTTGGGTGGGGACTTTACATCATGGTAGAAATATCGAAAGTGCAAGGCGAGCATTCTCGGCACTTGACTTCCGTACAGTGTCTACCCCCATTCCCAATCCCCCAAGTCCCCAGCTAAGAGGAGTCTTGACTGGGGTGATTTTGTTTTCCAAGTAGAAACGACGCAAGTACTCTTTGGACACTTGGCGAGAGTTTCTTCCCCAGGGTGACCAGTCTCCAAGTCCCCCGAGTCCCTAGGTAAAGAGGGTTTGGACTAGGATCCCGCTAGCATATGGCATCACCTGTGCTCGCTGACCTGCACAAAATTGGTGCTCAATTTAAAACCCTATCAATGTAGTAAAGATAAGTAGGGATCGTTCTCAACCGGGGATTAGAGCCTTATTAATTCCTGAAAAATAAAACGTTAGACAAAACAAAACTATATATTATAAACAATATTTACGAAAATTACGTGTAAGGGGATTTAGGATTTTTATTTCTAATTTAACAACTAATTACATATATACATGTGACACATCAAAACACATAATCAAGCAGATTTATATGAATGGAACGAAATTAGATATAGTTAACTACTACTAACATGCTGGCAAGGTTTCAAACATCAAATCACGAATCAAAATATGTCATAGCATAGAATCAATCAAGAACAAAGATGAACGCATACAAAGTTCTTTTTACTTCCCTTAATTAAATTAACTAGATGAACACACCATAGCTAACCCTATTAAGCATGCAATTACTAGTGGTAGCTAATCACTAACAAAAACACTTTTAACGCATAGAGCACAATGGAAGTTTGATAAATTAATTCAAGTCAAGAACACATGTTAGAACGCTAATCAAGCATGCAAAACTCATTGTTAATTTACCTAAGTAATTTTAGGTTTTCCACTTTAATTATCAAAGACTAGAATGATAGCACCTTAATATGGATTCAATTACATGCTCATCAATCAAAGTATGCATCCAAAGATCAACTAACACATAAAAAGATGGGATTGAAGCTTGAAATTAACAATCATGCATAACACCTAAGAAATCACAATTTTCTGTTTTGAAAACCTAAAACCTAAAACATGCTTCATAGTATTCGAAAACTACATAACTAAAATCAACACTTCATCCACAAAAGAAATAGCAAATCACAATCCAAAAACATAAAACCAAATCGCAATTTAATTAAAACCCGAAATAGTTTTTCAATACAAAACCGAAAGCATATAAAGGTGTTCATGGTTACACTTTTTGATCTTCAAGAACGCAAGAAGCTTCAAAAGGTGGTGGAATGGATGAGGATCACGGCAAGGATGCTTGAATGGAGATGGAGGATGCTCACGGCCTTGAACTTTGGATGTTGATGAGGTTGCCGAAACTTTGGAGGAGAAGGAGAAGTGTTTGTGGCTTTTGATTCTGAATTTTGTGGTGTGTAGAATGTCTTCACAAACCTCCATATATATAGTGCACGACAAGGGCTAGGGTTTCCTGGGATTTCTCTTCTTCTGCATCTGCATCATTCGACCAATGAAAATATTCCTTGAGAATTGGAGAGCAAGTCACCTTTGTCATAGCCGAAATCTTCCATGTACCTAGACCCTATTTCGGCCTCCATGTATGTGGAATGGAATCAGGAATCCGATTTCAATATTTATTCCCTTATTTTTTTTTTCCATAGAAATCCAAAACTATCCCAAATTGGTCTTGCCGAAATTCCCTTGATATTTTCTTCTATATGTCACGGAAAAAATCAATATTAATGGGCCAAGAATTCCTCAAGATGTCATAGATGATTCTAGAGACTTATGTGCAAGTCACATGCTTCAATCTTCGGGCCAGGCTTCTCAAATCGGTCAATTCGAAAGTCCATGTTAATTATGACGCCACATTGCTTCTTCTAGAACATTCTTGAGCTATCTTGAGTCATCTTCAAGACACAGCATCTCCTAGTCTCACCAGGTCTCCTAGTGTGATCAGGTTTCCTAGTCCAACTGGGACTCTATCATTTCTCATTTCCGAACATCATTTTTCCGAGCTCACTCCTAGTTGAGTCAGGATTCCTACTTCAACTGGGATTCCTTTTCCTGGTAGGACTGGGAAAACTTCATTTCTCCATTTCTTCTCATTTCTGTGCTCTTTACTCATTGTCTTCCATTTCTAGACTCAAAACTACCTAAAAACACAAAATAAGTTAGAAATGATAATGTTAAGGAAATAACTAAGTAAAATGTAGAAGAAATGCACTAAAAACATCGCCAATATTAGTCTCAACACTCGCTATGAGGTGTACTTGGTACACTTGGTGTTTGCTGGGATAGTCGTGGCTATATCAGCTTATTTTTGCATATGGCGATAGTAATAATAATTTTGGCGTGAAGCCGATATTGGCCATAATGAATGTAGCCGATAGTGGCTGGAATGTACGTGGGGATATCGCTGTTGTTAAGCTTGTCACAACTTTTTGTTCTGCATGTCGTGGCATACAATCATATAATGGAGTTGGTATGTCGTGGCATATAATGGAGTTGGTATTGTATAATGGAGAGATAAGATATGGCGATATCGTATCATAGAGAGACACGCATGGCGATATCGTGTGTTGGAGAGATAAATCATGGCGATATCGTATAATAGAGAGATAATGCACGGCGATATCGCGTGTTGGAAAGAGGTAAATCATGGCGATATTGTACAATAGAGAGATAAATCATGGTGATATTATATAAGGGAGAGAGCATGTCGCGGCAATGCATGTAGCGATGTTTAGTGTTTAGTCAATTCAGCTTGATCGCATGTTTAGCCATTTAAGCTTAATCGCGTGTTCAGCCGTTTCAGCTTGATTGCGTGTTTCATGTAGAAAACTTTTGCAAGGTAAACTAAAAAGAACTACTTTTGAGAGACCTCATACAAGTGGCGTGTCATATGCTGTAAGGGTGGTCCACTCGGAAAAAAAAAAAATTTGAGAAGCAACAAGGCTGGACTATCAAGAGAATGGACACCCTCAAACACAACCAAGTCCAAAAGAATGACTGCCACAAAAGTGCTGGAGCCATCTCCAATTCAGGAAGAATATGCTCCTGTTATATTTGCTCAGGATACCGTTGCGCATGTCATTTTTTTCGATATGTTGTCTGAGAATGTATTTTCTTTTCTAGATTCTGTTTCTTCATTTTCAACTTGTCATAATTCATTTCTCAATTATATAGTAGATCCTGCTAAAGATGGTACCATTTTAATCAAAACAATATCCAATCTCAAATCTATTAACGAAATTTTAGCATTATTGTTGTGGAAAAATTGATCTGAATGTTTAACTAATAGTTTATAGATTAGCTCTCTAACATTTTCAATATTGTCTCACAAGTCACAACTTGTCACGCCCCGAATTTTGAATAAAGGAATTCAAATCCGAAACACGAGAACAAACAATCACAAGAAGACTCTTAGAAAAATTTTCAAATAAACTAAGCAACAAACAAACTGAACTCACAATGTCAATACCGACTCGTTCTTTAGAGTCACATATTACATTACAATAGTTTACAAATTAAACTGAATATCAATTCAACGTGTAACCACTCTCACCAACTCACTACACAGCGGAAGATTACAAGTATAAGCGCCCTTCTACACCCACGTGACGGAAAGTCCACCTCAGCTTCGATAACGATCACCCGATATTCTAACATGCACAATAAACCCTACACCATAGAATAGTGCACCGGGATTGAACAAAACAAACCCGGTAAAATTTTCAGCCCGTATGAGTAAACTCAATTAAAGTGACTCACGTCACTCATGCTTATAATTTCTCAGCTCGTGAGATAATTAAAGCAACAATATTTAAGATCACAAACACAACCAAACATACAATCACACAAGATAACAATTAGTAATCCCTGCATCGAACGTTTAGTTCAGGAGATCACCAAAGTCACCCAATTCAAATTATAGTAATCCCTGCGTCGAATTTTAGTTCAGGAGATTACAATTAAAGAAAACAATAGAAATCATATAAATCCCTGCATAGAGTTTAGTTCAGGAATTTACATGAAGACAAACAAAAGAAATCATATAAATCCCTGCATAGAGTTTAGTTCAGGAATTTACATGAAAACAAACAAAACAAAAAGCGGTAATCCCTACATATAACTTAGTTCAGGAGATTACAATTAAATCAACAATAGAATTCATAGAAATCCAAATCTCACGTAAACACAAACGAAAAACCCCAAAAACCTTCCCTGAACTACGACAGACTCGAGCTCAACTGAATCGAACCTGTCACCTCTGCCGAGGTTCAACCTTACGACCAAACTTCAGACCCTTCGGTCCTCAGAATAGAAATCCAGGTTACCACTGTAACCTTCAAACTTCAGACCTTTCGGTCCTCAGAATAGAAATCCAGGTTACCACTGTAACCTTCAAATTTTACCGGGTTTGTTTTGTTCAATCCCGGTGCACTATTCTATGGTGTAGGGTTTATTGTGCATGTTAGAATATCGGGTGATCGTTATCGAAGCTGAGGTGGACTTTCCATCACGTGGGTGTAGAAGGGCGCTTATACTTGTAGTCTTCCGCTGTGTAGTGAGTTGGTGAGAGTGGTTACACGTTGAATTGATATTCAGTTTAATTTGTAAACTATTGTAATGTAATATGTGACTCTAAAGAACGAGTCGGTATTGACATTGTGAGTTCAGTTTGTTTGTTGCTTAGTTTATTTGAAAATTTTTCTAAGAGTCTTCTTGTGATTGTTTGTTCTCGTGTTTCGGATTTGAATTCCTTTATTCAAAATTCGGGGCGTGACGAGTTGTGACTTGTGAGACAATATTGAAAATGTTAGAGAGCTAATCTATAAACTATTAGTTAAACATTCAGATCAATTTTTCCACAATAATAATGCTAAAATTTCGTTAATAGATTTGAGATTGGATATTGTTTTGATTAAAATGGTACCAGCTTTAGCAGGATCTACTATATAGTTGAGAAATGAATTATGACAAGTTGAAAATGAAGAAACAGAATCTAGAAAAGAAAATACATTCTCAGACAACATATCGAAAAAAATGACATGCGCAACGGTATCCTGAGCAAATATAACAGGAGCATATTCTTCCTGAATTGGTGATATTTTCAGCCAAATTGATGATCGTTAAGGCATTCATAACTACGAATTACAATAATAAACATGGTTCAGGTTGGACAGATTCTGTTCGTCCATTGAATTTAATATAGTTCGATACCTTAATGGTCATCAATTTCATTGAAAATTTGCAGAAGCAATCTATACATTAGGACCTAAAAACTAACGATCGAGAAACTGAAATGCGATTGAAAAGTGGAACCCACAAGGAATCCCTTAAAATGGCCAAATAAAAGTATCCCTCACTAAATGGTCCATATATATATATATATATATATATATATATATATATATATATATATCATCGCATATATTGACTGCCCAGCACACACAATACCTGTAGCTCGTGAAAGTTGGTGAGTATGGTAAGTATTTCTCATAAAGTAGTCTAGGGGCTTATTTTTCACTCTCACAAAATTCCCCAGTACCTTGCTTTCCGAATGATCAGGCTGCTTCAATAACTTCTCCATTAAGCTCCTCTTTATGACCTTATGTAAACAAGCTTCATATTCTCAAGAATAATAGATGCGAAATAGCTCTTTTGGAATCTAGGACTCGCTTTCTTTTCCTCAGATGCTATGGTTGTATCAAAGCTCACATATATATATATATATATATATATATATAACCTTAAACTTGAAATGTGAGGATATGTGAGGATGTAGTTTAATAATCTAAATTGTTCATTCTCTAGTTACATACACACATATGAATTCTACAAAAAATTAGTCAAATCGGAAAATGTTTAACCATTTGATTAGCACAATGTTCATTTTAATTTTATCTAACAGACTACATTTGTTTACACAATTTTGAATGATCAAGTGATTATGGATTTGGTTGATCTTTTGTAGAAAGAATTCTTGCATAGGAATCTTAAAAGATCAACGGTTGAAATCATTGAACTAGGTATACTAGTGTAAAATAGTAAATATTCTCAAATTCTTAAAGTAAAGAAGTCCTCTCTAGAACGGGCCTCATATATAGGGAGGATCAAATCAACATAACATAAGAAAATAAAAACAGTGAGAAAATTTGAAAAAAAAAAATGTCTTTTGAAAGAAGGGAGCTTCTATTCATACCTCCAAAATTGGCACTTGGACCTCTCTCTTTTTCCAAGTGATAGTTGACTTTGTCAACTCATATTAAATTACCAATAAAGACACAAAAGAGAGAGAAGAAAAAAAAAAGTCTCTTCTTACCTCCACGAACAATATGTTGTCTTCAATTTGGAGAAAACCTTCTCCTCCACCATAAATCCTAAAATATACATCAAAAATCTATGGAAGACGTCACTTACTTCGTTCTTGACCTTGTGGATCGAGATGATGTTTCTTGCGTAATCTCCCATGGGTTCCTTAACATATATCTCTACAATTATAGGTCATGCTACTACGGCCAGTTACTTTCTTTGGATCAATTGGACCTTTAATTGATCTTTTCTTCTTGCCATTAATTCATTCATACTGAGAAATAAAGACAACGAAGATCCATGGCTTTGCTTTAATTTCCTACCGGGTATGTTATAATGGAGAATCTTTATCTCACAAAATCAAATTTTTTTGCGACCCTATTGAACAACAATGCTCCAAAAGATGATATCACCAATGGAAGTTCAATAATCTGTTCAAACCATGTGAAATATAAAACATGGGTGTCTCTCAATGTAGGAGAGGATGCTGGGTATTGTTAGAGGTTTTGAATAATAGGGTTTAGAAAAATAGGAGAGGACATTGGATGTCTATCAAGTTGGAAATGAATGATAATAAAAAATTTAGCTAGGTGTGTTAAGATGTTTGTTTGGGTTCATTTAGCAACACACATTTATAATACATGTAATTAAAAAAAAAGAAGCTTTTATTGATTTTATTGGATGAAGGGTATTGTGGGAAAATTAGGGAGGTGTAGATAGTATATAATCAATATGTAAAAGTAAGTTGGAGGTTTATCAAGTGGAGAGGTGTAAATGCCAATTTTGGAGGTATGACTAGAAGCTCCCTTGAAAGAAGTTATAGATTTACTATTTATTATGGAATTCCAAAATAATATCGATACCGAAAACTCCAAAAAGATTCTATATATCTGAATATTTCAAAAGTTCTAATCTAATTCGATCCGATCCAAAAAAAAATTTTGAAACTAGAATTGGAACAATAAATTCACTTCCAAAAATTTTTAAATTGGAATTAAAACATTCATTTCTGATTCGATCCATCTGAGTTGCAAACCTAAGAAGGGTCGAGCATTTGGTTTTAATTGGAGTTTGCATAAGCAGTTAAAGAAGTTCAAGGCTACAAGGAGTCAAAGTCGTGACTCCTTATGCATGCACATGAATACAGTTCACCCACTATCTAAAAACAACCTTTATGCATGAACTTACATATAGGAGTAATTAAGGTATACATGAGAAATCTACAAATCATTTGCTTCTAAGTAAGGAAATGAGATGAATACATGAATATATAAATTGGGAAGAAATAAATGAGTTTGTGACACATAATCTACACATGAATGGGAGCTGTAATACCCTGAGAATTCGTTATTATTTTCTGAGAATTTTCCAGAGTTGTTGGTATGAGTACGTAGTTCGAGGATGAGGTGGAAGTATTTCGGACAATTATTCGCTCAGAATGCTTCGATTCAAGGGTTGACTTTTTATACGTTAGGACTCTAAAAACTTCCTTCACAAAAGTCGTAGAACGCATCGATACGAGTTCGTGCATATACGGAACGCGAAAATCGAAATTTGTACGAAGAAGTTATGGCCATCAGAAAAAGTTTAAATTTTGAGATATATAGGAAAAATTGGAAAAAAAAAATCAGAAAATATTTAGATTTCCAAAAACGGAAACCCAAGCTCCTTTCTCTCTCTTCGAGGCAGAATCGAGCAACCGACTTTCGGCCACCAATCGGAGTGCTACTTGTTCCATTCTCTTTGCCTTACTCCTTTTTTCCTCCTCCAGGCACAAAAACATCATCCACTGATGTTGATAGTGTTCAGTATAATGGCACCAGTTCGGATGTAACAAGTAGACAATTGCTGCGACACATGCTCTTTCTACTAAGAAGTTGTTACTCTTTCTACTCACAGGCTATTACCATACCAATACTCTTGGCTAGCATACAGATACAAGAGCTACTACAACCTGCGGTTTATGGTGCTCCTTACCAAGGCATGAGGACATGCCTTCTTTTAAGGGGGGAGGATTGTTAGGATCACAATGCGCAGATCATTCCTTCAACTTGGACTCCTTTTGTGTACTAGCCCAATAGTTATGCATAAGCCCATAAGTACTGAACCCATTTACAATTGTTTTAATGGTCCTGGTACACATGTTGATCTACTATAGTGTCAAGGACAATATCATCCAGCTTATATTCTCTGTATTCCATCCTTTTGAGGCATCGATGAATATGAATATTGTTTAGCTTATTTCCTTTCATTTTCTGCAATTTACTTCTTCTATTTCCTTTTATGGATTTTGATCCTAACATGGGTCGAGTCGTGGACGGCGCTGCAAATCGAGGACCTCGTCGGAACTCACGTTTCCGGCCACCTCAGGCGGCGATTCTTAGGGGCTTTTGGACCCAGAGGACGTAGAAGCTTTCTCCTAAGGTGGAACGATTCAACTTGTGGAGATCGAATTTTGAAGATTGGGATTCTAGGGTTCATCGGATTTCAAATCTTTCGAGGTGAATTCCGGCCAAATGGCTTTGATTCAGACTTTGTGCTAGTTATGAATGTTGATGTACACGTTGAGAGTAAGAGTTTGGCATAGGTCTCGCCGCCCAATTTGGAGGTCGGCGGCAGCCCTAGCACCGTCTGTGGCGGCGTTTTCCGGCGGCTTCCAACCACCCCAACGACAATTTCTATCCCTAATTGCGATCTACTGGTCGATACGAGCATTTTGATATATAGTTTGTAATTTTTGGAGATCGTATGAGCATGTTAGAGTTTTAACGTTTTCGGTTCAATCGGTTTTTGATCCGTGAGGATCCGGCCGTTCGATCGACTTGTAGCTTTGATATATTGATCGTATAAGTATTCCGGAGACCTTGAGTGGTCTTGGACGAAGTTTTTCCTCGATTGACGTATTAATTGATTTATAGTTCACGTATTTCGAATTTAAATGCTTGTGTACTTTGTGTCGTATTGAGTATGATCTTGATGTGATTAGGTGATTGAACGGAGTTTGATGATTCTATGCTTGTCTCGGTTATGTGTGAAGACGTAGCAAGATTTTGAGGTGAGTAAATCTCACATTGTTTTGGGTGATAAATTAGTTGAGTGATAGTTAGTAGAATAAATTGGTAGCTGTAAAATCATATTTGTCGCAAAATAAATATTTGTTTTTAAATTATATGAACTAGATCGTCAACGGTTCATGGGTAAGTAAAAACAATGATTTGTTACAAATGATTTTCAGTTTGAGTAGATTGTGAAATATAGTTGGAATTGTTTGGAAACATTGTTTTGCGTGATTTTATCACTATCGGATTGAGAGGTGATTTTGAAGAAAATAAATGAATTTAAAAAGGGAAATGACAGTGTTGTTAGATTTATGTTTTGGATGGAATATGTACGATTTGTGAAAATGTTGAGGTGTCAAAACAATATTTTGAAAAGGTTTTCGATATTGTTTTGAGAGTGGTGCATTTATATATCATGTGATGATAACCAAGGTTGTGACCAATGTGGTGATAATCCATACAGTAGCCAAGGTGGTGACCAATGTGGTAATAATCAATACAGTAGTGCCAAAGTGGCGATGACTAAGGTGGTGATAATCTATACAGTAGTACCAAGGTGGTGATAATTGATGTGGTGATTGTTATGAAAAGGTTATGGATTATTGATGAGTGATTGATGTTTGAGATTGTTGATGTGGTGTTTGGTGTTATTAGTAGATAAATGGTATTGACTTATAGTTTATTTCTATTATTGACTTGCTTGTTTTCTTTCGTAATCTCCTGAACTAAATTATATGCAGGGATTATTGTTTTCTGAATTGAATGGTTTTTAATGTAATCTCCTTAACTAAACGATATGCAGGGAATAGAGTAATGAATTAATCATAATTTTGAACGCGCCTCACATATCGTTCCAGAAAACCCTAGGTCGGGCCTCTGCCCGTCATTATTTGCGGCTCCGCCTCCGGTGGTCGCAGTGCTATCCCGGCGGCATCCTGCTGTCATAATATCCAGACGCTTCTGCTTATGCATCATCCTCTGCTTTCTGTCTCTTTCCACGACGGACTGCACCTGCTACGTAGTGCGCCTGCACTGTACCTCCATTGCCGGTTCTGTCCAATTTTTCGGTGGCTTCAGCATCTGTTTCAATGCAGCAGTTCAAGATCCTTAATTGGAATTGTCGTGGCCTGGTTAACACGGAAACACAGAGAGCTTTGGTTTCGATGGTTCGTAAAGTCAACCCTAGTCTAGTCTTCCTCTCGGAAACTTTGGTCGGACCGGGGCTTCTCGAGGATCTGAGAGTCGAAATGGGTTTTGCTGGATGCATCTGTTATCCCAAAAAGAAGGGTTCAAGAGGTCTAGCCCACTTCTGGTCGTCAGACGCGAAAGTCAATCTGCGTACTTACTCAGCACACCATATCGATACTGTGGTTACGTCTCCGGGCATCGTCGGAGGGTGGCGGTTCATCGACATCTATGGCTTTGCTGCTCATGGTGATAGGGTTCAGACATGGGACCTATTACGAACTCTAGCTTCACAAGTGAATCTGCCGTGGTTGATTGCCGGTGACTTCAATGAGATTCTATGTGTAGATGACAAATCGGGCGGCCCACAGCGGAGAACAGTTCTGATGACAATGTTTCGGGAAGCTTTGGCCGACTGTAATCTGGAGGATATGGGTTTCGTGGGTTCTCGCTTTACCTGGGCGAACCGTTATACGAAGGAACGTTTGGACCAGAGTTGTTGCACTCATAATTGGTGTGCACTCTATCCGTATTCTAGGGTTGTCACACTGCCTCCTAACAGGTCAGATCATAATCCCATTGTTGTAGAGGTAGCTGCTGCACTGGTTGTCAGAGTGCCAAGGTCTAGGCATTTTAGGTTCGAGAATATGTGGATGCAACATGAAGAATGTGCTGCTGTTATTCAGAAAGGATGGTCCATTCCCTCTGTTGGTGAACCTCTGAAGCAAGTTGGATTGAAAATTGGTTCAACAGGTAAACTTCTGATGGAATGGGATGCGGGAACTTTTCGGCAGAGGAAAACGGAGATGTTTCTTTTGCAATCTAAGATGGATATGTTGATGAAACTTCCATTTGATCCTTCTCACTTTGAACAACAAAAAGCTCTTCAATTTAGGTATAACGAACTTCTATCCTTGGAAGAAGCTTATTGGCGCCAGCGGTCTAGAGTATTATGGTTGTAAGAGGGGGACCGTAATTCAGCTTTTTTCCACAGGAAAGCTTCTAACAGACGTAGTCGTAATAAGGTGGTCGGTATCATTGATTTGTCAGGGCAATGGCAAACTGATCCTGCTCAGGTAGAGCCTCAATTTTTGTTGATTATTATGAAAATATCTTTCGCTCAGAGGGTTCTGATTCTGCAGCTTTGGAGGTAGTTCTTGAACAAATTCAACCATGTGTTGATAATGATATGAATTCTTCTCTATTAGCTGCATATTCAGATGCGGAAATTAAGAAGGCTTTGTTTCAAATGCATCCATCAAAATCACCAGGACCTGATGGTATATCTCCTGCTTTTTTCCAGAAACACTGGGCTATTGTTCAGCATGATGTGTGTTTAGCGGTGAAAACTTTTTTAAACACAGGTATTCTGGATTCTGAGAGAAATTTTACTCATTTGACTCTTATTCCAAAAATTAAAGAGCTTAAGATTGCAGCTGATTTTAGGCCTATTGCTCTATGTAATGGTGTATAAAATTGCTTCTCAGGTTCTTGCTAACAGATTGAAAGTCTTACTACCTGGAATCATCTCCCCTCTTCAAAGTGCCTTTGTTCCAGGTCGTTTGATATCTGATAACACTTTGGTTGCCTCTGAGGTTTCTCATTTTATGCATAAGCTTCGGTATCAGAATGAGGGTTTCTTCTCTCTCAAGTTAGATATCAGTAAAGCTTATGATAGATTGGAGTGGACTTTTCTGACTGCTATTTTATCTAAGATGGGTTTTGCGCAGAAGTGGATTGATATTGTTCTATGTTCTATTAGAACAGTGCGCTATTCTATTCTTTTACATGGTACACCTACAGGTTACATTACTCCATCCAGAGGAATTAGACAAGGGGACCCTCTCTCTCCATACTTATTCATTTTGTGTGTTGAAGGCCTTTCTTCTCTTATTTCTCATGCAGTCTCTCAGGGATCACTGAAAGGGTTGCGTATGAGTCCTGGGGCCCCAGTTGTTCATCATTTGTTATTTGCAGATGATAGTTTTCTATTTGGGGAAGCATCTGTTTCAGAATGTGCTACCCTCAAGTCCATCCTGAATGTTTACGAGCGTGCTTCTGGTCAAAAGATTAACCTGGATAAAAGCAGTGTTGTTTTCAGTAAGAATGTGCATCCTGATGTCAAAGGTACTTTAGCTTCTATTTTAGGGGTGCAATGTGGCAGATATCTAGGGCTACCCCTTCATGTTGGGAAATCAAAAACAGCAATTTTCTCTTACTTAAAGGAAAGACTGACAAAGAAGCTGATCAGCTGGCGCACCAAAATCTTGAGTTCTGCTGGTAAGGAGATTCTAATTAAGGCTGTGGCTCAAGTTATTCCAACTTATGTTATGAGTTGTTATATGCTTCCTAAAGGTCTCTGTGACGATTTGCATCAACTTTGTGCTCAATTCTTTTGGGGAGGTTCAGATTCTAATTGCAAAATTCACTGGAGGTCTTGGGAAATGATGTGTCTGTCTAAAAGTGAGGGAAGTCTAGGCTTCAAGAATCTGCATGCCCATAATTTATCTATGCTTGCAAAACAGGGGTGGAGGCTAATCACTAATCCTAACTCATTATTATTGTCTCAATTGCTTAAGGCTAGATACTTTCCAACTGGTTCTTTTATGGATGCGGATATGGGGGATTCCCCTTCCTTTGCATGGAGAAGTATTATGGAAGCTAGAACTGTGCTTCAGGCTGGTTTACTTTGGCAGGTTGGCACGGGCACCTCAATCAATGTTTGGAATGATAAGTGGATTCTAAACATTTCTCATCATCACTTGCGCAGACCGTTTGCTTGTGACATTGATTCTGTCTCTTCTTTGTTTGATGCAGCTACTAGGAGTTGGCGGTTGAATATTCTGCAACCTCTCTTTTCTCAGGAAGTTGTTGATGCCATTTTGTGTATTCCTCTCAGTAGCAGAGATAGGAGAGATCGCCTGAGTTGGAAGTTTGAGAAGAAAGGCAGGTTTTCTACTAAATTTGCCTATTTTGTAGCTAGGAATATGGTGATGGGGGATTTCTTTGCTTCTTCCTCTCTTGGTGACCCTTTCAGTACTCTTTGGAAGACATTATGGAAAGCTAATATCCCCGGGAAGGTTTCTATTTGTATCTGGAGAGCATGTCACAATGTGCTACCAACAAGAGAGAGTTTTAAGCAGGAAGGGCTATACTAGTGATATGAGTTGTTTGCTTTGTTCACACCAGTTAGAGAGTGTTGGACATGTGCTTTGTGGTTGTCCTACTGCACAGATAATCCTTGCAGCTCCTCCTTTTTCCATTCAGGTTCCTATTACTCCTTTTATTTTCAAGGAATGGTTACTAGAACAGGCTTCCAGTCTCTCATCAGAAATTTTTTCTAAGTTGCTGATGATTCTATGGGGGCTTTGGAAGAACAGAAATGATAAACTATGGAATGATAATGTTAAACAAGCACCAGTAATTGTTGCTTGTAATATGGCTTGGTATGAAGAGTTTCTTCAAGCTAACAGAAGCATGACACCGGTAACTTCCAAGAGGACAAAAGCTACAACATACTGGTCCCCTCCCATGGTTGGTATGTTGTGCTTGAACGTTGATGGTGCTTATGTTTCTTCATTACAACGTGGAGGCATAGGAGGTGTTCTGCGTATAATGAGAAGGGTGAGTTTATTGCTGGCTTTGCGTATAGGGTGCCTAATGTGTCTTCTGCTTATCATACTGAGTTGCTTGCTATTAAATCTGGGTTGGAGATCATCCAGACACTTGGTTTATCCAATATTGCTTTAATGAGTGATTGTTTAGAGGCTGTTAAGGCTGTGACAGAAGAGGACCAAGATTTATCTTCTTTGGGAACTATTGTTGAAGATATCCAAGGTTTGCTAGGTGAATTGCAGTCTATAGGTGTTCATCATACTTATAGAACTGCTAACCATGTTGCTCAAAGATTAGCAGGTCTTGGTTTTGATTCTGACATTCATATGGAATGGTTCTTTCAAGCTCCAGAGTCTGTTCTGGATGCCCTACAGTACGATTGTAATCGTATGAATCATTAATACAATTTCATCTTTACTTCAAAAAAAAAAAAACGATATGCAGGGATTACTATGATTTGCTTGATGTGCTTTTGATGTGATCTCCTGACCTAATTCACATGCAGGGATTACTTTTTACTTATTTTGAATTATAAGTGCTTTACATTTTTCGAGAAGTGGTTGTTGAGACTTCAATGTTTTTGAAAGGTCACTGGGGTGACAATTATTCGGTTGAGATAAATGGAGAATGATATTGGATTATTGGAGTTTTTTATGTTTTAAAACGTTACTTGAGTGGATTGTTTAGTTGAACCTTCGTAAAATTAAATGCATCACTTGAGAGTCAGAGCATGTGGGTTTTAGATTTTGAATTAACGAACGTGAGCATGATATGATATGATATGAACTTGATATTTTTGTTATGATAATTGCATATCGATTTTGTTAGGTTGAGATGGTTAAACATGTGTTTCAGTTTGGTTGTTTTGAGTTTACTCACACAAGCTTTCATAAGCTTACCGGGTTTGTTGTTTCAACCCGGTGCACTATTCAATGGTGTATGGGTCTATCCTGCAGGTTAGGGTGAACGTGATTGGAGCTGGGAGGTATCCTACTGTTGCAGTTATAGGTTTAGAAACTTGATAGTCTTCCGCTGTGTAATGAGTGTGGTGCGTTTACTTATTGGATTGTTGATTCAGTTTAATTTGTAAACTTAGTGTAATGTAATATATGACTCTAAAGAATGAGTCTGTATTGACATTGTGGGTTCTGGACATCTTTACCTGCTGTTCTTTAAAGAAAAATTTTCCTAGTGTTTTGTATTGATGTCGGAACCATCACGCCCGGAGTATTTGTGTTGTACATTTGTTTATTAATTGTGCTTGAAAATCGGGGCGTGACAGGAGCTTATGAATTCTGACACCTAATTGAAAATTAGAAAATGTATACAATATATATAGCCAAAAACGTTGTGTTACTATTGTACCTTCTAATGCTGCTACATATCGCACAGAATTGCTCATCTACCGTTGAGAAACCCATCTCTCGGGTCGGTGAACTTGACCAAACATCTCATCAAGAAATAGGCTTTAGTAGGACTTCCACAGTTCCACATCAATGAAAGACCAAACACCCATAAATAGGGGGCCAAACCCCCCAAATTATGTACAAATTTTCTAATAACATATTTACGCTGTCAAAATTGTTATTGAACTTATTTGAGCGTTAGAGGGTCTTTAGCCTGTACACACCAACCTTAGCCATACTCTTCTATTTTGAAGATTTATTAGGATCAGTCCTAGGACCCTATTGACTCTCTCAAATCGGTACACTCCCTACTACTTTCCGAACTTGACAAATACTAAAGTAACATCGTAGATCTATGGTGTTGTTTACTTACATCAGTTACATGAAATGTTGGTGGGAGATAAGAGAATCACTCGCATTCCTTTCCAATCCTAGGTTTAGAGCAACTCCAATAGTTTCCCAATATTTTTATTTTTTATCTATTTTAGGGAAAAATGAACATACTCTAACAGATTCTCTATAATTATCCCTATTTTAGGGATAGTGAGGAAAGAGAAAACCAAATTCCCTAAATTTATAGCAATATCTAAAATTTTAAGGAAGAATTGTAGAGATTTTAGAGATTGCTGTAAAATAGGAAATTCGTTGGAGTTGAGAAGAAAAAGAGTCTAAAGCTTTGACTTTTGTTTCCCTATAATACAGAAATTATAGGGAAGCTATTGGAGTTGCTCTTTCTAACCTAAAGAAGAATGAAAATTGTATGTCAAGAATGGCTCCTTTGGAATAATTTTTTTTACCACGAATCAATTTTTCATACTATAAATCCCCTCATATTTTTAATAACCCAAAAGAAACTCTCATATATTCCTAGGAAACAAACTTTTCCATCCTAAAACAATCCAAAAATAGCCGTACATTCATACTGTTTCTTTCGCAACTCCATTCAAATCTTGTAAACGCACCGTAAGAGATTAGTGTGCTTGCTTTTTTTTTTTTCGATGAGAAAAGAAAAATTACTAACAAAAACCCCTAACACAACCTAGATCATGGAAATCAAAATTGAAAGCATTAAGGACATTGAGAGGGAGACCGGAAGTCCAACTAGCTATATCTGTGTTGTGACCCAAATTAGCAAGAGCATTAGTAACAAAATTCTCCTCATGCCAAACGTGCTTGAATTCAATAGCCGAGAACTGTGCTGCCGAAATCTTGATATCAGAAACTAGCATACGAAAGCTTCCAAGGAACTGTAGTCTTATTATTGATACGCGATCGATTAAAATTTTGGAATTGTCTTCAACTTGAATTTTAGAAAAGCCATGAATAGCAACCGCTTGTAATCCTGCTTTGAGTGCTAAAGCTTCCGCCACAAGGACATTTGAATAACCAAGCCGTTTAGAAGAGGCCAAAACAATCAAACCCTGATCATTTCAACCTGCAGCACCTTGATTATTATTTCGAATAGAACCATCAAAATTGAGTTTTAAAAAAGGGCAAATTACTGGTCACTCCCTCAACTTTTGGGGAGTCGACAGTTCAGTCCCTCGTATCATAATTTTAACAAATAACTCCCTATACATTCAAATCTCACACAATTTGGTCCAAAATGACCATTTTACCCTCACTTTTTTTTTTTCTTTTCTTTTTTTTCTATCCTCTCTCTCACTTCCTCTTTTTTTTCTATCCTCTCTCTCACTTCCTTTTTTTTTTTTTTTTTCCCTCTCTCTCTCTCTCTCTCTCTCTCTCTCTCTCTCTCTCTCGACAACCATCTTACCAAGATGCATTCCGACACGCTCAAGATACCCATCAACGAGTGTCGTAGAAAGATCGACGGGTCCGGTAGAGGATTCTCCACCGCATGGTCAACTGGAGCAAAGGCGGTCAACGAACACAGAGGGTTCTTGAACCCCATGAGCTGCAGATCAAGAAACGAAGCCATCAACTACACAGATCTTATTAACCACCCTAAAAAAAACCCATAAACTCAAAACATTTCTCCCACAATGAGTTAAAAATCCAATGAACTAGTGATCAAATTACATCAATATCACAAGCAAACGTGATCAAATCTGCATACTAACAGACAAGATCAAACCAAAACAGAATAGAAAACCAAACAAGCACATTCGGAATCAGGCGAAAACAATCTAATCAGGCCTTAAACAGAACCAATTGAAGCAGTGAAAAAAGGGGGTAGTTCAACAAGAATTTACCGCAATATGATCACGGGGGTGATGTACCGACACCTCGAGCCGCAACCACAAATCCCAGTCCTGAGATAGTAACTGCAATCGGCCTCCTCGGGCATTTCCGGGTACGATTCTCTGGGTCCGAAACCCGATCGTTCTTGTACCGTTCGACGAGGCGACCCGCACATCGGATCGGCGACCGGAATTCGAGTCGGGGCGGGAGCATGGAAATTCGGGTCGAAGAAGTCCTCGACTCCGGGAATGATCAGGAAGTAGTCGTCGTAGATAGGCGAGGCGGCGGTTGTGACCCTAACACCGTTAAGCGAGAGTCTGCAGCCAGAAGGTAGCGAGGTGACGACAAGGGAGCTGCCGGAGGGGAGCATCTGGATCTTGGTGCCGGCAGGGAGGGATTTTAAGGTTTGGAGAGGGAGAGCGAGAGGGGCGAAGTGGAATTGGAGGAGAGAGAGGGAGGGCTGGCCGGCTCTGATCTAGGGAGGAGTGGTGTGTCTTTGCCGGAATAGGGGGGCTGAGGGAGGGTGGAATGGTCGGATCGAGCTTCCACGGCGTCAAGTTGGTGGCTGGATGATGGGGGAGGCTCAGCGAGTTGGCGAGAGAAGAGACAAAGTGAGAGCGAAGGAGAAAAAAGAAACAAAAAAAAGGAAGTGAGAGAGAGGATAGAAAAAAAAGAGGAAGTGAGAGAGAGGATAGAAAAAAAAGAAAAGAAAAAAAAGAAGTGAGGGTAAAATGGTCATTTTGGACCAAATTGTGTGAGATTTGAATGTATAGGGAGTTATTTGTTAAAATTATGATACGAGGGATTGAACTGTCGACTCCCCAAAAGTTGAGGGAGTGACCAGTAATTTGCCCTTTAAAAAATCAGTAGGCGGAGGAAGCTATTTAATAATTTTAGTAGTAGGAGAAGGAGAATGAGTAACAGCAGGAGCATTATTAGAGTAAGCAAGATACATATTAGCAGCAGCAAAAGCCACTTGAATAGCCTCCTTATGAGTATCTCTGAAAATGAGATTATTTCTGGCTAGCCAAATGTGATAACAAATAAAGAGAGCCTTAGAAAAAAAGCTAGTAGAAGGGGAATGGTTACTGGACGCAGTATTTTTTTTTTTTTTTGGAAAGCGAGAGAGGGACTAACTCCTCGACCCCTCTCGAAAGTTTATTAAAGAAATAAGGAGGAAACAAACTGGCTGGAGGACTAGACCAAGGCCAGCCATGGAACATTACAC
This sequence comes from Rosa rugosa, assembly GCF_958449725.1. Taxonomy (NCBI): domain Eukaryota; kingdom Viridiplantae; phylum Streptophyta; class Magnoliopsida; order Rosales; family Rosaceae; genus Rosa; species Rosa rugosa. Next base: position 23,020,105 of record NC_084823.1, read on the forward strand.
AAAAATTCTAACCAACAGCAAGGACCAACAAAAAATTCCATCCCAAGGTACAAAGAGAAAGAGAGCAAAATAAACAACAAAACAAGGACATCAAACCAAACAAGGACTGAAATTAATCAACAAGGAAATCTATAGGCCGGCCATGAAACGAAGTCTCGACCAAAAGCAGAAGACAAAAACTGGGGCAACGAATCCCATCTGTGAGTACCTTCATGTGATGCACCATAGTTAGCTAACACATCAGCCACAACATTCCCTTCCCGAAAGATGTGAGTGACACGTAACTGCAATTGTCTCGCTAAAACCATACTGTTTAGCCACACAATGCGCAGCCTCCAAGGGACAAGAGATGGGGACGCAAAATATCTGACCACTACCGCTGAGTCCGTCTCAATCCACAAATGGCGCCAATTACGTGACCTAGCCACCCCAATTGCCTCCAGGAAAGCAAGAACCTCAGCATCAAGGGCACTAGGAACTCTTACCCTCGAAGCAAAAGCATGGACAAAAGCACCCTCAGCATCACGAACGATACCACCATAGCCAGCATTGTCCGCATCCCGAAAAGAACCGTCGGTGTTAATCTTGACCCAAGGGGAAATGGGAGGCGTCCAGGTCACTTTTATGAAACGAGGAGCGTTTGGTCTCAAAGATGAAAGTAGTAAGATATTAAAAATAGGATAAGTTGAAGTTGGGGGAGAATGGACAAAAACCATACCTGCTGACTCTTTCAAGGTCAATAAGAAAAAGCGCATGAACCTGATGAGGTTGAAGGTGCCACCTTCATGTCTCAACCGATTCCTTTCTGACCAAAAACACCAAAAAAGATTGCATAGAGTGATGCGCCAAAGCAAGTTCACTGAGGGAGAGAGATAAGAGATGAAGGTTGACGAAAGAAGTTGATGTATAGATTGTCGTTGCATGGAAGGGAGCTTGAACATGCTAAAACACCACCTCCAAATCACACTCGAAACCATGCAACTCCAAACTGGACGCAGTATGTTCTAACCAATTTAGGAAAGAGTGTTGCCAGTCCGAAGGATTAAAGTTCCAATTTGAGAAGCGCCAAACATTTCTGGAGAAAGAACAATTAAAGAAAAGATGATCAATAGTTTCAAGATCAGAAGAGCGAAAAGGGCAAGAGCGATCAATATATATATTAGTGAAATAGTGTCTCTTGTTTTAAGACGACCACGTATAAGCTGCCGAGTAAAAACCCTAATTTTAGGGGGAATAGAGAGTTTCCACATCGTAGTGTGCTTTGCTTGACTTGAGTTGTTTGCAGTTTTGCTCCACAAGTTTATAATAAGGCCACCATAGCCATGTCTTTACCTCATCTTTGGCTCACTTCAAGAATAGTAGCAGATTTAGGCTCACTTCAAGAATAGTAGCAGATTTAGGTTAAGCATTCATGGGACGTGGTACTCTTTGCTTTGCCGGTTGTAACAAGGTTTGTCCTCTCTGTTGCCCCTTGGGTTGCAAGTTATAGCGTTTTCCTCAGTCATGAATGAAAGTTCTAAAAAATATAAATAAACTATTGACTCCATCTTGCAAAATTCAAAGCTAACCTTAGGAGTGCAAAATACAGCTGCATTATATTTGGAAAAAAAAAAAAAAAAAAAATTCCACATTACATATATTTTGAGAAAACATCAAAACTTCCATTCAAATGGAGGCAATTTTACAAACATATGGTGACAAAGGCGCCACTATGCAATATGACCCTAGAAAGACGATGAAAGTTATAGTGAAGCACCTAACAAACATTAATTAGTTACAATATCTACAATGAATCTGAACATGAATTAATCACACATCCTCAGTCTGTGTTTGAAAATGGTATTAAGCATCTCCAAGTCCTTTGGTACACCAGCCTGCAACAGAACAATAAACACAAGAAAACCGAACAAAATCAATCATGTTGACCATCAATATCTATATAAACATTTTCTTAATAAGAATCAAACTTCTACTACTGATTTTTTTTTTTCTGCTCAATTTTAAACATTGCATGTGAAACCTACAATGCAATAAATTTCACCGATCCAAACTGTTCATGCTTTAAATCTCCACTCATAAATCATAATTCCAAAATTGCAGCCAAATAAGAAAGTCTTAAGGTAACGGGGATCAAACGAACAGACAAACACAACGTGTCGAATGTCAACTGTCACCATGAATTGCATAATTTTATGCAGATATGCATAATTTTATTCATAGTTTTCAGAGAAATCATAGAACAAGATGTTTAATTATTTCATATGATGCAGATCCAGTTCTATAGTTAACAACTTACAAACATAAATTTTATGAAGATAAAAATGAAAAATTGAAATTTCGGTCGAATTAATGTGTGGTGAAGACTGTGATGCCAAATTACATATTGTCATTGTGTTTAACATTTGAAGACTGATTTTCTGGCTTTATCATATTTGAATGCATTTTAAAGAAAAATTCTCTATTCTAAAGCACGGGAGTGGGATGAACGGTACCACTCCAAGTGATTGGACAATTTTGCCCTCCCTCCTAATCTAATTACACTCATTTGCCCTGCCACACCCATTGATCTGCTGAGCCACCCCCTAATTACTTTTGACAATGGCGTCTCTGTTTCTTTTTACAACAGTGATCATTTCATGTCTGCCTTCCAAATGATCCTTTATAAAGGTAATATATAATTCTCCCCAGCAAATATTGTGGTTTTTTTTTTTTTTTGGGTTTTTGTTTTGGAGAAATGATTCTATTAACTCATACCAAATATAGAGCAGCCAATGAACCAACATAGTTAGGTTGGATGGGTAATTACTTAGAAGGAAGTTACCAAAACTCTTAAAGATTCAATGCAGGTTTTATTCATCCTAGATATCTTCATGAGGTTTTACAGATCTTTAGTTTCCAAATCCACCCTAGTTAAATCTCAACATACCATGGCATTATTTTAAGAGCTTACCTTTTTCTACCAGTTTTCAAATGGGCCCGGCAAATACTGCACCGTAATCACATGCTTGGTGGGATCCCACTCTTCTCTTGATGATGAAAGATTACATATCTATATGGGGAAAAGAATATGGACAGAAGGGTTCTGAAGGCAATCAAGAGTCTGATCTGGAAGCTGTGAATGATGAAAGGAGACCTGCAGCGTGGGCAGGTAGAATGTCACCAAATGTCGACATGGCGGCGGCTGATCTATCCTTGAATATGCCCACTTGCCCATCTGTTAGCATGGATCCCAGTTTTAATGTGCTCTCTCCAAACCTACTTCCAGCCTGCCCATTAAAAGGAACATCAATTTGAGAACCTAGCTATCATATGCCAAACAAATGCAACAAAAACATTTTGTCCATATTCCATATTTGCATTATTACCGTGTCATCAAAAAACTACCTTTCATATAGCATTTGACAACAATTTAAGAATGCAACTCGTAAAAGAAAAAACGTGTAAACATAAACATACATCATATACAGAAATTTGAGGTATATCAAAAGCTCAAAACTATGTATCTGAATCACCATAGCATGTCCGCTGAACATGATTTGCACTATTATTCTGTCACTTGAAAATTGCCTACAAACAGTCGATGCTATTCAAGCATGACTAAAACTCTAGAATGCAACTGTAAAAAAGGAAAAACTTGTAGCAAGAAAAACAGAGAGAGATAGAAAGCTTTGCCTGCATGAAAGATTTTAAGATTGGTACTGCAACCCCAAAACTTGAGTTATCATCCAAATCAATACTTCTGGACAGCTCTCCATTTGTATAAGCTTTCCAGCTACTTCTTGAAGAAATATCATCGGAAGATGTTTGAATGGATGCCTTAGCTGCTGTCCCTCTTGAAGACAATGCTGGGGCACTAAAATCCAAGATGAAGTCAGAACTTAGTGTCCTCTATTTAGTGGTACACCCTTAGCCAATATGAATATGTATTCTTTTCAGAAAATGTAATAATCCGTCTTATGAAATGGATCAACAAGTGCAACCAAATTTATACAGTTCAAAGTATATGAAAAGAATCAATTGACAATACAGTGTGCCTATGCACACTCATGCAATATAGGTAGTGACCAGGTATAAAATGATTTTTAGTATAGAAAGAGTAACCTGATTGGAAGGTACTTAAAGCGAGGAACTGAAGAGCATCTCATGATATTGGACTCTGAATTAGTAGGAAGTTTCTGAACAGTGTCTGTGTACATGCGATTAAGTTGCACAAAGAATCCAAAAAGGACGGCATGCCGGAGGTAGGACTGCTTCTCATTTTCCCAGAGATACGGCTCGTACCTAAAATGGGAGAACTTAGAAAACTGCATAACTACATATACCAAGTTACCAACTAACAAAATAAAAAGGTACAACATTAAATTGATACCCAGGATGCTAATACAGATGCCTACAGTCAGTTTTGAATCTGGCTTAAATTGTTAATGTACAGACAACAAGGTCATGAACTACTACACTCAACAGCCATTAGAGATGCAGACAACAGAATATTATAAGATTTACTCTTAGGTGAAATCCAGTTAAGGATTTTTGTCAGTGCATACATAATATCACCGCACATCATTTTATTCCCTTTCTCAGCCACTATCTCTTTGCAGAGATAATATTGAGATATTACATAGAAACTATGCCACTTCAAAGATTTCAATTACATTCAGTTAAAAGAATTTGCTTGTGTATACAAAAGCCTCACTATAAAGGCCTTTAACCTCACATGGTCTTACTTCATAATTCCAATCAAAACTAAAGCAAAATTGAGGACTGAAAACATAGATGACTGAAGTATAAATAGGTTTAAACTACTGAAGAGATGCATGCCATTAGTAATCAAATTCAAAAATAAGTACCCCACACACCCGACTTCTTTGTTGCATTAAAACTTTAGAAAGTGCAATGTTCCGACTAAAAAAAAAACATTCTAGATGAATTTACATTCCATTTATGTTATGAATTAATATCATCAATTTCCATTAGCATTAAAGACTATTGTACGTGATCCACTGTCAACAATGACCAGCTAGCCAAGAAAATAACCTAGTAACTTTTGAATATATATATATATATATATATATATTTTCTTTTCCTATGAGGGTAACTATTATTCACACCCGCTGAAGCTGAACAACGTGGGAATACAAATATAATATGACCGTCAGGATTATCATTAGAATTGTTTAAATCTCAGAACTATATATAATTGACAAGAATAGTTAAGCTTACGTAAGCCAGTCTATGGGATCCAATCTTTGTGAAAAATGATGTATCAACCCATCAAAACGCTCTCTAGTAGCTGACTTCATACGGCTTTGGTCCTGCTTCCTTCTGAAAGTACATTTTGTCTTCCGCTCCTCATTCAAATTAGAATCACCCCCAGAGAGGACATCAAAAACAAATCTCAAGTCTAACAAAATCTGCAAAACTCCTTTTTCTGACACTTGAGACCCACCAGCATCTAGATTAGAAAGGAAGTCGCCATAAATGCCAATGACCTACATGCAAATATTCTGATCAAATAAAAAGAAAAATAGATCGAATCACAATGGGGCATTTAGACAAGAATCTCAGAAATGTATTGAGATTCCTCAGCAATAACCAAACCACCAAAAACAAGAAAAAAAAAATATCACAGCTTTGTGTTACGATTTTGGAGGGGGAGACTAGTTTTGTTGTCTCTCTTTTGTAGCCTATACATAATAATTGGAAAGAATAAAAAACATATTAATGAATACAGAAAAGATGAAGTGAAGTAAGATACCAAGCAGAGTCGCATACCTTTTCCAACAGTTGTAATGCAAATTTTTGCAGAATTATTTTGTCAAGGACATGACCTCCTATTCGATGAACTTCTTCACATATACGGAATAGAAATGAGACAACATAGAGAGACGGCATGGATGGGAGCCATATTTTCATCTCTGATTGGTTATCATCAGACTGCTCTTGCCTAACTACTGTCTCTTCCCAACCCTGCCCAAATAACAGAAAATATGAGAAATGGCTATTTGTATTCTAACCAACAATGTAGTTGCAAAACCACATATAGGGTAGCCTAATAAGCCAATAACAGAAAATGAGAAATGGCTATTTGTATTCTAACCAACAATGTACTTGCAAACCACATATAGGGTAGCCTAATAAACCATTAAATTGGTGCACCACAACTATGTCTTGGTTAGCAGATCAATGAACACCAAGTATACTTCAGAAAAACTAATACAATGTTGAGATACACATGATAGTCAGTTATTAAGTTAAGCCAAACCGTGGCTTAATTAAAAGCAGTTTGATGATTAATGCAGCCATTTTACTTTATGTCTGTTACATGTAACAACTGCAGACCAGATGCTACACTATAATATTCAAGACCAGCTTGCAGTATCAAGTTTAGCTTCAGAAGTATCCACAACCTTTTAGTTTCACTTTCTCAAACAAAAGAAACAGACAAAATGATGAATCTTTTGTACTTCCTAATAAGTCCTTAACATGTTGATTACTGACGATATTAGCTCTAAGTTTATGTTAGGTATAACAGTAAAGAAAGAAAAGATAACACAAAGCAGTCTGTTCAATGTGACCTACCCTCAGGGGAGTTGAGGATGACAAAGCATCGTCCTTTTCTAGATCATGGGAAAGTATAACTGAGAGCTCATCGGATAGCCAAGTCATCCAGAAAGTGTGCGCTCTAATGCGGAGATTTCGCATAGTCACATTAAGCTCTTCAAGTTTAGGGCTTGCACTTTGGCTGGCTCCAAGCAGTGCAGCAGTAGCAGATGAGGTGTGTCTTTTAGAGCCCAAGGGGCTATCAAGCACATGAGAATCGGTGGGGGCTCTAGACTGTCTCAATAAGGATGGTAACTTGTCGAAAACTGCAGACTCACTTTCATTCACCCAAGACCTTGGAGGGCCAAGTACTAAGGGAATGTGTTTGGAGTGGTTCTGCAATGCAAACAAGAGTCTCCCAATGAATAGAGCCCTTTCAACGGTTAGCAGCTTTTGCTTGTTGCTGCCCTTTTCCAAATTATCAAGCTCACTACTTAGTTGCTCCAATATGATGGATATAGTTTGGAAACACTTGTCTTGTAGATAGGGTGCCAGATTCTTTAATCTGACAGCTGCCTTTGGAGACTCCAGAAAAGAGAGGAGGTCATCAAGCACATCCTGACAGCTGCTATCCACCGCATCCCTAATATCACTAACTTGAGGACCAAAATAGAAATTGAGACAGTTCTCCTCACATGGCAGAGCAGTAGCCTTCTTACTATTGGATTTGGATTCTATAAACCAAACTCCACCACCTGCACCTAGGAATTCAATGGCCTCACCATCATTAATATTGGCAGCCGTCTTGAGCTTCTCAAACCTGGAGTCCACAATCACCTTCATCCTCCCGACAAATCCACTTTCAAAGATACTGTCCCAGAGGTCTGAATCATCTCCCAGAACAAGTTCACTCATTCTACTCCATGGCAGGTCAATTTGGGATCCGAAAACTTTCTTAAGCCACTCCAAGCTTCCTTCCAAGACCTCTTTGCTGTTCATAGTCTCCCTTATCAATCTCTCAGCGGAGGCAAGCTCTTTGCCGCTGCCAATAGCATCAATGAGATACCTGCCATTGATCTTATCCACCATCTGAGCTCCACAGTCGGCAAGCCATGAAGAAGAAGCTTTCGCAATATAGTCTTTGTCCAGCATTACCATGGCAGACTCCAACTTGTCCCTGAAGGAATTCCAAAGCTTGACCTCCTCATCCGGGTTGGGAATGCCGCCAAAGAGTTGAGAGGGAGGAGGGCAACCCAGGATCACCTTGTAAAACAGAGGCATGTCGTTGAAAACCCGGAGAAACAATTCCCCAACCTGGCCCACAGTGACCTGAATAACCCTGAGGGCCTCGCAAAGGACCGAAACAACGTGGGGGGAGCATTCAACTGCATTAAAGGTCAATTAAGTATGGAATCTGTTTAGAAATTTGATATGGAACCAAGTGAAAAACAGAGTGTACAGACCTGAGGAAGTGGAAGTATTCAAAATGTGGGAAACCCAGGCCTTGCGGGTGTCGAGGAAGAGGGAGAGGACGTGTTGGGGAGGGAGGTCGTCGATGAGAGCGACGGCAGCCAAAGCGTCGGCGTAGGAGGAGACGGGGAGGTTGTTGGATTGGCGGTGATCGGAGAGGCGGTCGCGGGCGCGCTGGGAGATCTGGGACTTGAAGCTGTCGACGATCTGCCATTGGTGCTGGAGGAGAGGAAAGTGAGAGAGGAAGGGCTTGTGGAGGGTGGTGAGGGTGAAGTGGACGTGGCTGGCGCGGACGTAGCGGGCGGCGGACTCGAGGAACATGGACTCGTCGAGGCAGCCCCAGATGTTCTCGGGGGTGTCGACCAGGTACTTGACCCGGCAGGCGATTCCGTAGATGCGGACGGAGGACTTGGAATCGGAATTGGAGAGAGAAGAAGAAGAAGAAGAAGAAGAAGAAGAAAGAGAGAGGGAGTGGATGACGGCGTGGTGGACGGAGGAGAGGTTGCGGGAGATGGAGTGGGCGGAGCGCTTCATGAGGACGATGGAGTCGGCGGAGTCGATGAGGTCGCGGTAGCGAGTGCCGACGAGTTGACGGAGCTCCTCCTTCTTGGCCTGGATCTGCTTCCGCGTCGCCGATTCGACATTGCGAATCTCGGTGATGCCTTTGGTGCGGAACAGCCCTTCCGCGTCCCTAGAAGAAGCCGCCGCCGCTCCTCCCTCATTGCCCGTCGTCGAACTCACCCTCATCCTTCCTGACTTCCTTGCTCAACCTCAAAACTCAAAACTCCAAAATCTGCAGCAGAATCAAATATCAAATCAACAAAAATAGGGGAAGAACCAGAGATAATATCTTATCGAGAGAAGAAGTACCTTGTAGAGGCGCAATCAGTGCGTTTCTGGAGAAGAAGGGGATCGGTTGATCAAGAGAAGACAAGGAGATCTGTTAGCACAGTTAAAGACTTGGAGATAAAAATACGGTACTGTTGGCGAAATACCTAAAGTATCCTTATTGTTCTTAAACATTTCCATCTATATCCCTCCTCTCCTCCTAGTCCCACCTTTTATCTTTCTTCAGTCCCTCTCTCTCTTGCTCTCGTTCGTTTCTCCTTCCTCCTCCAGTGCTGCTGCTTCTGCTTCTTCGCCTTTGTCTCTCACTTCATAGATACGTCTCGGGTACGTTTAATCTCTCTTCTTATTTGCAGTTTTTTCCTTCCTTTTTGATTGCTACGCCTTCTATATTCATTTCTTCTTTCTCTGTTTTCTTTCTTCGGTTTTTTTTTATTGATGTGATTATTCTAAATTTGATTTCTGTTTCTTTGAAACAATTCCTGACTTAGCTTCTCATGGGATTAATCAATCTAACAACAGACTTCAAACTTTTTTTTTTTTTTTTTCTGAATTATTTCGGTTTCATTTCAATGTAAATATGTATGTATAACAAATTCGACAGAGTTTACTACTTCAAACAAACAAGTAGACAAGAGAATGAATGTGATCTCATATCAGATTTTTGCTCTTTTCATAACGATAAAAAACAGCATCTCGAATAGCTGAATGATTTTGGATCCTCTCAGTAACCCAATAACAAAAGGGGCTTTCTTCTTTTAAACCAAACGGACCCTCGTTTACAAATTGAAAATGGAAAACAATTATGTTGCTCCAAAAGTGTACACACACATCAGTGTAAAGTATGTTGAGTCAACCTTGGAAACTTATGCTTTTTACCCAAAATTCTATTAATAAGCATATTCTGCCACGCTACTCTTTGCTAGTTGTGCATTCTTATTTTGCAAGGTTTGGATCGATACACATTTTACGGCTGACATTTTACCTCCATATCAAATCCCTATATCTACATTTTGATTCTGTAATAATACGCAAATTGATGGTGTGGTAGCTAATGTGTAAACATTTTACATCGGGTGACTGCATCCTTTTGTTGTCAAATGAGTTACTGCAAAGGGTGTTGTAAACATGTTCTTTGAAAAAGAAAATTATAATATTATGGCTTTCATGCATTTGCCAGACATATGTATTAAAATTGATGTTGACAAAAAAAAAAATGAGACATTAATCTGTACAATGTACATATTTTGGAAAGTATAAAAGAGTTGCACAAATGTAAGTGAGGGTACTTTATTTTAGGTCACAAGCCACCAGCTACCAAACACTTAGATACTGTTTCTTACAAGCACAACAGTTCTGAAAACAAAGATTACCATATGCTCTGCACCTTTACCGCACTGATGATTTTTCATACAACAATATTGATAGTTTATTATTACAGTGCAGCAATACCAAACTGGGCTTCAGTTCCATACTCATATGTGGCAACTAGAATGCCATAAGATGATCTATCCATCAAAACTCATACATGCCTCAAAGCCTTTTGTCCCCCCTGTGCACTCTATTCCTCTCACCAGGTTCGCACCATCAGATATCTTTGCAACCTGTAATTTCTTTACACACTTATCTCCAATAATTGTTTTCTTATTGCAGTTAATTCTATTTGATGTGGGTACATCTCATTCTGTATGTTCAGGACTAATGTTACAGAGGAAATTTCCATAGAAGGTTGCAACTTGAGCTTCTCAGTTGCAACAAAGCAAGGTAAAACCATACCCATTCTTAAAGATTGCTCGCTTCGCATTCCGTCAGGGCAGTTCTGGATGCTTCTTGGCCCCAATGGTTGTGGGAAATCTACCCTCCTAAAGGTATGTAAAAGCTGTTTCTTGCTTGAAGGGTTAGTGTTATCCAATAGTTGATTTTGTCATGGTTTTATTGATTGGCATTCTTATCATGATGAACCAAAAAGAAAACGACAGAAGAGTAAAGAAAATAAAAAGGACCTTTTATGACTTGCATGCTAAAACTGAGGTGTGGCATGAGGAATTAGGTGTAATATAAATAAATAATCAGAAAAAAGAAAAAGAATAAGCAAAACTAATAGTTTTGATCTGCATTTTTTATGAACTTTTGCAGATTTTGGCTGGTCTTTTGAATCCAACAAATGGAACTGTGTATGTGAAGAGGCCTAGGAGTTTTGTTTTTCAAAACCCAGACCATCAGGTTTATTTTTATAACGTTTTGTTTCCATGCTTTCAGTTTTAGTCTTTACCTTCGTGATGTTAAAAAATATGTTGTGGAGTTGTGGGGTTTAAGGATGGACTGCTGGATAGGACTTGAGTTTTCTGTTAGAGAGTTATTCTTATATTTACTATATTTATGTGGATACATAAACATGGTGATTATAGCAGCCAATGTTTGCATTCAGTGCATGTATCATTTAATACAACAGATTTGTATTGCAAGTTTGCAACATATAATGAAACTTGCTTCTGTTCATTTCTGGACAAAAGGGAACAGAATATGGAGTGAGCACTCGAATGTTCTTGGCCCATTGAATAGTTATAATCTTGTTGTCTTCTATCATCTTGGCTTGATATACCTGTCAACCAAAACAACGGCTGCTAAAGGGCTACTAGTGGTTACCGCACTACTGCCCAAAGAACCTGTGACGCTCAAGTCAGAAAGCTTAGAGAATGATTTTAGCTGAGTTTGTCACAAGAAACAGATAATGACCTGAAATGATGGGGGCGTCCCCCTTTTTACAGGAAGCAACTTGAGGTTCTAGTCCCTACTGACCTGTCGAAGCTTATGTGTATAGAGCTCATTTACCCTGCTGCCTTGACATGTGTGGCCTGTGCTCCCTGTACATGGTTTTGTGTATCAGATGCTGTTTGTCATGCCTCCAGCTGTCTACTTCTAGAAGTCTGGAGGGATTATACCTTATTGACATCTATCAAGTTGTGCCGTCGTAACTAGATTGTCGACATGCAGTATAAAAGATAACACCCAATAGGTATATCCATATATGTTAACCCAGTCAGATATTAGCTTCCGTAAAATGTTTCTGATAGAGGTTTTTGGGACTCCTGTTTCCTAGCTTTTATTTGCTATCTAAAGAAGACGATGCAAATATATGATATCTCTAGGTTTTTGAGTGCTTCTCTCTACCTTATTATTAGGATGTTGGATTTTGAAGGAACTTAAACGAGCAGGAGGTAGAGGAGGTCTCTGGATTTCCCTATATTTTGGATATGTGTGTTTATGCCAGAATTCCTTTAGAAATTTTTTTGAGTAATGATTATTTTCTTCTCAGCACTTTGTTCAGATCTATGAGTAGGTTCCTGCTTGGTTCATGGTATAGTAAATTCACTTGGGACAATCCTAGAGGAGAAGGCATAAAACTTATGGGTTTTTAGCAGTCATCTGGACATTGAATGATTGAAAGTTGGAAAGAAAGGCATCTTTGGAATTTCAAAGGTTTGGGACTGGATGTTAAGCCAAAAATAAATAATAAATTACTTAACTTTTTCCCACACCTTTGAAATTTTTTACATCCTTTAATTTCAAAGGCTGGGAGTTCTTTGTTTCTTTTTAAGCATAAAGCATATCTGGTAGAAGGGAGCAGGCCAATGTATTGCGGGCATGGTTTTCACTGTACTTTGGATGGTCTGGATGGAGAGAAAAAGAAGGTATTTGAAGGTTTAGTGGATAGGGGTATAAGGATCATTAGACGAGGTTTGGTTGTGGTCTTCCACTTAGGCATCAGTTTCTGTAGTCTTGGGATATATCTTTTTAAGAAGTTTCTGAGATTGGGAGGCTGTTATAGGTTCATGCATGGGCGAGCTGTTTAGATGTAATTAGTTTTTGTCTGCTTTCATGAAGGCCCAGATAGTGTTCAGTATGATGTATTCCAATTCTTTATAGCAACAAGAGTTCTCTTTTTTTATCTAAAAGAAAAAGGAACTTGTATGGAATATAACAGATTTATAAATCCTTTTTTATATTAAATGTGAAATTGAATACCAAAAACGAATTTTCCTGTTTGTGTCACTACAATAAAGCTACTGAAGGAACTACTTATTCGAGTTTATATTGTCACCATCTTTCATGTAACAGGTAGTAATGCCTACAGTTGAAGCAGATGTGGCATTTGGTCTTGGTAAGTTCAACTTGACACGTGATGAAGTCAAATCTAGAGTGTCAAAAGCTGCAAATGCTGTTAGCATGTCGAAGTACCTGCAGGTAAATTAAGGACTACTATGACTCCAAAATTACTCAACATACACAACAATTTTAGCAAGAAATTTTACAGGTTTTCCTTTTGTCGCATTTGTCAAGAGGTCAGTTCAGACTCTTAGTGGTGGCCAGAAGCAAAGGGTTGCCATTGCCGGTGCTTTAGCTGAAGCATGCAAAGTTTTGTTATTGGATGAGCTGACAACATTTTTGGATGAAAGTGATCAGGTAGTTTCTCTCTTCTCCGATTGACATGAAATGAGGGTTACAGTTTTATCATGTTATCATAAGACGCAATTGCAACATATTGAACTGCATTTAGATGGAAAGTGAATTGGTAACCATCAAGTATACGATAACACTTGGGTTTTTTTTTTTTTTTCATTCTCACCGTTCTGTTGTGAATTCATGAGCATGCGCAAACCCACATCTAAAAGGCTACACATAGGTAAATTCCATATGATGGTGCTGGAGCCCGTAATCAGACAATAGGCTTTTGCAAGTCACTTGGGCACCTTCATATGGCTTTTTATTCTTTTAGTGAAGAATACGGCTTTTTTATTTAATAATCATGTCACTTCAGCAGTCATCTTGTTCCTATTTTTATATAGATGAATATAGATGTTCACCTCCTGAGATACTTTCTTGACAAGTTGAGCATTTTCTAGACGATAGATATTCTCTATGCTTTGTGCTCTACTATTGTTACTGAGTTTTGGCTTTTATAACAAGGTTGGGGTGATCAAAGCTGTGAGGAATTCCTTGGATAGTTCTGGGGAAGTTACCGCATTATGGGTCACTCATCGCCTGGAAGAACTTGAGTATGCAGATGGTGCTGTTTATATGGAAAATGGGAGAGTTGTGATGCATGGCGATCCAGCAAGCATTATGGATTTTATTAAAACCAGGCAATCAGCATATATCAAGGAAATCAATTCTTGACTGCTAGTGAGAGACTATTTTTCTGTGTATAACTTACATTGATTATTTAAGAATCTATTCTCAGAGTTTCAACAAATTTTCCAATTAAAATTATAAGAATCTTGGTGAAACAAAACATATAGCATTCCTCGATCAAATTTTTTATTGGATTAATTTGGTCTAAAAAGTTCACCCGTTCACATTGCTATAATCAGATTATCTTTTAGAGCTCTTTGATCTGATGCATGGATGAAATTGGTTCCATTAGAAACATGTCTACTTTGTATTCGAAGGTACAGAGTACATATTTGGAGTGTAAAATGATGTTTGAGGTGCCAGTCCGTGCAGCTTTGTTTTGATCTTTTGGCAATCTTCACTGAGGATCAGTGCAAAACTTCAGTTTCAGTATTTTGGTTTCCAGTCTCTATTCAATCTCAGTGATAAAGAAGACCAAACAGAGCCTAACACAGGTAACAAATATGCAGACGCACTAGTTATATTGAAAATAGTGAAAATATTCTGATCAATCATCTTTTCCTAATATCATTAGGTACTGTGGTATTCAAGAGCTGAACACTACTTTAGTTTGCATTTAAATTTCAAATGTGCTTCTCTTTGGAAGAAAGAAAGAATTAAAATAGACAATGAAGCTATATGGAAGATGAATGATATTTCTTTGTTCTCCAGAAAAGAGAACTGTTGATGAACAAATACATAGGTATTGACTAGAGTTGGATCCAAATTGAGAGTTTAACACAAGAAAGCATCTGCACATATAAAGATATTCTTTTATGAAGTTTCCAACAATTGCAACTGTAACTCTTTCACCTCAGCCTTTAGTGTAAGTTAATTAAAATATCGATCTAAACCAGCTGTTGCAGAGAAGCAGTAGCAAGAGGAAGTTAATTAAAGGATGTAAACCTCCTAATCAAATTCTGAACATAAGTAAAGCAGCCAAATGGACATGAATCCAACACCATGGTCCCAAAAATGGAATGAAATTCCACAATAAGAAGCAGCCCCTCAGCAGGAGAAGACAGCAGTTAATCACCAAGAAATGGAAGAGGAAGGTGAACCCAGATTACCAAAATGTCAGCAGTAACCCCTATTGTAACCAGAAAATGTCATAGCTAACGTATGACATTTCCAGGGTCCCTTCTCGTTGAAGCATAGCAGCAGCAGCAGCCGCCGGCCAAAGAAGTTCATCCTTGGTACCCCATCCTCCTTCCCTTAATGTTGAATGCACTATTACACGATAACGATGATTTATATGATATGCATGCCATACATCAACATGCATAGCACGATCAAATATTACAAAATTACATATCACCAGATTACTTGATGCTTTGCATATTTTGAAAAATTTTAAAACAGCCTATGTTTTTCTATAATTCTCATTGCTACTTCAAGTGCCATTATCGCCATGACTACTAAAGCTACCTGTGCAACTCCCAATGATGAAATAACTGGGAGGTAGAATGGTATCAATGTAATATTTAGTGTAAAGACGCCAATGAACTGGGAGGTAAAGAATATGCTCGAATGAGATGTTCAATTAGTACTTGGTAGTTCTTTCACATTCACCGGTGCTCTTTTATCTAACAACTAGTCAAATTTATACAGGTTTATGATCGTTCAATTTTCTTTTTCTTCTTTTCCAAAAATCTGTAAGGTCATCACATTCCAGTAGCTGTTAGGGTAAGGCCCCAACGAAGAAAAGAAATGCAGAAGGAAGAAAAGAATGCAAAAGAGAAATTCAGATATATTGATCCATGTCGTGAAAATACACAGCCTGAGATTATATACCCAGATTCTGCTCACGCAAAGGAGGACATGTGTCCCACTTCATCTAGTTCCAATTAATAAACTCTAATGCAGCTTAATTAACCTAATGAGTAATTAGTCTGACTCACGTGTCAACAGCATGCACGATTAAGTAACTCGTCAACCCCTAGTTATAATAGCAAATCATGAATTAAGCCTAATTTCATAACAATCCATCCCCCTTTAATTCCAGCTTGTCCTCAAGCTTCAAAATCATGCTTCGAAATCTGGAAAACGTTGGAGTAGTTCATCTGCCTCCTCCCATGTAGCCTCCACTTCAGAAGAGCCTAGCCATTGTATTAACCATTTAGTAACTGGTGCATTTCCTTTCTTGAATATTCCTCTGGCTAACACTTTAGCTGGGTACCACCTAGGATTATAAGGGTCAACATCGGGTGGTAAGTGAGCAGAAATGACAGCAGCATCCCCCACCTTCTTCTTGAGTAATGACACATGAAAGACAGGATGTACTTTGGCAGAAACAGGAAGCTTTAACTTATAAGCCACTGACCCAATTTTCTTTTCCACCTGGTAAGGGCCATAGTATCTTGGAGCTAGTTTGTGGACAAGTCTTCTCTCTACAGAGTGCTGCCTATAAGGCTGAAGTTTCAAATACACCCAATCTCCTATCTCAAAAGACCTTTCAGTGTGTTTCCTGTCATAGAATTGTTTCATTCTAGTCTGAGCAACCTGCAGATTTCTCTTCAACACAGCCAAAAGCTCATCCCTTGTTCTCAATTGTGTATCTACAGCCTCTACAGAGGTAGAACCAGGAGCATATAATTGAATGGAGGGTGGTTCATACCCATATAGAGCTTGAAAAGGAGACATGCCAATGGCAGAGTGGTGGGATGTGTTGTACCACCATTCAGCCCAAGGAAGTGCCTCTACCCAAGTGTGTGGCTTCTCACCAACAGTGCATCTTAAGTATTGCTCCAAGGTTCTGTTCAAATTCTCAGTTTGACCATCGGATTGTGGGTGGTATGCAGTACTCTTGTTGAGAGTTGTGCCTTGTTCTTTGAAGAAAGTTTCCCAAAAGATGCTAAGGAACACTGGATCCCTGTCTGATATGATGGATTCTGGCATCCCATGTAACTTGAACACCCCATTAATGAACTGTTGCACAATCCCTGCAGCAGTGTATGGATGAGCCATGGGAATGAAGTGGCCATATTTGGTGAGTCTATCAACTACCACCATGATCACTGTCTTCCCACTGGACTTTGGCAACCCTTCAATGAAATCCATTGATATCTGAGTCCATACTTTAATGGTATCACATTTGGTTGGAGCAGTCCATGGGGGTTTATAGTTTCATAGTGGTTTTGTTGGCACACATGACAGGCAGCCACAAAAGCTTTGACGTCCTTGTGCAAGCCAGGCCAAGCAAATGATCTTGTTACTCTCTTTTCAGTCCGAGATACTCCAGCATGACCTCCAGTTAAGCCTCCATGAAACTCAGTCATAACCTTAGTTCTCCAGTCATCATGCCGAGGAACAAAGATCTTACCCCTGTATAACAGCTGAGAGTTAAGCATAGAATAATGGGAATGAACAGGCGAACCTTGTCTTATCAGTTGGATGATTGCACTAGCTTCATTATCCAATAAGCATGAGTTCTGGATGTCTTGAATATAAGTATGAATTGGGGAAGAGATGCCAGTGCTCATATTAAGAGAAGCATACTTAGAAATAACTCCAGTGTTGATGTTGGCTAGCCCTTCCTTTCTAGACAAAGCATCAGGGACCTGATTATGCTTGCCAGCCTTGTAGTGAATGGTATAGTCATACCCAATGAGTTTAAGCAGCCACTTTTGCTGAGTTGGTGTGGAAATCCTTTGGTCTAAGAAGTACTGTATGGTTCTGTGGTCAGTGAAGATGTTGAAATGCCTGCCCAACAAGTAAGGCCTCCAGTTTTGGACTGCAAAAACTACAGCCATCATTTCTTTGTCATAAACTGAAAGTGCCATATGCCTTGGAGCCAATGCTTTACTCAGGAATGCTATGGGATGTCCATCTTGGGACAATACAGCCCCAATACCAATTCCTGAAGCATCACACTCGATGGTGAATTCCTTGGAGAAATCTGGCAGTGCTAAGACTGGAGTGTTCATCAAAGCTGTTTTTAGTTTGTCAAAGGCTTCCTCCGCTTCAGGGGTCCACTTAAATTCACCAATCTTCAACATGTTGGTGAGGGGTTTAGCAATCATGCCAAAGTTCTTCACATACTTTCTGTAATATCCTGCAAGCCCCAAAAACCCTCTCAGCCCTTTTACGGTTTTAGGTTGACTCCAGTTTTTAATACACTCAATTTTGGCAGGGTCAACAGACACGCCCTCTGCACTCACAACATGTCCCAAATACTCCACTTTAGCCACCCCAAAACTGCACTTACTCTTCTTTATCTTCAAGGAATGTTGCTGCAGTCTGTTGAATATTTTCTCCAAATGCTCCAAGTGAGCTTCAAGTGAGGAACTGTATACAAGGATATCATCAAAGAAGACTAGAGCGAATTTCCTTAAGTAATCTCTGAGTACATCATTCATAACTGATTGGAATGTTGAAGGTGCATTAGTGAGTCCAAATGGCATGACAAGAAATTCATAATGGCCATTATGAGTTCGAAAGGCTGTTTTGCTCACATCAGCTGCATTCATTCTGATCTGGTGGTACCCAGACCTTAGATCCAATTTGGTAAAAATGGTGGAACCATGAACCTCATCTAGCAACTCATCTACCACTGGTATAGGGTACTTATCCTTGATTGTTACTGCATTAAGGGACCTGTATGTAAGATTAATATGGACATCATCATTTTAGTTCAATCAAGCATTTAACAACTTGTCAATCTACTCGCAGAATAAGCAATGGAAATCTTGTGGTTTAACTCCAGATTGCCTATCCATTCAAGTATCGGAATGTGTTAAGGCATGGAATCTGATAAACATTGGTAACAAAACCAATTTGTTAATGATATACAACTACAATCAAGTGATTCTGTTTTAAATGACATCCTTTATGGGAGGGAGTCAAAGCCTAGACTGAATCATATTTAAGCCTGGTCCCTGCACTCTCATTTGATCATCAGACATTCATACTCGTCCCATAGAGAGCTAAGAGAAGTGAGCAGTGCAGAAGATCAGTGTCTTGAGATCAATGGCCTCTTCAGGTTTGTTGATTCTCTAAAGAACACATCATATGCATATATGTATCATTGTGTGTGTTTATTATAGTTTGATTGATATTGTATTTATGTTCTCTTGTGTGTTGTTATACAAGTTACATTTTCAGTTTACATGTGGTATCAGAGCCACACACACAAAGGCATAAATCAAATATGGCTTTCCTAGAGAATTTACGTATACATGCTTCTGGGGTTTTCATTCTTCAGAAATTTAAATAAGTAAAGTGATTGCTGGGGCCTAGTAGTAGTTTTTTTTTTATTTTATTTTGGCCTGTTTCGGTTCAACACCATCACACAAGACATGGGCCCAATAAGCCTGAAGGTTTGATTTAACCGAGAGATTACCTTCTCTCTAATATAACCGCTATAAGCCAACGACCAATTTTCTGAAACCATTTGGGGCTTAGGGTTCATACATGTCTCAGGAAGGGGTTTTTCGATTCGATGTCTTCTGAGCCAAATTGGTATGATTTATGTCTTCAGATTGTCCTGATTGTATGCTGCTATATACTATTTGCTTCCGCTAACATGTTTTATGCAGCGCGGGATAGCGATCGGGTCAGTTTCCTTAATGCCCCTAAAGACTATTGCTTTCCGTCAATTTTTGTTTTTTTTTCCAGTATCTGATTAGAATTTTGGCACTTATAAAATGAATGGATGATGTCTTAGTTACGTACATTACTTTCCTTGATGTTATGTTCATATCTTATGAACTATGGGATTCTGTGAATTAATCAAAACTATTGATTAATGATTGTACTTGTGATGAATGATTAAAAAAAAAAAAAATATATAGAAAATGTGGTTATAGAAAATGTCTCCCGAATCATGTGCATACATTTTTGGATTGAGTGAATAATTTGGTTCATCAAAGGTACAGTTGGTGGTCTTTCAAATTTTGATGGATTTCTAGAAGCCAACAACTGATTTTGAGTAAGTAAGGGTTCTAGGGATACATGTTGCACAAAGCAACCTATTTCTGGGATTCGCACTGACCATGTGGATACAAAAATCAGGAAACTTGTGTTTATGTACTTTAGCATGTAAATGTATCTTACAAATAAGGTCTAAACTTTTATATACTAAGTTACATAAACAGCACATTACAAGATCAATTAAAATGCATCAGGTTGCTTAGGTCTTTTCTTCTTGCCAAAAAGGTGTTGACTGATCTATGCAAAACGCATTTTTTATTTATTTTGGTTTTGTGATACAGAAAATAAGGGATGTTATATTATTCTGCCATTAAAGGTATTATGTAACATTGAAACTTGTGGGATCTTACGTGAATGTCTGCTCTGAATGATAGTTTTTGCTTGAGTTCTATGTGTTGAGCATTATGTTTTGTTTTAAACACACCCCATAAAATTAAGCAAAACAGAAAGACTTAGAGACTTTTTCTTTTATTACAGCTTTGGCAACCTCTGGCATTAGCCTTGCCACCATTGAACCACTGACTGGTTCCAACTTTAAGAAGTGGAAGGCAGACATTGAGATCTATTTAGGGCTGCTGAATATTGACATTTGCTTAACTGAAGATGCACCTGCACCAATTACTGATAATATTCCTGACCTCGACAAGGTGCATGCACAAGAGTGGCTGAGGGCTGATAGAATGGCCAAGCTCATTCTAAAGAGGACCATGAGTGAAACCGTGAGAGGTAGTGTTCCTGATGAGGGCACAGCTAGGGTTACCTGAATAATATTGCCGACATGTATCAAGAAAGTGAGAAAGCTGAGACTGGACAGCTTTTGGACTCTCTGATCACCATGAAATATGGTGGTTCCACTGGAGTAAGGGAGCACATTATGAGGATGATTGAAACTGCTGCAAAACTTAGAGATTTGCAGATTTCTGTTGATGATCAGTTCATTGTGCACATTGCACTTAACTCACTGCCCCCAAAATTTAGCCAACTGAAAACAGCTTACCATGCTCAGAAAGACAAGTGGTCTCTCAATGAGCTGATTGCAATCTGTGTCCAAGAGGAGGAGTTCCACAGGAAGGAGGTGAGTGTGAATCTTGTGGGTAAAAATCAGGGTAAGGCATGGAGGTTCAAGGGAAAGAAGTTTGTTAACTCTAGTGATGTGTCAAAACCTAGTACCTCAAATACCAAACCAACTGCAGCCTTGAAACCCAAGAAGAACACTGTCTTTAAGTGTTATTTCTGTAAGAGAGAGGGTCACATGAAGAGGGACTGCCCTAAGTATAGGGACTGGCTTAAGAAAAGAGGTAATTACATAGTCTTGTCTATTGAGATTAATTTAATAAATGTTTCACCAAAATCTTGGTGGCTTGATAGTGGATCACCAATACACGTTTCCAATTCTATGCAGGGATTTCTAAGGTGGAGGGAGCCAAGAAAGAGTGAACAATGTGTCTGTGTGGGGAATGGTCAGAGGGTCACTGTGAAAGCAGTGGGAGTAGTTCGACTAGAGTTAGGACCTGGAGTCTTTTTAGATTTGAATAATGTTTTTTGTATTCCTTCCTTAAAAAGGAATTTAGTTTCTGTTAGTCTCTTGATGAGAACTGGTTATTGTTTTTTACTCAGCTATGATAAAATAAAAATCTCTTTCCATTCAAATTATATTGGTTCTGGAATTCTTATTGGTGATTACATTCAATTGTGTTGTTCATATCCAAAAGAAAAATCAATCTTATTTTTAGAATCTGCTGAAAATGTCAAGGAAAGAGTAGGAACCAAGAGAAAATTTTCTGAAAATTCTTCTTTTCTGTGGCACAAAAGACTTGGCCATATTTCCATTGAAAGAATGAAAATTTTAGAAAAGCAAAGTCTTCTACCAAACTTAGACTATTCTGATTTTGAAACCTGCATTGAATGTGTAAAAGGGAAATTGACTTCGACTAGAAAGAAGAGTTCAACTAGGAGCTCAAAATTGTTGGAGATCATTCATACAGACATTAGTGGTCCATTTAGAGATACAACTATCTGTGGAAATAAATATTTCATAACATTTATTGATGATTTCAGTAGATATTGCTATGTATACCTCATGAATGACAAGTGCCAGTCTCTAGAAAAGTTTAGAATTTTCAAGGCAGAAGTAGAGAAGCAGTTGGATAAAATGATCAAAATAGTGAGGTCTGATAGAGGGGGAGAGTATTTTGGGAAGTATGATGAGTCTGGACAACACATGGGGCCTTTTGCAAAATATTTGCAAGAGAATGGGATTACAGCACAATACACTACCCCAGGGACGCCCCAACAAAATGGAGTGGCTGAGAGAAGAAATAGAACTTACCAAAACATGATCAGAAGCATGATGTGTGCTTCTGGTCTTCCCAAATACTTGTGGGGTGAAGCCTTGAAAACAGCAAACTACCTCACCAATAGAACCCCAAGCAAGGCCATAACCAGTACCCCATTTGAACTTTGGTGTGAGAGAAAACCTAGCTTTCATCACTTGCACGTCTGGGGATGCAAGGCAGAGGCCAAGCCTTATAATCCACAACTTGGGAAATTAGATAGCAGAACTGTCAGTGCTTTCTTCATTGGGTATCCTGAAAAATCAAAGGGTTTTAAATTCTATTGCCCTTCACATAGCACTAGAATCATAGAAACCAACAGGGCAGTCTTCTTTGATGAGATGAGTGAGAACCAATCTGTGGAAGAGTATACTTTTGAGTGTGAAGGGAGTTCAGAAGATGGAAACACACAAACCACACCAAATGCTGTGTTAGAGGCTGTTCTGCCACAAACTCAAACACCATCCCTGACTGCTATTTTACAAGAAAATCACCTGGGACATGAAAATCACATAGAAGAGCCTGCAGAGTGAATACCAGAACCTGAAACCCAAATTGAAACTGAACCACCAATTCAGCCAGTACCCCAAACACAAGCTGAAATCCAAGTTCAACCTCCACCACAACCACAAGACTTGAGAAGATCTGAAAGAGTGAGAAAACCTGCAATAAATCCGGATGAATTTGAGATTTATTTGCAGGAAGCTGAAACTGATTTTGGGGAGGATGATGATCCTTTGAGTTACAAGCAAGCTATAGAGAGTGAGAATGCACAGAAATGGAAAGAAGCTATGGAGGCAGAATTGCAGTCCATGAGCGACAACAATGTGTGGGAATTAATTGAGCCAACTGGAAACCAAAAGCCAATAGGATGCAAGTGGGTCTTCAAAACCAAGAAACATGCAGATGGCTCAATAGAGAGATACAAGGCAAGACTAGTTGCAAAGGGCTTCACACAGAAGGAGGGAATTGATTTTAATGAAACATTCTCACCTGTTTCAACCAAAGATGCCTTTAGACTGATCATGGCTTTTGTTGCCCATTTTGATATGGAATTACACCAGATGGACGTGAAGACTGCTTTCTTAAATGGTGACTTGGAGGAGGAGATATACATGAGGCAACCTGAGGGCTTTATCATACCTGGAACTGAACACTTGGTGTGTAAACTGAATAAATCCATTTATGGATTAAAACAGGCTTCAAGACAATGGTACTTGAAGTTTGACTCTGTAATTAGCTCATTTGGTTTTGTAGAAAACATGGTTGATGAATGTGTATACATGAAGGTCAGTGGGAGCCAAGTCATTTTTCTTGTATTGTATGTTGAGTACATATTGCTGGCAAGCAGCAGTTTTGGCCTTTTAAATGAAACCAAGAAATTCTTGTCAAGAAATTTTGACATGAAGGATCTCGGTGAAGCTTCATATGTTTTGGGGATTGAGATAAAGAGAGACAGAAAGCGATGCTTACTTGGATTGTCTCAGCAGAGTTATATTTCCAAAGTGTTGAAGAGGTTTGAAATGCAAAATTGTTCTGGAAACGATGTTCCAATGGCGAAAGGTGACAAACTGACAAAGCTACAGTGTCCATTAAGTGAGTTGGAAAAGGAAGAGATGAAAGACAAGCCTTACTCCAGACTTGTTGGCAGTCTGATGTATGCACAAGTGTGCACTAGGCCAGATCTTGCTTTTGCAGTTGGCATGCTTGCAAGGTTTCAATCCAATCCTGGCAAAGCTCATTGGATAGCAGGGAAGAAAATTCTTAGGTACTTGCAGAAAACTAAACATCACATGCTTGTATACAGGAGGGTTGAAGACCTAGAAGTCACAGGTTATACTGACTCTGACTTTGCAGGAAACTTTCCATCATCCAAGTCTACTTCTGGATACATTTTTGTACTTGCTGGTGGAGCTGTGGCTTGGAAGAGTGTGAAACAAACTCTCACAGCTACATCAACTATGCAAGCTGAATTCATTGCTATTTATGAAGGAGTATGTCAGGGTCTATGGTTAAAAAATTTCCTGCTGCAGACCAAGATAGTGAACTCCATTGTAGCTAAGCCCCTAAGAATTTTTTGTGATAATACAGCTGCTGTGTATTTCACAAAGAATAACAAAAGATCCACAAACTCCAAACACATTGACCTGAAGTACTACAGTGTCAGAGAGAGAGTGAAGCACAGGGAGATTGAGATTGCCAATATAGATACTTTGTCACAATTGGCGGATCCCTTCACCAAGGCCCTGCCAATTATTGCCTTCCAGAAACATGTTAACAGCATAGGAATTTTAGCTACTTTTGATAGCTGAGAACAGTGGGAGTTATGCTTGTTTTCCTTGTTATTTGTCTTTCATACATATCTTACATCTTGTAATAAAGGCATTGGCATTCAGTTCATCCAGAATAAAATTTCAGTTCATATCCAGTTTTGATTTAATTACTGAAGTTTCAGTACGTAGCTCATTTGAAACTTCATTGAACTTTCAAGATTGAGTGGCATGTTTGCTTGTTCATTGCATACATGTGAAATAGCTATTTATCAGGTTGTTGTTTGTGTTTGAAACAACATGAAGCATTTTCCTTCTTACAGATATTAAGAAACACATTCGGTTTGCAGTCCAAAATTAAAGGCAATTGTGTTTCTTGAGGACCACAGCATTAGAAATCATTTTGATACACTCTGGAACTCTAATGCATTTACAGGTATATTATTGTTGGTGATTCATGTAATCTGCAGCTGCTGCATTAGTAGTTGTGCACGTCTTCTATTCTGTTGAATATGAAGTTCTTTCACAGCTCTATGTTTTGGTTATGGATTGACAGAATCTTGCATCAGATTAATTAAGCACTTGATTTCAGAATGTGCACTAAGGAACTTATTGCTATATCTGATCATCTTGACATTCTTGTTGAATGAACTTCATGATGTCCAAGTGGGAGAATGTAAGATTAATATGGACATCATCATTTTAGTTCAATCAAGCATTTAACAACTTGTCAATCTACTCGCAGAATAAGCAATGGAAATCTTGTGGTTTAACTCCAGATTGCCTATCCATTCAAGTATCGGAATGTGTTAAGGCATGGAATCTGATAAACATTGGTAACAAAACCAATTTGTTAATGATATACAACTACAATCAAGTGATTCTGTTTTAAATGACTTCCTTTATGGGAGGGAGTCAAAGCCTAGACTGAATCATATTTAAGCCTGGTCCCTGCACTCTCATTTGATCATCAGACATTCATACTCGTCCCATAGAGAGCTAAGAGAAGTGAGCAGTGCAGAAGATCAGTGTCTTGAGATCAATGGCCTCTTCAGGTTTGTTGATTCTCTAAAGAACACATCATATGCATATATGTATCATTGTGTGTGTTTATTATAGTTTGATTGATATTGTATTTATGTTCTCTTGTGTGTTGTTATACAAGTTACATTTTCAGTTTACACTGTAATCCACACACATCCTCCAAGTGCCATCTTTTTTCTTTACCAATAGCACAGGTGAAGAAAAGGGACTAACACTTGGCCTAATAACTCCATTATCCAATAATTCCTGCACAATTTTTTCTATTTCAGTTTTTTGAAAGTGAGGATACCTGTATGGTCTGACACTCACAGGTGAAGCATTTGGCAAAAGTTCAATTTTGTGATCTTGATGCCTTACTGGTGGTAGTGATGTAGGAGCTTCAAACAAATCTGCATATTTGCTTATCAGAGCCACTATTTGTTGGTTTGGCCCTTCAGCAGCAGCTTCTAGTTGAGCAGGTTGCACTTGAATCATCATAGCCTCTTTTTCTTTTTTAAGCAACTTAGTCATAGCTTTACAACTAATGACAGTGGCTTCAGTAGAAGTTTCACCCTGCAATTGAAATTCCTCACCTCGAACTGTGAACTTCATCCTCATAATCTCAAAGTTCCATAGAATATCACCTAAGGACCTTAACCATCCTGCTCCTAATACCACCTCACAGCCAGTAACAGGCAAGATGTAAAAATCATCAGAAAACAAGAACTGTTGCAGTCTCAACTCTATCTTAGGCTCACCTTGGGTCTTCATTTTAGCTCCACTGGCCAATATGACATTCAAAGGGGAGAATTGATGCACAGGTATCTTTGTGCCCTTGAGTAAGTGAGGATGGATGAAGTTGTGAGTAGCTCCTGAATCAATTAAAACATGGACTGTTTTACTATTGAAAACCCCTTTCAATTGCATAGTGGCTGGAGTAGAGTTACTATCTCCCATTACTTGCAGCCTTATCAGAGGTTCTTCAATATCAGTGATTGGGGGAACTTCAACTAATTCCTTGCTCGCAGTAGAACTCACATCCTCCTCTTCTTCCTGCATAACTTCCATCACCATGATTTGCCCTTTCCTACAGTTATGGCCTGGCTTATATGTTTCCTCACAAAAGAAACATAGATTTTTAGCTCTTCTATCTTGATATTCAGCTTGTGACAATCTCCTGCTTCCACTGTTAGGCCCACCTACATTTCCTGAGTGTGTGGTAGTATTCCTGGGATGAAAAGAAGAACCTGGAGGTCTAGATACATTACTGCCAGATGAAAATCTGGTGGTTGAGCTATGGTTAGTTCCCATAGTTGGCTTGTGGTTGTTGGAAACTTTTGCAAAATGTCTATACCCTTCATTCCTTGTCTCATACACTCTAGCAAGTTCACAAGCCTCATACAAGGTTCTGGGTTTTTGAGCTTGTACATCCACTCTTATGTCTTCTCGAAGCCCACCAATGAAGCAAGCTAATAAAACTTCTGGAGGAAAGCCTGGAGCTCTCCTTGAAAGCTTGGTGAATTGTTCTTTATACTGTTCCACACTACCTGTTTGATTCATTCTTGCAAGAGCTGATTGATATTCAGATCTGTTATAGCCACTGAATTCTCGCATTAGCAAATCAGCTAGTCCTTGCCATGTATTAGGGAACTCATGCTTGAACATGTACCACCGATCAGATGCCTTATCAGTAAGATGCATGGAAGCAATGGATAACTTTCTATCCTCAGGTATTTGATAGAACTCAAAATACTGCTCGGCCTTGTTCAACCACTCAACTGGATCTCCACCACTAAACACACTGAAATCTAACTTCATTTGTTTCATGGTGGGGAGGGTGGGATCAACATATGGAGAATATAAGTGTAGAGGCACTTGTTGTGGAAATTGAGGATAGTAGGGTGGTACCATGTGAAGGGATGGTGGGATATGAGTGGTGGTGGTAGCATAAGTAGGTGGAATTTGGTTGTGGGAGGTGGTTTTAGTGGTGGTGGAAGGCATAGTAGGCTGTGGTGGAGGTGGAAAACAATTAAGCATAGAGACAGAGTAAGCGCCGGAGTAGGTCATGGTGAATGGATCTGGTTCATACAAGGAGTGGCCTGATTGTCCCATAGTTTGAGCATGACCGTGGCTCCTACTGACGTAGGGTGAGCCAGGCACAGGCTGTTGAGCTCCTCCAACAAATTGGCCCATCGGAACATACATATTGTTCACTCCCACCATCTTAGTACCTCCCTTATTGAACATTGCTCTATCTTTTCCCCCAGTACACATGTGCGGACCATGTACATCAGAGGTCCCATCAACAACATTACTCACAATAGCATTAGTAGAGTTGATTAGCCCAACCTCATTAGCAAAATTGGGATTCAGAGTTGAAAAAGATGGAATAAGAGAATGATTACCCTCAGATCTGACAACGATGGATGATGAAGCCTCAGAAATGCTTGTCATCTTTGGTTGAGCTACTGACGACGGAATAGATCCAAATCGGACAGTCCCATCAGGTTGAGGAACCGCGGTGCTCCCTTGGCTTACCATCAAGGACTGAGAAGTGGTCAAACTCTCCTTGACAATTGTGGTGAGGGAAGAAGTTAGCTGGTGGGTGAGCTCTTCCATCATCGCCGACTTAAATTGAGCCAAAGAAGAGGCTAGAGAGTCCTGGATCGAAGTCTGTAGCTCCTCCAAACGAGCACTGGTCTGATCTCTATGGATCTGGAGCTCGCATTCGAGGTGAGAGAGCTCATCCGATACAAGAGGGGCATCGGGGTTGCGAGGCGGATCCGTGGGTTTCCCCACTCCCTTAAGCTTAACCATGGACGTCTGGCTCTTGATACCAGTTGTTAGGGTAAGGCCCCAACGAAGAAAAGAAATGCAGAAGGAAGAAAAGAATGCAAAAGAGAAATTCAGATATATTGATCCATGTCGTGAAAATACACAGCCTAAGATTATATACCCAGATTCTGCTCACGCAAAGGAGGACATGTGTCCCACTTCATCTAGTTCCAATTAATAAACTCTAATGCAGCTTAATTAACCTAATGAGTAATTAGTCTGACTCACGTGTCAACAGCATGCACGATTAAGTAACTCGTCAACCCCTAGTTATAATAGCAAATCATGAATTAAGCCTAATTTCATAACAGTAGCCATTTTGTTTTGTAGAAAAAGACAACTACTGTGACACACCAGATCCTCCAGTTTGTCAGTCACTGTTTGTTTTTGTTTTCTCCCAACTTTCAGTCATATATATTTGAACTCATTTAAAACAAAACCCACCTGGCCGGTAAGTAGTTTTGCAAAAAGATAAATACTGCTCCTCAACTAGATCTGAAATTTGAGCTTAAAAGGAAAGAAAGCTTCTACAAATCAATACTGGTTACAAATTAAGAGAATCAAAACTAGCATGCCTTTGATTTTCAAAACTAGCAGTCTTTGATTTTTACTGATTGACTTCTTTAGTGTGCCTTATATTTTTCTTAATTTTGCTTGAAATTATTGGTAAGGTTTCTTTTACTCGATACAACTATAGGAGTACCAACTGAGGTTTTGAAGCATATATGTTGTTATAAGTATTGTAACATGATTACTGATTAGGTCTTTTGATATTTGTTTTGACTCTGTTAATCTAATCTGAAATTAGAAATACTGGTTTGGGTATAACATACAACTCTTGAACATCTAGTTTGTTGAATATGCGTGTTCTGCTACATGTAGGTCATGGAGAGGCTGCAGAGGGAGTCCTCATTGATCAGGATTTGAATGAACCAACCATGGGAGAAAAACTTGCTAGTTTCAATATCGTACTTGATGATAGAGTGGAGAGGCAAAATTAAGAAGGCTCTTCTCTCAATGCAAAGCCTCCAAGTGCAGACTGTGTTCATATTTTGCTTAAGCAAGCACTACATGCTGATGATCGTTCCCTTCTATTAGAGTGCTTATTATACACCCAAGATGAGAAGGTAGTGGCTCCCATATTTCATTTTAGTTATTCTATATTGATGTTTAAAGGCAACTGTTAATTTGCTTGTTATATCTGCTATTTTTAGGTCATTGCAAAGTCTGTCTCTCAGTTGAATCCAGCTGCTGTTTTGAAGCTGTTACACTCTCTCATATCACCTATATATGTGTAGCAAATTCGTGATGGGTTTGTGAAGCAGTCTTCCAGCTGGTGATTTTTAGTTTTCATGTCCTAATGTATTGGCTACTGCTGATTTCTGTGTGATATGCTGTATCTAGCTCGGGTAGAGCTCCTTTTATATGTCAAGTGTCTCTAATATGCTCTACTTAGAGCAACTCCAACAGCTTTCCCTAAAAATGAGTCTCTTTTGCTCCAACAGATTCCCTATACCTATCCCTATTTTAGGGAAAGTGAGGAAAGAAAAAACCAAATTTCCTATATTTACAACAATCTCTAAAATTTGAAGGAAGAATATGGAGATTTTAGAGATTGCTGTAAAATAGAGAATCTGTTGGAGTTGGAGAAGAAAAAGATGCGAAAGTTTTGACTCTTGCTTCCCTATTATACAGAAAGATGGGAAAGAACTGGGTTTATGCCAAATGAAGCTTCTCGTCTACAATGATTGTCCTATCTATGCATACGAGATATGATTGACAAAAATGAAGAGTGACATTTATTTCCAGATATTTCAATTACTGATGAAACAAAAAGGCCGAGAGCGCATTTCAAAGAACTTGAAGATGAAATTAACTCGGATTCAAATGCAAAATACAACAAGCTAACTAATATACAGACAACAGAGTGATTTGTATTCTATCAGTGAACAACTGATCTTGGATCTTACTATCACTTCAGGATGAACCACCAAACCAAACTTGAACACCTTGTCCACCAATGGCCGCTGTTAAGCAATGGAATCCACACGACTCAACGACTCCAGTTCTGCAGTTACTTTATCAACAACTGTTGCTGATAGCACTGATCATATGGTTAAGGGAAATACTACAGACAACATGATAATTCAAGATGGTTAAAACCAAGGCATGAGTAAATGTGCTGAAGAATTTAGGCAAAAAATTTTGTTAAGATAAAAGCATATGAAAGAGAAAAGCTTGAGGAGCATGGTAACAGAAATAAAAGGAATCATGAAAAGGATACAGGTTGGCAATAGTGTGAGAACACAACCTCCAACACCAACTCCTGTCAACTTGGAAGCCAACTTGTATTTGAGTGTAGTTCGAAGAATGATTGAAGCATGGCTGAACCCCATGCATTGGAGCAAACCTTGCTTCATTTCCATCAGCTCTTCTATTTTCGATTTTTCGCCTCCTTCTCAATTACAGAGATTTCATCAGGGGCCTCTGATTGGATAATGGTAGCCAATTCCGCGCTGATAGAATCAACTGCATTAAACACAGAAGCCATAGCATCTGGAATCTGGATGCCTCAATGTCCTCTCTGAAACACCAGCAACTAAGGCATTTGTGTTCCTCCCAACTTTTGTGTTAGTAATGAGCATTTTGAGTGGCATGTTCGATTTGAGGCGTGTCAAACTGCCTGATCTAAACTTGATCATATTCCCCGTTTCATGAACAAAGTTCAAACAGATAAGGAAGCTAAATATCTCGAAAGATATCTCAACAGATGTTAACATCTTTCCGCCTATTCCTTTATCCATCAACTGGTCTCTAGTCCATGATTATTAATTAGATGGTGTTCCCTCATAAAAAATAATATTGTGCATATTTCAATACTTCTTAAATTACTCCAGTCCCAACCTGCATCATCTTAACTTTTAAGGATTCAATAGTTCTACATTAGACATGATCAGTTTAGTATGAGCAATTCCATGACTCCTATAGTGATATACTTTACTCCACTCATCCTACTTGTAGTTTATCTAAACAATGTCCAAAAAAGTGCAGCCTTTTGCAACAAGGACCTAATCATCACGAATTTTAACCAACAGTATACTTGTATTAGGAAAGGATCAGACTTGGAATCAGTATTTACACCCAAAGTAACAACCCATAGAAAAATAATAGAAGAAGAAAAGAAGAGCCAGGCATCTCAATAGAACAAGAAGACTATGACTATTGATAACTCTTCAGGGATCCGACTAAGACAGTGGTGTCCTACCGCATGTGGTGCAATCAAATTTTTATACTTTCATGAACATAAACGTCTCAGCTTAGTGGGCCTACATGTATAATACTAACGGTACTAAAGGTGAAGAGTTTTAAGAGCAATGTGGTTGAGGTTAATTGCACCATATCCCTATAGAGTAAAGATTCGAACCTAATTACAAGGACACTGCTGACAATTAGCTAAACATTCATAAACTCAAGTTTATATAACTCTCTATTTGTTCCTATACGACAACTCAAGATGCAAAGCGGATCTAGTGGTTTCCTAGGGCTCTGGCAAGCACTAATGAAGTAGTTCCATAATTTCATACAGATTATGAACCTCTTCCTGAATGAAGGAAATATTGCTTGAACTGCATTCATAAAGTTCCCTTCCCCAGTAGATTTTCTCATCCTAACATACTATGGCAAACTATTACCTGAATCATTCCAAGAACTATATAACTCAAGAATCTTAGACAAGAAGATTAGGAAAACAAGAAGAAATGCAACATTGTGAAGGTAGATTTGTCAGGGACAGGTCACATAATAATTACCATATGTGCTGTGTTGTCAATTCCAGATGGCTTTCCATGGATGATTTTTTCACCTTCAAATGCCCATTTATTCAGCAAGTCAAGTTCGCTTCTGCCAAAATCTAACCACCCTTGGTGGCTGAAATCCAGACTCGCACAATCTGAGTAAGCAAGAAGAGCACCAGAGAATGCAACACAAAGTGCGGCAGATGAACCAAGACCTGAACCCAAAGGAAGTTCCGAAGTGATAATAACTGTTGCAGGCTTAAATCTGACACATAAAGAGAGGAGGATCAGAAATTAAGAAATATGAACAAATGGCTGAGAATTCAATGTAGTCAGCTGTAGAAGCAAACCACATTCCCATACCCTTGGATAGATGAATATAGCCAAAGAAAAGCCAAGACTCCAGCAGCTATTCCGATCTTTGCCTCTGAAATGTTTAGTTCTTCAACTAAAATAGCAAGTGATTTGTTCACCTCCGCTGGACATGAGGTAGGTGTTGATGGGTTGGGAACATCTATCTATTCCGGATAGTGCTTCCTTAATACTACCAACTGGCCACAGAAACTCTAATCCAATATCCTTGAGCTCCAGTCTAAGTAAACCATTATTATCTATGAATAAAAGCAGAAAACTTCAGTACAAAAGTTCAATCAACAGGATGTTAATGTTATATATTTCACTCTGAAAACCTATATCCCAAAAAATTTGTCACCATTTCTAATATCACTTAAACCCTGCAAATTAAACTACAGTCCACAGAATTGGTTTTCACAGAATCTCAAAAGGGCTTTCTTCACTTCATGATTCCCAACAATACCAATAGCCAATCTCACAAAAAGCCGCAAACTTTGTGTTTGACATGGCACAGTTATCACAAAGCTTAACAAAACCAATGAACCCACCAAGAACAAAAGTTTCTTCAAATCATTGTAAATAAAACTCAAAAGGGTATAATCCAAATAACATCAGAACCACAAACAGAACTCAAAAACTTCAGCAAGAATGTTACATGTCATCTCAATCTTGAAAACCTATCCGTGAAAATGATCAGACTTCTAATATCACTTAAACCCTTCAAATTCAACTTAGCAATAACGAATGCATTCATTCACAAATCAAAAATGCGTTCTTTACCTCATGCTTTCAAACAATACAAATACATCATCCAAGCTCAACTCACACAAAAGACTGAAACTTTTTGAGTTAACATAACACAATCACAAAGCTTTAGCAAAACCCATGAACAGAAATCAAAAGGGTATCATCCAAATAACGTTTCAACCAAAACCCAAATCCAAACCAAACCAAAATGCACAAAATCTAGATAAAAACGATCATATAACAAAAACAAAGAATGACCCAAAAAAGAGAGAGAACGTACCAGAATGAGCGGGAAAGCGAAGAGTGGCATAGGTACACAGGTCAATAGAGGCAGCGACGGCAGTAGATCCATGAACCACAGCATGTTCACCAAACAGTATGATCTTTCCAGGTGCTCTGCCTTTTACTTCCATTTACTCTCTCAAAGTTTCGGCCACTCCAAGTGTTCAAGGTTTTGAAGCCGTGAAGCAAGTTCTCCCTTCATCCTCCATCCTTGCCGTGATCATCCTTGCCGTCCACCACCTTTGAAGATCTTCTTGCGTTCTTGAAGCTCCTTTAAAAGTGTAACCATGAACCTTAGAACTTTGTTTTCGGTTTTGCTTTCTTGTAACTTTGAAATCGAATTGTGTAGCGTTCTATCTTTTTGGTTTTCTTGGATGATGCGATTTCATGTTAGATTAAAGTATATGTTTTGATGATTCATGTTAGATTAAAGTATATGTTTTGATGATTAATTTCCAATAACCTTGAAGCATGATTTCGTTTTAGGATTTTCAGATTTATAGTTTTCGAAATCTTTATATGTTCTTGAACGTTTGTTTGTTTTGTTCTTCAATCCCATCTTTCATGTTTCGATTTCTTTGTTGACCAACTTAGGTTTCGAGTTGCATGATTGAATTCATAATGAGATGCTAGCGTCCTAGGTCTTGTTAATTAAAGTGGAAAACCTATAATTACTTAGGTAAATCAACAAAGAGAATTGCATGCTCGATTAGCGTTCTAACTTGTGTGTTTTTCTTAAATCAATCAAACTTTCTAAGTGTTTAATGCGTTGAATGTGTTTGTTATTGGATTGGTCACGCATTAGCATAACATGTTTAATAGGGTTAACTATGGTGCGTTCATCTAGTTAATTTAACTAAGGAAAGTAATAAGAACTTATGCATGCGTTCATGGTTTGTTCTTGATTGATTTCGTTCAAGTATGTGTTTGATTCGAAAGTTATGATTTGTGTCCTTGGATTCGTGTTAAAGGTTGTTAATTACATCACACATTCTCATCCGTCCATCTTATCTTGATTCTTGGTTGATTGGTCATTGTAATTAGTTAGTTAGATAATTAGTTTAGAAAACAAACAACTTTCGAAACCCCCCTTATTCCTTGTATATTTTCGTAAATATATTAATATTATTTCTTTGATGCTTAAATGACAGGAGCACCCTCAATCCCCGGACAGAACTATCCCTATTTGCTATATACTAACAATTGACAACAGGGTTAATTTTGAGAACTCATTTTGAGCTCATTAGCCAATAGCAATATGCCGTGCACCAGGACCCCAGCTGACGCTTGTCACAAGATCACCTAACTCAATTTCTGTGCTCGATTTGTTTGAAGCATTCCATAAACAAACTGTATCTTGAATAGCAATAGCAATAACATTGTTGCTGCCCCAATCTAGCAAATTCAAGGAGAAATCATCCTCAAGATCAGGAGCATCCAATTTATGCAAAATCTCAATGTGTCGGGGCTTCTTTATTGGCTGAAGGAGGTGAGGAAATTTGTTTCGGAGGGATCTGTGGCTTCTTATAAGAGAAGATCCTAGTACGGTTCATGTTCAATGCTTCAGCCAGAAGCTTCTGATATGCGACATTTGATGTGAAGCCTGACCTCTCAGTCTTTTCTAGAATCTCCTTGGCGGTACTCCCTCCTGCCACTATATAGCTAGCATAATCTAAGTCTAATGCCTCGCGATTGGGTATGAACCTATCCAAAAATCTAGATTTTCCCTATTCTTCCTATTTCTCCAAATATACTTACCTTGGATACGGCTCCAAGTCATAATCTTTGTAGGGGAATCACCTGCCATAATTTCAGAGACAGAAAACACAATATGGAAGCACTATATATAAAGAAAAAAAAACCCTAAAATTGTAAGCAACAATATATCCAACCCAGAAGAAATTACAGTAAAATCCAGAGGAATGAACAATATGAAGAAAAATTCAACAATATATCACCCAGAAATGTAAATTATACAGTGAAATCCAGAACGAGACAACCTAAGAAAAACCCTACAAATATGAAATTCAACAAAAAAATATGAAGAACTGTGGGATGAAAATAAGCAAAGCCCAAAATATAAACAGAAAACAAGAAGCAATTGGAAACAGAGAGCGAGAGCGAGAACGAGAACGAGAACAAGAGTGAGAGCGAGAGAGAGAGAGAGGCAATTGAAATTTGAGGAGGATTGAACAAACATCTAGCTGCGTCGTATTTAAGCGCGGGGTATGACGGTTTGTCCAGTACATACAAATACGCGTCCCGCGTATTACATACGTCAATACCAATGCCAATAAGCGTATTTTTTACGCGTCTGACGTACAAAATAAGCAATACATACGCGTTTTGTTTTATTAGCCGTTGTAAATTGCCTAATGACGAAAGTGCCCCCGCGCGTTGTTTCTTTTTTTTCTTCTCTTTTTTCTTTTTTTCTTTTTTGGTTCTTCTTTTTTCTTACACTTTTAAACATTTTTAAATTAAATATGTAAATAAAAATGGGCGAACATATTATTGGATCTTATAGGAATTTTATACATCTCACTAACAGTAGTGTTATACATCTAACTTTAAATTATATAATAAAATAAAATAAATTGTGATTTTGAAGTTTTAAATTCTCCTTTGAGCTTCCTAAATTGGTATCATCATCGTATTTCTCATATGTCCAACTTTTGTTTTGGTTTTAGCTAGTTCGATTGGCATCATTACAATCTAGCATTTGATGATTAAAAGAACAAAAAAAATATTACACCTCAATACCTCACGATCATTACTAGTAGGCTTCAACCTAAGTGCCTCAGCTCTTCCATTCATTAAAAACCAACGCATTAGAAAAATTAATACCTCATAAATTATTGTTTCTTTCACAAAGAACATTTCTTGGCCATTTGAAGCAGATTTCTTCCACCTCACACCGAAGCGCGCCCATGGACGCTCCCTAGAAACGCTTTTGAAAACATTGGTTAGGTGTAGCTAATAGTTATAATGATAATATTTTTTTTCATTAGTGTATTTTATTAATGAGATGTAGTGTTGGTTGTCACTTGAAGTGCATCTTTAATTACTAATGAGTTTACTGTAACGGATGCCTCTTGTTGTGGGTCAACAATGGAGAAGAAGTCATGCATGTGGGAGCCAGCTGTAAGTTGAATTTGCAGGTCAATTGGTACTTAATGCATAAATCACAATAACTAAGCAGGACAAGAAGGCTTCATCAACTTCGATTTTAATATTTTGTACTGATGGACTCAGATGAAATGGCAATATAATATGCCTTCTATTGGGTTCAGGTACTACTCTAATTCTATTTTCTGAAGGACTACAAATGTACTTATCAATAGTTCCCAAAGTAAACTTATGCTAATTCTCAAAGTAAACTTCAAAGGTACTCATCAACAATTTAGTACACAAACAAATTGGCAGAGTATCCCCCTGCCATTTTTACGAGCATGACCATTTGCAACTAGTTCTTCCAGAATGTTTAGAAGAGTATCCTTTTTCTCATCTGTCCATACACGTCTTTCTCTCTTTTATCTACTACTTATAAGACTATTATCTTCAGAATCCATTCCTGAGAACACAAACAAAGATGAATAAATATAAAAAATAAAACATTGGCAGTAAAGTTGTCAACATTTAAAATAATAATGGCAATTGGGTGGCATTTAAAGTTGTCAACATTGACAGTATTCTATGAAACGTTTTGTCACGCCCCTGATTTTTAACAAAAATAAAAATCGATATAAATAATCCCATAATTATACATGCGTGAACGTTCAGTCATTAATACAAATACCTGGAACATCTTTCCCTTAAAACAAGTATATACTGATGCCCTGAACCAATCCAAGTTAATATACACTCGCTCCACAGAGTTATATATTACACAAATTTACGAATTAAATTGTCATCACAAAATAAAACGTAAATGCTCTTCAGAGCTTACTACATAGCGGAAGTCATACACTGGCAAAGCCAACAAAATTTGCTTCCTACCCGTTCTGCTGCCAACAAGCTACCTCAGCTTCAGCCACGATTTTCCTGACCTGCAGGATTAACCCATACACCGTTTGAATGGTGCACCGGGGTTGCCAAACAACAAACCTGGTAAGCTTTTGCAAGCCCGTATGAGTAACTCATGAACATCAATCAACAACTCACATCAATCTACTTAAGGAAACACATGCAACCATGATTCCTTCTAACATTCCATATCCTTTCCACAGAAAGGACAACATGAGTCACCGCCGTGACAATGTTCTATTTGCTAACTTAACCATCAAGTAGCAATTCAAGCCTCATCTAGACAATTAAAGAAGAATACCATCGGAACTCTCCTTTAAACTACATACCTATGAGTCTCCAGCAACCTCGACCGTTACTCCCATAAGCTATCATGGCAGACAGACTAGAGCTCTATTGAAATCGTAATCACTCGTCCTACCAAGGACGTGATTACCTATTTCCTGCTGCGACCTGTCACCATCTGTGACATATGATTTCAGACCCCGTCTGATCATGAAATCAAACATCAAAGTCGCCATCTGCAACCTGTCACCATCTGTGACCTATGACCTTCAGACCCCGTCCGGTCTCAAAGTCGAACGTTAAGTAAGTCACACCTGACCTAAAACGTTACTAATATCTAATTTCGGCTTTCCTTATCCCTGCTCACCATCTGTGACCCTTGGTACAAAGACCAATACATTTAAATGAGTCACGCTTGACTCAAAAATGTAACATCAAACATCAATACATTTCAACAATAGAAAACATCTTTTTCCACAATATTGTTTCCATGAAAAGTCACATTCAACAATAATATAAGCATCATCATGCATATTATTCATCAAATACCATCCACAAGAATATATATATTTCACGTAAATATATATATATGTAGTCATTCGCTCAGGAATGCCTACTAATACCAACTATAGTTTGCAGTTAATTAATTAACGCCAAAACAATAATGGTACTTCTGTTCATAAAGATCCTTGTGAGATTTACTCACCTCGAATTCCCGCTGCGTCTTCAACCAAGAACAAAGCGGCCAATCCGCCAATTAACCGTCCAAATACTTCGTCAAGTACCTAATCATAAACGGTTTCCACTTAGTAACGATTCACATTTGATTTAAGTCCGAAACCCCTGTTTTGAACTAAAATCCCCAAAGTGGCGCCAATCGAGGCAAAACCACATCCGAGACCTCCCAAAGTCTCCAGAATACGCCCACGATCGATATGACCCAAACACAAGTCGATCGGACGCTCGAATCCTCACTGATCGAATAAATCGATCAGTATGAAACCGTAAAAATCATAACAAATCCATATGAACTCCAAAATTTGCATATTATATATCGAAACGCTCGTATCGACGAGTAGAAGACATATAATACCAGAAACAGACCCATACATGGCCGGAACACCGCCGGAACGCCGCCATAGGCGGTGGCGCACCGTCGCCGGCCAAAACTCATTATTTCACAAAACTCCCAACATCAAAAAGCTTCATCTAAGCATGCTTGTGAAATCTCATAACTAGCTCGAAGTCAGAAAACAACCATAAGGGATCAAAAACTACCTCACAAGCCGTGAACAGTAATCCAAACTGAGTTGATCGAGTTTTCACGTGTATCCTTCCAAACAACCACCACAGATCGCACAAGGAGGCTGCTGCGAACTCCCCAGGCCAAGGTTGAAGCGCCGCCGACGTTGGAAGCCGGAAAACCAATCGGGTCCAAGAACACCCAACTGCACCGCCTTGCAGCGCCGCCGTGGAGGAGAATCGAAGCTAGAGGACACCAGAGGGACGACCAGACGGAGGTGGCGAACTGATCTGGAGAGTTTTCGTCGCCGGAGACCGCCGCAGTTCGCCGGAAAAGTCGGGTCGGATCCGCCGGGTTCGGGTCGGGTCAGACGGAAAACTCAGATAGTGAAGGTATCGACCGAGAGAGAAAGAGAGAGAGAAAAAGGTTTCCGGAAATGGAAACTGAAAATTATGAAAATAATTTCTGATTTTCTCTATTTATACTAAAACGGAAACTTCTTCCGATAGCCATATCTTTCTCATACGAACTCCGATTCCCGCATTCCGCATGTCCACGAACTCGTATCGACGCGCTCTACAACTTTCGTGAAGGAAGTTTCCCGAGAATCCCAACGTACAAAAAGTCAAACTTCACACGACCCCCTAAACTGTGAAATTCAAATAATTATACGGACGAAAACCATTCCACTTCACATACAATCTACGAATAAAGCACAATAACAATTATTCGTACAACTGGTCCATTATTAATTACCAAAATTAAATAACAAAAATCCAGGTCATCACACGTTTTGTCTATGCTATTCCTACCAAGTGTGGAGTTGCAGCTAAGACCTAAGGTGACAATAAAACCACATCAACAGCCTCAGCTTCATACAAATGTGACTATATTATCAAAGGAGTATAATTTTCCACGCAAGGTCACACCAGGATTTCCAAAACTTCATGAAATTTTAAACCAAGATACAAATGACATAGCTCAGATGTAACATCAAGACTTAGATACTAAATGCATAGCCAATCAAACTATTAGAATGTTTAAATACAACAACAAAACAGAAAAGACAAAGAGCAAAAATGGACGATACAGCAAAAACTTTGATTGTGATAACATTAAAACACCATGCTTCAAGGCTTCATCAAGAAGACATGCAAGGCAAATGGCTTTTCGTGGGCCCCTCTTCAAGCATAGTAAGACATGACTAGAACATCAATTTTCAATTGCACAACGTTGAGAGACGATAACAAAATTATGACTAGAACACCAAAATTGTAATGTACCCTGTTGAGAAATGGCACGAAAACAACATGACTACACCACCAAATTTCTTCTATATATTATTGAGAAACAATACAATTTGTTCTGATGAAAAAGAAGGAACAAATAACATCGATTGATCCATGAAGAAGGTACAAAGTTATGACCAACTGAAAAATGTACATAAGGAGCACAACACAGCCTCCACTAAGAGAGAAACAATTGATACGCTAAAAGCAAGCGCGCAATTTAATCATGTAAAATGTCATCGTTAGTATAGAATAAGTAGGGATCGTTCAAGCCGGGGATTGAAGGTACACCTATAATTGCATAAACAAATAAGAAATTAATATAAAGTATGAATTATTATTTACAAAAATAAACAAAATTACAGGAGATTGAAATTAGGGGTTTTTAGGATTATAAAATCAAAAATTAAAATAAATAAAATAAAGAAATTGTAAAAACACATGTACAAGGGTGGAACGCAAGGAACAAAGATCAAAACCATATCCATATGCAAGAAATCCAATTACAATTCATATTTCTGAAATTTCTAATAGAAAAGGATTATCTTTTATAAAAAATTTGGAAATTTTTTTTGTCATTTTTCCTTTAGAAAAAAAATTTCAAGTTAAAAATGTATTTTTTTAGTGTTTAGATGAATATACCCTCAATTTTAGCGGTTTCTAATAGTAGAAATAAGAACTGTGAGTTAAGTGAAAGACTGATGTAAAAGTGAGTGAATTAAGTGATATTGTTGTAAATACAGTGAGTTAAGTGTCGAATGGGTCATAACTCACTGAACATTTGTGATATTTCCTCTTTATAAAAAAAAATTTGGGGAAGTATTTAATTTTATTTTATTTCCTTTGAAATTATTTATAAAAGGCAAAAATCACTAATAGTCGCTGAGTTTTGACCTATTCGACACGTAACTCACTAATATTTCAAAAATATCATTTAACTCACTCACATTTAACATTATCTCACACTTAATTCACTGTCATTAAATTTTCCGTTAGAAGCCGTTAAAATTGATGGTATATTTGTCAAAATACTTAAAAATACATTTCCAACTTTTTAATTAAAAAAATCTAAATTTATTAGATTTTTTTTATATTTCTGAAATTTCTAATATAAAAGGATTTTTTTTATTTTTTTTTAGATTTGGAAAAAAAATTTGTCATTTTTTCTTTAGAAAAAAAAATTTCAAGTTAAAAATGCATT
The DNA here is from genome assembly GCF_958449725.1 of Rosa rugosa. NCBI lineage: Eukaryota > Viridiplantae > Streptophyta > Magnoliopsida > Rosales > Rosaceae > Rosa > Rosa rugosa. The sequence goes on from NC_084823.1 coordinate 23,061,743, forward strand.
TTTTTAGTGTTTAGATGAATATACCCTCAATTTTTGCAGTTTCTAATGATAGAGATAAGGACAATGAGTTAAGTGAAAGACGGATGTAAAAGTGAGTGAATTAAGTGATATTGTTGAAAATACAGTGAGTTAAGTGTCGAATGGGTCATAACTCACTGAACATTTGTGATATTTCCTCTTTATAAAAAAAACAATTTGGGGAAGTATTTAATTTTATTTCCTTTGAAATTATTTATTTTTCGTCCACTCACTCTAACAGTTTTTAAATGTTTTTCCCTAGGCTTTTTGGTTTTACGTGCCCAGTCTATAGATAGGTTGAGGTCGAGTGTGCATAGGAGTCAAGGAATAGTGTCCAGCGCTTTCATCTTCATTGTAGGTTACTGTTTAACCTACTCGATCTTTATTTAAGTATTTTATTTGGATTGCTCTGATTACCAACATTTGTATAACTTTGTATTTTGAGTAGAGTTAAATGTATTGAATTATTGAGGAGTGTAGAATATTTTCACAGGTTTTGGGTAGTCCACTTTTAGGGAAGTTCGGTCAAATTTTTGGTAGAATTTCTTCTAAGGTGCGCCCCGCAGGGCCACTTCAGATTTCAAGGTCAAATCCGAGGGGGGGGGGTTCCTGTCAATTTGGTATCAGAGCATTAGGTTGTTAGGTCTTGTAGACTTTCTTATTCTCCTATTACCTTATATACTTGATGATACTTAGTACCTCACGAGTGATGGCCCGACTGCAGCAGTTCCCCATCATTTACTCTTCGGTGCTGATGTAATCATCAAGTGTGTACAGTATGTATCTAAATGTCTTTCCTTTCAGTTGCTTGGTTTTTGATATGCTAAAAGTAGCATCCAATTTAACCCAGAAAAATATCATCGTTAGTATATGGTAAATAGGGATCGTTCAAACCGGGGATTTAAGGTACACCTGTCATTGTAAAACAAATAAAGAATTAATAAAAGTAAAAAGTACTATATTTACAAAAATAAAACAAAAAATATATACAAAGTAACGAAACAAAGGGGGGTTTAGGGTTTCGAAAATTAAAATAAATAAAAGAAAGAAATTACAAAAACATATATACAAGGATGGAACGCTAGGAATAAAGATCAAAACCAAATCCATATGATTGAATTTAATTAAAATTCTATAGTTGATCATCTAAGTCATGAGAGAGAAGTTGATCATGTGAAACATTCAAAGCAAATTTCCTTAATTAATTAATTTAAGTCAAAGCACCTAAATTAATCCTATTAAGCATGCAATTAAAATCTAGAAAGCTAGCTAATCAATACATGTCCAACGCAATAAGCATAGAGAAAGGTTATCAACTTGAGTGCACAACCTAGTATGAATAAGTTCATCTATTTGCAATTCTCTTCAATTGATTTCGACTTTTGTCCAAAGCCTTTACTACTTTTCGATTTAGGGTTACAAAACTATTAGGTGAATTGTTAACCTAAATCTAGCACCAATTACATGCAAATCCTATAAGTGTCGACCCAAATAAGATTAACACATAAAAGATATCAATCAAGCAAAATCAATTGAACAAACTCACAAAAGCAACTTAGAATCACAACTTATAGGGTTTAGGGTTTAGGGTTTAGAATCAATTGCCCTAAACGTTTATGTCAACTAGAAATCAAGTTCATACGAATTCAAAACAAAGAAAACCTAAAAGGTTACAAGGAAAAAGATTGAATATTACACCGTGAATGGAGATGGTGATGGAGAGCTTGAGACGTTGGACTCTTGAATCTTGAAAGCAAGGCTGCAAGGCATCACGGCTTCAAGGTGGATGATGGAGGCTAGGAGGCTTCACGATTTCTTCTTCTCTTCTTCTCTTTGCTTGAAGACGCAGAGACTTGAAACTAGAGGATGGAGAGAGAGAGAGTTTGGACGTTGGAATTTTTCTGAGGGGGAGAAGTGTGTAAAACGTCCAAGGGTGTGGGGGTATATATAGGGGACGACAAGGCTTCATGAATCTTCTTTTAATTTTTCCAAGAATTATTTGGATGCTCCACACAGCTTCGACCAATCACATAATGCCATGCAAGCCCTGTTGTGTCATCCAACCAATCAAAAATCTCCAAAATAAAGTCCATAATCCTTTAAATATATTATTGCCAAAATATATAAGGATTTTTCTGATTTTTCTCTTCATTTTAGGCCAAAGAAATAGGAATGAATCTGGACTTGTTTTGGACCTTTCTGCTTGTTGCAATCCCTTGAAATTCTCCAGGAATGTATCTGGACATATTTTTAGTCCCAAAACGTCACTTTTTATACCCCCTTTATATATCTCACGGCAAAAACAATTATTTCACTTAAAATTCACTCCTTTTGTGTCCAAAAAACTCTAGTATACATACTTAGGTCTCTTCCTTTTTGCCGAAAATCACAATTATCTAGAAGGATCTTGAGCTTTCTTGCGTCTTCTTCAAGCCATGTGGTCTCCTCACAATTCGCCATTTTTCTTCATTTTTCCGACAATGCTTCCTAGTTGACTCAGGAGTCTTGCTTTGACAAAGTTTCCTATTTTGAACAGGATTTCCTGGTTGAATCAGGATTTCCTGGTTGGACCAGGAAAACTTCATTTCTTTGTTCAGCTCATTTTTGCAGCCCTTGTGCCTTGCCTTAGCTATTTCCAATGTTATCTTGCTTTTCTTTCTCCTTTAAGCTCATTTCTACTCCACTTGCTCCATGGGACCTAAAAATAGACACTTTTATTAAAATTACTAAAAATATAAACTTTCCTAAAAAGGGATTTATTTAAGGAAATAACTAAGTAAATATGAGGAAATAAAAAGTCACATTAAAATGCTCCTACCAGTTTTGACTTTCCTTTTCTGATACTATGCCTTTTAGACGTCGGCCTCGTAATAATTCTTCACATGTAGAGGAATATGTAATATTGTGCACCCTGGTGGTGACTATTGAAGGAAATGAAATCGTTGGGTTTAGCATGGATTAAGAATTGATAATCATTCTTTTTTTAGTTCAGCAAGTTTATTGAGACTACTTTAAGGTACAAGGCCAGACTTCGATCACGCGCGCTCATGACTATTAAGGATGGTTGGCCATAGATAGGGCCTATTTAAGAATGATGTATATGTTTCAGAATCTGGTTTTGGGTTGAAAGTAGAACTAGTAGTTCTGGTTCCTACGTTGAACCGAGTTTCGAAAGACGTAGTAAATGACATGGGCAGTTTAATAAGCACTAATTTGTGAGATGTATTAGCAATTTTGGTTAGAGATATTTGTAGTTTCAGTAGAGGCTTCGGTATATGCATGATTGAAGAAGTTTCCAGTATCATACATGTAGTAGCATATTCATTGGGCAATGCTAGATAGTCACTTGGAGATGTTATGTCTAGCAGGGTAGTTATATCAAGGAGTTTCTCAAGTTGACTCGGAATGTTATTTCAAGGCTTGATCAAGGTTGTAGTCAGTTATCAAAGTAGCGCAGCGGAAGCGTAGTGTAGGGGCTGGCAAATTCTCCCGAACCAAACCGTACCAACCGCATCCCAGCCGAGCCAAGTGAATTGGTAGCCGAAAACTTGGTAACCGAAGTCTTGGTACGGTACAACCGTACCGACTCCACATACACGGTACGGTAATGGTTTCAATTTTCACATATACATGGTATACCGTACCGTACCGAATACATGTATCATACTCATTTTTTTAATTTTTTATTCTTTGGTCTTCTTCTTTTGGACTATTCTTCTCTCTTCTGAGTCTTCTCTCTTCTCTTTCTTCTTTCTTCTTTCTTCTTTCTTCTTTCTTCTTTTTCTTTCTTTTCCCCGTCTCTTTAATTTGTCTCTCTTCTTATCTTCTTCTTTTTAGTTTTTTATTCTTCTCTCTTCTCTTTCTTCTTTCTTCTTTTTCTTTCTTTTCCCATCTCGATCTTCTGTCTCTTCTTCTTCTTCTTCTTTCCCATCCCTTCTGATTCTTATCTTTTTCTTCTTTCAACGTCATTTCTTCTCTTTCTTCTTTCACCTCAGTCTCTCTCTTGAATCCAAGCTCATCAGCCCTCAAACTTTGTTGCTGTCACTCCCGCTGTCGTCGGACGGGCTGTGGCCGTAGGCGACAATGGTAGATGGGAGGAGGAAGGAGAGTTCAAGGGCGCTGAGGGGTGGGGTTTCAGATCTTGCAGACCTAGAGGGGTTGGGATTTGGAACTTGGTTGCTGGTTTGGGGTCGGAGGAGATTGAAACGGATCTCGACCTTCAGTTTGGGGGAGTCGGCGCGATCTAGGCGGTGGTGGAGGGATGGCAGTGGAGTCGGCGCGATCTGGGTGGTGGTGGAGGGATGGCAGTGGTGGTGGTGGTGTCGGGTGGTTGGGGTTGACTCTGCAAGATCTGGGCTTGCCTTGCCTAGCAGGCTCAATTCTTGGGCTCTGGCCAGATCGTGGCCCAATCTTAAACTCAGTTGGAGGCCCAACCAACCGATACCGAGAAGTTGGTAACCGAAGTCTTGTACCGGTAATGGTACTTCATTTTGTGTACCAATAAGCTTTGGTACGGTAGGTGGTTTTAGACTTGAAGGCCCGGTACCGTACCAAACCCAGCCCTAGCGTAGTGGGCCTTTAACCAACATATAGTGATATGTACGACGATGCGTCCAATAATGGGACTTGTGCAGGCATAGAAGGTAGATCTATCACTTAGGGAGATAGGAATTAACGAGAACGCCTTGGGACAAGACTTTATGCCAAGTTTCAACATTTTAACATGAGAGTCAATCTGTTTTCGATGTTAGTCATCCATTTCCAGTCGACCAACTCTTAGCTTGTCTAGTTAAGGAGCAATACTTCCTTTGGTTTTCAGTAGACTTACTTTCCTATTCAATGTATGATCGTCACATCTTCCGTGAGATTGCCATATTGTTCTCCTTCTCGAACGTTATACTCCAAATTTGTACGTGTGCCCCATTCCTTCTTTAACTGTATGAAATTTTGATGTCGAAATTTTTATAAAGTAGGGAGATTGTTACGCCTTGTATCTAGTTTTATCCGTTTACTAGTCATTTAGAGGGTAAACGACAATTGTCTTTAATTTTTACTTTTGCCTCTAACTTTTAAGGGGTCTCTAAGTTTGACTTTTTCTTTGATCTACTTTTTGAGAAAACTTCCTTCACGAAAGTTGTAGGGGACGTTAAACCGAGTTGGTGCATGCGGTACGCGAAAATCGAAGTTCCTACAAAGAAGTTACGGTCTAAAAAAAGTCAGGGTTACTATTTCGGGAAACTTGATATAAATAGCAATTTCAACTTGCTATAGGAGCAAGAAATTTATACCAACATGTTCATCATCAAATAGGGATTATTTTTTATACCAGCAGCTAAGGTCAATTCAATCTAAATCGATTGAAAATTTCTTCAAAAATCTCGGCACCCGAAAAACTGCAACTCTTCGATTCCTCCTTCCAGCAATTCAAGATAGGTGATGGATATAGAGAATCAACAAGGTGAGAGCTTCCAAACCCAAGTGGTGGCGTCACCGGAGTTGGCCGGAAAACTGAGATTCGACCGGACATACAAAACCGGTCTGCCGCTGTAAATATGGCTTTGAACCGCCTCCGTCGACAATGATCGGAGGAAATCAAGGCCGAAAAGATGGTCAGTGTGAGGCGGAGCTCCGGATGGGACCGGTCCACCGGTCAACGAGAACCCGCCGGGTTTTGGATTTCGGGTCGGGTTAGTATTTGGGTGTGTCTCGACAGAAATGAAAACTTGGGTTTGACTGAAATGATAATTTATGAAAATAAAAGAGTAAAAATTGCTATTTATAGTAGGTTTTCTGAAATAGTAATTTTCACTTTTCTGATCTTAACTTCTTCATACGAACTCCGATTTTTGCATGTCGTCTTCGGACTCGGTTTAATGCGCTCTACATCTTTCATGAAGGATTCATGAAAGAAGTTTTCTCAAAAACTGAACCGAACAAAAAATTAACTTTTGGTCCCCTAAATTATTGAAACGAAGGTAAAAAGTAAGATTCTTAATTATTTACCGTTTAAATGACCGGTAATTAGGTAAGTTTAGATACAGGGCATAACAGTGAGGTTGCTAGGACTAGAAGACCTACATTTAGTTATTATTAATTTTTTTTTTTTCACATGACAAACATTACAATGTGGGTACCCTTGAATCCTAAACAAGGATAAGTACAGTTATCAATGTAATTTGTAAAACAAATACAACTCTGGGGGATTTTTTGACCTATACTAATTAGGTAATTGGCTGTCATATTTTCCTTTCGAAAGGCACGTTGAATACTATGAAATTTCTCCTATGAAGTGTTGAATATCTTGAAACATAGATGAGATATGCTGAAAAATTTAGTTTCGTCCATTTATCATCTCGATAAAAAGCAAGAAATTGCCCTACGGGCTATTTTCATTTCTTTTTTTATTTACTCTCCCTCTAGGCTTCCATTATAGTTCATGTTGGTATATATGTAAAATATGACATGAGATGTATTTTTAATATAGTCTAATGATGATTCCAGTTGGCATTTGACAAGCAAGATGTGAACTTGTTTGATTGATTGATTTATATATAACTCTGAATTTGTTTTCTTGTTGTAACATTTATTATAGAATTGGCTGTCTCTTTGTAGACCATATCTACTGGTCAATGAATAAAAAATTCTTGTTGTCAACAACTCACTCCACATTGTTCTACTTTACGTTAATGCTTTGTATGCAATAAAGTTGTATCACACCAACAAGAAAAGTTAAAATCCCAGCATATATTGCATATATGGAGGTGTTGAGATTATAGTTTTAATTGGGTCTGCTAGTTGATCTATTTTATTTACATTAATGATCGATTTTTCAGCTTTATAAATTTAAACCTCTTTACTAAAAGATATATAGTTTCTACCGCAAGCATGCTGCTGCTCAAATTGAAACTCAAATTGTTTAGCTTATGGGTTAGATGATCACTGGTTTTGGTTCTAGTAGTAGGCTCAATGAATGATAGCAAGCTATCTATGGTTTTGAAGAGTTGTACACAATATTACAAATTAATGTATTAGAGCATTTTTAGCACTCTCTATTTTGGCTCTTTAGCTATTTTAGAGAAAATGTTTATTTATTTTTTTATCAATTTTAACAGTTGCACCAGACTTTTTAGCTGCAGATATATTTTAAAAGTGGGTAGCAAAAAAGATTTTTTAGTTTGCTTTATTTAAAATTTGACCGTTCTGGCTTTATAATTTTTTTTTGTTCATTATCTGTAAAAAAAAAAAAAAACACAAATCTCAAAGAGAAAGAAGTGCTTAGATTTCTTTAATATGTCATTTAACCTTGAGACATACACTAAATAAGTTTATTTATTTATTATTTTTAATTAGTCTAGGAATGATTAGGCGATATTATCTTCTCTATAGCTGTCTGAAAGCGAAAACAAGTTCCCACACAACACCAAAGGGGATAGCTATCCCTTGCTAGAACTTTTGTTCGTTGCAAGAAAGGTTAGAAATTTAAGAGAACGGGGACTATGCTAAAACAAACTCTCACGGAAAAAATAGAACTTAAAAAAAAAAAAACCATAAGATCTAGAACCCAACGATAAGAACCCAAACCATATATTAAAAGATTTGATATGAAAATCTACAATTAGGATCATGATCAAAAGAATGAAAAAGAAAAGGAGGGAGATTATCACACCAATGTGAACTCATGTGAGACGCACCAATCTTGAAAATGCCCTCAAAAATTTATATGGAGACTCCAAAACTAAACTCGCACAAAAGAGAATTATTTACGAGATATTTTTTGGTAAAATAAATGAGTCTATAAGATATAAATGGACTCTTCTAGGTTGCCAAGATATGAAAACTCTGGCCATTTTTTTTTTTAATTTGAAACAATGTTTGGTCTATTTTGGACTTTCTCCTATTTCAAATAAGGAATGGGAATAAAAATAGAGGAAAATAATTTAGAAATGGGCACGGTATTGTGTAAACTTTCAATAATTGACTTTCTTTTTAAGATTGCAGAAATGAACATGTTTGGATGAGAAAAGTCATTTTTTCTTGGATTAAATTCAGTTTAGTCCCTTGAACTTTAGGGCTAAAATCACTTTGGTCCCTGACTTTTTTTTTTAATCACGATGGTCCCTGTACTTCCAAATTACATCACCATAGTCCAAAATTTGACTTTGACTAGAAACATGACGTCATACGCTGAGTTGGCCCCGACATGGGGCCCCACTTTTCAGCATTTGACCCTCCAATAAGGGTAAAATAGACATTTACCCACCATCCCCAATTCCAGACCTTAAGCCACCACCACCGTCGCTTTGACCCTCCTCTCTTCTCTCTACCCCTCCGAAAAGAAATAGAGACTAAGTCCAGAAGATAGAAAGAAATGGTGGACTGATTCCGGTCTTGTCTTCAAGTAAGTGGGCACAACATCGACGACGCCCAGAAGATGCACCAGGAAGCGGGAGAATGATCGGAAGTGAAGAGATTGCGAAGTAACTTGCTGAGTTTCTGTATGAGAGAGAGTTCGAGGAGAGAGAAAGTAAATCTAGAATTCTCTCTCCTCCACCGCTGGTCTCTTAAGCACCACAGCGCTCACCTCCACCACTACCATGCTCCCCCGTCTCCGACGAGTCAAACCCGGCCTCCACTCTCCGCCTCTGCCTCTTCATCTGCGCCGTCCTCGTCTTCTTCTCCAGTGATTGACTTCCGCTCTCTCCCACCGCCTCCGCTGTTGACTTTGTCGGATCGTCGAAGATCTTCCAACTCCTGCAAAGGTTGCTGTTGCGGCGGTCCACCGTTACGACTTTCAAGGCAGTCGGGAAGAAGGATATCGTGAGGAGCAATCGGTCGTCGATCTGATTATGCATGTTTCGAAGAATTGCAGAAATTTCAATCACAGGGTCGTCGGATTTGATGTGAATTTATGGGTTTTTTTTTTTTTGGTGTGGATTTCTGGTTTCTGCTGCTGGATTTTGCTTTTAGATATTAGTGATTTGAAGCTGGCTCATCTGGGTTTTATCACAGGGTGGGGTTGGATTGGATGCTTTTTGCGATTTTGATTTTGGGTGGTGAAGATGAAGTGAAATCTGGTTTTGATGGTTTGAGTGGTGGTGGGAATGCCTCTGGAGAGTACAGAGAGAGTCAGTTTGGGGAGATTGGAAGATGAGGGAGAACAGAGATGAGTGTAGTCGGAGACTGGTTCTGATTTGGAGGAGAGGATTGAGAGCAGGAAGTGAGGTAGGAGAGGAGGATTGGGTTGCGCTCATGGTGGCGGTTGAGCGGGTGTGGTTGCGCCCATGGTGGCGGTTGAGCAGAGCTGCAAAGAGATCTAGGTTTTGGGGTTAGAGAGAGGGTCGTGCCGTCGTGGGATTTAGGATAGGAGAGAGGAGAGGAGGATAGTTTGGACATTTTGTCCAAATTGAGGGCCAATTTCTGGAAAGTGGGGCCCCATGTCGGGGCCAACTTAGCGTATGACGTCATGTTTCGAGTCAAAGTCAAATTTTGGACTAGAATGATGTAATTTGGAAGTATAGGGACCATCGTGATAAAAAAAAAAAAGTCAGGGACCAAAGTGATTTTAGCCCTAAAGTTCGAGGGACTAAACTGAATTTAATCATTTTTTCTTTAATGAATGACAAATCTTACTAGCTAGTTGTTAGCTCATTAGTAGCCTCGTCTTCTCTTTTTCTTTTGCTTAATTTGTAAACTTGTACTCAATCATAGTTCCTTTTTTTTGTACAAACATTGTCCTATTTCAACAAACCTAAAAAAAAACAGAGCCCCTTGTTTTTTTTCGATAGAACAAAAAAAAATTACAAACTAAAACCTCTACAACAACCAACACCCAAATTATCCAACAGAAAAGCTTGACTAGTGGAAAGAGGTAGAGCACAGAACCAACTCTAAGAGCAAGTTCACCCGTTGAGGTCAAAATGTCAAATACTGTTCACAAAATGTCAGATATTGTTCACTGCTTTTTGTATTTCATTTCCATCATCTAGGTCAAAATGTCAGATATTGTTCACTGCTTTTTGTATTTCATTTCCATCATCTAGGTCAAAATGTCAGATACTGTTCACAAAATGTCAGTTGGCAGGTTACAAAATTGACCCAAAAAGTGACCCAGAGTGACATTTTGTGAACAGTATTTGACATTTTGACCTCAACGAGTGAACTTGCTCTGAGCTTGAGAATTATGACCAGTTTTGGCTATGGCATCAACCAAAAAATTTGCTTCTCGCTTAGCATGGCGGAAGAAAGACACATAAATAAGTCTAACAAAGGCTTTAGTATCTTGGTTTAAAATAATGGCCATTTAAAATATATATATATATATATTTTTTATTTTTTTTCCAAAATAAAAAACAGTTGGTTTTAACATTGGGACCATCTTGAGTCCCAAAATAGAATTTTAGAAGTAGAAAAATGAAGTGGAAAAGGAGAATAAAAAGGCAGGATATATGAAAAGGGAAAGCTGAAAGCGTGAAAATTGAGAAAGCAAAAAAGAAAAAGAAAATGAAAAATGTTTATATGAGAATCCAACCCTCAGACCTCTAACGAGAAGACGGAGTAGAGAGAGAGAGAAAAGGGAGAGAGAGGAACCATAGAAAACTCAGAAACCCTAGAAAGACAAGAGAAGAAGAAGAAGAAGAGAAGATCATTGCATTCCAAGATCTCGACTAATCGCTTCGCCGCCGCATAGGTAAATTTTTTAATTGTATTCTTCCTCAAATTTATGCGAATCTCATCAAATCAGCTGCTAATTGCATACATTCTCAGCATTTCCTCAAATCACTATTGTATTGCGAATTGTGTGATTTCTTTCTCAGAACAAAAAAAATGTGCTCTTTGTGCTTCTCTTTCTTTTTATCCTTCCATGCCTTCCTTGAGTAAGATGTAGAAAGTTTCAGTTAGTCTCTTTGAATGGCGCCTTTAGTGTTTGGGTAATCTGTATTTAGATGCTATACTCTCTCAAGTACTAGTTTTCGTTTTGATCATTGATATTTGTCAAACTCTTGTCCTTTGTATGCATTGCTATGTCTCATCGAGATTACCATAACTGCATGTCCGGGTTTCTGCCTCATCGAGATTACATGTGTGTGGTGCTATGTCAAGAATGGACAAGAAATGAGCCAAGTCGCATCAAATTTAGGTTTCATATATACACATTTTGGATTCAATAAAAGGAGTAAAGACTTAGGTTTTTGTTATGGGAAGTTGGTCCTTTTAACTTGTGTTTTGATATTCCTCTTCTCCTTTATTGGTTGCTGAACTATACGTTGGGCTTTCATATCTGTTCTTAGAAGTAATTTATGTTTCCTGTTAAATTATCCTCTCTTTCTCTGTGTTCTTAATTACGCTATATTGTTTACAGGAACTGGGCACTCAAGTATGGCAAACTCCAAGAGTTCATCAAATATGAGAAATCTGATGTATTCCGGAAAGCATCCTTTGCTTCCTCCTAAAAGTCCATTTCCTAGTGTTTCCCCATCGTATGCAGATTATGTCTTTAGTCCTGCGATAGGATCAAAAACTATTCAGAAGCCTAGAGAGGGAAATGCACATCACCAGCGAACTTCCTCAGAGAGTCTTCTTATAGAGGAGCAACCTTCTTGGCTTGATGATCTCCTAAACGAGCCGGACACACCTATACGCAGAGGAGGCCATCGTCGTTCTTCAAGCGACTCATTTGCATATGTAGATGCAATTAATGTTTCTAACATTGATTATGCTGCTCAAGATGAGTACAAATACAATAATATGTTTTCTGCACCCTCTTGGGGAACTCAAGATTTTGACCCTCAGACAGATTTAAGACATGCTTCATTATACTCCGAACTGAACTTGGTGAAGCAGAAGAATAAGGCATGGGAGTCTTCTGGGAGTGCCATAAGTAACCCAAGAAGCCTTTCTTCTGTCAAGGATAGCATTGTTCTTCACAGTTCAGGATCTTTATCTACTCCGCAAGAAGCAGATGGGGTTGTCTCTACAGCAAGTGAAAAGCAAGATCAGATTGAATCTGGCCCACATGATGCTAAAGCTCCCTCTGAGAAAAAGGACAATTCCAATGCTAAGCCATATGCATCTGAGACAGATGCAAAACGCGCAAAACAGTATGTTGTTAACTTGACTATTCTCTATCATACTCATTTTACTTGATAGGCTGATGCTGTTTAGCAACATTAATCTTACATAATTGTTGGTTTCTCAACAACATGCCTCTAAATAATCTTGAATATCTTTGATGTAGCTAGAATGCAACTAATGCTTTTTTACATTGTTACTTAAAGCTAAGGTTTTGTCATGATTCCAAAACCATTTAGCACAGAAAAAGGGAGAAAAAGGCATAGAGTAGAAGGACTAGGGGTACTTTTAGGTTTGTGTTATAGGTGCAGGAACAAATTGAGCTCACATGACCATTACATGCTATGATGGTTTTAGGTTTTTATTTTTACATATAGTTTGCGTGTGTGCAAAATTCATTGATACAAGCAGAAATATATGGATGAACACTTAGATACAAGCACATCAAGTCAATAATTTGTGCATCTAGGGATGAAATTGCTGTATCTGCACAAGTTTTGCCTTAGTTTCTAATGTATGGAACCTCTTTCTTTGTTTGGCATTTCACATCTTTTCTCCCCATTATGATGGTATGTTGGGAATTCCATTTCTTGTCCTTTTGGTGGTGATCAAGTATGGCATCTCCGGGATATGCGTTACAGGTTGTTTATATCTTTTAGGCATAATAATTCCTATAGCTTTATAATAAGACAATTACAAAATGGCAGTTTCATAATTTTTGTTTATATTAACCTTTGAAGATGCTAATCATTCTGCCCTAGTGCTGTGATGCTAAAGCAATTTGGGAAGAGTGAATGATAGAATAGCCTAGTAAGAGAGGTAGTTGTTGTTTTTTTATCATGCATCTAGGTGCAGGTTCTACCTTGAAGGCTCATGACAGTGTAAAAATTTTAGTTGGGGAATATAATATAATTTTAGGTGGTAAAGGGTGTTTAAGTATTATTATCCTCCTCTTTATAGCTAATATGAAGTATTATTTACACTGTTACACTTCTAATATATATAGCTTAGATTTCTGGAAAACATGGCGAAGAGAGTTGAATGTATGCTTCTGCAAGAAATCCTCAGAATCGTTGTTTTTATTTTTTCTTTATTTTACTTTGAGGATGCAAGAATAAGCTCAAGGAAATAAAAATAGTTTATTGCTTTGAAAAATATGACGATGATTGTTTCAGTTTCCTTGTAACTTCATTGGTGCACATGATAGTGGAAACTTGATTCGTGTGTCTCAGAATGGGACTAGAGATAATATGTATGGAGACTGATATACTATTTACTGCAGGCAATTTGCTCAACGTTCACGGGTTCGGAAACTTCAATACATAGCTGAACTGGAGAGAAATGTGCAAGCTTTACAGGCAAGTGAAAGAAGAAGCTAAGTACTGTATTTAAAATTAAATTGGGTGGCAGAACATTGATCCTATGATAACAAAAATTTACTGATTCTACCTGTACTTGTCACTCTGCAGGCAGAAGGGACTGAAGTTTCGGCCGAGCTTGAATTTCTAAACCAGCAGAATCTAATTCTGAGCATGGAGAACAAAGCTCTCAAGCAGCGGTTAGAAAATATAGCACAGGAGCAACTTATCAAATACTGTGAGTTTCTACCTTGACAATTCATGTTCCCATAGTCTATCTGAATTTATGCTTCATCTGTTACTCGAATTAGGAACTGTCTTGAATGGAATTCCTATTAGGTTTTAGGTTTATGAATTTTTTTTTGAATCTGAAGTTCTGAAGCACAGGGAACTGGGAAGGGTGAAGCTCTTCTTAGAATACATGATGTATCTTGTACCTATTGTGATGTCAGAATGACTGGAAACTCAAATGGAGAATTATGAGAATTATAAAGATTTGGATAAACGTGGATAAAATGTAGGAAATCGTAGTATTGAAAGCAATGTTTCACTAGGGGATGCTGTAACAAGCCGAAGGGTTTTGGACACAAGTGCTTAGCTACCTGGAACACTTGTCAAATAAATACCTGGAAATTTACAGGTTCACCAATATATTAACAAACTGGAGATGCTGATCTGTATGGATCCATAACCCCTTCAGAAAATCTCCAGACAATTTCCCGGATCTATGAGGAAATGTTCATTCTGTTCTGTAGGTTTGTTGCTTAGGATTTTAGTGTGCTCAAACGGCTTCAAATACTTATGCTCTTTAGTGATATTTTGTGCCATTAAGAGGTCACAGAACACTGGTAGGCGGTAAAAAGGTAGAACATTTCTGGTACTACTGTGAAAATAAGTGATCACGCGGCTCTTTTCTCTAGCAGGTTTGCTGCAGGTTGGTTTTATATAAGAGCGATTCCCAGATAATGTAGAACAAATGCAATAAAATTCAGTAAGGGATAGAAATGACCAGCTTCATAGCAGAGGTCATAGGAAATCACTAAGATAATTCACACATGAGCAGAGAATCTCAAGAACTTTTTCATTGTTAACTCAAACCTGATAAATGTATCCCTTTCTATAGTCATTGATACTGATCATTGAAATTCCTCGAACCAATTCACGTAGGAATGCTGAAAGAGATGATTGATATGGCAGTTGATACATTGAATATTATTACATTATATGACAAATGAAAATAAAAAAACAATAATCTAGAAATGCATTTGAGAATTGCATATATTACATAATACAGGACAAACACATATTTATATGGTGCTAAGTAATTTGATTTCAATTTATCTATTTATAATTTGAATTATTGAGAGGATGATTAGACCGTCCTCTAGGCTGTGAACACACAAACTCTGTTGAGGTTGCTACAACCTTAAATTACAGTCTTATTTACCATGTAATCATTGTATATCTATGTAGTCCATGTGCTTTCTATCAACATAGATCCTTGGACTCGGTATTTTTTTTTTTTTTTTCAACTAGTTAGAACCTTAAACAGTTTATAATTTGTCAATCTAGTTAGAGAACCTCAAAAGCCATGAATCCCATGTTCAGCTGAATAATTGGTAAATGCTAAACAATTGTCTATTAGTAAATAGTCTGTTGATTGCTGAGCTCTTTTTATTCTATTAGGACCAGCAACTCTTTATGAGTTCCTCTTTTTAAAGTATCTAATCAATCCTAGTTAAACAGTTTTACTGAGACAAAAACTCTTACTGTGGCGTAGAAATAAATTTTTTTATGCTGGACATCAAATATTGGGACTCTCCTGTTGTGCAGAAGTGAAATAATCAATAGACCACAATTTCATAACCATCTTTTTCATTAGTTACAATGTAGAAGATAAAGCCACGTTAAATGGTTGGCTTCTGGCAGCATGTTGGTCTTAAAAATAGAACTAGGGTAAATCAATTGTTTTTCTTCATCATTTATAGAATTTATTGAATGTTAATGTTGCATGGGGAGGAAAAATGTATCCGTTGCTGGGTGCATTTTCTCTTTCTAAATGGCCACATAAACAATAAACATTTTTTTAACCAATGATGGAAGATGAGTGCATATCTGCAATGTCATGAGCAGCTGTACTTGTTATTTCTTTCCCATTTTTTTTGTTATTCAATATTTTGTATGGTGACTAAGATATATGAGTTCTTCATGTTCAGTGGAGCAAGAATTGTTGGAGAGGGAGATTGGGAGGCTACGATCATTGTATCAGCAACAGCAACAGCAGCACCAACAACAACACCAACAACAACAGCAACAGCAGCGACCTTCTTCTAGCCATAGACGTAACAACAGCAGAGACCTTGATTCTCAATTTGCAAACCTCTCTTTGAAACACAAGGATACAAATGCGGGTCGTGACCCTGTCACAGGCGCACTTCGCATTTAGATGTGTAGTCAAGCCAGAGCTGTTGTGTTTTATCTCTACTTTTCCATTGATGTTGCCATCACCTGCCTGACCAAGTTTGTTTCTTCCCTTTGTGCGGGACAAGGCCGAGCTATCCCATTCTTGGCACCCTCCCTCTCTTCTCACTGTGTAATTTGATTGTCACTGTTTATTGTCCTTCTCTGTTAAGTTAATGTCCGTGCACCTGGTAGTCATTGCCCAATGCCCAAAGTAGTTCTACTTAGGGCAGGTGACTCACCGGAGGTGGTAACTCAGAAAAGGTTCAGTACTTCTTCCATCTTTATTGTATGTCTTAATTAGTCATATGATTCATAAGTGTTGCATGGTTCGTTTCTGGCCCATCGAAGATTTCTACATAGTACAGTGATCGTTTGGGCTGAATGGATTTGCAAGGCATTATGATAGGAATGTGTACTATTGTAAAATGTTATAAATGAAATCTGTGGTTTCTTTGATTTAATTGGTTTTAAGAAGGGAAGATAAAAATTTGATTACTTATGGTATCGTTGTTGAAGAAAATATCATTACTCGATAGGGTGCTGATTTATGATTATGTAATAATGTATCGATTGATTAGCATGGCAAATAAAGAAAAGAAAAAAAAAAAAAAATATCTTTGAATGACGCTTTAATTTCTCGTGTAGAAACTGAGGAAATGATGAATATAAGATGACTCCTTGAATAAGAGTAAAGTCAAAGAATTGAAAGTCATCAAAGACATTACCAAGTACTGAAGTTTACTAATATATATATATATATATATATTCTCTAAACTAAATGGAATTTTGCATTAATTCTCTTGATCAAGTACCAGGTAGGTGCACAACAGAAGTAGACCGCCATTTAAACTAGCTAGTCCGGCCATGAATCAGAAAAGATCAGAAAAGAGCCGGTGCTGCTACTGCTAGGAACAAGAAGGAGACTAATAGTAGGGAAGGGTTGAGGTTTGCTCCAATAGTATAAGCTCCACTGGGAAGTGTGGGATAGTCATCTGGAGGGGGCATTACACATTCATCCCCATTGAAGGAAATTCTTCTTGGGAAAGTCCATCCTTCTCTGAATGTGAAAATTCCTTCATCCTTGTGCAGCAACATTTCTGTTTGTGCGTTCCCTTGGTTTCCCGAGGTTAATAGCATATCGTTATAGAATTTAATGCCCCAAAACATGCCCGTATCATCTGATAATCAGTTTATATTTAGTTGCTCAGTAATTGTACTCAAAAACTAACTTAGCTAGGGTGAGATGGAGGGAGGACTTACTGATGTTTCCATAGGTTGTGAGGGGCTGGTAATTGAAGCTGAAAAGCTGCCTGACGCTTTTTAAGTTTGGGTGCTGAACGACCAAGTTCCAATCAGAATAGTTTTTGAGAAAATTGAGATTGGTGATTGTGATCTTGACCCTCCAATACTCCTTATAACTCTGCTTGACATGCCAGTGAACTCTGATGGGGCACATGTGCTCCGAACATGTTACCAAAGGAGGCGCTGCTGCTGCTTGTGGCTCCTGTGGAAGTTGCAACACAGTAGGAGGAGGCTCGTCACCAGACCTGCAGTGTAGTTTCAATCATACCATGAGGAGATATAATGATGTAAATTTATTTGTTAAGCTATCTAGAAGTAAAATGGACGGACTAATTACTTGATACATTTGGCTCCTCCTAGTCCTTGGCATCCGCAACTGCAACGAGGACAATTGACAATGGTGGTGTTGTAGAAGGCAGACAAGGACACGCAGCACCTTGGTGCGCGAGAAGCCTGGAACTGAGAGTAGGTGCAGGTGATGTTCCATGTCTCAAGGGTTTGTTTCCAGCGGCGTCCTTTATCATCAGAAAACCTTGTTGGAGGGACTAGAAACGCGTCTCCACAGGTGTAACCAGGAATTCCGAGATTGAAATTGGTAGGCATTGTAATGTTAAGCTTATCAAAGGGACTGTCTGATCCTGGGCGGGTAACAAGAAAGTTTCCAATGCTCATCTGAAAGGCGGAGAGATACTTGGAAGGGTCTTGGTTCATGGATGACAAAACACCTCCCTTGCAGCAATTGGTGTACTGCATGTTGTAAGGAGTTCCGGGAAGCAGGTCAATGATGACGGGCCGCTTCATGCAGCAATGAGGAAGCTGTCCGGCACCGGAAGCCTTAAACGCTGAGCAATCTCCTTGCTCAACTGCCTCGGCACCACGCATGTCCCAAATCACTTCCGACTTGTTCCACGTCCATTCTAGTTTCCATCCTGGCACCTCGACATGCCTGTATTGTTGCAGGTTGTATATCGATACTTTTATCTGCATGCATGCATCTATCAGAAGAACAATATCTCACCGTAGCTAGTTTAGCTACTTTCATTGTATCACCAACAAATTAAACAAAGCATATATACATTTAGTGAATATGAATTTCATTTTTTCTTTTTTGATGAGGTGTAGGTGTCGACATTTTTCTGTTTAAGTCGCTCATATAATTCATCATTTCATTGAAAGAAAACTCAAAAGAGTTTTATTTTTATTTTTTAGGCATGGAGAACCCATTAAATAAAAAGATGGAAAGGCAACATAGGAAATCATGCAAGGGATGTGAGAAAATCTTTCCTAATTTCAAGAAAATCCATTGATATTTATCGAAATGGAAATTCAGTCCGGCCAAATCAAGGGAATTTAATCAAATGTTTAATTAAAATGTGAAAACTAATTAGGAAAAGTATCAACAGATGGATGTAGTCATGATTCATGCGATAGATATCCAATTTTTCATCCGAATTTTTTTATCGCCAGTTACTTAATTTGACTGACTTTGTCTCACAGTCAGATCCATGAAAGGTCTTGGGTAGGTTAGGTTAAGTTTATAAAGGGGCCGGGTATGATTCCGTAACTTGACGGCGTCCGACAGAAAAGCACCGTCAAATCCCAGTCTGCTGAAACGAGGACGTGAAATCAGAAACAAAAAAACAAAGGAGTTGGTACGTACGCCATGAATGAATGGACGAAACAAACATTCTCAATCATTCATTCAGAGAAGACAGTCCGACACGGATTAAGAATCATCAAATCAAATCAAACAAAGGAGAATGAATTTTTGATGAAAATGAGAGAAATGAAACTCACGCCATACGTATCTGGGCCGCTCTGGGAGAGAAAATCCCAAGTGATTGTTACGTTACCATAAGGATCTGATGGGTCGTATCCATCTGCACCACAAACAACCTCGTTGTCATCGTCATCGTCATCGGTTTAATGAAATATAATCAAAATAAAAAAATCAGAAATATATACATATCTGAGCCAAACACTTACAACATACGGAAATGGAAGACAAGAAGATGATCATCGTCAGAGACAAGGTGACGGCACCACCACCACCCATTCTGAGTTGTCTCTCTTTCGCTCCGCCTAGATCTTGTCTTGTCCGATAATTGATAGGTACGTATATGGAATTAAGGTCGCAGATATGATTTGATTTTGATTTTGATTCTGATTCAGACTAGTACTTTCTACTTTCTAGTGTGGTGGTGTATGTACTGCTGCTCCGTCTCAATACCAATGTAATGTAATATATATATATATATAAGACCCGAGATTTATGCATTAATAATAATAATTATTATTAATGATGCCAGTAAATTAATACTTATGGACTCCAGCACTACCACAACCCACAAGGCCACAACCAATGCATGAACGTTTCTGCAAATTTCTCTTTTTTCTAAGAAAAACCAAAATCTGTAATACATGGAGCTAGAAAAGTACATCTGATTTAATGCATGATATCAATTTTGGTATATGATCCAAGGGCAGGCCAGGCAAGGCTAGGCTCCAAATCTGGAATTCTGCTCTGCTGGAATGGCATGGATGCATTAGTATTAGTTCGCTTAATTATTAGGCAGGTACAACAATTGGAACTTCTCTCGTCTAAACACAAGTAGGTGAGGTGAGTTTGTCCATCATCTCATTTCCTCAATTGAATTCTACGTGTGAAAAGTTTCTTTCCACAATAGGCTCAGTTCAATTTTCAGTAACCAGGTTCAAACCTAGCTGCATAAGCTATCTAGTTCTGCTCCTCCACGGTGTAAAAATCTTTAACTTCCTAATTCCACCTCTCGTTGACTGTTCAGTTCTGTATTTCAGGCCGCTTTTCCAGAACACTGTTCATCTTGAGCCACTTCGGTTGATAAAATCAGTGCCTGAACTTCGTTTTGCATTGAGAGATAGAACTATCCTCAACAGTTTGTGTAGCGAAACTGATGAATTTTAGTCTAAATCACTGCTTACATGTAGCTAAGCAGTTTTGAACATAAAACACACAAAGTATCCTTCCAAGTGCAGAATACATATTGTAAAATTTATGAAATTTATACAATTCTTTAAGAAATTTATACAAATCTTGAACGAGATGATTAAAGTAATCAATGAACTCCATCAAAAGGCTTCAAGTTACTAGGCTCATCCCTGAGATAAAGCATTGACATCCCTGAAATGAAAGACATATTTAAATGTGTTCCATCAGTACATTGATCATGATGCATTATTCCAACAAAACTGAAAACTTTAAGAAGGATCATGTTAGTACTTATTTCATGCTCTCATTATAAACTTCATACACTATCAATTTCCATGAGAAATTACAGTCACCCCAATAATTAATAAAAGAACCCGAAAAAAGGTTCTAAACACTTATTGGAGAGATATAGAATCAAAGAAAAGTTGAAACTATATCTAGGACAATGACATAACAAAGATACCTCAAAAGGTCAATATAAGCAACAAACTGGTCCAGAGCTTTAAATGTCATTCATGCCGACGTCTTTTGACATTGTCCTCAGTAAATGACTGCCAGGAATTATGATCAAGGGCGCTCAAATCATCAAGTTCCGCAATGGCAAGCAAATATGATGTGAGTTTGATAAGCTCCTGATCACTGTCTCGGCTAGAATGGGCCTTCCTGAACGGCTTGATGATCAAACCATTTTGTGGGTTCATCACAAAATTTCTTCGCAGATCGTCAAACATTATAGTGTTTTTTGAACTGTAGAACTGAAAATACCATGAAACGGCTAAACATCACCACATTGATGGTTGGACGAAAATGGGAAAATGCAATACTTTCATACTGTTCATAGTTCTTGGAACCACACCACAGATGGATGTTATGACAGCAAAATTTCGTGAAGTCTAATTTTTATTTTTAATTACCCTTATAACTTGTATAGGCAAACTGTAAATGATTGTATTGTGCCTTAAGTTACAAAGGAGGGAACAATATTTCTCAACATCAGTTTAAAACTATTTTGAGGGAGAGAAAAGAGACAGAGAATGGAGATCAATAATAATTCCATACATACCTCAGGGAATTGAGCCCAGATTAAGCCTAGTGGCTTGCAATCAAAGATTCCACGCGAATCTGACTGAACGGTAATCATTGCTAAATGGTCTAGAAGAGCAGTGATTTTGTAGTTGGGATTGTTGAGTACCCCAAGCTGTCCCATCTTCAATTCAACCCATTTGATGCTGCAGAAAAAAAAAATATATACAAAATGAAGCCACAAGTGTTGCACATCAAATTGTCAAACGATAATTTATATTGTTAATTCCATAAATATCTTTCTAATTTAGTAATAGTAAACTACACATCTGTACTTTAATCTTTCACACGTAACTCACATAAAGTTGAGGAAAACAAAGGTCTATTAATCTAAAGACAGGTTAGCATACCCTCACATTAAGTTAATACACGCAGACAACATACATATGTATAGATATTTTTGAAGACAGGTTAGCATAATTTCTAGCATTAAATATGTGGTCCTCTACACAGTTTGGCAACATAACATGCCAAGACTATGATAAAGATTGAAAATTTGATCCACTTAGTGGCTGTTACTATCATTCATCCAGCTTTTTGGTTCAATGTACATTCTGTTCAAGTGTTATTGCTAGCATTTAGCTTACAGTAATTCACGAGTGATAGTCTGCCTGCATAGGCCTCTATGGCCACTGCTTTCCAGTATAGTCACACAACTATTGAACTACATAACATTTTAACATTGATATCATTGTCAGCTCTTTCTCATGCTCCTACTTCTCGTCTTACTAGTTTGATGCTTTATGCTGAGTATCTAGTGATACCATTATTTCATTATGCAGTCTTTCTATTACTCATTGATGCAAGATGGATAGGATAAAGGAGGTCAAATATTCATTTTGAAGAATTTTGTGACAGATCAAACTGAAAAGAACAGAAAGAGGAAGGTGAAATTCAATAGGCAAAATTGTCGGAATGAACCAGTTCGATATTGAATTGACTTAACTTTATTTTATTACCAGTCAATAGAGTCAAGCCCTATGCAAAATAATATAATCGAATCCGAAAAAAGCAGGGATTATTGGGTATACTGACTCAAATGAATGAGTTTTCAATTGTTTCTATGGAACCTTAAAACTCTACAAGCAGCTAACTGAAAAATGCCAGGATGCTTTATGCATGTTTGTGATAATGAATTAATCATTAATAATAAATAAATAACAAAAGAAAAAGTGAGAACATATATATACAAAATAACCAAATTCTATGTCAAAAGTTATGAAATGATTTCCTAGCCATGTTTAGCGAAGTACATATAACCACTCAAGGGGAAATAATAGGGGGCATATTTTATACCGCAACGTTCAATAAATAAGCCAATAAGGTATAGAAGGGAAAGGGCGAGATTAAGATTAAAAAGTAAGAGCTTATTTTCAAGGACGAGATCATGTGGTGGAAAAAGTGTGGGGAAGAGAGGGTGATGGTAAGTTGAAACTGTTTCATAAAGTGGTACACAGGAGAAAAAAGAAAGAGAACTTAGTAGAGAAACCAGGGTTGAGTGAACATAATGGAAAGGATCAGGAGGGGAAACAATTACTCTTTTCAAGAAATTTTACACTGAAGGAGGGGGAAGGCTCAGAGCGGAAGGATTATTCTCTTCAAGCAAATCTATTATTTGATTGGAGTGGTATGGTGTTTTAGTTCACTTTTTAACTGTTTAGGTACATCGTTTGCATATGTACACTTGTTTACTTTCTCCTGGGGAAACATTTAAGGTATAGATAATTCATCGAGGTTTTTAGGTCTTTCTACATAACTATCTCAGCTTACGTCTTCTCGAAGACAGCTTACCTGGTTGCAGACCATATCATAATATCATATTCCGCATAAGCAGCTGTCAGAAACTCATGAAGATCTACAAAAGACAATGTAGGAATGTTAAGGTATAGATATAAAAAGAGCTATGAATGCAGAAACTTTGTAATTGAGAAGAAACACTGACAAGGTCGCATAAGTTGAAGTGGGTTCTCTGCTGTGGACCGATGATCAAAGAGAGTATAATCAATATCCAGCACAAGCAGCTTCTTTCCTTGACGGCAGGGATTCTTAAGTTCAATCTACAACCCAATGCAAATAATTCTCATTTGTAATTTGATAGGTGCTTTTTGTTTCTTTATCTTTGCAAATTAAATGTGATAGAAATAGAAACAGTTCAACAAACAAGAGCTGCAAATTAAAGAAAAGAAAAAAAGAAAAAGAAGGACCTTGTAATGATCTATACGCCTCCTCAATTTCTGGTTATTAACATGATCATCCTTGATATCAACAGCCTCATCTTGGCCGAGCTCAAAGTCATCAACAATGTCAGGAGAGTCGACGGGATCCACTATAATATCATCCTCCATAGAACTGGTTCAATTGAACAAATTGAGCATAGCATAACAAAAAAGAAGAGGGAGAGAACTGAGGGTGAGAGACTACTGACCCAATCATGGTCAATTTGACTGAGGACTTGAAAGGGAGAGAGGAGAGCAAAACGGCGTCGTCGGCGAGTTTGGAAGGCAGGAGTTTGGGGTACAGAAGCTTTTGGCGTTTGGGCAAGACGGTGGTGAGTTGGCAGATTCGGCGCTTGAGCTCACCCATAGTGTCGTCGCCGCATACTCGAACCGTGTACTCCTTCCCGCTCCACTTGACTGTCAACGTTAGCTCCTCTTCTGCCATCGTTGAGCTTGAACTCGAAACTCCTGCCATTCCGAGTTAATAAGAACTAGGACGAAAGAGTTCTTCGACGCTTTTTTGCTTTGTTTAGGACTTTAGGCATTGGCCTCAATATAAGTAACTATATAAATCATATTGTTGGCTAGGCCGGGGCATTTTAGCCTGAAAGCCCGAAAACTCGGACCGAATCGATCCAGACCTTTAGATCCGGATCGGGCTTTGAGGAAAAAAATACACAAAAAAAATAAAGCCCAAACCATTTGCGTTGAAACGGACCGGTCCCGGGCCATGATATTCAAAAGCCTGAAAGCCTAAAGAAAAGCCCAAACAAATATAATCCTACATTCCTTAGTATACTGTCTTAACTAAGACCCTTGACTTCAGTCAACATTCAAAAAATCGCAGCCTTCTTCTGCAACCCCGACCCTTTCCCAAAATCGCAGCCTTAATCTGGCATAGTGCTATCTGCAACCTTCGTTTCAGAAACCCAGCATTCGCGATTTCGATTCCTAGCAGTTCGAACCCAGCAATCGATTCATAGAATTTCCTAGCATTCGCGATTTCGAGTACCGAGTTTTCCCAATTTCCTGATTTCCAGAAACCTAGCAATCTCTAGCATCTACAACCTTCAAGTTCTTCGATTCCTGACCTTCTTCGATTACTAACTCAATTCCTTAACCCTCAATTGATTCATAACTTACCCGATTTCGAATTTGAACAAGTACCTAGTTTTCCCGATTTCCAGAAACCCTGCAATCCCTAGCCTTCAATCCTTTATGGGCTTCTTCGATTACTAACTCAGTAACTCGAAACCCAATCCCCTTTAGTTTTCCATTTCGAAGCCTCTCTTCATCACTTCAGGTCTTTGGCAATGGAACCCGAAGTAGCTGGTGGTGGCGAGTTGGTGGTGGCTTCCAGCCTATCTGAGGGCGGTGATGATAGTGAGCCGGCAGGTGGTGCGACTGGCATGAAGAGAAAGAGAAAGTCTGAGAGAAGTAGCAACAACCGTTGCAGGTCACAAGTCTGGGAGCATTTTGATAAATTTGATGTTCCAATTAAAGGAACTAAAGATGGGGAGGAGGTTGAAGTCGACCACACCAGCAAAGCTCGCTGTAAGTATTGTCAAACTGAGATTGGTGCTGATTCGAGCTATAGTGGTACTAGTACTCTTAGGTGGAAATATCCCGGTGGAGTAGACTTGGAAGATGGGCAGAAGGTGTTGACTAGTGATGGGAACAAAGGTGTAATTGTGAGACAGTGGTGTCCAGATGCTTGTACAGAAGCTTGTGTTGTGATGATAGTGCTCGACGAACTACCATTTAGTCAAGTAGAAAAGGCTGGGTTTAAGTACTTCTGTTCGGTTGCCATCCCTCGATGGGAAATTCCGAGCAGAAGGTTAATTGTACGCAAATTCTTAGAGATGTATGATGCTAAGAAAGAGGAGCTTAGGGATGAGTTGGCCAAACACAAAGTGTGTTTGACTACTGACACTTGGACTTCGATGTAGAATGTGAATTACATGGTGGTGACAGCTCATTTCATTGATATGGCCTGAAATTTGGACAAAACAATATTAAACTTTTGAGTAATTCCCAATCATAATGGCACCACCATTGGGAAGATTTTAGAAACATGTTTGGTGCAATGGAAGATTGATAAAGTGTTGACGATTTTCAATTGATAACACTGCTACCAACAAGCATGCAGTGGAGTATCTTAGGAAGAAGATGATGAATTGGTCAACTCAACTTGTTTTGGACGGACATTATATGCATGTGAGGTGCTTGGCTCATATTTTAAACCTCACTGTTAGATCCAACTTGCATATTTTGGATAAGTCCATTGCAAGTATTAGAAATGCGGTGAGGTATGTGAGGTCTTCTGCTTCTAGGATAGATGAGTTTAAGATGTGTGTTGAGAAAGAGAAGTTGGACATTAACAAAATCTGCATTCTTGATGTTCCAACTCGGTGGAACTCTACATTTCTAATGTTAGATACAACGATGCAGTTGAGAAAGGGCTTTGATCGGTTAGCTGAAGAGGAAGACAGCAAATACTCCGGTTATTTCGATGAAGATGATGAAGTGATAGAGGAGGATTTAGAATTGGTAGAGATTCTAGAGGATGCTAAGTCAAAAACTCGTAGGAAGAGGGTCGGACCACCTGGAGATGAAGATTGGGAAAGGGCTACTGTTTTTATTAGGTTTCTACGAGTTTTTTTTATGGGTTACATTGAGGATCAACGCAAGCACAAAGTCTACTGCAGCTTCAGCTTTCCATGACATTGTGTCGATAGAGTGTGAGATTAACGTAGTAGCTTCTGTGTCTATCGATCCTCATAGATGTTCCTTAACTCCAAGAAGTGTTGAAGCCCTTATATGCTTGCAAAACTGGCTTAAGAGTGATGAAATCATGGGTCTAGAGTATGTTCCAACCATCGAGGAGATTAACATGTATGAATCCATTGAGAAAGGTACAACTGTCCCTCTTTTCTATTCATTATTTGGATTGTTTTTCAGTTCATAACTTTCTGCCAATTAACTTGCAGATTATCAAAACAGAGCCCCAAGTCCCGCTGTGGCAACTTCAAAGCCTCCAAAGCATCCTAAGGTCCCAAATGCTGCAAGGACAGCAACATCTACTTCTAAAGGTGTGATCTGGGTTCATTTTAAGCTTTGTTTTGTGCTTCTGCGCTTGCTGGGTTCATTTTAAGCTTTGTTTTGTGCTTCTGTGCTTGCTTGGGTGCATTTTCAGGTTTATTGTGATCTGTGCTTGGGTGCATTTTCAGGTTTATTGTGATATGTGCTTGCTTGTTGTGCTTGTGTACTTGCTATTCTTATGTGCTTCGTGTGCTTGTTTGATGTGCATTTTGCCATTCATTGTGATCTGTGCTTGCTGTGCTTACTTTCTCAATGAAAAAATAGGAGATGCTTCATGTACATAATCATTTAGCCAAGTCATGGAGGTAGTCTTTCTATTGAACCATTTATTGTTGAATTGTTTGAGTCTTAGAAGTATGATCTGTGCAGCTATTTGTTTGATCTATAAAATTATCTACTTCTTATCAAACAAAATAAAAGTAGGTGCATGCAAAAAGCCATTCAAATCGACCAAAAGTTATGATTTGGTTGAATTTTTGATGTCTAAATTTTGCAATTTGATTTATTACAGTTAGATTTTCAAATCTTAGGATCCGTGCGCTATCATATTTGTATTCAAATCTCATTTTGATTTTACTTGAGTTATGGTTTCAACAAAATGAGTTTTTCTTCTTCCTAAACGATGGAATGTACTGATATTTATATTTACTTTTGGTTGTTTCTATGTTTTTCTTGTTTCTGAGCTTTTGTTTTGAGCTTCTGCTCTGTCACTTTCATGTGGGCATATATTGCTTCTGCTCTGTCACTTTCATGTGGGCATATATTTGACTATTTGTTATTGTTGTATTTTCCCTTTTGTTTAATAAGCACTACGCCAATATTTGAATCAGACAACACGCATCAGACAACTGCGCACATTTTTTCTGTCGTCTGAAAAACTCAAACTACAGCAAGAATTATTCTATTGTGTATGATTCAATGATTCAATCACACAACAGTTATTGTCAAATGGGTGTGATGTTGTCCGCATTTCTTAAAGGGACAACAGATTTTCATATTGATGTTGTCTAAATAGCTAGTTTCAGACAACATAATAATCGTTGATGTTGTTCCATTGTTATTCAGACAATGGTCGAAATTTGATGTCGTCTGAATAAATCTATTCAGACAACTCTTTTTACGTTGCTATTGTGCAATTTATTATCAGACAATCACTATATTTTGATGTTGTCTGACTCGTTTGGTTCAGACAACAGTTGTTTATTGCTGCTTTATTCTGTTGTGCAAAATTTCTTTAAACAAATGGATTCAGACAACAGTTATTTATTCCTTCTATAGTCTATTGTGCGACTCTCTTTCAGACAATGGATATGAATTTATGTTGTGTGAGTTTTCATGCTTAACCAAAACTCAATTTTTTTACTCAATCCCTCCATCAACCAACAAAACTTTCATTTTGGCCGCCCATTTTTTGGCCAAAAAATTAAATTTCCCTCTTTTCACATAACCCCTTTTCGCACTTTTTATCAGTGTTACTAAAACACAGAATTCGACTCTCGTTCTCTAAAACCCAGTCCTCTAACCTCTCTCTCAGCCCCCTACTCCCCCCTTGATACAAAACTGAAAACCTAGCGACCAGGCCTCGACGCACGCAGATCTCTGTCCAAATTCCCGATCTCGAACTCCTACCCTAGGCTCACCTCCCCATCGTCTCAGCCTCACCACGCGAACGGCTATCTTCTCACTCGTGTTTGCCAAGGCGGCTTCTACCCATGTTTGCAGAGAAAGCCAGCCATGGTCGCCGAAACACCACCGTCGAAGCTCCAATCCCAGATCGATATCACTGAGGCGCGTGGAGTAAATCACTGTTCTCTTATAATGCAAAAAGGCACGCACTCGTCATCCTCTCTCTGTGTCGCCGGTAACGGAATTCAAAAACACCCTCCTATTAGTGTATACATATCTCTCTCCGTCCCCAAATTCTCTTTCTGGTTTTCGATTCGATTCGATTCTTCTGCGCCTTTTCTGGTTCGTGTTCGCTTTTTCGGTGCTGGTCGCTCTCAAATTCTTAGGTATGGATTTCAATTTCCCATTTTTTGATAATTCTGCTCATTATTGGGATTCTCAATTGGAAATTCGATTGAATTGAGATTATTAGGTCTGAATTGAATTGATGCTCCTATCGTTTTGGGTGATGGATAATGTGTTTCTTCGGTTTGGCATGTAGCTCATGTTTTGCAAGGTGGAGATTAATGCTTTTTCTTTGTTAAATTATTAAATTTTTTGATGAAATTCTGGTTCTTGGAGCTGGTTTTCAGTTCATATGTGGCTGTTTCTTTTGGGTTGAGAATAGAGGGTACAATATAGGGTATAGGTACCACCTCCAGGAAAAGGATCATTGTATAGTAGGCATTTGCTCATGGGGAGTGGATCTGATCTGGGCTTGGGGCCGGGACTGGAGTATACATTCCTAATATTTGCTTCTCCAGTTGGTAATTATCACAAGGTAAGAGTGAACCATTTCAACTGGCTGGACTAAACAGTATGAGCAAAACATATTTGAAGTTAATTATTAGCTAGGGCATGTCAGTTGACTAGCTAGCTTTGCTCATTCCTTTAGTAGTTACAAGCTTATTAAAATTTAAGGCTCTGCAGCTGGTTGTCTAATAGTCGGACGTTTATTCTGTGATAGGGAAGGGCAGCCCTCAATTTGTATGTTGAGCATAAAATCCACACAGCTATTCCTCGTGGAACTAGAGGTGTCAAGTCTGTCACCAATTACTCACCTGTAAGCTCATATATGGAACTAATAAATCATATGTTATTTTTTTGGTTTTCTAATTAATAGTAACATATAAGAACTGACAGGTTTGCATGAGCAAAAAGAAAAAAAAAATTGATATATTTGTTGTACTTATTTAATACTTGGTTCTGGATCTTTTAACTCACTTACGTTCATCCACTTTAGCTACTTTTTTCTTGGGTATTTCTCAGAATACTGGATTATATATGTTACTGCTCTGTTTTCGATTTTAAGGTTGGCATCTTTTTTCCTATATGATGTTTGCTCTAGGATGCCAAGGTTGTTTTTTTAAGATGCTAACATGGTCCCAATATACTTGAGCAACACTAACGGAGAAACTAGAGTGTTGGGTCCCAATATATATAAGCTGAGTAGTTTGATAAAGTTACATGATTTATTGTTTTTGTCGAAAAGTAGTAAACTCAGGTTGAATGGTTTGAGTTTTATTCAGTTAATGAAGCTACATTGTGATAGAGGTGTGTGTTGTATGTTTGATGTGATGGGGTTTGATATAGGAACTAGAGCAAACTGCATATATCCACTTCTTGGTGCATCTCTTTTGGGGTGGAGCTTTGTTGGGTCAGGTTGTTTTGTTAGTTGTTTTAGTCAGTTTAATTTTAGGTTTTGGGTATTTGAATGTGCAAGTCTTGCTTAGAATAACAGAAATTAAATTTCACTACTGCACTTTGTTACAGATATGACTGATGTAGCGGTAGAGTGGGCAGAAAAGAATGTTAGAGATAATCCGCATATCTCGGAACTTATTAAAATTCAAAAGGTAGAAAGTGGTGAAAACACCCTTCCAGCAGAAGGATCAAATAATGAGGCATTGGTTAGTACCAAAAGCGAAATAGATCTGACTGAGGATATGGCAAGGGAAGGAATGCTCGTCTGAATACAGGGTATTATGGGCCACCTATTCTTCTTGGAGTGGTCAGGGATGGTAAGGAGTTTGACTTCTGCATGTGTAACCCTCCATTTTTTTAGACAATGGAAGAAACAGGACTCAATCCAAAAACTTCATGTGGTGGTAACCCAGATGGGCATGCTATTCATGATATGGTGGGGAAATCGAAGAACAAAGATCAGAATACTATTGGAGGTATCTCATTCAGTTATATGCGTGCTTGAATGCAAATTTCATGTGCAGATCCAGCTGTCTTTTCTTTATAGATGCTTGTTATTAGTAGATTTTGTGTTCACCATGTTGGTACCACTATTATATCAAACTTGAGAAGGAACTATATATATGGTACATTACAGTAGGTTGACACATTAAATGTTAAGTTCCCTTTGTCTTGTGGATATTATTGAACTTCCTTATAGTATTAGAAGTCTGTATTGGTAAATTGTAGTTTGATGTTGGCAAGTGCAATATGCATAAATTGGTGCACTAATAACTGTCTTCCATGTTCTAATAAGCTATATGGGTATATGAAAGGATAAGCTATATATTTAAACTTTAAAGGATGTCATCTTTGGTTTCAATTTGGTCTATTATCATTTACTTGATTCTAGTATGGCACATATTAACATGTTATTTCAGGATAGCTTTTTTAACTTGGGATTTCCATATCATTGGAACTGATAAGTTTGATAAAGTGAATGTTTGTCTTGCTTGTACTTTTTATCATCAAGTAGTGTCCTTAATTGCTGATATGTTGTTTCCCAATTCAGGAAGAGAGAAAAAAAAGGACGCATCCCACTAATGACTATAGTGATGAAGACATTGAAGATGCTGAGAAACCATCTACGCTGAGGCCAAGATCTATATCTGGAGATGATCTTGGTGATTCCTTCTCACTTAAGTATAGGCAAATTATGGTTAATGTACATTGGACAGATTTATGGACAAGTGCATGTTTTTGGCTTTGATGTATATGTAGGCAGAGTGTTGATTGTTGTGTTGATGTTATTGGGATGAATATTGCTAATGGAATATTGTAGATCTTGTTGGAATCAATATATGGAAAGCTTTTGGTATCAATATTTGATGTGTTTGTAAATGCGTTGATTTGATAGGTTTTTGTTAGATGCAATATCCAGAATGTATGTCTTCTTATCCAATCTCAGACAATTCAATTTCACCAAAAAACCATTGTCTGACAATTGAGCACAAAAAATTCAAGTGAAAAAACTGTTGTTTGTACAACATAACAACAACATCTTTTACACTGGTTCTATTGCCCAACATTGTAAAACACAATGTTAAAGGTACATATTTTGTTGTCTCACTTCATTAACCACTACATCATAGTGCCCAAACTACAAATATGCTGTTGTTTGACCAAAAGCAAAAAAACATAGAGTACAAATTAAACATTGTCTCACTTCAATAAGCAGTACATCATAGTAGCAAAACCATTGTTGAAAATAAACTTCAATAACTGCAAAATCTAGAAAGATGTTGTTTGAGTCGACTACAAACAACATTTTATTATGAGAAAAATGTTGTCCTAAATGACCTCAGAAGTTCATTTTGTTTACATTCTGATGACTTTATTCACTTTGGACTGATAGGAGCATAAAATGCGACGTTAATAATGTTTAAACCCTATATTTTGCTAAGTTATTTCCTTTATCTTGATCAATTTAACTTAGTTAGTGTTTTACAGGTGTAAATGGAGTCTCAAAGTCCAAAAATGGCTAAGGAAGGCACAAGTGGCGCAGAAATGGAAAGAAATGAAGAAATGGAAGTTCTCCCAGTTTGACTAGGAGAAGGAATCCCAGTTGGAGTAGGAGTTTGAAGCTGACTTGGACTAGGAGTTCTACTTGGACAAGGAAACCCAATTCTACTCAGATAAGGAAACCTATTGTGATAAGGAGTCCCTGTTGGATAAGGATTACTCAAGAAGGTTCCAGAAGAGTCCAGAATATCTCGCAGAAAAGGAAGCAGTATTTGACTAGGAAACCTACTTGCATATGGAGTTCTACTTGCACTTGGAGACCTTTGGAAGCTAGGAGAGCTTAAGGAGTATTCATGAAGCATCTAGAAGTGGCATGGAAGACATGTGAGAGGCATGTGATGTGAAGGAAAACCGAGTTGGACTTAAGTTGTGCTTTAAAAGTCAAATCCATTACAGATTCGGATTACTGCCTGTGCAGATCAGTCAACTTCAACGGAGTGTCATTAATCGCTCGAAGCTCAGAAAATTATGATCTTTATATGGTTGGAAAGCTACAGATGTCTAGTTTCCAGAACGTTTTACAGGTCGTCGATATATATTTTCTAGAAGAAGTTATGGCTTTTTTAGTGCACTGAGGTCAAGACTGCCGGAAATCTGCTTTGTGCCAAAGAAGTCCTAAATCAACACAACTTTGGAGAAACCAAGTAGAAACGAATTGGGAGTGCTTTGGACGTCTTCCTATATATACCTTGTGTGTATGACGTTCAGGGGTAGACACACATTATTCTCCACAATTTCGTTTCTCACCGGTTTACTCTTGAGTTTCAGGTTTTCGCATCTTGCAAGTTCCTAGCCGTGCCATCCTCCATCTTTGCCATGATCTTCACTTTGTGCCGCCGCCTTGGATCTGCGTTGGACCTTGGGACGTAACTAAGGGTTGTTCATACCACCTTTCATATGTATTCTTCTCGGTTTTATGACTTGTTAGATAGAAATTTCTGTTTTGATTTTCTTTGTGTAAAACCGAAACCATGAGTTAACTTTCTGATTTTTGGATGCTATTTTGATGTTCTTTTTAATGATTGATGTGTTTGTGTGTCTTTGATGCTTGTAGGTTGCCGAAATATGGATTGATAATCTGATTTTGTTTTATAGATAACTTTTGCATGTTTTTGTTCTTTGAGTGCACGCTTAGGATGATTGCATGTAATTGGAGCTAGTAATTAGGTTCATGCGTTGTGACCCTAATTCAATATGGTAGTAAAGGCTTTGGACAAAGGTCGAGATCAGATTATGCATGTGATGAATTGACTTGCGTTGAGTACTTGGATTTGCATGTTCATTGACCAAACTTTCACTTGTTCTTAATGATTCGAATGCATGAGATCATGAGTTGCGTTGATTGTGTGATACTTGCGTTTGAAATATGTTGGATTAAGTGCGTTGCTTAATTGACTAAGTAAAGGGAAGTAAAATAAGGGACATTGGTTGCGTTGATCTTTGTTTCTTGGTTGATGATGTTCCATGGTAATTGACAAGATTAAGGGATGCATGAATATGTTGTTCTTGAATTGTTCTTGATAAGTTGTTCTTCGAAAATTCTTTTTTTCCCACCTTTGTATAGAAAATGTTTTATTCTTTTATTTATTTTCTGAAAATTTATACTTTGATCTTTCAAAACCCCCCCTATCTTTTATGTTTTGTGTTCTTGTATATTTGTAAATAATTAAAATTAACTTAGAATTTTAAGTAGCATGTTAATATAAATAATAAAATAAAATAAAAATGTTTTATAAATTCATGAATAGTGTCTCGTGAATAGTAAATATGTGTTAGTGTTTTCTAGGAATTAATTTGGAGGTTTTTAGGATTTTGTTTTGTGTTTTTTAGGTGTTCCTATTTTTTAGGGATTCTTTGGTGTTTTTTAGGAAAAGTAGTTAGAGTTAGTTTTGACTTAGGATTTCTTGTTTGACTTGGTCAATAATATGTATCCTTGTTGTATATGGATTCCCTATGTGATATGGATTTGTAATTGTATTTAAATAGGAGTAGGATTTCCAAAACCTTTTCTAACTTGTATTCTCTCTTCTTTTCGAATTGTCTATATATACTTGTATATTTTTGTTGTTCTCTCATAATCCTTTTCTCTCTAATTTCGTGTGATATATGTATGTGTTCTCTCTAACTCTTTGTTGTTTCTAATTTTAAGCATGCTTGTATTTGTAAACTTGTAATATTTTCATAAAAACTTGTATATTGTATCTTTGATTTCGTAAATTGTATATTCTTTTCTTTAATTTGTTTCTCACATGTTAGCACCCTCAATCCCCGGTTTAGAACGATCCCTGCTTATCCTATACTAACGCTCGACATTTTCAGGGTTTAAATTGGCGATGCTTTTGCGCGTATCATGGACAACAACTATTTAGGAGGTCTGTTGTCTTTTCTGGTGTTCAGACAACAGCCTTGTTAGTTCTTGCTCTTGTCCAAATTTTCTTCAGACGACAGAATCTCACTGTTGTCTGATACCTCCATCAGACGGCTCTCACTCAGTCAACAGCAAAGAGGGGTATCAGACGACAGTGAAAAAATGTCGTCTGATCATATTATTGGCGTAGTGAAGTCTGCATAATGATATGAGATGGTTGACTAATAATGTGATCTGCATCTGTGCCTATTTGACTAATAATGTGATATGCATAATGTGAAATGGTTTTAGGATGAACATGGTTTGCTGTATACCATTTGATGGCAGCAGTTGGAGGCTTGGAAGCAAATTAATTTGGTTTCAAACATTATTTTTTACTTGGTCAGAAATGTTGTGAGTCATAGATATTTTAGGATTATTATTAGGAATAGAATTATACTAATAGAATTATACTAATTGTATAGAATCAAGATTGTAATTGTGATTTGATTACTTTCCTTGTTAGTCTAGAATTAGGGTTGTATATGGTTGTATATATAAATATGCCTCTGCATATTGAATGAGAGTGTGAGAGTATTCATCCTCTAAAGCTTCTTGTTTTCTAGAGATTCTTAGTTTTAACTTGGTATCAGAGCCAAGAATCCGATCTTGG
Organism: Rosa rugosa; assembly: GCF_958449725.1. NCBI lineage: Eukaryota > Viridiplantae > Streptophyta > Magnoliopsida > Rosales > Rosaceae > Rosa > Rosa rugosa. Next base: position 23,096,772 of record NC_084823.1, read on the forward strand.
ATTTTTGGTCTTGGTTTATTGTTCGTTGCTTCCGCAGTGTAAAGTGAGAAGATTGTTGCAGTTCAAGTATCATGGGTGGAGAAGAGAGTTCCAAGCAGATTGTGACTTCTGATGTGCAGAAGGTAGAGGTATCTGTGAATCAAGAATCCTCAGGAGGGGGATTTGGGGGTGCCAAGCTGAATGGCACGAATTATCGTACTTGGAGGAAGATGATGACTGCTCATCTTTGCGGTCTGTACCAGATGGGATATGTGAATGGATTGATTGAAACACCGGATGAAAAAGATGTGGGTTATGCAAAGTGGGAAACTCATAATGGTGCCGTGATGTCTGTGCTCTACAAAGCCATGACGGATGAGGTAGTACAATTAATTATTGGGTGTGAAACTGCAGCAGAAATTTGGAGTACTCTGAAGCAATTGTATCTGAATGACTCAGATTTTGCTCAAATACATGAGCTTCATACCAAGGCGTTCATGATGAGGCAGGATGGGCGGCCTGTGGCAGTATACTATGCTGCCCTTAAAGGTCTATGGCTGGAAATTGATCAAAGGCGTCCCAACAAGATGAAGAATGCTGATGACATCAAGCTACACAATGAAGAGAAGGATCTAATGAGGCTGCATATCTTCCTTCATGGTCTCGACGACAAGCATGCTAGTGCAAAGGGTGAGTTGCTCAGACGTGGAACTCCACCTACCCTTGAGGATGCCTTTGCATATATACGCAAAGATGAGACTCAACTTGATAGCACCAAAGCAATCCATTCGGAGTTATCAAGTCTCACTGTCCAAACTAAGCCTTCACCGTCAAAATATGTACCACTGCCTCAACAACTTCGATCCCAACCAAGTTCTCAAGGAGGAACAAAACTGTACTGTACTTTCTGCAAGAATTATGGGCATTGGAGGACTAAGTGTCACCGATTGAATGGGTATCCGAATCAACAAAATACTTGGAATAAATCGGGACCTAACCAACAGGGCCGTACCACTGCTGCAAATTTAAATCAGAACCCGGACTACCAGGGTATGGAGGAAACGGATCAGAAGCCTGGTAATGCTTCAGTATCTTTTGTTGGAAGAGGTAAGTTTGGTAAGGCTTTATTTGTCTCTGACTTTATTGGGGAAGATACTTGGATTATTGATTTTGGTGCATCTGATCATATGACTTACAATAAATCATTCTTTACCTCTCTCTCAATCCCACCAGTGTCCAAAGTAACTAATGCTAATGGTGAAGCCTTTCCCGTATTAGGAATAGGAACTGTTAGAGTCACACCAAACTTAGAGCTTAGGAATGTGCTATATGTTCCTGATTTGTCACATCACTTAATCTCTATTCCTTAATTAAATACTGAATCTCAGTGCTCTGTGACCTTTTTTCCCATGTATGTGGTTTTTCAGGATCTTCAGACAAGGGAGATAATTGGCCGAGGAGATTTGAGGGGGAGGTTATTTCATCTGGATCGGATGTATGCGGGGATAACACCAGGGAAGAAGGCCCCAGTAGCTTTGATTTCGAGTTCTGAGCAGCGATTGAATGAAGTTTGGTTGTGGCATCGTCGTCTTGGTCATCCTTCCTTTAGTAATATGAGAAAGTCTATGCCCTCTTTGTTTTTGGGAATTTCAGAGTCATCTTTTTAAGTGTGAAACTTGCGTTTTGGCCAAAAGCCATCAAGTTAGCTACCCTTTGAGTATTTCAAATAAAAGTCTTGTACCTTTTGAATTGATTCATTCTGATTTATAGGGACCCTCACAGGATCCTACTCCTTCTGGTATGCGCTATTTTGTGTCTTTTATTGATGATTGTACTCGTGTTTCTTGGATTGCTTTGCTGAAGTCCAAGGATGCTGTGTTTCCAGCTTTTAAAAATTTTCAAAATATGATTCATACATAGTACAATGGTCAGATCAAACTCTTTCGGTCTGACAATGGGGGGGGGAATATATGAGCAATGAGTTCCATGAGTATCTTTGTACACAGGGTATCATACATTAGACCACATGTCCTCAAACCCCAGAACAAAATGGTGTTTCTGAGCGTAAGAATCGTCACCTTCTTGAAGTTGCTCGTTCGATTCTCTTTAGTGCAAATATGCCCAAGTACTTATGGGGAGAAGCAGTTCTCACTGCCTCTCATCTTATCAATAGGATGTCATCTAGTGTTCTCCAAAATCAGATTCCACTTGAGGTCCTCTCATCCCATGTATCTCTTCCTTTTTTCATAAGCTTCCTGCTCGAGTCTTTGGGTGCATTGCCTTTGTTCATATTCCTAAAAACCAACGCCCGAAATTAGAACCTCGTGCCTTGAAGTGTGTTTTTGTTGGGTTTGGGACCCATCAGAAGGGGTATAAGTGTTTTCATCCTCCTACCAAAAAATTTTATGTGACAATGGATGTCACATTTTTCGAGGACGCCTGCTATTTTTCTGTCACACACGCTTCTCTTCAAGGGGAGCCATATGTGATAGGAGCATTTTAATGCGACATTTTAACTGCAATTCCCTACATTTTCTGCGCCATTTCCTTGGAAAAATCTCTGTTTGGGAAAGTTTTTATTCTTTGATTGGGAAAGTTCCTTATTGTAGAAAGTTTCCATTTTTGTAGTTTCCATTTCTCATTTCTGGCAAGTTTCCATGCTTCGATTGGGAAAGTTCCTATTTGTAGAAAGTTTCTATTTTTTTGTAGTTTCTATTTTTCATTTTTGGAAAGTTTCCATTTTCAGTTTAGGAAAGTTGTCATTTTTCATTTTAGGAAAGTTTCTATTTTTCTTACTAGTTTCTATTTTCAGGACCTCCGAGCTAAAAAATGGAAATGAACTCACGAATGGAAAGAGGAACTTGCGAACGTCAAGACGAGCGAATATGAAACAAAATGGGCCACACAATTGAGCAGAAATGAAGAAATAAGCTTTCCTAGTCCAACCAGGAAATCCTGCGAAATGGAGGAAGGCTTCCCAAACAAGTTTCCAACGCAACCATGAAAAAGAAATGGAAAAATAATGTGTTTTGACGTTGGAGGGAGACAATGCTTGAAGTTGAAGCAACGAGGCCCAAGAACCCTACAAATTGAATTGGATTTTCGGCAAAATGGATCAAGGCCCATGAAAGCCCATGGAATTAGGGTTTGTGACGCAAGGATGAAACCCTAGAGATGCTTTGCCGTGAAAACCAAAGGGAGGAGAGAAAAGTGGCGTGAAAAATCAAGAAGAAATAAAAGATTACGCAAGAGATTTTCTAGGGGGAAGTTTATGGAAAGAAATCAAGAAAAGCACCAAATGGCGTCTAGATTCATTCCTAGAAACCCTAAGTATATTTTGGCCGAAATAAGAGAAGAAAATCAGAAAATATTCAAGGAATTTCGGCAAGAATATATGAGGGAATCTTCTTGGAGTTTTATGATTGGTTGGATGACACACTAGGGCTTACTTGGCAATTTCTCATTGGTGGAAGCTATGTGGAATTATTTATTTAATTCCTTGGAAAATAAAGCAGAAAATACACGGCTTGGAGACCAAGTTTTGCCGTCCCTATATATACTCTCTCAATGAAGACGTCTGGGGTTCCTCTCCTTTACGTTTTACAACTTAGAAAAATCAGAAAATCCCTTTAGCATAGCCGTGAGTTTCTCCATCCTCTAGAGCAAGCCACGAAGTTCAAGCAAGGCCAAGGAAGAGAAGAAGAAGCCGTGACCTATTCCTCCACCATCCACCTTTGAAGCTTGCTTTCGAGTTCAAAGGATTCATCGTTATTCACCCATCATCATCTTCCATCCACGGTGTAATTCGACCTCTACTTTGTAACCTTTGCTTTGAATTTCGTTGGTTTTGTTCTAGTTGACATATATGTTTGAATGAATATTAATTTCTGGAATTTTATATGATTGAATGAAATTTTCAGATTCATATTATTGTTCTTCGAAAGTTTCTTATGTGGGTTTGTTTAATTAAATTTGCGTTATAGATAACTTTTGTATTTTAATCTTATGTGGTTGCAAACACTTAGGGTTTCGATATGAATGGTGCTAGGTTTAAGAACATGAAATCGACTTTTCGTTTTGTGTAAACTTGAATCAAAGTAGTAAAGGTTTTGTACAAAGATCGAATTTAATTAAAGAGAATTGCAATTAGGTGAACTTTTCCAGAACTAAGTTGTACACTTGAGTTGATAGCCTTTCTCTATGTGTAATGCGTTGAACATGTCATGATTGACTAGCTTTCTAGGGTTTGATTGCATGTTTGATAGGATTGATCTAGGTGCTTTCGCTTAGGTTAATTAGCATTGAAAAGTAAAATATGGGAAATTGTTTGCTTTCGAACGTTTCACATGATCAACTCCTTTCTCATGACTTAGATGAACAATGTTAGGGTTTGAATCAATTTTAATCATAATTTCGGTTTTGATCTTTGTTCTCTCATTCCATTCGTATTTTTATGTGTTTGCATTTTAATTGTTTTGTTAACTTAGTTTTATTTTCAAAAAACCAAAACAAAATCCCCCTTTTTCGTGTACAATGTTTATAAGTGTAAATATCTTTGTAAATATTATACTTTGTTTTAATTTTAATTGTTTAATTGTTTGACAATGACAGGTGTACCCTCAATCCCCGGAATAGAACGATCCCTATTTGCTTATACTACTAACGATATTTCAGGGTTAAATTATGCGCTTGCTTTTAGCATTATCAATATGGTTATTTTGAAGAGACAGTAAGTGGCAGTGGCAGCAGTACAAGGGACAAAGATGAAAAAGAGGCAGAAGAAAAAGAAGTTGACACAACTGAAGAAAAAGAAGCAAAAGAAAGAAAAAACAAGGAAGGTGACGCAACGGATGAAGAAGAAGAGAAAGGAGGAAAAGACAAAGAAGAAAAAGAAAGATCAGAAGGAGAAAGGAACGTAATTGAAGAAAAAGAAAGAGAACGAAAAGTAGAAAATGACAAAAAAGAAAGAGAAGAAAGAGAAAGGAACGTAATTGAAGAAAAAGAAAGAGAAGGAAAAGTAGAAAAGGACAAACAAGAAAGAGAAGAAAGAGAAAGGAACGTGACTGAAGGTAAAGAAAGAGCAGAAAAAGAAAGAAAAGAAACAGAAACGGAGGGAGGAGCAAGATTGCCAGAAACTTCTCCCTCTTCCTCGTCTCTTCCCTCGAGCCAAACTCTCCAAAGTCCTGAAGGTCAATATGAGGTAATATCCGAACCCAATTTGTCTATTTTACCTTCTCGTTCTACTCGTGGTAAGCCACCAAAGAAATATGAACCTAGTCTCAAAGCTATGTCTAGGTACCCGATTTCCAATTATGTATCTACACATAGGTTGTCCGAGTCATATGAGTCGTTTGTGCATCAGATTTCCTCTGTATCTATTCCTAACAAAGTGCAGGATGCTCTAAGAGATCCAAAGTGGTCAAAAGCGATGGAAGAAGAGATGGAAGCTCTACAAAGGAATAACACTTGGGAATTGATGGTGTTACCTAAAGGGAAAAGGCCAGTTGGATGTAAATGGGTCTACACAATTAAACATGATTCAGATGGCTCAGTTAGTAGGTATAAGGCGAAATTGGTAGCAAAAGGGTTTACACAGACGTATGGCGTAGACTATGATGAGACGTTTGCACTTGTAGCCAAGATTAATACTATCAGAGTGCTTCTCTCTTTGGCGGCTGATATGGATTGGCCTCTCAAGCAACTTGATGTGAAAAATGCTTTTCTACATGGAGATTTGGCTGAAGAAGTGTATATGAGCCTACCTCCCGGGTATGAGACTGCTAATAAGACGAATGTTGTGTGTAGGTTGAAGAAGTCACTCTATGGTTTGAAACAATCCCCCCGTGCATGGTTTGGGCGTTTTACTCAGGCAATGAAGCGATTTGGTTACAAACAAAGCAATTCGGATCATACTCTCTTCCTTAAGCATCAGAAGGGTAAAGTAACAGCATTAATCATCTATGTTGATGATATGGTGATCACAGGTGATGATCGAGAGGAAATTAGGAGGTTGCAGCAGCAGTTAGCTTCAGAGTTTAAGATGAAAGACCTTGGTGACTTGAGATATTTCCTTGGGATAGAGGTAGCCAGGGGGAGTAGCAGCATCTTCTTGTGCGAAAGAAAATATGTTCTAGACTTGCTGTCAGAAACGGGCATGTTAGATTGCAGGTCAGCTGATACACCAATTGAACAGAATCACCGGTTAGCAGATTACCTTGATCAAGTCCCGACTGATAGGGCAAGATATCAAAGGTTAGTTGGCAAATTAATCTATTTGGGTCACACTAGACTTGATTTGGCATATGCAGTGAGTGTGGTGAGTCAGTTCATGCATAATCCTAGTGAAGATCATATGGATGCAGTCGTGCGGATCCTGCGGTATCTAAAGAAAGCTCCTGGGAAGAGTCTTATGTTCTCAAAGCATCATTGCCTAGAGGTGAGTGGTTATACTGATGCTGATTGGGCTGGTTGTATTACTGATAGGAGATCGACCTCGGGTTACTTTACATTTGTTGGAGGGAACCTTGTCACTTGGAAGAGTAAAAAACAAAAGGTGGTGGCAAGGTCTAGTGCAGAAGCCGAGTATAGAGGTATGGCACATGGAGTATGTGAGTTGTTATGGTTACGTAATTTATTGCTTGATTTGGGGTTCAAGCCAAAAAGGGCTATGGAGTTGTTTTGTGATAACAAAGCGGCTATTGAAATTTCACATAACCCAGTACAACATGATCGTACGAAGCATGTGGAAGTTGACAGGCACTTTATCAAAGAGAAGTTGGATGCAAACCTGATTGCCTTCCCATTTGTACCAACTGAGGAGCAGTTAGCAGATGTTCTGACTAAGGGTGTATCAGTCAAAGCATTTCATGACTCACTTGACAAGTTGGGCATTCGAGATTTGTATGCTCCAACTTGAGGGGGAGTGTTGTGAGTCATAGATATTTTAGGATTATTATTAGGAATAGAATTATACTAATTGTATAGAATCAGGATTGTAATTGTGATTTGATTACTTTCCTTGTTAGTCTAGAATTAGGGTTGTATATGGTTGTATAAATATGCCTCTGCATATTGAATGAGAGTGTGAGAGTATTCATCCTCTAAAGCTTCTTGTTTTCTAGAGATTCTTAGTTTTAACTAGAAATAATTTATTTGCCTATTTGGTTTGGAACTTCATTTGGTCTGTAATTTGATTAGTACTTCAGTACTTCAGTTCTTCAGTTAGTTTTATTTAAACTTTGAACTTTTGAAGTTGGAAACTTTACTTCTTCAGTTCTTCATTCATACAGTTTAAATTTAAACTTTCAAACTTCATTTGTTAATTTGTACTTTGTAACTTTGAAGTAGCTATGAAGCTTGGATGTTATTCTCTTCATTTTGTACCTTAGTTTGTGACACTGATTTGTATGATGTTATTATCTTCTTTTAGACCCATAAAATCTGAAACCTTGATGAAATTGTGGAGAAAATGAAGAATGTCAAAATTGGATTTTTGGGCCCGAAAATCCGGTAGGATCGGCCCGTTCATTTACGGTCCGAGCCTTCACGGTCCCTATAACTGGAAAGCTTAATTTGAGCCCGGCCCGAATAAAACGGGCTTGGTCTCGGGCCTAGCAAAATGACATGTCGTCCCGGCCCGTGCCCAGGCCTATTGTTGGCGAAGATTTAGAAAATGAAAATACAATGAGATCATGAACCCGCTACATATTTCTCAAAACGTGAAAAATGTTTAAGGATAAGTGCATATGTATCTGGCCCAAATTCTGTATCAGTTGTAATAGAGTAGAATCTCTTAGATATTCTAATCAATGTATAATTAGTTTCCATGTATGATCCAAATTCTGGATGTTGTAATCCTCTATATAAAGAGACCTCTATTATCAGTAGAATACACATTCATTCTCCCGATTTATATTTACTATAACACGTTATCAGCACGAAACCCTAAGCCTGAAATCAAAAGCCAAAGCCCAATAAAAGAAAAGAAAAGAAAAATTTATGGTTAGCCTCGCTAGCCCTTAATCCCCTCTTGTCACCCAGCTTTTCTGCCAGACACTGGCTAGCCTCGGCCAGCCAACAGCCAGTCCCAACCAGCTAGCCTTACTAGCTTGTTTATGCACTCCAGTAGCCCCACCGCACACACCTCAATGCCTAGCAGCCGCATAGCGTTAGCCTCCACTCCCCACCTTTGTTAGCCTCTCTAACACATCTAGCCTCACTAGCGTTTACATGGAAGCCTAGCCTCGCTCGCTCAGCTCCCCAGAGCTTATGACAGGACCCGCCCCAGATTTCACCCTGAAATCCGAGGTGGCCCTGCGGGGTCCACCTTACAGATAACCCTACCGAGAATTGGCCGAGTCACCCCTAAAGTGGACTACCCAAAACATTAACCCACAATAGATCAGAGCCAAACAAAGAAGTGTGGAAGCTATTCGTCAACTATGCCTCGAACCATGTACGCCCGACCTCAACTAATAACGCCTGCAAACTGGGCATTAGAAACCGAAAGGCCCAGGGGAAAGTAGACGAAAAACGTTAGCGTGAGTGGACAAAAATAAATAATTTAAAAGAAAAATGATTTCATACTTTCCCACATTTATTCTCTTAAAAATCTGATGCATGCAACAATAAGAAAACACATTTAGCTTTAAATCCAAGAATTTCAAAACGATAAACCGACTAGCCTCGCTAGTCACAACATTCGAAAAATATATCGTAAAACCAAAATCTCGTTTCTCAAGAAGATAAGACCAGCCCCGCTGGCTACATTGAAAATCGGACTAGCCCAGCTAGTCAAGCAATGATAAGATATGGGGAAGAAGTATCACCATACGAAAGAAGGGAGCCTCCCAGGCTCGGGTCGGAGTGTCCCACACTCTGGAGCATCCCATGCTCTGCTCGACTCACCCGCAAACACATAGTAAGCGGGGGAGGAGTACTAATAAGGCTCGACTACACCCACGTGAGGAACTAAATGACGACCCAGGTATGGTGGGTAAAAACCATTCAAATCCAGTAAATCTATAAGGCTTCCCCATAAGTCCCGCAAATAAAGAAAACACGGGTACGATTCCCAACCGTACCCGGAAATTCTCATAAAAGTCACATAAATCAACAGCGTGTCCCACACGCTAAAAGAATAATTAGATCAATCGTTTCCTCGACAAAAATTCCATTTTCAAAAAAACCCTTCAAAATTCATAAATCCCATTTAAAATCCGGAAACAATTCATTCCCGAAATCACTTTATTGATACGCTAAAAGCAAGCGCATAATTTAACCCTAAAAATATCATTAGTAGTATAAGCAAGTAGGGATCGTTCTATTCCGGGGATTGAGGGTACACCTGTCATTGTCAAACAAATAAAGAATTAAAATTAAAACAAAGTATAATATTTACAAAGATATTTACAAATTTACGAAAATGAGGGGTTTTTGGATTTTTTTGGTTTCTGAAAATTAAAAGAATTAAAATAAATAAAACTAAACAAACACTTATACAAGAATGGAACATATGACACAAAGATCAAAATCAAATTCATAATCAAATTCGAATCAACCATATTATTGTTCATCTTAAGTCATGAGAAGGAGTTGATCATGTGAAACGTTAGAAAGCAAACGATTTCCCATATTTTACTTTTCAATGCTAATTAATCTAAATGAAAGCACAAAAACTAATCCTATCAAACATGCATTCAAGCTCTAGAAAGCTAGACAATCATAACATGTTAGACGCATGAAACACATAGAAAGGCTATCAACTCAAGTGTGCAACTTAGTATGAAAAAGTCCACCTAATTGCAATCCTTTTTAATTAAACTCGATTTTTGTCCAAAACCTTTACTTCTTCGATTCAAGTTTACACAAAACAAAAAGTTGATTTATGTTCTTAAACCTAGCAACAATTATGCATAAATCCTATATGTTTCGAACCACACAAGATTAACACACAAAGGATATCAATTACACAAATTTAATTAATCATTCTCACATAAGCAACTTAAAAATCACAATAATAAGAATCTGAAATTTATTCAATCATGTTGTTATGTTAACTAGAACAACTTCTAACGAAATCAAACAAGGGGAATCAAAAGTGATTACAAGAAAGAAGATTGAATTACACCGTGAATGGAGATGGTGATGAAGAACTCGAATGATGAACTAATGAAACTCGAAAGCAAGCTTCTTAATTCACGGCTTCAAGGTGGAATGGTGGAGGAATTCTCACGGCTTCTTCTTGCTTCTTCCTCCCTTGCTTGAAATCGCAGAAGATGAACTAGAGAATGGAGAGAGCTTTCGCATATAAAGTAATTTCTGAATTAGGGGCTGTCTTTGACGTCTTGGGAAGAGAGATATATATAGGGAGCGGCAAGACTTGATCTCCAAGCCGTGATATTCATTTGTTTTCCATGGAATTAATTAAATAATTTCACATAGCTTCCACCAATGAAGAATTGCCAAGTAGGCCCTAGTGTGTCATCCAACCAATCACAAAACTCCAATATGATTCCCTAATATATTCTTGCCGAAATTGCATGGATATATTCTGATTTTCTCTCTTTTATTTCTGCCAAAATACCTTTAGGGAATATAGGAATGAATCTAGTCACCTTTTGAGCCGTTTCTTGGTGTCCACACTTCTTCTTTCCTTAAAACTCTCCCTAGAAAATCTCTTGGTGTAATCTTTTATTTTCTTCTTGATTTTCACGCCAACTTCTCTCTCCTCCTTGATATTTCACGGCAAAAGTCTGTTAGGGTTTATTCTTTGCGTCACAAACCCTAATTCCATGGGCTTTTATGGGCCTTGATCCATTTTGCCGAAAGTCCAATTCAATTCACAGAGTTCTTGGGCTTTGTTGCGTCAACTTCAAGCCTTGTCACCTTCCAACGTCATGACACTTCATTTTTCCATTTCCTTTTCATGGTTTCGTTGAAAACTTGCTTGGTAAGCTCTCCTCCTTTTCGCAGGGTTTCCTGGTTGAAGCAGGAAAATTTCTTTTCTTCATTTCTGCTCATTTCTGTGCCCCTTTGTGTCTCATTTTTGCTCCCCTTAATGTTTGCAAGCCTCTTTCCATTTATGAGCTCATTTCCAATTTTTAGCTCCGAGGTCCTGAAAATAGAAACTGTTAATGAAGAATAGAAACTTTCCTAAAATGAAAAACGGAAACTTTCCTAAACTGAAATGGGAAACTTTCTAAAAATGAAAAATAGAAACTACAAAATGGAAACTTTCTACAAATAGGAACTTTCCCAATCGAAGAATGGAAACTTTTCTAAACAGAGTTTTATTAAGGAAATAACGCAGAAAATGTAGGGAAATGCAGTTAAAACGTCGCATTAAAATGCTCCTATCAAATTTCCCCACACTTAGCTTTTGCTAGTCCCTTAGCAAAATCACACAAAGACACACACTAAGACTCAACGAAAATTTAAAGACTCTACAAAATAATGACTCTATTGCCCTCCAACTTTTTTGTCTCAGCAATCTCTTACTTTCACAACACCAAGATTAGCACTCAACCAAGATTCAATGTTTAAGCATTCGAGAGTTAATTAAAACACATAATCCACACATGCACAAGTAGGACTTGGTTGTAACAATGGTGATGGGGTTAAGCTTAGCATGTTTCAGACAAGTATGATTCAAATCCTCACAAGGTATATCCACTCTTTCTTCTCTCAGAATTCAAGGCAATGCTTAAAAGCTTATTCACTCATGTATATGTGAAAGATAAACAAAGTAGATCACATATATAGAAACGAAAGCACATAATTTTTTTTTTCTTTTAAGGATCTCATGAAAGATACCAACTGCTTGCATGAATGGACTGCCATAGGTTCAACTCTTGTAACTCATCTCCACATCAAGGGCTGTCCCATCTTAAGGATCAAGAAGGTCTTCTCAAAGGTTGTAATGGGGCTAAGGCTCAAGGTTTTAAGAAATGAAAGGTAAGGATTTATCAAAGTGTCCTAAAAACCTAGCAGAGCTCATGTAAATGTAGAGACCTCAAGAAATCCACCAAGGCATTGCAAAAACGTCACTTCCCATAGAGGTAACATAAAAGGGCCTAATGTCTTCATGTTGGGCTCAATCTTCATTGTAAACTTCCTTTGAACTCTAGTGAAATGGACAAAGAGCAAATTTTCTGTAGTGGGCCTTCAATTCAAAGCAAACTCCAAAATCACTAAGTATGGGGAACTAGAATCCATAAACATATGTTTTTTTTCTTTCTTTTTCTTTTTAGCCGTACATACATTTTTTTTTCTCTCTTTTCTTTTCATTTTTCTCACGGCTTTCTCATAATTTTTCTTTCATGGACAAGTCTACCCCCACACTTGAACTTTCACCTCTTCTCAATCTTCATCCTTAGCGCCAAACCCATGTAGTATGTCTCAAAAGATAGCTCCACTAAGTTCTTAGAACAAAGGGTAAGGTTGTAACTATACTAAGGTTCATGGTTAAGGATTTTTAAGGGTGATGAACGAAAAGGCTTAATGTAGGCTCAAAGGGGCTTATCTAGGGGAGTCCCACGACGGGCACAAATGAGGACATAAATTAATTTGGCAATGGTGGTAATTCCTAGGGTGCCTCTATCCTTTCCAGAATCAGGGCCATGTATTGATATAACGTCTCAACAAGCACAAGAGCGAATTCTAGCATTCTCTAGTCCATTAAACTTAATCTATGGCAAGCAGTCAATCAAGATGAAAGAATAATGAGATCATCAAAACATCGCCAAGAAATTAAGAATATATAATTTTTTTCATTTTCACTCCAAGAAAAAGGAACATGGGCTCAATTATCTCACATGGGCTTTATGAATCAAAACTCATCTTAACATGCTCATATTCTGTACCAAGGTCACGAGATCTATATCCACTACACATGCATGCATTTCTCATATATCTCAATTAACCAAAGAATACCATGTTAAAATCATCTCAATATTGTGATCCTCTTTTAGCCATAATTTCAGAGATATAGAATCATCCTAGACAGTTGAAAGGGCATCCTATGACTCAAAACAAAAACAAAAGCAACAAAAAAAAATTTATTTTTGACATTTTTCGATTTTTTTTTTGTTTTTATTTTTGACATTTTTCGATTTTTTTTTTGTGTTTTTCAATATATGACTCAAGACTAAAAATATAAATCCCTTCCCCCACACTTAAATATTGCATTGTCCTCAATGTAATCAATCATAAACATGCGATGAAACACTTAAGCAATAAGAGATGGAATTTACGAAAATAAAGACTAAAACAAGTAAACAAAAGATACAAAATAAAAGAAATAGGGAAGAAGAAGCAAATCTGCGTTGAAGGCTCCTCCACAGCTACTTCTGAATTGGGTTGCCTCCCAAGCAGCGCTTAATGTTTATAGTCTTTCAGCCTAGACTTGTACCTCCATTTAATCCTCTGGTTGTGGGGCGTTTTGGAGGGGTACAGCCTCCAAATCATGTTCCACAAACGCAGCATAATAGGGCTTCAGGCGATGGCCATTCACTTTGAACTCGCTACCTATCTGTTCACTCTTTATCTGTATAGCTCCATGAGAGAACACATTAGTAATAATGAAAGGCCCAATCCAACGAGAACGAAGCTTACCTGGGAAGAGTTTGAGACGAGAATGGAAGAGAAGAACTTTTTGGCCCACAACAAAAGTCTTTCCACGAATCATCTTATCATGGAAGGCTTTTGTTTTTTCCTTGTATATCCTTGCACTCTCAAAGGCGTCATTCCTTATTTCCTCTAACTCTTGCACTTGCAATTTCCTATGAAGCCCAGCTTCATCAAGGTCCATGTTAAACTGCTTCACAGCCCACCAGGCTCTGTGCTCTAACTCCACAGGTAAATGGCAAGGTTTGCCATACACAATCCGATATGGTGACATTCCAATGGGCGTCTTGTATGCAGTCCTGTAAGCCCACAAAGCATCCTCCAAACGCAAGGACCAATCTTTCCTGTTAGGGTTCATAGTCTTCTCCAACATCCTCTTGATCTCACGATTGGAGACTTCAGCCTGCCCACTAGTTTGGGGGTGATAAGGTGTAGAAACCTTATGTGTAACATCATACTTTCTCAACAAGGCCTCAATCGTCCTATTGCAGAAGTGAGATCCACCATCACTAATAAGGACTCTAGGCATTCCAAACCTGCTAAAGATGTTAAACTTGATAAAATCTGCAACAACCTTAGAGTCATTAGTTCTAGTGGCCTTTGCTTCCACCTATTTGGAAACATAGTCCACTGCAAGTAAGATATAGAGAAACCCATAAGATGAAGGGAACGGTCCCATGAAATCTATACCCCAGACATCAAATATTTCAACAGTTATTATATTAGACAATGGCATTTGATCTCTAGGACCTAGATTTCCAGTTCTCTGGCACCTATCACAAGTTAAACAGAAGGTATATGCATCCTTAAATAACGTTGGCCAAAAGAACCCAGACTCTAGCACCTTAAATGCAGTTTTCTTGGACCCAAAGTGACCCCCTCATGCTTTAGAATGGCAAAAAGAAAGTATGGCATTATGTTCATATTCAGGCACACATCTCCTAATCAGTTGATCAGAGCAATATTTCCATAGATAAGGTTCATCCCAAACATATTGCTTAACAGTTTTCTTAAGCCTATCTCTATGAGCACGTGACATGGTATCAGGAATCTTTTTAGCAACAATATAGTTCACAATATCAGCATACCATGGTTCACTTACCTGAAGTCCAAAGAGTTGCTCATCTGGAAACGTTTCCACCAAAGGGAGAGGGTCGTCTGCATGCACCAAGTGGCTCAAATGGTCAGCTACCACGTTCTCACTACCCTTCTTGTCCTTTATCTCCAAATCAAACTCTTGTAGGAGGAGGACCCATCTAATGAGCCTTGGTTTCGCCTATTTCTTGGTCATCTAATGAGCCTGTCGTTGCCCTAAAACAGCTCCAACTGCATAGTCAGAGGCGTCACACATCAGCTCGAAGGGCAAGTACCAATCTGGAGGTAACATGATAGGGGCAGACGTCAACAGCTCCTTAAGCTTGTCAAAAGCTTCTTGACACTCCTTATCAAAGTGAAACGTCACATCCTTCTGGAGCAGCTGGCATAGGGGTCTTGATACCTTTGAAAAGTCCTTGATAAATCTCCTGTAGAACCCTGCATGGCCAAGAAAAGAACAAATCTCTCTCACAGAAGTGGGAGAGGGTAAGTAACGCACAAGGTCTACCTTAGCTTTATCAACCTCTATACCCCTAGCAGAAACAATATGTCCTAGAACTATCCCTTGTCTAACCATAAAATGGCATTTTCCCCAATTTAATACAAGGTTAGTTTCCATGCAACGTTGAAGAATTACTTCCAGATTATTAAGACAATCATCAAAATTCCTTCCAAAAACTGAAAAGTCATCCATGAATACCTCTATGATTTTCTCAATATAATCTGAAAAAAATACTTACCATACACCTCTGAAAGGTACCTGGTGCGTTGCAAAGTCCAAAGGGCATACGACGATAGGCAAACGTTCCAAAGGGGCAAGTGAATGTCGTCTTCTCTTGATCCTCATTGGCTATGGCAATCTGATTGTAGCCTGAGTAGCCATCCAGAAAGCAGTAGTAATCATGTCCAGCTAGGCGCTCAAGCATCTGATCAATGAATGGAAGAGGAAAGTGATCTTTCCTTGTGGTTGCATTGAGCTTCCTGTAGTCGATACACACTCTGTGGCCTGTGATTGTCCTTTGGGGTACCAGTTCGTTCTCAGCATTCTTCACAACAGTTATCCCAGACTTCTTGGGCACAACCTGAACTGGGGACACCCATTTAGAGTCTGAAATGGGGTAGATCACGCCACAATCTAGGAGTTTGATAACCTCCTTCTTCACAACTTCCATCATTGGAGGGTTGAGACGACGTTGAGCCTCTCTAGTGGGTTTAGACCCCTCCTCAAGAAGTATCCTATGGACGCAAGTTGTAGGGCTAATTCCCTTGATGTCCGCCAATGTCCATCCTATGGCGGTCTTGTGTTGCTTTAGCATTTCCACCAACCTCTCTTCTTGTGAAACCGTAAGTGCAGAGAACACAATCACTGGTAAGGTCTCCTTGTCCCCTAAGTAGACATACTTCAAGTGGTCTGGAAGAGGTTTTAGCTCAAGTGATGGGGCCTGGACCACTGAAGGTAAAGTCTTGTTAGCAGATAACTGAATAGACAAAGGAGAATTGGACTTACCTACAAAGGGTGATGCTTCAAGAAAGGACACATTCTCAATTATTTTCTCTTCACAAGTGTCCTTCAGCTCGTTCTCTGGGATGGTGACGCCATTTTTAGTGTACCCTACTCCTTGTTCAAGTGTAGTGACTAGGGTATCCTCATTCATGACATCAAACATTTGCTGTGCAATCATCCAAGATATCGATCAATAGAAAAACAATCATTAACGTCAAGAGGATACCTCATGGCTTCAAAGATGTTGAAGCCAATAATGTCACCATCAAATTCCATGGTGAGAGAACCTTCGTACACATCAATCTTTGTTCTAGCCATCCTTAGGAAAGGACGACCCAAAAGTAATGGCGTAGAACTCACAGGAGAGTCCTCCATTTCCAACACATAGAAGTCAGCTGGAAAGATAAGATGGTTAACCTGCACAAGCACATCTTCCAACAAACCTCTAGGGTATGCATTGGACCTGTCAGCTAACTGAATGATAACATTGTCAGATTTAAGCGCCCCTAGACCTAGGGTTTCATAAACAGAGTAGAGCATAACATTAATAGATGCTCCTAGGTCTAGCATGGCATTCTTAAATCTGGAATTACCAATAGTACATGGAATAGTGAAACTTCCAGGATCCTTACACTTGGGAGGAATTTTCCTCTGAATCAAGGCAGAGACGTTTTCACTTACCTTTACCACCTCCTTTTCTCGGTTTTTCCTCCTAGTGGTGCAAACCTCTTTTAGGAACTTGGCATACTTGGGGACTTGCTTGATGGCCTCTAGGAGGGGTAGGTTCACTTGTACCTTCTTGAAAGTTTCCAAGATAGCTTGGTCACTTTCGTCCTTCTTTGATTGGGCAAACCTGCGTAGGAAGGGCATGCAAGGAGAAGAAGAGTTAGCAATAACCGAATTAGACAAGTTAGAATTGTTACCTTTATTTTCCGGAATTGCCTTAGGAGTTGAGGACGTCCTATCCTCTACCCTGGACGTTGCAGGGTCTTTCTCATTTCCCAACTTGGTGGGCTCTTGTTCTTCCTCAATCTCAATGCTTGCTTGGGCTTCCTTGGTTCGTTTGGGTTGATCCACGAATGGTCTTCCACTCCTTGTAGTCACAACTGATGCATTCTCCACATTACCCTTAGGGTAAGGTATTGTGGTACTAGGGAGCTTCCCAGTCTCGTGAATCTTGCTCATGAAGACCACAACTTGGCCCATTTGCTTCTTAAGGTCTGCAATATCCTTGGTATAGGTCTGTTGTCCTTGAATCAAAGCCTGTGTAGAGTTGGTCAATGCTTGTGTAGAACTAGTCAAAGCTTCCAACGTCTTATCATAGTGAGAATTTGAATTCCCTGAGTTCTGTTGAGGAGGCATGTAAGGCCTTTGAAAGGAAGGCCCTTGAAATGAAGGCCCTTGAGGACGTTGGAAGTTCCCACCAAGAGGATTCTGAACGTTGTCATTGTTGGTCCACTTGAAGTTGGGATGGTCCCTCCATCCAGGGTTGTAGGCATTCGAATAAGGATCATACCTAGGACGTTGAGGTCCCCCTTGGTGCCCTTGGTATCCTCCTATGGCATTTAAAGATTCCCATCCTCCATTTTCACTGAGCTGAGGGCATTGATCTGTAACATGCCCTTGCATAGAGCATACCCCACAAGCTATTGGTGTACTTTGTCCCTTAGAATTGACAACTTGGTTCATGAGGAGAGTGAGCTTATTGAGTTGGTCTTCAATGGCAGTATTCTTGCTCACTTCATGCACCCTACGAATAGGATGTCCTATACCCTCATATTGTTGGGTGTTTAAGGCACGGTTTGCTATAAGTTCTTTTCCAGCAGCAGGTGACTTATCCACAAAAGCTCCTCCAGCTGCAGCATCAAGCATTTGCCTTTCTAAAGGTAGGAGTCCTTCATAAAAGCATGTTAGGAGGTTCTCATCCTTCATCTGATGTTGAGGACATTGTTTAAGTAAGGAATTGAACCTCTCATAGTAGGCACCATAGGACTCATCTTGAGCTTGCTCAATCCCACTTAGCTTCTTCCTGAGTGTTATGACCTTCGAAGCTGGGAAGTACTTCTCCAAGAAAGCCTTCATCATTGTGTCCCATGAAGTGATACGTCCAGCAGGAAGCTCATATAGCCAATCTTTGGCTCTGTCAGCTAGGGAGAAAGGAAATGCCTTCATCTTAAGAATGTTCTCATCCGCTCCTTGTGGTTGCATGTTTGCACACACATACTGGAATTCTCTGAGATGCTTGTTGGCGTCCTCCATATTAAGGCCATGGAACATAGGCAGCTTGTGCAATAGTCCACTCTTCAGCTCAAACTCTGCATTCCTTCCTGCAGCAGGGGCAGGGTATACAATACTCGTAGGAAGTCCTCCTTGAACCACTGATGTGGAGAGTTCCCTAATAGATGCCATTCCTTCTTCCTTGTCTTCTTCAGGTGGTGGTGAAGGAGGTGGTGTACAGTTGGACGAAACCACAGGTGAAGGTGAACGTGAAGGAGGAGATGGAGTAGGTGTAGGTGATGTGGACTCCTCAGAAGAATAGATCCTCTTCCCTTGCTTGTTAAATGTGTATTCTTTGAATTGCAAAGGAGAAGGTCTTCTGTATTCAAGTTGAGGAGGATTCGACAAACGAGCAAGTCTTTCTTCAATCTCTTGTTTGCTAGGGATTTTAGAAGGCTCGGACATTCATGGAAATCCTGAACAACATTAAAAGTTACACAAGTTAGTAAATTACAAAATACAAGAGATACAAGTTAATACTTTGTACAAGAAAACGTCACTATTCATTATGCAACAAAAGAGAAACGTAAAAAGTTTGTACAAGTAAGAAAAGTATAAAACAAACCAATTTACACGTGAAGGTATGTACAAGTATTTTATTTTTACATGGAATTGTCATAAACATAGTTAATATCTCAATTGATTCCAAGTTGTAAGTCGAGCCCAATAGAAACCACTACTATTGGTGAGCTACGATATAGGGATAGTCGCCTAGACATAAGTCTCTTTCCTTTGTTTCAGAAGGCCAGATATCCAGATTAAGAGGTAAGTGAGAGGGAGGACTCATTTTGGTGATACTACGGAGGCTACTCCCTCATTGAGGTTTACGCCCCTATTGGCTACTTCCACATTGTGGTTTACGCACAGTCTATAGTATCTCTGAGATCCAATTTGAACCCATCACCCAGAGTCTCAACCGAAGACACCATCTGTAACGCCCCTTACTCAGCTTGGAAATTAACTCATGTGTTAGACTGTTCTCCAAGTGCTAATAGAGGCCGCCCTCAACCTCATAAGACCTTAAGAAGGTACGAATGAAGGGTTAAGGCCAATATTAACAAAAGGGCCCTTGTCTACTCATACGATTTTACACACTCACAACAATTAAGTAATTAACGAAATTCATAACTCCATTTTTACTAAATTTCTTTACAAGTAAAATTAGACAAATTATGTACCAAATTTTTCACACAAAACACATGTACAAAACGTCACACATTACAACCTTTGATTTTCCTTTTCTATTTTTTTTTTCTTTTCGTTTTATTTTCTCTTTTTGATTTTACAATTATTTTCAACACTTAGGTACGGGAACAGGGAATCTTGGTGTGCAATGGGACTGAAACAGCTACCCTTTTCCAAGATTATGTTTAATCCAATATACCTTAGTATTTCACAACATTTTCTTACATTTTCTTTTGTCATAAATATTATTGATATCAAATCTAATTCCAAGCGGTAAATCAAGTGGACGTGCGGCCCAAGTATAGTCGTCTAGACACAAAGTCCCTCCTACATCCTTTGGGCAACCTTACTGAAATGGCCAGGTAGGGGAGGGTGAACACAAGAGGTAGGATCCATTTTGGCACAGGCTACTCCCACATAGTGGTTTACGCCCATTTGTAAGCACTTCTGAATCCAGAACCCGTTATGAACGTTGTCCCCTTCCTAGACACCATCTTACATAGGCTATACTTACTTGGATGTAAAAGATCCTAAGTGTGAAGACAGTTCAATGAATGTTAATAAAGGCCGCCCTCAACCTTAAGGGACCTGAACTAGATACCAATAAGGGGTTTAGGCCAATATTAATAAACACGACTTCACCTATTCCTTCTTTAATTTACAACTCACAATTAAACTCGTGTTCAATAATATAAATAACAACCTAAGTAATTAATTAACTAAATTTTGAAACTTACTAACAATTAACAAGTAATTTTTTTTTTTTTCGATCACAATATAAACAAAACAAAACAAATATTCACAATGTGACAAATGATTTTTCAATCCCCGGCAACGGCGCCAAAAATTGATTCGCTAAAAGCAAGCGCATAATTTAACCCTAAAAATATCATTAGTAGTATAAGCAAGTAGGGATCGTTCTATTCCGGGGATTGAGGGTACACCTATCATTGTCAAACAAATAAAGAATTAAAATTAAAACAAACTATAATATTTACAAAGATATTTACAAATTTACGAAAATGAGGGGGTTTTTGGATTTTTTTGGTTTCTGAAAATTAAAAGAATTAAAATAAATAAAACTAAACAAACACTTATACAAGAATGGAACATATGACACAAAGATCAAAATCAAATTCATAATCAAATTCGAGTCAACCATATTATTGTTCATCTTAAGTCATGAGAAGGAGTTGATCATGTGAAACGTTAGAAAGCAAACGATTTCCCATATTTTACTTTTCAATGCTAATTAATCTAAATGAAAGCACAAAGACTAATCCTATCAAACATGCATTCAAGCTCTAGAAAGCTAGACAATCATAACATGTTAGACGCATGAAACACATAGAAAGGCTATCAACTCAAGTGTGCAACTTAGTATGAAAAAGTCCACCTAATTGCAATCCTTTTTAATTAAACTCGATTTTTGTCCAAAACCTTTACTTCTTCGATTCAAGTTTACACAAAACAAAAAGTTGATTTATGTTCTTAAACCTAGCAGCAATTATGCATAAATCCTATATGTTTCGAACCACACAAGATTAACACACAAAGGATATCAATTACACAAATTTAATTAATCATTCTCACATAAGCAACTTAAAAATCACAATAATAAGAATCTGAAATTTATTCAATCATGTTGTTATGTTAACTAGAACAAATTCTAACGAAATCAAACAAGGGGAATCAAAAGTGATTACAAGAAAGAAGATTGAATTACACCGTGAATGGAGATGGTGATGAAGAACTCGAATGATGAACTAATGAAACTCGAAAGCAAGCTTCTTAATTCACGGCTTCAAGGTGGAATGGTGGAGGAATTCTCACGGCTTCTTCTTGCTTCTTCCTCCCTTGCTTGAAATCGCAGAAGATGAACTAGAGAATGGTGAGAGCTTTCGTGTATAAAGTAATTTCTGAATTAGGGGCTGTCTTTGACGTCTTGGGAAGAGAGATATATATAGGGAGCGGCAAGACTTGATCTCCAAGCCGTGATATTCATTTGTTTTCCATGGAATTAATTAAATAATTCCACATAGCTTCCACCAATGAAGAATTGCCAAGTAGGCCCTAGTGTGTCATCCAACCAATCACAAAACTCCAATATGATTCCCTAATATATTCTTGCCGAAATTGCATGGATATATTCTGATTTTCTCTCTTTTATTTCTGCCAAAATACCTTTAGGGAATATAGGAATGAATCTAGTCACCTTTTGAGCCGTTTCTTGGTGTCCACACTTCTTCTTTCCTTAAAACTCTCCCTAGAAAATCTCTTGGTGTAATCTTTTATTTTCTTCTTGATTTTCACGCCAACTTCTCTCTCCTCCTTGATATTTCACGGCAAAAGTCTCTTAGGGTTTATTCTTTGCGTCACAAACCCTAATTCCATGGGCTTTTATGGGCCTTGATCCATTTTGCCGAAAGTCCAATTCAATTCACAGAGTTCTTGGGCTTTGTTGCGTCAACTTCAAGCCTTGTCACCTTCCAACGTCATGACACTTCATTTTTCCATTTCCCTTTCATGGTTTCGTTGAAAACTTGCTTGGTAAGCTCTCCTCCTTTTCGCAGGGTTTCCTGGTTGAAGCAGGAAAACTTCTTTTCTTCATTTCTGCTCATTTCTGTGCCCCTTTGTGTCTCATTTTTGCTCCCCTTAACGTTTGCAAGCTCCTCTTTCCATTTATGAGCTCATTTCCACTTTTTAGCTCCGAGGTCCTGAAAATAGAAACTGCTAATGAAGAATAGAAACTTTCCTAAAATGAAAAACGGAAACTTTCCTAAACTGAAATGGGAAACTTTCTAAAAATGAAAAATAGAAACTACAAAATGGAAACTTTCCTAAACAGAGTTTTATTAAGGAAATAACGCAGAAAATGTGGGAAAATGCAGTTAAAACGTCGCATTGAAATGCTCCTATCATTTATAATATTTCATAAATCTCAAAACCCAATCAAATCCGAAATCACTTCATAATCCGAAAACCAAAATCACTACCGATAGCAAATCATCATATGCTCTAAATATAAAAGATGATAATTAAATAAAGCATTACTTTAGAGAAATAAATGCATGCATCAATATTCAAAATCAAATGTCCACTCACAGTACTGGTTGGCGACCACGCAAACGAGTTCCTTCGTCAAGCGATAGCTTGATATATCGTCCTGTACACAAGTACACTTCCATAAACGACAATTCGAATAAATAATTACGAACCTAAACGAAACCCGAAAATCCCTATCTCCATTACTTCTCAGATTCAACCCAAATCACACCCATAACACCAATTCCTCGATTTACATATTCCACAACGAAAACAAGGGAAATCCGACGGCCGGATTTACCACAATTCAATCACAAAACTCCGAACTTCGGAAAATCACAAACAATTCCAAACTCCTCCAAAATTCACCAAACTTCACATACAAGCTCTACAACAATTATAGGATTTAATTAGCAGAAAAATTGAAATTAAAAAGCTGCCCTAAGCACCGCCACCAACTCCAATGGCCACCAAAATTTGGCAATTGCACCTCCTCAACACACCCATTAATTTTCTCAACTGTGACAAAGTCAGAAAATGAGTAGAAGTACCTCAACAATTAAGGAGAAGGTTGAACCCGAATTGTGAATAGTAACCTCAAACTTCAAACCATCGATTCTTCCTTCTCGGGTCAAATCGCTGTAAAAGGTTCGGGGAGCATCATCTACGTCTCAAGCCGCTTCCAATGGACGAAGGTTTGTGGCCGGAGGTGGCCAGAATCGAAAGAAATCGGCGTTGACTCAAACTGCTACAGTAAACTTTCAAGGCTCGATGCGTCGTTTTCTGGCCAAGACACCGTGAATTGTCACCGTAGGGAGGTTGGGTAGGAGTAGAGGAGTCGACCGGTGCTAGTTGTTCGTCCCCAGGTGGCCGGAGTTGCAGAGAGCGCCGAGGAGAGAGAGAAAATGCGGGAGAAAGGAGAGAGAGAAGAAGAAATTGAAAACTTACCGACCTCAGTAACTTTTTCAAATTTATACTATCTACTATGAACAGTAATTTTTGTATTTCGCTTACAACTTTCATGAATAACATTTTCTCAAATTTTGACCCGAACAAAAAGTCAACTTTTAGGGCCACTAAAAGTACTGAAACGACAGTAAAAGTAAAAGTAAAGATCGTTTACCGTCCAAATGACTAGTAAACCGATGAATTCAGGTTCGGGACGTTACAGCTTAGCTAGCCTCGCAAGCAGCCTCCAGCTAGCCCAGCCAGAAGACAGCCCGCCCGGCCAGAAGCATCCAGCCCCAGCGGCCAAGCACTAGCCAACGACTGGCCACCGCCGGCAACTTTTTCCTGCCATCTTCCAGCCGGTTTTCCTGCAAGCCTATTTTGAGGTAATGTTTCATTACAGTTTCGGCTTTCGTTTACTTTTCTGTAATTTCTTTTCTTCAAAGACTTGCAACCTCCCTTCTTCTACCTCCTACTTTCTTTCTTCGTGGGATTCTTAAGCTGAACTGTGAGGGTCCGTGCTATTTCCAAACTTTAGTTTGTTGAGTTCTCCAAACTTATGTGTGTTAAGACTTTTATGATCGACCACTACATCATTATTTCGATGTAATCCAATATCTCTTGGAATCGAGTTTCTTAGGAGTGATTATGCTCAGAAATTCATATTGTTTTCATGGTAGCTTTAAGCTCCGAAGTTAACACTTTTCTCTTGTTCTTTTTTCGGATGAGTTACCTGAACAAGCTGGACTTTGCACCAATGGGAACAATTGGCACCATATATCATAAGTGGGTCCGTGATGTCCGCCAACACATCAAGGCTCAAGGGTTCCTACCAATGATCTAAGAACCTAGCACTGATGTGCTTACAGAAGTTACTGCTAATGCTTTGGGCGCGAATGTCGCCAAAGCCATCATTCTGATGACACGTCATATTGATGAGTCCCTTGAATTCAAGTATCTAAATGAAGAAGATCCTAGATGGCTGTGGTTCTCACTCAAAGAGCGCTTTGGGAATGTTCTTGACTCCCTACTTCCAGATTTAGAAGTGAGATAGCAAAATCTCCTCTTCTGTAATTACAAGTCTGTATTTCACTACAATTCGGAAGCACTTCGCATCAAATTTTTGATGGAATTTTGTGGTAAAGACATCACAGATGCTATGTTGATTGAGAGAACTCTCTCCACCTTCCCCGTCTCTGCAATGTTGGTTGCCAAAAACTATCGCATTGAAGTGAATGTAAGACATCACAAGGTTTCACAAGCTCATTTGAGCCATGTCTATTGCTGAAAAGCATGATAGCATCCTCGTGAAGAACTATAATTTGAGACCTTTGGGGATACAGGCTGTTCCAGAGTCCAATTATAGTGGCGCCCCTAAGGGAGGAAGCCGCAGCGAAATCCTAACTCTAAGGATCAATTTGGATGTTTTGGTCCATATAATCGCTTTGTTCAAGAAGGTGACCGCCAGAATCAACGGACATAGAGCCGAAGAGGCCATCGTGGGAAGAGAAAAGCTACAACCCCTAGTAGTGGTGGGGTCGTCCTGCTTGGGCGAATAACGGGTCTCAATCATGGGAGTCCGACCATAAATATGTGTGTTTTCAATGTGGAGCATCCGGTCATTGGCGCACACTTGTAGAGCCTCTGAGAGTATTGCCACCACTTACAAAACGTAGAGCAAAGTAAGAGAAGCTCACAATGTGGAACAAGAAGATCAAGATGATGATCTTGAGTTAAGGGTTGAAGACTTCAAATCTGGCCAAGAGCAAGAGACCACCGATTTTGTTTAAGTCTTTCATTTTTTCCAAGATTGATGTAATAAGGCAATTACCAAATGTTTTAGTAGATTCCTTTGGTTTTAATTTTTCTATGAATAGGCTCACCCAAAGTTGGCGTGATGTCTAGGAAAGTACTTAAGATTAGTGGTACTTAAGAGAGTTTTGTTCCACCAACATCTGATAGGAGCGTTTTAATGCGATGTTTTAATAGTTATTTCCTCATATTTTACTTAGTTATTTCCTTAAATAAATAAATTTTAATTTAGTTTCTATTTTTTAGGTACATCGGAGAAAATGACAAGAAAATGAGCTTAAAGACACATGAGAAGAATGTGAGACGTTGGAGATGACAAAGGCAAGGCACAAGGGATGCAGAAATGAGCTGAAATGAAGAAATGGAGTATTCCTGGTCCGACTAGCAATCCCAATCAAAGTAGGAATCCTGATGAGGCTAGGAAACCTGAGGGCACTAGGAGACCATGTGGCTTCAAGATGACTCAAAACTGAAGATTCTTCTAGAATACTTGGGAATTTTCGGCAAAATGAAGAACCCTAGATATTATAGGGGTCTTGGAGGTAAAAGGAGTAATTTTGGGGGATAAATACATGATTTGTGGAAAATAAAAGAAGATTATGGAAAGTGACGTTTTGAACTTATCTTGGAGAAATTCAAGGAATTACAACAAGCAGAAAGGTTGAAAACAGGTCCAGATACATTCGTTGATGTCCACATTCATTCTTGGCCAAAATTGAGGAGATAAATCAGAAAATAATCATGTAATTAATGCAAAAATAATATCCCTAGAATCAAGGTGATAATTTGAAGACTTTTAATTGGTTGGATGACATAGCAGAGCTGACGTGACATTATTTGATTGGTTGAAGCTGTGTGGCATGAGCAGATAATTCCTAGGAAATTAATAGAAGATTCATGAAGACTTGGAGACTAAGTTGCCATCCTCCTATAAATAGGAGCATCATTGGGACGTTTCAATACACCACTTCTCCCACAATTCTACACACCAAAATTTCTCTCCATTCTCTAGTCTTCAGAAGCTCTACGTATCAAGCAAGGAGGAGAAGAAGTCATGCAATACATCAAGATCCTAGCCGCCATCCACCCTTGTGTCGTCCCTAGAAGATTGCTTGCTTTCAAGGATCTTCAAATTCTTCGTCTCAACACTTTATCATTCATCTTTCACGGTGTATTTCATACTTTCTTTTGTTTTCCTATGTTTGATTCGTAGAGTTATGAATTCTAGTTAACATGACGTTAAGGGCAAAGTTTAAAGCCCGTTTATATGTTTTGAAATAAAGTTGTGATTTCTATATGTTAATTTATACGTTGCTTATGTGAGATTGCTTAATTGATTTTGTTTTACAGAAAACTTTTATATGCATGTATGTGTTCTTTGGTGGCCAACTTAGGATATATGCATGTAATTGGTGCTAGATTTAGGTTAATAATTCACATAATAGTTTTGTGACCCTAAATCATAAGTAGTAAAGGCTTTGGACAAAAGTTGAAATCAATTAAGGAGGATTGCAAATATATGAACTTTTTCATACTAGGTTGTGCACTTTGGTTGACATCCTTTCTTTGTTCTTCATGCATTGAATATGTTCTTGAGTAGCTAGCTTTCTAGTGTCACGCCCCGAATTTTGAATAATAAATTCAAATCCGAAACATGAATAATTACAATTACAAAATCCAAATCTCGAAACTTCGAGTTCATTATTACAATTCACTCTCACAAGCAATATTGTAAAGCTCAAATGAGCATAACACACCTCACAACGTACAATTGCTGTAAAACTCTAACAATTGCTCTAACCGCACGATCACCGTCCTGGTTCTCCTGTCCTGTAGGATTACCCGCTACACAATTTGAATAGTGTACCGGGAGTTGCAACAACACAAAACCCGGTAAGCTTTTGACAGCCAGTATGAGTAAACAAGAAAGAACTGTTGATTTATTAAATTACAAGACCACCACAAACCCACGTTACTTTCTCACTCTCATATATATATATATAGACACTTATGAGTTACTCTCAATTTCCCCCATAAGGTCACTCAATATTTGGCAGACAGACTAGAGCTCTAACTGATCGTTTCCACCTACCCGGCGCGAGAGCGTGGTTCACGATTTAATACTATTCAGTTCCACCTACCCGGCGCGAGAGCGTGGTTCGCTGATAGTATGCCATGGTCACCCCGTGACCTATTGATCTCCACAGATCACAACAATTTATTGTTCCTCAACAATAAAACTCAACATCTCTCTCAATATATTGTTTCACAACAATAAACTCAATACCCCTCACAATATATTGTTTCTCAACAGTAAACTCAATACCCCTCACAATATATTGTTTCACAACAATAAACTCAATACCCCTCACAATATATTGTTTCTCAACAATAAACTCAATACCCCTCACAATATATTGTTTCTCAACAATAAACTCAACACAACTCCAACAATACATATTATTTCACGTAATAATATATATACAGACATTCACACAGGAATGTCTAATACACCAACAATAGTTCATATGATTGCAAAATAAAGCAATTAAATATATTGGGTTCGTAATATGAACCACGTGAGGTTTACTCACCTCCAATTCCAGCTGCGTCTTCTAAAAGCCACATATCCATCTGAATCGTCCACCAACTCGATTCGTCAATCACCTAATCAGATACTAATTATATGATGATCCGACGGTCGAATCTTAATTTAATGATGATCCAACGGTCAGATCCTCACGGATCGCCCTTAGGATCATCCTCCAAAATTATAATGAAGATCCAACGGTCAGATCTTCTTGAATCGTCCTTACTAACATCTTCACAAAATTATACGAAAATCCGACGGTTAGATTCTCACGAATCGCCTTCCGAATCACTATTTCACAATTATACGAAGATCCAACGGTCGGATCTTCGCCCATGACCACACAAAGTCATCGGGACAGTCATACGATCAACATATCTAAATTTGAAGTAAAACCGATGGTCAGATCTTCGCAGATCGTAAACTTAAGATAAAACGTAAAAACGTTAAATAGTAACGTAAAAACGTAAATCCACTATTTATCAACTTTTTCTAACCTAACCTTGTAATATATCAAAACGCTCGTATGGATGCGTAGAACATAGCCTAGATAATAAAAATTCAAAATATGGTCGAATGCGCTGCCACAAGCGGTGGTCAGTGGGCGGTCAACGCCGGTCAACCACCTCAGATGGCAAAGTGACCAACTACAAACTGGTTCAAAATGAAAGGGTGATCGACTTCCATACCTGGAGCTAAGTCTGGTTTGGCCTAGATCGTCCTAGATCAAGCTTGGAAGTCGGATTAATCCTGTGCGTCCGATCAGATTTCAGATTAAATCAGGGACGTCGAAAAAGTCAAACCATGATCTAGCGTTCTATACACAAAATCGTGATGAAAGGCTTACATGGGGATGATCAGGGGGAAGAGGAGATCACGAAAATGGGAACGATCGGCCCATGCAACGCCGGAATCGGGGATTTCAGGCCTGGTCGGGTTTGCATGGCTGGGGTGTCTTCGATCTCCATCTGGGGGCAGCGGCGGGGCAAGGCGGTGGCAGGGAGCGGCTGGACGGCTCGAGGCGACCTCGGGGAGGGCCGGGTCGTGGCCGGAGGACGAGCGACGGCGCCGCTGGCGTCGGGTCGGGTCGGCGGGTCGGCAAGGGTGGGAGGGTTTTGCGCGAGAGAGAGAGAGAGAGGGGGGGACTATTCCGCAAAAATCAGATTTTTTTCGTCCTTAATGAAAAAAATCAGATATTTTTCCTATTTATAGAAAATTCCCAATTTTCAAATATTCATAACTTAATCATACGAACTCCGAATATTACGTTCCACATATGCACGAGATCGTATCGACGAGCTCTACAACTTTCATGAAGGAAGTTTTCCGAAATTCCATACGTATAAAAAGTCAATTTTTGAGACGCTCCTAAATACGTACGATTTCGAAATAAAATCGTTCAAACTAATTCCACCACTTCTCCAAGCCTCGTACTCGCTCCCACTATCGTGAAATCATTTCTAAAAAACAACGGAATTTAATTTGGATTTTTCGGGGTATTACATCTAGACTATGATTGCATGTTCAATAGGTTTAATTTAGGTGCTTTCACTTAGATTAAACATTCAAGGAAAGTAAAATATGGGAAATAGTTTGCTTTTTAACGTTTCACATGGTCAACTTCTTTCTCATGACATAGAAAATTAACTATAGGAATTATAATTGGATTTCATTCATATGATTGTGTTTTTGATCTTTGTTCCTTGCGTTCCACCCTTGTATATGTGTTTTTACATTTTCTTTATTTTATTTATTGTAATTTTTGATTTTATAATCCTAAAACCGCCTAATTTCGATCTCATGTAATTTTGTTTTATTTTTGTAAATAATAATTCATACACATATTAATTCTTTATTTGTTTTTGCAATTACAGGTGTACCCTCAATCCCCGGCTAGAACGATCCCTACTTATTCTATACTGAAAACTACATTTTGCAGGGTTAAATTGCACGCCTGTTTTTAGCGTGTCAATTTTTGGCGCTGTTGCCGGCGATTGAAAAATCACTTGTTTTTGTTTATAATTGTTGTATATAAACTGTTTGAAACTTAGTGTAAATTAACTAGGATGTTATTTATATTGTTGAACACGAGTTTTAATTGTAAGTTGTAAATTGAATGGAATAGGTGAAGTGTCTTTTGTTAATATTGGCCTAAACCCCTTATTGGTACCTAGTTCATGTCCTTTAAGGTTGAGGGAGGCCTTTATTAACACTTGTTGAACTGTCTTCACACTTATGACATTTTTCATCTCAGTAAGTATAGCCTATGTGGAATGGTGTCTAAGAAGGGGACAACGTTCATGACGAGTTTTTGAATCCAGAAGTGCTTCCAAATGGGCCTAAACCACTATGTGGGAGTAGCTCATGCCAAAATGGATTTTGTCTCTCGTGTTCGTCCTCCCCCATCTGGCCATTTCACTAAGGTTTCCAAAAGGATTTGAAAGTGAATTTGTGTCTAGGCGACTATACTTGGGCCGCATGTTCACCTGATTTACCGCTTAGAATTAGATTCGATATCAACAATATTTATAACAAAAGAAAATGTTGTGATACACTAAGGTATATTGGATAAAACATAGTCTTGAAAAAGGTAGCTGTTTCAATCCCATTGCACATCGAGACTCGCTGTTCCCGTACCTAAGTGTTGAAAATAAATTGAACTCTTGTCTCTAAATAAAAAAAATAATAATAAAAAAAAAAACTCTTGTAAAAATACTGTTCACGTTTTTTTTTGCTCACTTGTATACTTAACTTGTGTCTTGTGTACAATATACTTGTTAATTATACTTGTAGTTTGTAATTCATAGTTATACTTGTTTTTATATTTTGTATTTCTTTGTTAATTATAGTCACTAATTTTATTTAATGGAGGTACCGTCTGGCTGAAAGACGTTAAATTCAAGCGCTGCTTGGGAGGCAACCCAATTCAGAAGTAGTCGTGAAGGAGTCTCCAAACACAGATTTGCTTTCTCTTTCCCTATTTCTTTTTACTTTTCAATTTTTCTCTTTTGTTTTTATTTTAGGATTTGTTTTCGTAAATGCCTTCTATCTATGCTTATTTGTTTCATTGCATTCTTATAATTGATTACATTGAGGACAATGCAATATTTAAGTGTGGGGGATTTATATTTTTATCTTTTATTTTGAATCCCATATATTGAAAAATACAAAAAAATGGAAAAATGTCAACAAAAAAACAAAATCTGTTTTTGGTTTTTGAGTCATAAGATGCCCTTTCAATTGTCTAGGATGATTCTATATCTCTGAAATTATGGCTAAAAGAGGATCACATTATTGAGATGATTTTAAATGGTATTCTTTGGTTAATTAAGATATATGAAAAGCATGTGCATTAGTAGTGGATATGGATTTCGTGACCTTGGTATAGAATATGAGCATGTTAAGTTGAGTTTTGATTCATAAAAGCCATGTGAGATATTTGAGCCCACGTCTCTTTTTCTTGGAGTGATAAATGAAAAATACTCTTATTTTCTTGGCGATGTTTTGATGATCTCATTATTCTTTCATTTGATTGATTGCTTTCCATAGATTAAGTTTAATGTTCTTGCTTTATGAGCTCTTATTTGTACTTTTTTGGGGTTGGCTTTGGTAGCGTCCTCCATCCCTTGTACTGTTATTGGTTTATCAATAAATTTCCGAGAGAGGACGATGAGTTAGTCCTCCTCTCATTTTCGTTTAAAAAAAAAAAAAAAAAAAAAAAAAAAAAAAAAAAAAAAAGGCATCCTAGGAACTATCACCATTGCCAAATAAGCCTGTGTCCCTAATTGTGTACACAAGATGTACACTCCCTAGATAAACCCATTTGAGCAAGAGACCACCGATTTTGTTTAAGTCTTTCATTTTTTCCAAGATTGATGTAATAAGGCAATTACCATATGTTTTAGTAGATTCCTTTGGTTTTAATTTTTCTATGAATAGGCTCACCCAAAGTTGGCGTGATGTCTAGGAAAGTACTTAAGATTAGTGGTACTTAAGAGAGTTTTGTTCCACCGACATCTCTCCCTCCTTTCCTGATCAATGTCTAATTTGAAGCTACCAAAAAAACTTAAGTGATGACCATTGTTTGCATTTGTTAGTTATTTGGATTAGACTTTGATTGTTCAGAAACTTTGATGTACTCGTTGGCTATATTAACAAAATTTTGAGTTTATTCATATCAACTCTATGTTCATTATGAGCTTTTATTCACGCCAACAGATTTCATACGGAAACGCATAGTGAGAACGGAACTGAGTTCGTTTGCATCACATCTAATGATTGTGGACGAAAACGCATCTTAGAGAAATTTATGTGTCTCTCTAGTGGACTTTTTGTCACCACTATTCAAGCTATTAAATTCAATAATCTTATAAGAGAAGATCTCTCGGATTCAGACACATATTGGCTTTGTTAGGTCATCATTGTTGTGATATGATGATCCATATATTAAAGACTTCACATGGACATCCTTTCTTTCGAGCGACATGCAAGAATCAAAAGTTGATTCCCGGACCACGTAGGATAGCCGCCTTCGTACATGGTGCCTCCACTGTCCACCTCTAGTAACATGTCGGTGCCATCCATGATGATAATGCCAATGGTGGCGCCATCAACTCCCATTTTGCTTCAAATGCCAACTCTGACGTTCCATCCCAATCAAAATCCTATAAAGTCACTCCCTCATTCTGTAAAGCCTATTCCTTAGGGAAATGAGGACCGAGACTCTTCTATGCAAAGGATATGGAAATTCTCATTTTGTTTTCTTACATATTCTGTGACCAATTCAACCAACTTGCAAACCGTTTAGATATTTTATAGTGTTGGTTGACAGATCAACAGCTGGTCACGTGTCACGCTTTTGTCCACTTGTAATGTTGCTTATTCTAAACTCCTAGCTCAGATCATAAGGCTCGGGTTCACTGATAGGAGCATTTTAATGCGACGTTTTAACTGCATTTCCCTATATTTTCTGCGCCATTTCCTTGGAAAAATCCCTGTTTTGGAAAGTTTCCATTCTTTGATTGGGAAAGTTCCTATTTGTGTAAAGTTTCTATTTTTGTAGTTTTCATTTCTCATTTCTGGCAAGTTTCCATTTTCAGTTTAGGAAAGTTTCCATTTTTCATTTTTTAGTAACTTTCTATTTTTCATTTTTAGTAAGTTTCTATTTTTCAAATTAGGTAAGTTTCTATTTCTCATACTAGTTTCTATTTTCAGGACCTCCGAGCTAAAAAGTGGAAATGAACGCACGAATGGAAAGAGGAGCTTGCGAACGTCAAGACGAACAAATATGAGAGAAAACGGCCCACACATTTGAGCAGAAATGAAGAAACAAGCTTTCCTAGTGCAACCAGGAAACCCTGCGAAATGGAGGAGAGCTTACCAATGAAGTTTCCAACGCAACTATGAAAAGAAATGAAAGAAATGAAGTGTTTTGCGTTGGAAAATAAGAAGGCTTGAAGATGAAGCAACGAAGCCCAAGAACACTTTGAATTTTCGGCAAAATGGATCATGGCCCATCAAGGCCCAAGGGATTAGGGTTTGTGACGCATGGAATAAACCCTAGATGTTGTTGCCGTGAAAACCAAAGGGAGAGGAAAAGGTGGCGTGAAAAATCAAGGGAAAGATCAAAGATTTTCTAGGGAGATTTTCTAGGGCTATTTTTATGGAAAGAAATCTACTTGAAGAAACCCTAGAAGACTTTGCCGTCCAAGCCAAGGGAAGAGAAGGAATTGCCGTGATATTCATGAGGAAACCCTAGAGATTTCGGCAAGGGGATAAACCCTAGAGAGTTTTAAGGAAAGCCAAAGTGTGGAGATCAAGAAACGGCCAAAAAGGAGTCTAGATTCATCCAATATTTTCTCTAAAGATATTGTTGCCGAAATTGGTGAAAGAAATCAGAAATTATCTCTATATATTTCGGCAAGATTATTTAGGGAATTAATATTGGAATTTTGTGATTGGTTGCACCACCTCATAGGGCTTATGTGGCAAGAAATCATTGGAAGAAATTATGTGGAGGAAGCAAGAAATTTCCGTGAGTTTCTCTAGGGTTTTGGACGGCTTGGACACCTAGGGGCCGTCCCCTATATATTCTCACACATTCTCAACGTGGCAGGTTCCTCTCTTGATACAAGTTACAACTTAGAAAAAATCAGAAAATCTTCTTAGCCTAGCCGTGCTCCTCTCCATCCTCTAAGGCAACCACGAAGTGCAAGCAAGGCCAAGGAAGAAGAAGACAAGCCGTGAACACCATCCACCCTCCACCTTGAATATTGCTTTCGAAATTCAAGAGACCACATAATCACTTCATTCATCTCACCTTCATCACGGTGTAATCCGATTCTCCTTGTAACTTTGTTTGTATTTTCGTTGGTTTTGCCTTAGTTGACACATATGTTTGAACAAGTTTTGGTTTCTGAAATTTTATGATTAATTGTTAATTTTCAGATTCATATATTGCGATTTATGGTTGCTTTTGTGTGAGTGTTTGATTAAATTCGCATGATAGAAATCTTTTGTATGATAATCTTGAATGGTTCGAAACATTTAGGGTTTTTATGTGAATGTTGCTACGAATTTAAGAACATGAATCAACTTTTTGGTTTTGTGTTCTTGAATCAATAAGTAGTAAAGGTTTTGTACAAAAACCGAATTTAATCAAAGAAGATGGCAATTAGGTGGACTTTTTCATACTAAGTTGCACATTTGAGTTGATAGCCTTTCTAGGTGCTTATTGCGTTAAACATGTTTGATTGACTAGCTTTCTAGGGCTTGAATGCATGTTTGATAGGATTAGTCTTTGTGCTTTCACTTAGATTAATTAGCATTGAAAGTAAAATATGGGGAATTGTTTGCTTTTAACGTTTCACATGATCAACTCCTCTTGCATGACTATGATGAACAATGATGAACTTGAATCAATTTTAATCATGAGTTTCGACTTTGATCTTTGTTCTTGCATTCCATTTGTATTTTTATGTTTTTGCATTTTAATTGTTTTGTTAACTTAGTTTTATTTTCGAAAGAAACCAAAATCAAAAATACCCCCCTATTTTGTGAATAGTGTATATGTGTGAATATTATACTTTGTTTTAATTTTAATTGTTTAATTGTTTGACAATGACAGGTGTACCCTCAATCCCCGGAATAGAACGATCCCTATTTGCTTATACTACTAACGATCTTTTCAGGGTTAAATTATGCGCTTGCTTTAAGCGTATCATTCACTACCCGGATTATCCTATTAAGTCCATTCAACTTGAAAATGTTAGAAATTTTACATCGAATATTTTTGATGATTATTGTATGTCCTTGGGGATTGAAGTTGGGCATCATGTTCCCCATGTGCACACTCAAAATGGCTACTAATGACTACGATAGTAGCCCGGACATTAGTAATGCGCACTAATCTCCCTATTTCTGCTTAGCGCAGTTATGCTGATTGTTTACGACCCATCGACACCCAACCTTTCTCTGCATTACAGCTAGTGACTGGGTACGAGCATGATATCTCGCACTTACGCATATTTGGGTGCATGGTTTATGTGCCAATTGCGCCACCACAGCGTACCAAGATGGGTCCTCAGAGCCGAACGAGCATATATGTTGGATATGAAGCTCCAACGTCGTCTGCTATTTAGAACTCTTGACGAGTGATCTCTTTACCTATCGTTTTGTATATTGTCACTTTGATGAGACAGTCATCCCATCGTTAGGGGAAGATAAGAACGTTAACGTCCAACAAGAACGACATGAGTAGTCATGGTCTGTCCTCACTTTGTTGCATCTCGATCCCCTGTACCGCATAGTTTGAACTTGAAGTGCGAAGGATTATGATATATCCCGTATCCAATTTACCCTTTTTACTGTATATAAGTTAATTACTTGAAGTTCTACTTTCCTTAATTTTTGTTTTACCAATTAGGGGTCTTAAGAGTTGACTTTTTATGGAATAACAATTAGAGAAAATTTCCTTAATGAAAGTTGTAGATCATGTTAAACCGAGTCCGTGGACAAGTGGCATGCTTAATTCGGATGTTCGTATGTTCGTATGCAAAAGTTATGATAAAAAAAACTAAAGTTACTGTTTTGGGAAACTTTGCTATAAATAGAAATTTGGATTAAATTATGTTTAGTCCCTGTACTATGACCATTTTTTCGTTTCAGTCCCTGACATTCTCAATTAATCTGAAAAGTCCCTAACGTCAAAATTTCCGTCTGATTGGTCTCTCCCGCGTCAAATTAGGAGTTGGCCTTAGGTGAAATGTCCAATATACCCCTCTGTTATTTCTTTTTCCTTTTTAATTTCTTTTTCTCCTTTTTTTTTTCTTTTTCCTTTTTAATTTCTTTTTTTCCTTTTTTTTCTTTTTTCTTTTTTCTTTTTTCTTTTTCCTTTTTAATTTCTTTTTTCCTTTTTTATTTTTGATTTTTCCTTTTTAATTTCTTTTTTTTCCTTTTTTCTTTTGTCTTTTTCCTTTTTAATGATCATCGTATCCTGCTGCATCGGTAGCGCCACGTCGGCGAACCAATCCAGATCGACCCGAAACCCCAATTATTGTTCTCCACGCTGGCGGCCATTTTTCTTTTCCATCACTATTCTTCTTCTTCACTTCTGGTTTTGGTCAACTTGGCCATCAAAAACCATCATTTCAACCAGACCCAAAATCCAAATCACCATATTGAGCAAGACCCAAAAACCTCAGGGTCTGAAAAAATGGTAGTTTTCAGTGAAAAGTTTCCAAATTGAGGCTTGATGTGGAGAGAGAAAGTGAGATTTGAGTGGGAGAGAGAGAAGTAGGCTGTGAAAACAAGAGGGGAGTGGTTTAGCGGTGAATTTCCGAGCTGATTGGGATCTGCTTGTGTTTGGGAGATGGCGTCGGCGACGATGGAGGCGAGGGCGGATCCCAACAGAGGGAGATGGCTTCAGAGAAGGTAAAGAAGTGATCGATCAGCTCCTAGCCTCTTGCTTTTGCTCGATGTCCATCTTTGCACAGCCAAGCTAGGACTTTGCTGGGTTTGGTTTCAATTTGGGGAGAGAAACAGAAGGGTTGTGGAATTTGGTCGGAATGAGATTGGTGGGTTGAGGAAGGAGAAAGTAGGCAAAACGAAAAGAAAAAAAAAGGAAAAAAAGAAATTAAAAAGGAACAAGAAAAAAAGAAGAAAAAGCAAAAAAGAAATTAAAAAGGAAAAAAAGAAAAAAAAGGAACAAGAAAAAAAGAAGAAAAAACAAAAAAGAAATTAAAAAGAAAAAAAGGAAAAAAAGAAATTAAAAAGGAAAAAGAAAAAAAAAGGAGAAAAAGAAATTAAAAAGGAAAAAGAAATAACAGAGGGGTAAATTGGACATTTCACCTAAGGCCAACTCCTAATTTGACGCGGGAGGGACCAATCAGACTGAAATTTTGACGTTAGGGACTTTTCAAATTAATTGAGAATGTTAGGGACTGAAACGAAAAAATGGTCATAGTACAGGGACTAAACATAATTTAATCCTAGAAATTTTATCTTGAAAATTTACTATTTCCAGAAACCTACCTTTTTACCATGTTCACACTCTCTCTCCTTGACCTGATCGGCCCTCGACTCATCATCTTTCTTCCGGCATTTCTCCTGCGTCAAGTGATGGATTTGGACGCATTGGTATCGTTGGAAAAGTCTGGTTGGTTTGCTGGCCTGTTTGAGCAGTAAAAGGTGTAGAAATGAGGAGAAGAAGCCAGTGTCGTCGTTTTGAGTTTTGATCGGAACTCGAGTTTTCGGCAACCTCCGGTGACACTTTTTGTTGGGTCTTGGAGCTCGTGGAACACACATCAATCCCTCCAAGCCTCTTGTCCCAGTTTGATGTGTGGAGGCTGAACTGAAGGATTGAAGATTTAGGGTTCCGAATCGCTCCTGTTGCTTTCGAGGTAAATTTTGATTAAGCTATGTGCTTCAAATTGGATTTTGTGGTAGTTGTGAATGTTGTTTGGGAGGATGAGAGGAAGAATTTGGCATAAGTATTCTAAACCAACTCATGGATTGGCTGGCGGCTAGTGGGGGCTTGTGGGGAGCGCGTAGGGCTGGTTTTGGCCTTCGAATTTGAATGGTTGAGTGACTTTTAACGTATAGGACTTGTAGATATAAGGTTGGTGAAAATCGGAATTGTTTTGATATCGATCGCAGGTATTCGAAGTTTGAAGTTACGATTATCGATTTTCGAGAATCCGACCGTCAGATTTCTCTCGTTTCTGCCTTAGAACCTTTAAATTGACGAATTGATGTTAGTAGTGAAGTTGGGTCGAATCCGAGAAGTTGAAGCAATTAGGTTTTTGTGGTCGGAGATTAATAAGGTTCAGTTATTGCCCTTATATTCTAAATTCCAAACCTTGAGTTGTTGTTTATGATTACCGCTTTGTACAGGATGTGAGGAGACCCCACGTGAGGAGGATTCCAAACGACAATAGGATTAGCCGTTGATACGCTTAAAAGTAAGCGCGCAATTTAACCCTGTAAAATGTCATCGTTAGTATATGGTAAATAGGGATCGTTCTAACCGGGGATTGAGGGTACACCTGTAATTGCAAAAACAAATAAAGAATTAAAATAAATACAAAGAATAAATTTACAAAAAGAACAAAGAATAAAAATATATACAAGTAAACATAAAGAGCGGGGTTTAGGATTAATAAATTGAAAATTAAAATAAATAAAATAAAGAAAACGTAAAAACATATATACAAGGGTGGAACGCAAGGAACAAAGATCAAAACCACAATCATATGCAAGAAATCCAATCACAATTCCTATAGTTGATTTTCTATGTCATGAGAAAGAAGTTGACCATGTGAAACATTAGAAAGCAAACGATTTCCCATTTTTTACTTTCCTTGAATGATTAATCTAAGTGAAAGCACCTAAATTAATCCTATTGAACATGCAATCATAGTCTAGAAAGCTGGCTAATCAAAACATGTCCAACGCAAGAAGCATAGAGAAAGGTTATCAACTTAAGTGCACAACCTAGTTATGAATAAGTTCACCTATTTGCAATCCTCCTTAATTGATTTCGACTTTTGTCCAAAGTCTTTACTACTTAAATCTAGCTCCAAGTACATGCATATATCCTAAGTTGGCCACCAAAGAACACATACATATACAAGTTTTCTATAATCCAAAATCAATTAAGCAATCTCACATAAGCAACATAAAAATCAACATATAAAGAAATTGCAACTTTATTTTAAAACATATAAATGGGCTTTAAACTTTGACCTTAACGTCATGTTAACTAGAATTCATAACTCTACGAATCAAACGAATGAAATAAAAGAAAAAGGATGAAATACACCGTGGAAGATGAATGACAAAGCCTTGAGACGAAGAACTCGAAGATCCTTGAAAGCAAGCAATCTTCTAGGAACGACCAAGGGTGGATGGTGGCTAGAATCTTGATGTATTGCATGACTTCTTCTCCTCCTTGGTTGAGACGCAGAGCTTCTGAAGACTAGAGAATGGAGAGAATTTTTCTGATGTTTATTTTCTGAGGGAAAGAGGTGTGTTGAATTGTGTTGTGGTGTTGTTGTGTAGAGAATGCTCCTATTTATAGGAGGATGGCAACTTAGTCTCCAAGTCTTCAAGATTGATCCACACAGCATTAACCAATCAGATAATGCCACGTCAGCTCTGCTATGTCATCCAACCAATCAAAAAGCTCCAAAATCAATCCCTAATATATTGTTGCTGATTTTCCCAAGATTTAATCTGATTTTATTCACAATTTTCGGCCAAATATCTAGGCATGAACCTAGACAATGTATCTGGACGCATTTTGGACCTTTTCTCCCTTAAATCTCTCCATGGTGTCATTATCCTTGATCCTCTCTTGATTTTCTCTTGATTTTCACATTAAAATTGCAGATTTTATTCTCTAATTTCAGCCAACATATCTTGAGGGAATTAAGAAACGAATATGGACTTGTTTCGAGCCTTTTCTTGTTGCACAATCCCTTGATATTCTCAATGTAATCTCCTTGATTCTCTCCTTGATTTTCACATTATCTCCATCATTTCCCATGCAAAAATCAGATTTATCTCCCATAATATCTTCAAGCCATGTGGTCTCCTAATGCCTTCAGGTTTCCTAGCCTCATCAGGATTCCTGCGTTGACTGGGATTCCTAGTCGGACCAGGAAAACTCAATTTCTTCATTTCAGCTCATTTCCTTTCCAATGTACCTAGAAAATAGAAACTTTTATTAAAATTACTAAAAATAGAAACTTTCTGAAGATGGAAACTTTCCTAATCAAGAATGATTTATTTAAGGAAATAACTAAATAAATATGAGGAAATAACATTGAAAATATCGCATTAAAATGCTCCTATCAGCCGTATATTGTGAGTGGACACTTTCTTTTAAAATATATGCATGCAATTCTTTTCGTAAATGATGGTTTTATTCATTTGAGATTATATTTGGTTTCGGAATATGGAGGTTACTTGTTGAACCTATGAGTTATTATGTCAGTTTCTTAGTTTAGACTGCTCTGATCTCCTTGGGGACGTTATTTAAATTTGTCGTATTTTATTCAGTGTTTATGACCCAGCTACGAGGAGTTGATGTAATTTAAATTGGTGGATCTTTTTGTTGAGATATTTATACTGGAGATATTGTTTTGTTTAACTTTGTTGTGGAGTTGTTGGACTCTAGGGAGCAAGGTGGCTTTAGGAGAATAAGGTTGATTTGTTAGAAGTGAAATGTGTTTTTACATGTTTTGAGTTGTCCACTGTCACGCCTCGATTTTTAACACAACTAAAAAAATCAAGATAATCTCACAATTATACATGACGTGAATGGTTCAGTCATCAATACAAAATACTTGAAGTTTTTTCCTTTTAAACCAAGTACATACTGATGCCCTGAACACACAATGTTAATACAGACCCGCTCTGTAGAGTCATATATTACATTACACAAGTTTACGAATTAAGTTGCATAACAAAATAATAAGTAAATGCTCCTTAGAGCTTACTACACAGCAGAAGTCTTAACAACAGTCTAGCCACAAAAATAGCTTCCTACTCTTACAGATACTACTACCAGATCTCAACTTCAGCAACGATTTTCCTGACCTACAGGATTTACCCCTATACCATCAAATAGTGCACTGGGTTACCACACAATAAACCAGTAAGCTTATAAAAGCTTGTAGGAGTAAAACACGTACAAAAATAGAAACACTTCCTTAAGTTATCTCAACCTAAACAAACGATAAGCATGTATATAACAGCTACAACCATCGGTTTCATAACCTTCAATATCATGCTTACATAAGTCAACTCGTGACTAAAAACTACATGCTCTGATTCTCAACCTAGCTAGCATCTAATTACACAAATTTCAGTCAAACAAGATCACCTCAAGTAATGTTTGAAAAATCATTTTAGCACAACGGCAAATTACAAAATCACACTCCTTTCTTCTCGACCAGAAGCCTTTGTCATCAACATGATATCAAATGTGAAGATCAATGAATCACTTTCTTTTCCTCTTCACAGAGAATAATCATCACCACTATGACCCTTCAAATGGTTCAAACCCTCAACAG
Source organism: Rosa rugosa (assembly GCF_958449725.1). Taxonomy (NCBI): domain Eukaryota; kingdom Viridiplantae; phylum Streptophyta; class Magnoliopsida; order Rosales; family Rosaceae; genus Rosa; species Rosa rugosa. Next base: position 23,138,410 of record NC_084823.1, read on the forward strand.
TAATTCCAAGAAGAAAACAAGGCAGTCACAATTTAAAACAAAGGTAAATCAATTCATAGTAGCCCATGCGTATAGTTTAGTTCAGGAGGTTACATTAAAACAATAAATTCAAATCATAGTAATCCCTGCATATAATTTTAGATCAGGAGATCACACTAAGACAATCAATTTCAAGTCATAATAATCATCACAAACTCCATATTCTCACATCTGTAGGTAGCTCCAATCTTCACAGTTAACATCTCATTAGTTGTTAACTTAATAACAAACATACCTCATTCACAGAGAATTCATCGCCCTCTTGATTATTTTGAACTTAATAACAAACATACATTCTTCACAGAAAATTCATCACACTGGTTTCTCCGATCATTACGCAGATATTCCTGCATATGCTACCATATCTTAAATCACAAATTAAGATAGTCCTCCTAGACCCATGGTATCTCAACGAATGAAGTTTTATAATCACAACTCAATAGACAATTTCACCATTCCCAAACAATACTGAACTCAATTCAACATATACTGCTCGTATCACAACAAATCCACCATTACATATATATATATATATATAGACACACACACACACAACACACGTAATCATTCACTCAGGAATGCCATTAATACCAATATAGTTTGCAGTTAAATAAATAAGAACATTGTAAGATTTACTCACCTCAGAATCCTGCTGCGTCTTTACACGCTAACCAAGATAAGCATAAATGGCAGCAATCCGCTCAACACAATTCTATCAAGTACCTAATCACATCAAGATCACATCTTAATATCACTTGAGGTATAAAAGCATCTAAGTTCGAAACACATGAACTAAAGCCCGAATACTACGTCAATCGAGACGAAGCATCATCCGAGACCACCCAAAGTCTCCGGAACACTCCTACAAGCAATATGTCAAAACGACAAGTCAAGCCAACAGTTGGATCCTCATGGATCAAAAACCGAAATAATCAAAATTATGGAAAAACCCTAACATTTCAAAAGATCTCCAAAAGTTACAAACCATATATCAAAACGCTTGTATCGATGAGTAGATGATACTAGTGAAAGAAACTTCCCCAAACATGGCTAGAAGCGTCGCCAGGAGCCACCATGTCAACCCCCAAATTGGGTTACCAAACCTACATCAAAACCTTCGTCTCAATAGCCCCAACAACTTCTTCAATTACCACAAAGTCCAATTTTAACTATAGAAGCCGGAATTTACCTTGAAAGCCAAAGAGGCCGGTCGAAACCCTAGAATTTCATATCGTCGATTCGATCTTCACACTTCAAATTGCTACAAGCCGCTTGGAGGGATTGATGTGCGACTTATAAGCTTCAAAACCCCCCAAGAATCGCCGCCGGAGGTGGCCGGAAACGCAAGTTCCAACGGTGAACTCGAAACAGCGCCGTCATGCGTTCTCTGCTTTGTTGCGCCTTCTACAGCTCAAACTAAGCAACCCAACCACCACAGACTTGAAGAGAGAGAAGATGCGGTTCGAATGGGACCAGTGGCGATCGGATTGGTAGCCGGACGGCGGAGATATTGCCAAGAAAACAAAACTGTCAAGTTGGCGGCTGAGAGAGAATTGGGTTTCTATTTTTGGAAACCTTCGAAAATGGCAACCCTAATTTTCCATTTTCAGAAATTCTATTTATAGTGATTTCCAAAAATAGCAGAAACTTCCACTGACCATAAATTTCTCATATGAACTCCGATTTACGATTGCTACATGTCCACGAACTCGTATCGACGTGCTTTACGACTTTCGTGAAGGAAGTTTTTGGAGAAACTCAATGAATAAAAAGTCGACTCATTGACCTCTCAAAGATAAAACATTTCGAGTAATTATTCATCCAAAACACTTCCACTCCATCCATGAACTACGAAATCGTCTTAACAACCCACTTAATAATCTCAGGAAAATCATCGAAAATTAATTATGAAAATTCAGGGTATTGCATTCTACCCTCCTTAAAGAAATTTCGTCTCGAAATTTAAGCGTACTACGCACCAACAAGTGCGGACAACTGGTCACCAAACTCACTTCTTGATCCCCAGCAAGTAATGCTCTCGTCATGAAGCCTCCACAAGATATTGAGTAAGTCAATTTGATTCGATCCAAGCTGCACTGTTGTAACGTCCCGACCCCAAATTCACCGGTTTACTAGTCATTTGGACAGTAAACGGTAATTTGTTTTACTTTTACTCTTTTTCAGCAACTTTAGTGGCCCTAAAAGTTGACTTTTTGTTCGGATCAAAATTTGAGAAAATGTTCTTCATGAAAAGTTGTAGAGGACGTTAAACCGAGCGCGTGCATATGTGGTACGCTTAAATCGGAGTTCGTATGCAAAAGTTATAGCCAAAATACTAAAGTTACTGTTCATAGTAACTTTCTAAATATAGAGAAAGTACTGTGGTAAGTTTCCATATTTTTCCAGAAACTTACCGAACTCTCCCTCTTTCTCCTCTCCACTCCCCGTCGCGTTTTCTGGGGTCTTCTTTGTCCGACCATATCTTCCTCCACAGGCCTCCAATCGACTTGATTCCAAAAGCAATTTTTCTCGCCTTGACGTCGTCCATAACTTCTCTGAAGACATCGGAGTGAAAAACGAACTGTGGAGGGCGCTGCAAGGCCGAGAAGCCGCACAGCTCGAGCTGGAAATCGCCTCCCTTCACCGGCTGATATCTTTCGATTCCGGCCACCTGCAGTGATAAACCTTAGTCCATTGGAAGCGCCTTGGGACGTAGATGATGCTCCCCGAAGCTTTTGCCGAGATTTGAAGCGTGGAGGAAGAATCGACGGTTTGAAGTTGGAGGTTACTATTCACGATTTGGGTTCAACCTTCCCCTTAATTATTGAGGTACTTCCGCTCATTTTCTAACTTGGTCACAGTTGAAAGAATTAATGGGTGTGTTGAGAAGGTGCTACTGCCAAATTTTAGTGGCCATTGGAGTTGGTGGCAGTGGCGGCGGTAGCGGTGGCTAGGGTAGCTTTTTAATTTCAATTTCTGGCTAGTTGAATTCTATAATTATCATAGAGCTTATATATGAAGTTTGGTGAGGATTGGTGGAGTTTTGAATCGGTTATAAATTTTTAAAGATTTGGTTTCGGTTAATGTTAATCGTGAATCCGATTGTCGGATTTCCTCCATAATTGTTATATAGTTTGAAATCGACGAGTAGGCAGTGTTGGTGAAGTTTGGTTGGATGTGGAAGAGGATTGGAGAAGTTGAGGTTATGGGTTTTGAGATTTAATTATTGATTATCGTAAAATTATTTTCCGTCCGGTAATTATTTATCTACGAATAATTGTGTACAGGACGAGGTACCGACTCATCGTTCGTTGAAGGAACTCATATACGTGATCGTCGGAATAGTACTGTGAGTGGACTTTTGTTTTAAATAACGATGCATGTGCTTATTTTCTTGAGTTAATGCTTTATTTAATTAACATATTACTTTTCGAGCATATGAATGGATTTCGGAATTTGATTTCGGTTTATCTCGTGGTTTTGCTTTCAATAATGATTTTCTGAAGTGATTATAAATTATCTCGGTTATGACTTTCGGATATTAATTTTGTTATGCTTGGATTCGAAATTATGATTTATGTTGTTTTTCAATAAAGTATTTTCCAGGGTATTTTCCAAAATGGAATATTAGTTCATTATTGAACTTCCTTGCTTATTCATTATTGACCCGAGAATATTTTGGCGTGTGGGACACGCCGTTGATTTATTGATCTTTCCTATTTATTTATCGACTTTCGATTTTGGCATTGGGAATGCCTTGATGATGATTTTAGAATTTGTTTTGTTTCGGTTTACGGGGATTACGATTTATTATTATTTTCTCGCCTTTTTGCTATTGATTTGGAGATACTTTTGGCGTGTGGGACACGTCGTTGGAAATTCTTTTACGAGAGATGGGGGAAGCCTTATGTATTTTGGATTTACTGGATTTTCGGTTATGTTTCCCTGTGCCATACTGAGGGGTGATTTTATCATGCTAGCATTGATTTTCCGCCTTTGTGGCGCGGTGATGGGATCACCGTAGCCCTTCCGCCTTTGTGGCGCAGGTTACTGTCTCTGTGACAGTAATTCTGTAGCCCAGTATCCTATCGCTACACTTAGTGGCGTAAGGGTATATTACGGGAGTTATGGGAGTTCTTTAGCCTGGGAGGCTATCACCCAAGCCTGAGTGGCTTATTCGTATGGCTATAATCTTCCCCTACTTATTGATAGCTAAATTTATAAGCTATTGATTTTCCTTATTCACACTTAAGATTGTCAATTGTAGCAAGGGTAAACAAGGGTCTTTCCCGCAGAGGACTAAGGTTATAACTACTCAAAACAATGTCACAAAAGTGACCACTGTCCCTAGCGAACAGCAGTCGAAAACCTAATTAAAAACCTAATCTAAACTACTCAGAAAATTACGAAAATTTACAGAGATATACTAGACACACAGGGAGTCTAGCACACAAAATTTGGTATTATTCGGATATCGTTTACTATATAAAATAATTATAAAAATATAGAGGACAGAAAGTAACGAAAACAGATTTTAAGATGGTTTGAAAACAATATGATAAAGATAGTTAGGGAAGATGCATCCACCCCGGACAATCACACACAAGACAATTTGTTCAATCCTAATTCAATTAATCTAGATGAAGATGCTCAGGTTGGCTCGGTACGCTTGAACACAACCTATTACCCTTTCTTACTTCGTACGCTAGGCAGGAAGTGCTCTACACCTAGACTATTCCCAAGCAATGCAACCTAAAGGTACGCTTATTAGATTAAACATGCAGAGATCATTAAGGTCTAAAAGAGTTTGAGACATCACTAGGCATCGCAATAAACTTAGCGCCTTGCTAAACCTAGGACTTAGTTTACTTGATAGTGAAAACTAACAATTGCTTCTCTAGAAGGTTTGAGGAATCCAACTATTGATCCAGGCATCAAACAATCAAAGCGGTAGAACCCTAACATGCATACTAAGCGTGCACTCAAAGCATACAAGCAAGAATTCATCAATGGAAAAGCAGTAAACAAAAGTCTCATCTTGAATTAAAAGAAAATAAAATCAAAAGTCAAATCATCTTGTAGTTCATGTCTAGGGGCTTCAAGCAGCCCCCTAACTAATAAAAACTAATTAAACATGGAAGAAATAAAACAAACTAAAGAAGGGGGAGGAAGAGAGAGCGAGAGAGCTGCTGCAGAATCATCTCCTTTTATATGCTTAGAGGTTGCCTTTATCTTTCTTGTTGTGCAGGAAATCCAAAACTTAAAAGAATTAGGGTTAGCGTGCTTAGGTGGAGTTTTCCTATTGGCTCTTGAACTTGATGACTCATTCCAACCATTCACATCATGCCATTTGTCTATATTGAGCTGATATATGAAGCACAAACTCGTCCTCGGGCTTTTCGGTGTGATTTGGGCTTCGAAACATAAATTCCCGTCCAACCTCAGATTCACGCGCAGCCTGACCTTCTTGTACTAAATCGGTCATAACTTCCTCTAGAAAAATGATATTGACGAACCGTAAAAAGATCTGGAAACTAGACATCCGAGGCTTTCTATAAATATAAAGATCATCATCTGGATCGTTCTGAGATGGTCTCAGTGCTCTGTCGAAGTTAACTGATCTGCACAGGCAGATTTCCCGATTTTGCCTTTCAATCCCTCTTTTACTTCTTTTCTCCTTCTTTACTCCAAGATACCTATAAAACAAATAAACAACGTAAATAACTAGAAAATATACTAAACTAACAAAGAAAGTATAGAGATTAACGCTATTAATATCACATAATTATGCTCCTATCAAATACCCCCACACTTAAGCTTTGCTAGTCCCTAGCAAACAGAGAACTAACTAGACAAAAGACACGGACCTAATGTCTTCCAAACATCTCAGAGAACTTATAATGCCCACAAGTATGGTCAACAAAATTCACACACTCACATGTCAGAATTCATAACCTCACTTAAAAGCTAATTTATTTTGATAACCATAGTGCTAAAGTTATAATACATGGGCAATCAAACTAGTGCAACAAAGGAGAACCAACTTATTCATGTGTCAAACAAGCGTCAACTCAATTTCTCACAAATATGCTCTCAATTTCTTTTCACTCATGATTTTCTGACTTGATGTATAAGCATATATTTCACTCAAGTTATATGTGAGAGGAATGATATAATAAGACAAACAAATAGCTCACATATGATAACAAGAAAGAAAGGCTTTTTCTGAAAAAAAATTTTTACATATGATCCCACGATTGGAATGCCAAAACTCGGACGAAAGGCCAGTGACACCATATGCTCACCCCTCCACACAAGTCTCCACAAATCGAATGCACAACTTCAAAGATCAAAAAGGTCTTTATTCAAGGTTATAATGGGGCCAAGGGTTAAGGTTAAACGAAAGAAAGGATAGGAAATTCAAAGATCCTAAAGAACCTAGTGGAGCACTAGAAGAACATAAGAGATAAAAGAATCTTGAAACTCTTCAAGGTAATCAATTTTCGAACACATGAAGCACGCAATTTTTTTTCCAAGGCCAGATGTCATCTTTTTGGGCCTTTGCTTCATTATAACCTCAACAGCTACAACATGAATGTATCAAATCCAAGGAAGTATTTTGCTTTTCGATTCTTTTGATTTTTCTTTTCAAGCATTCTTTCTCTTTCTTTTTCTTTTTCGGCTATCACATATTTTTTTCTCTGTTTTTTTTTTCAACAGCCATAAACACATACTTTTTTTTTTTTTTTTTTTTTTTTCTTGGATCGATGTACAATGAACTCCCCCACACTTGCTTACAAAAGTACCTTGAACATAAGTACATCTCTCAAAATATTTGCTCCACTACTTCCTTAGGATAGGGTAAGGATATATCTATACTAAGCTTAGGGTTAAGGAATTCATGGGTGATGAAACAAAAAGGCTTAATGTAGGCTCAAGGGGGTTAACTAGGGGATTGCACATCTTGTGTGCATAAAAGGGACACAGGTTAATTTGGCTATGGTGGTAATCCTAGTGCCTTTATCCCTTCCCATCCATCATGCAATTCAACCATACGCTTCAAGAGGCTTTGGGGCAAGTTCTAGCATTTGTCCTTATAAAATATGCAAGTCGAATCCGAGTCTCAACCAAGATGAATTAAAGATGAGATCATGCAAAATCCTCGTCAAGAAAATAAGATGATTCTATACTAAGCACTCAGAAAAGAAATAGCACATATACAGGCTCAAAAGCTCACAAGGGTTTAAATCAAGTTTAACCTGTCATAGCATGCATCCATCAATTCTCAAGTGTTACATTAATCCAACCATCAATGTATATAAATCAAGCACAATAATCATCAAAATCTATTAACAATTATTTGAAATCAAGAATCCAACACGTGCCTGCAATCCTTTTGTGACCAACATATAAATCCGAAAGTTCATGCTCATCATAGAGTTGGAAGACTCCTAAGACTCAAAGAAAAATAAAACCTAAAACTAGACTCTTTTTTTATTTTATTTTTTAATTTTTTTTAATTTTTTATTTTTTAAACAAAGAATGACTCAAAAACAAATTGACAAATTTGTATTTCCCTCCCCCACACTGAAACTAGACATTGTCCTCAATGTATGGCAATATAATGCACAATGCACCAGGAAAGCATAGATAAAGAAAATCCAAAAGAGGGCAAGTAGGAAGATAAGAAAGGTTATAGAAAAGCTCCCCCTTGTAGACCTCCAGCTGCTCACAACCTTTGGAGAGGACTGAAATTAGACACCATCTGCAAGGCACAAGGCCTTGACTTCCACAATGGAAGCTCCGTGCTATATGGACTCCAAAAGGTCGCAAATTTGCGCAGGTCCCTGTTTTGCTGGACTGACCTTTCGGTACTCAAAGTGGAACTGGGAACGCAGCAGAACTCCGAATCCAGTTCTGTAAAATCGTACAGAAACTAGACTCAGAGAGCTTTCGATGCATATATGGCACGTCTCCTGGTTCCATCGGAGCTAAAAACGGCAGCCGTTCAAAGTGAACTGATCCGCGAGGCAGAAAAACTGTTTTGCTCAAAAGTGATTTTCCTCAAACTTTCCTCAACTATATGACCTGCACACAAATCAAAAGCATAAAAAACGAACAAATATGAAGCAAAGATTGAGAAGAAAAGGAATAAACAGAGCGTCTCTTATGATTAGAAGTTTTGAATGCCGCAATCTTCTTCCTCCATTAATTGGGTTGCCTCCCAAGAAGCGCTTGGTTTAACGTCTTCAGCCTGACATAGCAACTCTTCATCAAGAGTAATCAGGAGGTTTAGGTCTTGGTGCCACCAAATGCTTTACTCTCTTTAGTGATGTTTCATGATCTCTTGACAGCAACTTGGGTACTTTAGGAGCAATGGAAAGATATGATTGGATGCTCTTCTTTTTCTTTCTCTTCTTCCATTGTCTTCTTCTCTTCTTAAATCTACGAAGCATGGATAGAAGGATCTCCTCATTAGATTTCAGATGCTCACAGATCACCATCTCCACATGATCGACAAAGGCAAGAGCGCTGTGGAGAGAAAGAACATGCGTAGAGATTGAATGTGGCAAGGAATAATCAGGTGGTCTACCAGGTGCTAGAAGTAGAGGCCTAAATGTAGGAGCTTTGATGGTTTCCTTCTCTAAGCAATCACCTATGTCATCCTTGTAATTTTCTTGAACCTCATGATGTATTGTGATTGCTTCCGGCATGTGGAACGCATTGTCATTAAACTCAATTTGAAGTTCCTCATTGAAAGAATCCTCATCATCACTATATGCACAAGCTTCAAGCTCGGTTGTGTATCGTACTGCATAATCCTCACAAGTCACGACCTTGAGTTTCTCTTCATGGGACTCATCCAAATCCAAGCCTTCATCCTCATCAAATATTAATTCAAGTGGTGCATCATGAGGTTGAAGCAAGGTTGTAGCTGTAGGGGGCTCCCATAGAGTTGTCATAGGTGTAGGAGGGTGCTCTTGCGGTACCATGGTCTCTAAAATCTCATCAACTACCGGCCAATCATCATCCTCATTCGTAGAAGCTTCTTGACTTGGTTCTTGCTCCTTTGAATCTTCATTCAAGCATGCCAAAATTGTCTCCACATGTTGCCCAATGTTCTCAACAGATTCGTTAATATTCTGCCTACAAGTTTTCATGTCTTGGATACAAGAATCCACAATCTGCGAAAAGGAAGAAACATTTTTAGTCATAGAAGCAACTAAATCTTCAAGAGAGTCACCTTGAGGTGTTGGCATTTGATAATCATGGTATGATAATGAAGAAGCTTCAAAATCATTAAAGGATCCTTGTTGAATATTTGAGTTGCCATTCCACTCAGAGTGTGGAGGATATTCCCATGCCGGATTGTATGCAGGCGCATATTGATCATTCCAATGCCCTTGGTTTGCTTGATATCCTCCAAACATGCTACTTTGATTAAAGTAATTTTGATATTGCATGTTTGGACATGTCTCCATTGAATGACCAACCACAGAGCATATGGAACACGCTTCATAAGCCCGGTGCCACATTTGAAACAAAGAAAACAAAAATCACGTTAGTAATATATACAAAAACAATCAAAACAAAAAACAAGAACACAAGTAATTAGAACACAATAGTCCCCGGCAACGGCGCCAAAAATTGATAGCTAAATTTATAAACTATTGATTTTCCTTATTCACACTTAAGATTGTCAATTGTAGCAAGGGTAAACAAGGGTCTTTCCCGCAGAGGACTAAGGTTATAACTACTCAAAACAATGTCACAAAAGTGACCACTGTCCCTAGCGAACAGCAGTCGAAAACCTAATTAAAAACCTAATCTAAACTACTCAGAAAATTACGAAAATTTACAGAGATATACTAGACACACAGGGAGTCTAGCACACAAAATTTGGTATTATTCGGATATCGTTTACTATATAAAATAATTATAAAAATATAGAGGACAGAAAGTAACGAAAACAGATTTTAAGATGGTTTGAAAACAATATGATAAAGATAGTTAGGGAAGATGCATCCACCCCGGACAATCACACACAAGACAATTTGTTCAATCCTAATTCAATTAATCTAGATGAAGATGCTCAGGTTGGCTCGGTACGCTTGAACACAACCTATTACCCTTTCTTACTTCGTACGCTAGGCAGGAAGTGCTCTACACCTAGACTATTCCCAAGCAATGCAACCTAAAGGTACGCTTATTAGATTAAACATGCAGAGATCATTAAGGTCTAAAAGAGTTTGAGACATCACTAGGCATCGCAATAAACTTAGCGCCTTGCTAAACCTAGGACTTAGTTTACTTGATAGTGAAAACTAACAATTGCTTCTCTAGAAGGTTTGAGGAATCCAACTATTGATCCAGGCATCAAACAATCAAAGCGGTAGAACCCTAACATGCATACTAAGCGTGCACTCAAAGCATACAAGCAAGAATTCATCAATGGAAAAGCAGTAAACAAAAGTCTCATCTTGAATTAAAAGAAAATAAAATCAAAAGTCAAATCATCTTGTAGTTCATGTCTAGGGGCTTCAAGCAGCCCCCTAACTAATAAAAACTAATTAAACATGGAAGAAATAAAACAAACTAAAGAAGGGGGAGGAAGAGAGAGCGAGAGAGCTGCTGCAGAATCATCTCCTTTTATATGCTTAGAGGTTGCCTTTATCTTTCTTGTTGTGCAGGAAATCCAAAACTTAAAAGAATTAGGGTTAGCGTGCTTAGGTGGAGTTTTCCTATTGGCTCTTGAACTTGATGACTCATTCCAACCATTCACATCATGCCATTTGTCTATATTGAGCTGATATATGAAGCACAAACTCGTCCTCGGGCTTTTCGGTGTGATTTGGGCTTCGAAACATAAATTCCCGTCCAACCTCAGATTCACGCGCAGCCTGACCTTCTTGTACTAAATCGGTCATAACTTCCTCTAGAAAAATGATATTGACGAACCGTAAAAAGATCTGGAAACTAGACATCCGAGGCTTTCTATAAATATAAAGATCATCATCTGGATCGTTCTGAGCTGGTCTCAGTGCTCTGTCGAAGTTAACTGATCTGCACAGGCAGATTTCCCGATTTTGCCTTTCAATCCCTCTTTTACTTCTTTTCTCCTTCTTTACTCCAAGATACCTATAAAACAAATAAACAACGTAAATAACTAGAAAATATACTAAACTAACAAAGAAAGTATAGAGATTAACGCTATTAATATCACATAATTATGCTCCTATCAAATACCCCCACACTTAAGCTTTGCTAGTCCCTAGCAAACAGAGAACTAACTAGACAAAAGACACGGACCTAATGTCTTCCAAACATCTCAGAGAACTTATAATGCCCACAAGTATGGTCAACAAAATTCACACACTCACATGTCAGAATTCATAACCTCACTTAAAAGCTAATTTATTTTGATAACCATAGTGCTAAAGTTATAATACATGGGCAATCAAACTAGTGCAACAAAGGAGAACCAACTTATTCATGTGTCAAACAAGCGTCAACTCAATTTCTCACAAATATGCTCTCAATTTCTTTTCACTCATGATTTTCTGACTTGATGTATAAGCATATATTTCACTCAAGTTATATGTGAGAGGAATGATATAATAAGACAAACAAATAGCTCACATATGATAACAAGAAAGAAAGGCTTTTTCTGAAAAAAAATTTTTACATATGATCCCACGATTGGAATGCCAAAACTCGGACGAAAGGCCAGTGACACCATATGCTCACCCCTCCACACAAGTCTCCACAAATCGAATGCACAACTTCAAAGATCAAAAAGGTCTTTATTCAAGGTTATAATGGGGCCAAGGGTTAAGGTTAAACGAAAGAAAGGATAGGAAATTCAAAGATCCTAAAGAACCTAGTGGAGCACTAGAAGAACATAAGAGATAAAAGAATCTTGAAACTCTTCAAGGTAATCAATTTTCGAACACATGAAGCACGCAATTTTTTTTCCAAGGCCAGATGTCATCTTTTTGGGCCTTTGCTTCATTATAACCTCAACAGCTACAACATGAATGTATCAAATCCAAGGAAGTATTTTGCTTTTCGATTCTTTTGATTTTTCTTTTCAAGCATTCTTTCTCTTTCTTTTTCTTTTTCGGCTATCACATATTTTTTTCTCTGTTTTTTTTTTCAACAGCCATAAACACATACTTTTTTTTTTTTTTTTTTTTTTTCTTGGATCGATGTACAATGAACTCCCCCACACTTGCTTACAAAAGTACCTTGAACATAAGTACATCTCTCAAAATATTTGCTCCACTACTTCCTTAGGATAGGGTAAGGATATATCTATACTAAGCTTAGGGTTAAGGAATTCATGGGTGATGAAACAAAAAGGCTTAATGTAGGCTCAAGGGGGTTAACTAGGGGATTGCACATCTTGTGTGCATAAAAGGGACACAGGTTAATTTGGCTATGGTGGTAATCCTAGTGCCTTTATCCCTTCCCATCCATCATGCAATTCAACCATACGCTTCAAGAGGCTTTGGGGCAAGTTCTAGCATTTGTCCTTATAAAATATGCAAGTCGAATCCGAGTCTCAACCAAGATGAATTAAAGATGAGATCATGCAAAATCCTCGTCAAGAAAATAAGATGATTCTATACTAAGCACTCAGAAAAGAAATAGCACATATACAGGCTCAAAAGCTCACAAGGGTTTAAATCAAGTTTAACCTGTCATAGCATGCATCCATCAATTCTCAAGTGTTACATTAATCCAACCATCAATGTATATAAATCAAGCACAATAATCATCAAAATCTATTAACAATTATTTGAAATCAAGAATCCAACACGTGCCTGCAATCCTTTTGTGACCAACATATAAATCCGAAAGTTCATGCTCATCATAGAGTTGGAAGACTCCTAAGACTCAAAGAAAAATAAAACCTAAAACTAGACTCTTTTTTTATTTTATTTTTTAATTTTTTTTAATTTTTTATTTTTTAAACAAAGAATGACTCAAAAACAAATTGACAAATTTGTATTTCCCTCCCCCACACTGAAACTAGACATTGTCCTCAATGTATGGCAATATAATGCACAATGCACCAGGAAAGCATAGATAAAGAAAATCCAAAAGAGGGCAAGTAGGAAGATAAGAAAGGTTATAGAAAAGCTCCCCCTTGTAGACCTCCAGCTGCTCACAACCTTTGGAGAGGACTGAAATTAGACACCATCTGCAAGGCACAAGGCCTTGACTTCCACAATGGAAGCTCCGTGCTATATGGACTCCAAAAGGTCGCAAATTTGCGCAGGTCCCTGTTTTGCTGGACTGACCTTTCGGTACTCAAAGTGGAACTGGGAACGCAGCAGAACTCCGAATCCAGTTCTGTAAAATCGTACAGAAACTAGACTCAGAGAGCTTTCGATGCATATATGGCACGTCTCCTGGTTCCATCGGAGCTAAAAACGGCAGCCGTTCAAAGTGAACTGATCCGCGAGGCAGAAAAACTGTTTTGCTCAAAAGTGATTTTCCTCAAACTTTCCTCAACTATATGACCTGCACACAAATCAAAAGCATAAAAAACGAACAAATATGAAGCAAAGATTGAGAAGAAAAGGAATAAACAGAGCGTCTCTTATGATTAGAAGTTTTGAATGCCGCAATCTTCTTCCTCCATTAATTGGGTTGCCTCCCAAGAAGCGCTTGGTTTAACGTCTTCAGCCTGACATAGCAACTCTTCATCAAGAGTAATCAGGAGGTTTAGGTCTTGGTGCCACCAAATGCTTTACTCTCTTTAGTGATGTTTCATGATCTCTTGACAGCAACTTGGGTACTTTAGGAGCAATGGAAAGATATGATTGGATGCTCTTCTTTTTCTTTCTCTTCTTCCATTGTCTTCTTCTCTTCTTAAATCTACGAAGCATGGATAGAAGGATCTCCTCATTAGATTTCAGATGCTCACAGATCACCATCTCCACATGATCGACAAAGGCAAGAGCGCTGTGGAGAGAAAGAACATGCGTAGAGATTGAATGTGGCAAGGAATAATCAGGTGGTCTACCAGGTGCTAGAAGTAGAGGCCTAAATGTAGGAGCTTTGATGGTTTCCTTCTCTAAGCAATCACCTATGTCATCCTTGTAATTTTCTTGAACCTCATGATGTATTGTGATTGCTTCCGGCATGTGGAACGCATTGTCATTAAACTCAATTTGAAGTTCCTCATTGAAAGAATCCTCATCATCACTATATGCACAAGCTTCAAGCTCGGTTGTGTATCGTACTGCATAATCCTCACAAGTCACGACCTTGAGTTTCTCTTCATGGGACTCATCCAAATCCAAGCCTTCATCCTCATCAAATATTAATTCAAGTGGTGCATCATGAGGTTGAAGCAAGGTTGTAGCTGTAGGGGGCTCCCATAGAGTTGTCATAGGTGTAGGAGGGTGCTCTTGCGGTACCATGGTCTCTAAAATCTCATCAACTACCGGCCAATCATCATCCTCATTCGTAGAAGCTTCTTGACTTGGTTCTTGCTCCTTTGAATCTTCATTCAAGCATGCCAAAATTGTCTCCACATGTTGCCCAATGTTCTCAACAGATTCGTTAATATTCTGCCTACAAGTTTTCATGTCTTGGATACAAGAATCCACAATCTGCGAAAAGGAAGAAACATTTTTAGTCATAGAAGCAACTAAATCTTCAAGAGAGTCACCTTGAGGTGTTGGCATTTGATAATCATGGTATGATAATGAAGAAGCTTCAAAATCATTAAAGGATCCTTGTTGAATATTTGAGTTGCCATTCCACTCAGAGTGTGGAGGATATTCCCATGCCGGATTGTATGCAGGCGCATATTGATCATTCCAATGCCCTTGGTTTGCTTGATATCCTCCAAACATGCTACTTTGATTAAAGTAATTTTGATATTGCATGTTTGGACATGTCTCCATTGAATGACCAACCACAGAGCATATGGAACACGCTTCATAAGCCCGGTGCCACATTTGAAACAAAGAAAACAAAAATCACGTTAGTAATATATACAAAAACAATCAAAACAAAAAACAAGAACACAAGTAATTAGAACACAATAGTCCCCGGCAACGGCGCCAAAAATTGATAGCTAAATTTATAAACTATTGATTTTCCTTATTCACACTTAAGATTGTCAATTGTAGCAAGGGTAAACAAGGGTCTTTCCCGCAGAGGACTAAGGTTATAACTACTCAAAACAATGTCACAAAAGTGACCACTGTCCCTAGCGAACAGCAGTCGAAAACCTAATTAAAAACCTAATCTAAACTACTCAGAAAATTACGAAAATTTACAGAGATATACTAGACACACAGGGAGTCTAGCACACAAAATTTGGTATTATTCGGATATCGTTTACTATATAAAATAATTATAAAAATATAGAGGACAGAAAGTAACGAAAACAGATTTTAAGATGGTTTGAAAACAATATGATAAAGATAGTTAGGGAAGATGCATCCACCCCGGACAATCACACACAAGACAATTTGTTCAATCCTAATTCAATTAATCTAGATGAAGATGCTCAGGTTGGCTCGGTACGCTTGAACACAACCTATTACCCTTTCTTACTTCGTACGCTAGGCAGGAAGTGCTCTACACCTAGACTATTCCCAAGCAATGCAACCTAAAGGTACGCTTATTAGATTAAACATGCAGAGATCATTAAGGTCTAAAAGAGTTTGAGACATCACTAGGCATCGCAATAAACTTAGCGCCTTGCTAAACCTAGGACTTAGTTTACTTGATAGTGAAAACTAACAATTGCTTCTCTAGAAGGTTTGAGGAATCCAACTATTGATCCAGGCATCAAACAATCAAAGCGGTAGAACCCTAACATGCATACTAAGCGTGCACTCAAAGCATACAAGCAAGAATTCATCAATGGAAAAGCAGTAAACAAAAGTCTCATCTTGAATTAAAAGAAAATAAAATCAAAAGTCAAATCATCTTGTAGTTCATGTCTAGGGGCTTCAAGCAGCCCCCTAACTAATAAAAACTAATTAAACATGGAAGAAATAAAACAAACTAAAGAAGGGGGAGGAAGAGAGAGCGAGAGAGCTGCTGCAGAATCATCTCCTTTTATATGCTTAGAGGTTGCCTTTATCTTTCTTGTTGTGCAGGAAATCCAAAACTTAAAAGAATTAGGGTTAGCGTGCTTAGGTGGAGTTTTCCTATTGGCTCTTGAACTTGATGACTCATTCCAACCATTCACATCATGCCATTTGTCTATATTGAGCTGATATATGAAGCACAAACTCGTCCTCGGGCTTTTCGGTGTGATTTGGGCTTCGAAACATAAATTCCCGTCCAACCTCAGATTCACGCGCAGCCTGACCTTCTTGTACTAAATCGGTCATAACTTCCTCTAGAAAAATGATATTGACGAACCGTAAAAAGATCTGGAAACTAGACATCCGAGGCTTTCTATAAATATAAAGATCATCATCTGGATCGTTCTGAGCTGGTCTCAGTGCTCTGTCGAAGTTAACTGATCTGCACAGGCAGATTTCCCGATTTTGCCTTTCAATCCCTCTTTTACTTCTTTTCTCCTTCTTTACTCCAAGATACCTATAAAACAAATAAACAACGTAAATAACTAGAAAATATACTAAACTAACAAAGAAAGTATAGAGATTAACGCTATTAATATCACATAATTATGCTCCTATCACTTATACTATTTTTGACTAGCGGGGACTAGTCTGAGTTTTCTTAACCAGCGGGGCTGGACTTATATTTTCGAGTATTGAAATTTCAATCTTTTACTCTGTTGTTGTGACTAGCGGGGCTAGTCGGTTTTCTGGAGTTCAACGTTTTTCGGATTATTTTCTTAAGTGTTTTATAAATGTTGCATGCATCCGGATTTTATATATATCGAAAAATGTGGGAAAGTATGAAGTTTTATTTTGTTTTATTCATATTAAATTATTTATTTTTGTCCACTCACGCTAACGTGTTTTTCAATTACTTTCCCCTGGGCCCTTCGGTTTCAAATGCCCAGTTTGCAGGCGAAATTAGTTGAGGTCGGGCGTACATGGAGTCGAGGCATAGCCAACAGCATTGCTTCCGCGTACTCATTCTATTTCTGTTTTCTTTGTTACCTAGTGGATTAATATTTCTCTGATAACCTATGGGATTAATATTGCTTTTGGGTTAAGACTGATATTTGTGAAATTGGAGTTGTGATTTGGGGAGCAGATGGCTCCAGAAGATTAAGGATGGATGATTTAGAAGTGTAAATGTTTTCCTACAGGTTTTGGGTAGCCTACTTTTAGGGGAAGTTTTGCCAAATTTTTTGTAGAATTTCTTCTAAAGTGGGCCCCGCAGGGCCACTTCGGATTTCAGGGTGAAATCTGGGGCGGGTCCTGTCAACTGTGGTCCCGTCTGGTACACAAGCCAAATATCAAAAAGGGTTGCATCAACATCCACTCCAACTGTACCACGACCACCCGCACTAGATCCAACGTAGACTTCTTCTTTGGTCTAGGCACATTTGGAGGTCATACTAGACTTACTAAATGAATCCTTGAAACGTATACTGGGCTAAGCTAAACTAGATGTGATGAAATGATAGGAGCATTTTAATGCGACGTTTTAACTGCATTTCTCTACATTTTCTGCGTTATTTCCTTAATAAAACTCTGTTTAGGAAAGTTTCCATTATTTGATTGGGAAAGTTCCTATTTGTAGAAAGTTTCTATTTTGTAGTTTCTATTTTTCATTTTTGGAAAGTTTCCATTTTCAGTTTAGGAAAGTTGCCATTTTTCATTTTAGGAAAATTTCTATTTTTCTTAATAGTTTCTATTTTCAGGATCTCGGAGCTAAAAAGTGGAAATGAACTCATAAATGGAAAGAGGAGCTTGCAAACGTTAAGGGGAGCAAAAATGAGGAACAATGGACCACAGAAATGAGCAGAAATGAAGAAAAGAAGTTTTCCTGCTCCAACCAGGAAACCCTGCGAAAGGGAGGAGAGCTTACCAAGCAAGTTTCCAACGCAACCATGAAAAAGAAATGGAAAAATGAAGTGTTATGACGTTGGAATATGACAAGGCTTGAAGTTGAAGCAACAAGGCCCAAGAACTCTCAAGACTTATTGGATTTTCGGCAAAATGGATCAAAAGCCCAAAAGCCCATGGAATTAGGGTTTGTGACGCAATGAAGAAACCCTAGAGATGTTTGCCATCCAAAGCCAAGAGATAAACAAGGGAGATGGCGTGAAAAATCAGAAATTACAAAGAAGATTTCGGTGGAGATTTTCTAGGGAGATTTTCTTGGAATGAAATATTCTTGGAGAATTATCTTGTGTAATTGCCGTGAGGAATTAAGAGAGAAAAGAGGAAGCAACGTGAAAGCCAAGCAAAGATGACGCCAAGAGAAGAGAGTTTTAAGGAAGGAAGAAGTGTGGACAACAAGAAAAGCTCAAAACAAGTCTAGATACATTCCTAAAATCCCTAAAGGTATTTTGGCCAAAATAAAAGAAAGAAAATCAGAAAATATTCAAGGAATTTCGGCAAGAATATTTAGGGAGATATTTTAGAGAATTTTGTGATTGGTTGGACCACCTCATAGGGCTTATGTGGCAAGCAAGCATTGGAGGAAATTATGTGGAGTTATCACATCATTGCTGTGAGAATTTTGAGAGAAGTACACGGCTTGGAGAGCAAGGAGGCCGTCCCCTATATATACTCTCTCATTCTCAACGTTAAGGGTTCCTCTCCTTTACGTTTTACACTTTAGAAAAAAATCAGAAAAGTTCTCCTTTTGCCGTGAGCATCTCTCTCCATCCTCTAGTCATCTCCACGAGTTCAAGCAAGGCCAAGGGAGAAGAAGAAATGCCGTGAGCATCCATCATCCATCACCATCCTTGAAGCTTGCTTTCGAGATTCAAGGGATTACAACATCAATCGTTCATCACCATCATCATCCACGGTGTAATCCGATTCTCCTTTGTAACATTTGCTTTGAATTTCGTTGGTTATGAACTAGTTGACATATGTGTTTGAACAAATATTAATTTCTGGAATTTTTATGATTAATTGAGAATTTTCAGATTCATATATTGTAATTCGAGAGTCGCTTATGTGAGTTTGTTTGATTAAATTTGCTTGATAGATATCCTTTGTGTGTTAATCTTGTGTGGTTTGAAACATATAGGGTTTATGCATAATTGTTGCTAGGTTTAAGAACATAAATCAACTTTTTGTTTTGTGTAAACTTGAATCAAAGTAGTAAAGGTTTTGGACAAAGATCGAATTTAATTAAAGAGGATTGCAATTAGGTGGACTTTTCCATACTAAGTTGTACACTTGAGTTGATAGCCTTTCTCTATGTCTAATGCGTTAAACATGTCATGATTGACTAGCTTTCTAGGGCTTGATTACATGTTTGATAGGATTAATCTTTGTGCTTTCACTTAGGTTAATTAGCATTGAAAAGTAAAAAAATGGGAAATTATTTGCTTTCGAATATTTCACATGATCAACTCCTTTCTCATGACTTAGATGAACAATATTAGGGTTTAAATCGATTTTAATCATAGTTTCGGTTTTGATCTTTGTTCTCTCATTCCATTCGTGTTCTTATGTTTTTGTGTTTTATTTGTTTTCTTAACTTAGTTAATTTTTCGAAAACCAAAACCAAAAATCCCCCCTTTTCGTAAATAATGTTTATACTTGTGAATATTATACTTTGTTTTAATTTTAATTGTTTAATTGTTTGACAATGACAGGTGTACCCTCAATCCCCGGAATAGAACGATCCCTATTTGCTTATACTACTAACGATATTTTCAGGGTTAAATTATGCGCTTGCTTCAAGCGTATCATGAAACAGATGGAAGTTAGAGCTTAAACTGTCTATCATTAGCCTCCCTTATATAAATTGATGATCAAACAACAAATGATGCTAATCTAATGTCAAATTACCCTGATGAATTTGAAGATGAACCCACTTGAAATCCACCTCTAAAATGGAAGAAAGATGAAGAGAGATGAAGAGAATGGAGAAGGAGGGTTGGAGGGCGTGCAATGGTGTGTTCATGAGGAAGAGAAATATAAAGGAATGGATGACGAGGCGGGGTGTGGCTGTTGATGTCAAAGACATAGCAAGAGATGTATGTCTAAGAATTGGTCATGTAAAGTTCATGGAACTAATTTTTGTTGACGTGGCAATTTACGGGTCACACCTAGTCAGATTAGGTGTTGACATGGAATTGGTGTGCTCTCTTCTTTTCTTTTTCTTCTTCTAGTGTGTCAATCTCTATGCTCACATAAGGAAGAAAAAAAAAAATCCATGAAGTTCATGGTTAATACCTAATCTGACTAGGTGTGACACGTCATCAAATGGGTTCCATGTCATCGTCATGTTAGCAAATTAACAATTTTTTTTAGAACAATATGAGTAAGAATGGTTCTAATTGAACCTACAAATTTGATATTTAGACATTCCTACTAATTAAACCTTCAATTCACTTTTTTAAATACTTAAAAAGCTAAGTACATATCTTTAATTTTGTCAAAACACTCTTCAACAATTAAATCTGTATTTTCGACAATTTATATTTTTTTATTATTTTTCTTTAACTATATAAATTTTTAATTAGAGCCATTCAACTACCAAAAATTCTTTCAGACGTCCAGTACCATTTGGTCTAGTGGCATATTCTCCCTTTCGTAAGTGGAAGGTTGTGAGTTCAACTCACGAAACACTAGTTGTAGCATTTGAGTTGTTTATCTGATAAAAAAAAAAAAATTCTTTCAGACCAAAAAAAAAAAAACTACCCAAAATTCGTATTAGAGCAATAACTTATCATCTTCTTCGTCAATTGCAATTGCAAAGGACGGATCATAGTTGGACCAACTAGATAAAAAAAAAAAAAAAAAGAGCGGAGACGGAGACGGAGAGAGCTTTTCATGAAGAGAATTAAAAGCCGCGCAGGGGGATTTTAAGAAACGAAAAAGAAATAGCTCGACCCGCCCCTTCCAAGGGAAGACGAACGGCTGCTGAAGCTGAGCTTAAAGTGTGAAAACAGAAGAAAGATATGGATACCCAATTCCATCACAATTATTTCGAGAGGCGCACCATCTTCAGATCCAAAGCTCCCGCTGTTAGATGGGTTAAACAATGGTAAGTTGTCTTAGGGATTTGCAATTGTTCTTCTTCAAGCCATGTGTAATTATATGATCTTAGTGACAAGATTGCATTGGATTCTATTGAAAGACAATTCTATCTGAGGTTGAAGATTTGGTTTAACTGCCTCATTGGGGCTAGGGTTTAGGAAGGAACTCAGGTTTATTCAATCCTGTTCAGATCAAGATATTCAAACGAAAACTAGGGTGCGGTCTAATCTTTTGATGAAACTTTTTGTAGGGTTCCGCAGGATGTCGTAGCAACAGGTGGAAAGTGCTCTCTCTTGAAATGGGTCACAGGTACCCTTTACATCTTCTCCCCTACCTGCATACTACTCTACTCTGCTTGAAACAACTCATTACCCAGGTTTACTTTGTACGCTATGAATTTTCCATGAGTGAGAATTAGTATGAGTGCTGATTGACCCAATTGGTGAAGAAATCACACTCTACTTATTGGGTTACATTCAGTTTACCACCCTATGGGTATGGGTTAATAAACTGAACTTAACCCTCCCTTGTTTACTTGACTTTCATTCGTTTTCTAGTCATATATTTACCTAACAAATGGGCTCTGCTAAGATCTAAAATGTTGCCTTATGTTCATATATTTTTTGTTGCATTGCATCAAGTAGCACTATATTTGTTGGGCTTGGTTTATCTATCCTTTCTGCGTCTGTCTATTTCTAGTTTGACATCTCTAAAGTTTTGTAGGTTGTAATTTCGTTAAGTTTATCAGTCATTTTCCTAACTACATCTAAAACATTCAGCTAATACTTGTCCCTTTATTTTATTTTCTTTGAAGAGAAACAAAATTTTAATGACAATGTACAACAGTGATAAACCAGTTGAACATCAGCAAAAACATAAAACAAGATAGGAAACTAGCTTTTATTCCCCATTCTTACAAATCCTTCCAAATCTGATTATAGGATTGAAAATATGAGATATCATGCTACAAAGCAAGTTTCGCAAGTTTCTCTAAGACTTGCTTGAAAATGTCCCATAACTTTCCAACATTCAGCCCCTTAAAATCTCCCCTTGAAGCAAATGCTCACTTTTTACCATAGTGACATCGAAGCAAACTCTGTCAGTTCTAAATTATTAGGTTATCTTTTGAAGGTAATCCAATTATGGGGAAACATAGTACCATCTGCAAAGCTTGCACTGTTCTCATTACTGATTCAGCCAAGTGTCTTGAAATGTTATTTTAGTTTCTTAGTTTTACATGGGTCAAGTTTACTTTAAGCTCGTGACTTAGAGGATTAAAGATGAGTTGTGGTAGCCCTCTTGAATTGACTTGTTCGGAAAAGCATGTCCTGCTTGTTTTTTGTACTTATGACGGTAATGGGTTCTCCCGATTTTTCTCATTTTTTGCTGTTTTTCTTAGAGGGTACAGTAAAGGCTTTGAATGAGAAATCAAATGAGCTAGTGGCACCAGAGCCAGAACCAGAACCTACAACTGAAGTCCTTTTTCTTTGCAGCTATGAAGGCTGTGGGAAGACCTTTATTGATGCTGGTGCTTTGAGGAAGCATTCTCACATACATGGGGAGAGACAGTATGTTTGTCACTATGAGGGTTGTGGGAAGGTATTGTTTAGAATGTGTATGTTGTTTTCCCCAACTTTTGGTTTACTATTTTGACTGATGGTTTTGAGATAGCAAGTTACTAGCTTGTCAAAACAATGTGAAACAAGTTGTCAGGTTACAATTTTGAGAAAAGTATAATAAGGGAAATGTTGAAAGTCAAATCCCATCTTCTACCGTTAGTAACATACTACTTGCTGGAAAGAAAGTATTTGTTAAGTAGGCTAAAAAGTTGTGTGTTTTTTAAAGGTTTTTATTTTTTTATTTCATTAAAAGTGGTCTGTTTTTTTATTTCTGGAACTTGCTGTGCAACTCTCAATAGTGCTACTCCTATGTATATTATTTTATTGTGTGAACCAATGGAACTTGGGGGGGAAAGACTAGTTAATGTATAAATATTGATTTTCCATCGAAGTTTCTTGTCTCTTAGTAAATTGAGAAGAATAATGTTAATGTTGCAGAAATTTTTGGATAGTTCAAAGTTGAAACGACACTTTCTCATTCATACTGGTGAAAGAGATTTTGTATGCCCTCATGAAGGCTGTGGTAAGGTGATCATTTTATCCCCTATTAAAAAGTGCTTACTTTTTCCTTTGCTGATTTCTTTCCTTGATCTCTTGGACTCTAATGTTGAATTTGTGCTGTTTTGTTGTATTTTCTCGTACAAAATATGACCATAATGTTTTCTTCTGAAAGATGCAATATATTTGATCCATTTCTATGTTATGTTTAGTTTATTTCCAGTTGCCATTTGGCATTTTTGTTTACTTTGAAGAGGAACACTTTCAATGAAGAAAAACAATTAAATATAGGGGACTGCATTGTCTCCCCAGGAAAACTCTACAGTTGCAAGTTACTTAAAACAAAGATAACTAGAAACAAACAAATTAAACTGCAGTCCAAACATAAAAAATTGCTTGGGAAGAATATTCCCTAAACTCAGGAAGATACAAGTGCTCCGAGGGATGCCCAAAAAGTGAACTTTTTCCCACACAGGTGCCATCCTTTCCTCACATAGCACTATGCCTCTGTTTTTTCCACGAAAGAACTTATTCTTCACTCAATAAGGAACATATGAAGCTGGATTGTCCCAGCTCACTCTAAAAAATACTTGACTGGGTGATCTGAACTTCAGCATTGCTTATAAACTTCAGCTGAACAAGTATGGTCGTCTCCTCTGAACCATGTCGCACGTATTCATCCTTTCATGAGCTATAATCCAACCTCATACTTAGGAGGGTACTTCGGCGTTCTAATTTGGACGAGATGGACCCAGAAGAAAGTCCATCAATTATTTTCAATAAGATTGGCACCAAAACGCTCCAACTTCCATAATCATTTGTGGGTGTGCATGGGATGCATAAAATATCTGTATTGTTGTAATGAAGTTTTATTTTTGTTCCGTTTTCTTTTGGTCTTACTGTTGTAGTGAAGTATTCAAATCTTACATCTGCAGGCATTCTCCCTGGATTTCAACCTACGGTCTCACATGAAAACACATTCACAAGAGAACTATCATATATGCCCATACCCAGAATGTGGAAAGAGATATGCACATGAGTACAAGCTTAAAAACCACATTTCATCTCACCATGAAAAGGTTGCTAATTCCTCTGCTCTTTGCATTTATATTTTATTTTTTATGTATATTGTATTCTATAATTCTGCCTGTAAATGTCCCTTGTTTCTATAATTCATAATCTTATGCTGTTCCAGGAAGAACACAGTAAATCCTTTTATTGCATATGAATGTGAGGTTTGTGTTATTAGAATATTCAGAAATTAGGCCCAATAATATGTCGTGGACAATGCCAACTTATAACTGATATTGACATTATGTAACTATTTTTGTTAACTTTCTTACCAATAGAAAGTTTGATTTTGGTTCCAATATTAACATTAATTTCAGTTGCAGAATGTGCCTGTGGATGTGCCTAAGTATACTGTTCCACCTTCAGAGAAGCAAACAAAAACTCCCAAGCCTTCTGCAGGGGTTTATGGTTCTGCATCATCTGATCGCCCTTATGCCTGCCCTTATGAAGGGTGTGAAAAAGCCTACATCCATGAATACAAGCTTAAACTACATCTGAGGAGAGAGCATCCTGGTCATATGTCTGATGAAAATGCTGAGCATGCCCTTAATACTGCTGACAATGAGATGGACGAAGCCAGTGATCAAGATGTCTATGCGGGAAAACGTGTGAATGGCAAAAGCCAGAAAACAAATAGGGCCAAGCCGAATTTGAAGTTCCCGCCTGCCAAAGTGCGCAAGGGCTCAACTCCATCTCAGGCCACTACGAACACAATGAAAAAGCCGTGGCCAGTCAAAGAAGTAGTTTATGAAGAAGATAGTGAAGAAACGGAGGAGGACCGTGACAATGTAGAGGATGGTTGGAGGTATGCCGGAAACAACGACGATGATGATGAAGAAACAGAAGATGAAGACTAGATCTTTGAGGGAGTTTTTATTTGTCCTTGATGGATGGATAATAGAGGCACTTAGTCTGTGACCATACCTCTAATTTTATTCTATTCTATTCTATTCCGTTCTTTATATTTTTTCTTTACCTTTGGAGGTGGCAATGTGAATTAGGCAGTCCTATAATTGAGAGAGAGGAGAGAATTAGAGAGGACCTCATTAAATTTGACATGTGAGGTTGTTTTTATTTTTAGTACATAGTTTAATAATCTAAATCATTCATTCTCTAGTTACATACTCACATATAAATCCTATATAAAATAACTAAATTGGAAAACATGTATCCATTTAATTAGCACAATGTTTGTTTTAATTTTATCTAAGGAACTACATTTGTTGACACAGTTTTGAATGACAAAAAAAAAATGGATTTAGTTGATTTTTTGTAAACACAATTTTAGACAACGATTAAAATCATTGAATTAGGTCAACTTATTAATTCCTTTTTTAGAAAGGGGGGCTGATGCGGCTGCTTCAAGCATTGATTAATGAAACTGTAGAATATAATGGGAGACATAGAGCCTAAACCTCAAATTACAATAAGCATCAAGAGAAATTCCTAAAATAATACCAGGAGTCTTCACAAAATCTATATATTCTAACATGCGCCAATTAGCAAAGAGTGCAGTACTAACTACTCTATTTGCTTTAACAAAACAGTGACATAACATAAAGATAACTCTATTACGAAGAAACATCATTACAAATAGCATAAATTTCCTAGTTTGTTGCTGCATGAAAAGACTTCGACAGCACTCCGTTTCATCCTGCAACTAGGACATTACGTCCATTTGACTAAACAAACCGGAACAGAGCTCACGCCGCCCTACCGAAAAATGGTAGGGACTTATTGCCGGCGTAATGCCACGTCTTACTAAATGTGAAAACAATAAATCAAAAAAGAAAAAGAACATAAAAAACAACATAGGCCCAGAGTCGAAGCCTAGGCACAAATACCACCACGACTAAGCCAAAGTTGAAATCTGCAGGAGGCACAACGCCATCATCTCTCCTGCACCACCCCTTCCTTCCGACCATTGGCAACATAGCCACTACCACCAACTTGATGTAGTGCAATCACGATCTGTCCATCATCCCCATTACGTCGGCTAGAGGCGCCGCTCCTCTCTAGATCAAATACAAACCTCCTAAACCAAATGGGACCCAACTGATCCGATCTTGAGCACTGTCTATCCTAGTGCTATCGCCAGAAAACCATCACTACTAGGCGACCTCTGATCTCGCGACACCAACTCGAATCAACCCTCATGTCGTTCACGCTCTGCACTCTGGTAAGACAACACTGGCCCCACCTCTAACCACCGCTGTCCTTCCTTAAAAGAACCTTCAATCGATCTGAATAGCACTGTCATTCCTTTATAGCGTTTACTCTGACCAGATACTCGGTCCCCTCAAGCCCATCAGACGATGACGTCACGAGGGCGTGTCGTTGGACAAGGCATAACTCTCTCAACGCATTCTAGGTTTTCTTCTCTCTTTTTTTCATCACCAGTTTTCTTCTATTTTAGGTGTGTTTTGAGTTGATTTGTAATTCTTTTATCAAATTAATGTTTAGGTCAACTTATTATTATTACAACATAAGGTATGCAATCAAAGCAATCTATACAATTAACCAAAATAATAAACAAGTAGGTTAAACAGGTAACCTACAACATCATAAGTGGTGCACACTATGCCTCAAACTCCTATGCACACCTAACCTCAACTAATCTGTAGACTAGGCATGAAAAACCAAAAGGCCCCGAGAAAAGCATTTAGAAAACCGTTAGTGTGTTGAAACAAATATAATAAAACTTAATGTTTTCCCAAAATTTTATTTCATTTAAAACCAAGCATGCAATATGATTTCAAGAAATTACTTTCAAATCGTGATTACTGAATCTAAACTCAACCGTCTATTAACATGCGTAATACCTAGCGCTCCACTGTTAGCTCTCGCAAGGCAGCCACTAGAATCATCTCACTAGTAGCACTCACTAAGTTGAAATATATACTGGAATTGAAAGGTTATACTACACAACTTCTAACTCTGGTTGGAGTATCTAAAGACTGCTACTAACTAACACGTAGGAAATGGACGATGACTAGAGGGTTTTACCGACTAGTCATCTCATGCACTATAGGGTACTGCCGACCAGATGATACACCAAACTGTACTGCCGACCAAAATACTAGGAGGCAATGACGCATTGGAATGTATTGCTGACTAGCCATCTTATGTCATTTAGAGGGTACTGTCGACCAGATGACGCATTAGAGAGTACTACCAACAGAAATGCTACTTGAAGGGTATAGTGAATCAGAAATTGCATGCATGCATTGATAAAATAATTAACCTCCTTCGAATAACCACTCATATACCTAAACTCATTAACTCCCCTAAATAATCTCCAAATCTCAAAAGGGAAAAATGATAATAATCCTCAAAGGCAATTGAATCAATTCAAACTTCAGCAAAATTTCAGAAATTATCATATATCATGCTATCAAAAACATAATTTATGAAAATATGATAAATCAACATTAAATCATATATTCAAAAATCATACTTCAATTATTGTCAATTTTAATTGATACGATAAATTCATATATAAATATAGTATCGCATGCGTAAATAATTTAAAAGTAAAAGTCCGGCCATTCACATAAATACGGCTATGCCCATCGCCGACCATCGAACTCCTCCTTGAGCGAGGGCTCTGCACCTCATCCTTGAATGTTTTGGATTCTCGATACTGTAATTCTTCGATTCTCCTTCCTTCGATCGAATCGAGCTACGCAATTGGTACCATTGGAATCACCGAAAAATTACTATCGGCTCGGGTCAACCTGTTCGGTGTCGTGGAGGAGAGAAATGTTCACTCCTTCGTCTGTGGTGGTTATCAGAGGAAACCAAAGCTAAGGGTTTCAAGAGTGTGAAGAGGCAGTCCTTCTAGGACCAATGTGGCAGTTTGGGGTGGTCGGAGGGCAGAGATCATCTCAAGTTGGAGTTTAGGTCTCGATGCCTGATCTGGGTCAAGGGGAATGAGGGAATAAAAATAACAACAACAAAAATTATGTAAAAATAATGGACATAGGGTAATGAGGGAATAAAAATAACAACAACAAAAATTATGTAAAAACGTAATAAGGGGGTGCATAATGTTAAAATGAGAATCTACACCCTAATAGAATTTGTATGTACCAAAAATTACCTTTCGCAATACTTCAGGTACTATTTGAGGTTTTTATCTTAATGTAAAATGTGCTTATCATAATGACTGGAAAAGGATAGCTAGTATTCCTCGTGTGGCTTTGCGTCACATCATATGTTGTATACTTGTATTAATGATCCAAGTTGCAAGTGTATTTTGACTTTTTCTGGTGGTTAACTAGAGAAATAAAATATCAATCATGTTTTTGTATGGTTTCCGAGGGAGTAACGAGAATCATCGGGAGGGCACACCATCTTCAAGCTCCGTCACCTATCAACCATGCATAAAGGTCTGAAGATAGACCGGGTATTACTCCCCGTACCCAGAATTATCCATTTACTGGTCATGTAGAGGTAAACGATTAAAATCTTCACTTTTTACCTTCATTTCAGACTTTTTAGGGGTTTCAAATGTTGACTTTTTCTTCAACTCAATATTTGAGGAAACTTCCTTCTGGAAAGTTGATATTGATTTCATTTCCGAAAGGTTTTATTAAGGGTTAAATACTGTTTATTCCCTGAACTTTTAGGGAAAAAACAGTTCAGTCCCTCCCTTTATAATTTCACACGTTTACTCCCTCATCTCTCAATTTTGGACTAATAGGTCCATTCCGTCCAATTTCTCGGTTAATTCACTGATGTGGTTATCCCTTCCACGTCAAAATGTCTCGTATACCCCTCAATTCTTTTTTTTTAATTACTTAATTTTTTTTCCTCTCTCTCTCTCTCTTTTTCCCTTCTGCTTTTTTCTCTCTTCTTCCTCTTCCACCATCGATAAGTGATAAGAGCATTTTAATGCAACATTTTAAATGTTATTTCCTCATATTTACTTAGTTATTTCCTTAAATAAATCCTTCTTGTTTAGGAAAGTTACTATTTTTAGAAAGTTTTCAATTTTAGTAATAGTTTCTATTTTCAGGTCATTGGAGCAAACAAGCTGAAATAAGCTCAAAAGGGAAAGAAAAGCTGGAAAACGTTGGAGGAAGATTCCTAGAGGCACTAGGAGGCTATATGGATTGAAGATGATACATGGAGGCCCAAGAATCTTCTGGATTAATTTGGATTTCGGCAAATGAGAGAAGGCCCATTGGATTTTGGGTTGTTGGACGTAATGGAGATATTTTTGGAGGAATTAAATCTGATTTTTCCGTGGGAAATCATGAAGATAATGTGAAAAATCAAGGAGATTACGTTGAGAATATCAAGGGAGATTTTCAAGGGATTATGCAACAAGAAAATGCTCAAAACAAGTCCAGATTCATCCCTCAATTTCCTCAAGATATGTTGGCTGAAATTAGAGAATAAAATCTGCAATTTTAATATGAAAATCAAGAGAAAATCAAGGGGAGGATGTTAAGGATAAAGCCATGGAGAGATTTAAGGGAAGAACTGTCCAAAATGCATCTAGATCCATTGTCTAGGTTCATGCCTAGATATTTGGCCGAAAATTAAGAGAAAAATAAGAAATAATCATGGGAAAATCAGCAACAATATATTAGGGAGTGATTTTGGAGCTTTTTGATTGGTTGGATGACACAACAGAGCTGACGTGGCATTATCTGATTGGTTAATGCTGTGTGGATCAATCTTGAAGACTTGGAGACTAAGTTGTTATCTTCCTATAAATAGGAGCATTCTCTACACCAACACACACCACAACACCTCTTCATTCAGAAAAATTCTCTCTATTCTCTAGTCTTCAGAAGCTCTGCGTCTCAATCAAGTAGGAGAAGAAGCCATGCAATACATCAAGATCCTAGCCGCCATCCACCCTTGTGTCGTCCCAAGAAGATTGCTTCCTTTCAAGGATCTTCGAGTTCTTCGTCTCAAGGCTTCGTCATCCATCTTTCACGGTGTATTTCATACTTGCTTTTATTTTCCTTTGTTTGATTCGTAAAGTTATGAATTCTAGTTAACATGACGTTAAGGGCAAAGTTTAAAGCCCATTAATATGTTTTGAAATAAAATTGTGATTTTTATATGTTGATTTATATGTTGCTTATGTGAGATTGCTTGATTGATTTTGAATTACAGAAAACTTTTGTATGTATGTGTTCTTTGGTGGCCAACTTAGGATATATGCATGTAATTGGTGCTAGATTTAGGTAGACAATTCACCTAATAGTTTTGTGAACCTATTTCATAAGTAGTAAAGGCTTTGGACAAAAGTCGAAATCAATTAAGGAGGATTGCAAATAGATGAACTTTTTCATACTAGGTTGTGCACTTTGGTTGACATCCTTTCTTTGTTCTTCATGCGTTGAATGTGTTCTTGAGTAGCTAGCTTTCTAGACTATGATTGCATGTTTAATAGGATTAATTTAGGTGCTTTCACTTAGATTAATTATTGAAGGAAAGTAAAATATGGGAAATCGTTTGCTTACTAACGTTTCATGTGGTCAACTTCTTTCTCATGACATAGAAAATCAACTATAGGAATTGTGATTGGATTTCTTGCATATGAATGTGGTTTTGATCTTTGTTCCTTGCGTTCCACCCTTGTATATATGTTTTTACATTTTCTTTATTTTCTATTTTATAATTATAAACCCCCCTTATTTGTGTTTACTTGTATATATTCTAATTCTTTGTTTTATTTTTGAAAATAATACTTTTTACTTTTACTAATTAATTAATTGTTTTTGCAATTACAGAGGTACCCTCAATCCCCGGCTAGAACGATCCCTACTTATTCTATACTGACAACTACATTTTGCAGGATTAAATTGCGGGCTTCCTTTTAGCGTATCAATAGGACTGGGTGGATCCTAAACCACAACTCCATCCTCCACCTCCCCTCCCAACTTCTCCTTCAACTCCTGGTAAAGTCGAAACACCCCATCTGAATCCGAATTCCTCACACACCCCACCATCAGATACCGCCTCGCCTCCACGTCAACACCCAGATCGATCTTCTCCAGCGTTCTCCATGACTTTTCGGCAAGCCAAAGTGGACAATTTCTCCGCCTCGACACCCAGATCGAGACCCACACCGTCTCCTCCGCTCGATCAGGTCACTTATGCCAGGTGCCGGTTGCATCTGCCTCGTCCTTGCCAGCCAGCTGGGATTTGCTTTATCGTCTTGCCGGTTGCATCTATGGCAGCATCTATACCTTTGATATGCTTAAAGCAAGCATATAATTTAACCCTGAAAAATGTCATCGTTAGTATAGAATAAGTAGGGATCGTTCTAACCGGGGATTGAGGGTACACCTGTAATTGCAAAAACAATTAATTAATTAGTAAAAGTAAAAAGTATTATTTACAAAAATAAAACAAAGAAAAGAAATATATACAAGTAAACACAAATAAGGGGGTCTTAGGAATATAAAATTAATAAATAAAATAAAGAAAATGTAAAAACATATATACAAGGGTGGAACGCAAGGAATAAAGATCAAAACCATATCCATATGAATGAAATCCAATTACAATTCCTATAGTTGATTTTCTATGTCATGAGAAATAAGTTGACCATGTGAAACGTTAATAAGCAAACGATTTCCCATTTTTTACTTTCCTTCAATATTTAATCTAAGTGAAAGCACCTAAATTAAACCTATTGAATATGCAATCATAGTCTAGAAAGCTAGCTACTCAAGAACACATTCAACGCATGAAGAACAAAGAAAGAATGTCAACCAAAGTGCACAACCTAGTATGACAAAGTTCATCTATTTGCAATCCTCCTTAATTGATTTCGACTTTTGTCCAAAGCCTTTACTACTTAAATCTAGCTCCAATTACATGCATATATCCTAAGTTGGCCACCAAAGAACACATACATATAAAAGTTTTCTGTAAAACAAAATCAATTAAGCAATCTCACATAAGCAACATAAAAATCAACATATAAAAATCACAACTTTATTTCAAAACATAAAAACAGGCTTTAAACTTTGCCCTTAACGTCATGTTAACTAGAATTCGTAACTCTACGAATCAAACAAAGGAAAACAAAAGAAAGTATGAAATACACCGTGAAAGATGGATGACGAAGCCTTGAGATGAAGAACTTGAAGATCCTTGAAAGCAAGCAATCTTCTAGGGACGACACAAGGATGGATGGTGGCTAGGATCTTGATGTATTGCATGACTTCTTCTCCTCATTGGTTGAGACGCAGAGCTTCTGAAGACTAGAGAATGGAGAGAATTTTTCTGATGTTTATTTTTTGAGGGAGAGAGGTGTTGTGGTCTGGTGTGGTGTAGAATTGTGTAGAGAATACTCCTATTTATAGGTGGATGGCAACTTAGTCTCCAAGTCTTCAAGATTGATCCACACAGCATTAACCAATCAAATAATGCCACGTCAGCTCTGCTATGTCATCCAACCAATCAAAAAGCTCCAAAATCAATCCCTAATATATTGTTGCTGAATTTTCCATGATTTAATTTGATTTTATTCACAATTTTCGGCCAAATATCTAGGCATGAACCTAGACAATGTATCCGGATGCATTTTGGACATTTTCTCCCTTAAATCTCTCCATCGCTTTATCCTTAACGTTCTCCCCTTGATTTTCTCTTGATTTTCTCTTGATTTTCACATTAAAACTGCAGATTTTAATTCCTTAATTTTGGCCAACATATCTTGAGGAAACTGAGGAACGAATCTGGACTTGTTTTGAGCCTTTTCTTGTTGCACAATCCCTTGAAACTCTCCCTTGATTTTCTCAACGTAATCTCCTTCATTTCCCAAGCAAAAATCAGATTTAATCTCCCATAATATCTTCAAGCCATGTGGTCTCCTAATGCCTTCAGGTTGCCTAGCCTCATCAGGATTCCTGCGTTGACTGGGATTCCTAGTCAGACCAGGAAAACTCCATTTCTTCATTTCAACTCATTTCTGCATCCCTTATGCCTTTAAGCTCATTTCTTCTCCATTTATTTGATGTACCTAGAAAATAGAAACTAAATTAAAAATGATTAAGGGCAAGTTCACCCGTTGGGTCACCAGGTCACCCACTATTCACTACTTTTTAGTGTTAATTTTGTGCCCTGGGTCATGAGCACAGTGTATTTCGTGCCCTGGGTCACCCGGTACAGTGTTCTGGGTCACCATGGTGACCTGCACAGTGTATTTCGTGCCCTGGGTCACGAGCACAGTGTATTTCGTGACCCAGAGAATGAAAATATACACTAAAAAGCAGTAAATAGTAGGTGACCCGGTGACCCAACGGGTGAACTTGC
Organism: Rosa rugosa; assembly: GCF_958449725.1. Lineage (NCBI taxonomy): Eukaryota > Viridiplantae > Streptophyta > Magnoliopsida > Rosales > Rosaceae > Rosa > Rosa rugosa. The sequence goes on from NC_084823.1 coordinate 23,172,059, forward strand.
TCTAAGTAAAGGAAATAAGTCAAATAACTAAGCAAAATATGGGGAAATAACTATTAAAACATCGCATTAAAATGCTCCTATCAACCTTCATTCTCCACCGAAACCGGGAAATTGCTGTTCTTTGCTTGATTCTTGCTTGGCAGCAGAGCTTCAAGGCCAAGACCATATACGCCAATCTCTCCCATGTGTATTCAATTTGAGGGGTCAAGTTTTGGTCTTGGTCAGAAGTTTGTTTTTTTGTTTTTTTTTTTATCAATTCTGGAATTAGATTTTTGTTTGTTGATTTTGGAAGTTTAATTTGAAGGTTTTGTGATGGCCATTGGGGAAGTGGGGAATTAAGGTTTTGGGCGGCGGAGCAGTGGCGTTGGTGATGGCGGTGTGGATTGGGCATGGAGCTGTTTGGCCTGGGATTGGGATTGTTGATGGTATTGGGGTTTTTAAAGAAGGTTTTGAGCAGGGTTTGTCGGGAGCTCATGGATTGTTGATGGAATCGTTTTGGTTTTCTTTTCTTTTTGTCTAATTGATCTGGGTTTAGAGAAGACTTGTTGCAGTTTTCCGAGTTGGATTTTCCGGTGTGGGAATGATTACTGGTTTTGGGGTTTTGCACTTTTTGGGTTTTGATTTTGGGGGCATGGTGGTGGCGGATGGAGTGGCGGGTGTAGAGGGCGGCTTCTTCGAGGTCGTTGAGGCGAATGAAGAGCTTACAAGTCTTCTATGCCATAAGAGGCTGAGGAAGACGATGAAGAGCACAACTCCGCCACCATCGAACTCACCGAGGTGGGATCAGACCCAAAAAAAAAAAATTGGGAATTTGTTTATGAAGAGAGAGAAGAGAGGAAAAAGACATTTTTACCCTTATTTAACGTCAAAATTAGACGGAGACTTAACGGACGGACTTATTGGTCCAAAATTGAGAGATGAGGGAGTAAACGTGTGAAATTAAAAAGGGAGAGACTGAATTGTTTTTTCCCTGAAAGTTCAGGGAGTAAACAGTATTTAACCCTTTTATTAATTATCGAGTTAATTGAATTTCGAGCTATTAAGATTTTCTTTCGAAAAGTTGATGAATCATTGAGATTTTTATGATGATTTTTATCGAGTAATTTGAGTATCAAGTTATTGAGAATTTCCATTGATGGAGATTGAATATTATGAGTTGATGATTATTTATGAAATGAGAAATTAATAAGTTGGATTATGAATTGTGGAGGTAAATTATGAAAGATGATTATGATAGTGCATGCATGCATTACCTGGTTGGGAGTAGCCTCCAGGTAATAGTCTAGTCGACAGTACCCTCTAGAAAATATTCTGGTCAGCAGTATCCACCATGATATATTTCGGTCGGTAGTACCCTCCAATGCGTCATCTGGTCGATAGTAGCCTCCAGAAAATAGTCTAGTCGACAGTACCCTCTAAAAAATATTCTGGTCGGCAGTATCCTCCATGATATATTTCGGTCGGTAGTACCCTTCAATGCGTCACTTGGTCGACAGTACCCTTTAGATAACATGAAATGGTTAGTCGGCAGTACCCTCTAGTCATCGCCTCATAGTATATTTGTCGGTAGTACCTTTCGATGTGTCATCTAGTTGATAGTACCCTCTAACTATTGCAGTGGCAATTTTGTAATTTTGGGAAATCATTATAGTATATTTGGGTGTTACCCGAATGGGAAACTTACTATTTTTGGAGATTTCCTTTTTGGGAAGTCGGAGAGAGAGAGAGAGCTGCCAAGCTTTCCAGCCTCGCCGGAGCCGATTCCGGCCACCTCTGGCCGTGAAACCGGTCCCATCTAGACCGCCGCGACTCCCTCTTCCTATTTGTGGCAGTGGAGAATGCCAATTCCAGTGGTAGGAGGTGCAGCAAGCAGAGAACTCTGGCGACGTCATCTGCGGTTTTCCGGTCAAATCTAGTTATTCCAACCACCACCCACATCTGGAAGATCTCTTCTTCCTGGTTCGAACCAACCAGTGGGTAGCTCCAATTTCGCCGGAGAAAGGTGAATCGACAGCGAGAAGAAATCTAGGGTTTTCGAGGTAACTTTCGATAAATAGACTTGAAATTGAGGTTTGTCATAGTTGAGAAAGTTGTTGGGAATGATGAGAGGAACATGTTGATGTAATTTGGTGACCCAACTTGGGGTCAGAGTCGGCGGCGCGTTCGGCCGTTTCTAGTGGCCTTCTAGTTTATTGTTGCGGACTTGTAGACAGGGTTTTGGTAGAAATCGGAGAAGGTTTGGGATCGATCAGAATTTCCAGAGTTTCAAATTTTCAGAATGTGATTCAAGGAGATCCGACCGTTGGATCGTCTTCGATTTTGTGTGGGATGTTAGAATAAATGAGTTGGTGAAACCTTTGAGTTTAGGTCGATTCCAATGTGATTTCAGATATTTGACGAATTACTCGTGTGAGGGGTTTTCGGGTCTCGTTTTAGAATCTTGTTTAATTTTCGAATCATTGTTTACATTTTATAATTTTATACAGGAACAAGGTACCGACCCATCGCTTAACGAGGATCCCCACACTTGGCGGTTTTAGCAATAAACTATGAATGGACATTTATTTTGAATTAAAATGCATGTGATTCTAATTTTTCAGAAATAAATATTATTGAAATGATTTCTTTGGTATTTTGGAAGGCGATATCGGATTTTGAATTAACTTAGGGCACGTTTACTTACTTGGAATGGAATGGAATGTAATGGAATGATTACGGAGTAAAAATATCCCTGTGTTTACTAACACAAAAATGAATCGGAATGATTCCAGGTAAAAGAATTCATGTGTTTACTAACACATGAAGGAATGTGAATTGGTGTAGGTCCCACCTATTTATCAGGAATCGATTCCTGAATACTCAGGAATTCGATTACGAAGGGGGGGAGATGGGTTTAGGAATCATTCCTCCGGAATCAATACCGATTCCTTTCTTCTCCCATTCCACTTGTCTCCGATTCATGATTATTTTCCATTCCAAGTAAGTAAGTGATTTTATCGTGCTTGAATAATCTATTATTTTATTCAATTTGCAATATTATGAAAAATATAATATTTCGTTATGAATCTTGCATCGAATTTGGATTATCGATTGATTAATAACTTGTGCCTCCTTCGAACCATGTTCCTTGATCTATTATGATGAGGTGAGTTATTGCTTGACTTGTTACATTTCAATTGTTTATTGAATATGGTGTATGTTGTTAGAGCCTCTAGGAGAGGGGGGATGGACTAGTGGTCTCATAGGAGTGTAGCGCCAGAAGAGAGGGGATGTACTGGTAACTATGTAGTTGATGCGGGACCATTAGGAGAGAGAGGATGGACTAGTGGTCTCCAGGAGTAGAAACACCAGGAGAGAGGGGATGTACTGGTGGCTATAGTAGTTGTGTCTCCAGGAGAGATGAGATGTACTGGAGACCTAGTTTGGATTAGCATATTTGAGATTTGTGTGAGGATGTATGCGGGTCTATTCGTGCTGCCCCTAGCCCCTAGGGTTACCATTGTACACTTAGATGAGGACACTTGTTAGCATTGGTTTGTTGACTTCCTTTTCCAATAAATGTGTTTCTTATTTGTTGATTTAAAGCTTTTTCTTATGCTAAGGTGAATCACTGAATCCCATGCTTGGTTTTAAGAATGTTACAAAAGTGGGAGAATATTAAATTCTTTGTTCCAGTTAATTTGATTATTTATTTTCGTCCATTCACCAGGGGCGGAGCCACGTGGGGACCCAGTGCCGTGCCCCACTGAATTATATATATATTTTTAACTTTTTGTATATGAAATCAAGTATAAGTTGCCTAGAGTTCGCAAGTATCATTGCCAGCGAACTTGGCGTAGTGGCAAGGCTATGTATGTATTTTTCAACTGGTTTCAATTGGTCCCAGGTTCGAAAAACATCCGTTGGGAAGATTGGCTTTTGAATTTTTTTCTTTTTTTCTTTTTAAGAGCATTGACACAATTTTTCCTTATAGTTTTAAAAGTTAAAAATAAATTATGTCACCATAATTTGTCTAATATCTAAATCTATATCTATAAATTTTACTAATAAAATATGTAATTTTAAGAAAAATATTAATCTTACCACAATTTTTTTTATTAAAGTTTTGGTATATATTTTAAATTATATATATTTTTTTTAAATTTGAGTGCCCCACTTGATACAAAATTCTGGCTCCGCCACTGCCATTCACTCTAACATTTTGCTATACTTTTCCCTCAGCCTTTTGGTTTCAAATGTCCAGTTTGCAGACTTGCTGAGTCGACATAGTAGAAGTTGAGGCATAGCATCCTTCCGCTGTTACCATTTTGTGTAGTTACTAGCTTAACCTACTTATAATGTAATTAGGTTAGTTTTCCTAGATTGCTCTGATTACGTATTGGGATAATTGTTATAATTTGGGAGTTATGTTTATGTACTAGGGATTATGTTAAATTTCGGATTTTTAGTGAACTGTGGAAGTGTTGGTTTTGGTTTTTACTTGGATGTGGAGTTATTGTGATTTGGGGAGCAGGGTGGCTCCAGGAGATTAAGGGGGTTGTTTAGAAGTGTAAATATGGTTTCTAAAGGTTTTTAGTAGTCCATTTTTAGGGGTGACTCTACCAAATATTATTCTAAAGAAGAATAAGGACATTCCATCAGGACCAGAGCTTTTGGAAGGATGCAATTGGAAAAGAACGTGCTGAATTTCCTCGTCCATATAAGGCTGTAGTAGTGCACAGTTCGTGTCGTCTGTGACTTTCAGAACAGTAACGCTCACAACTTCCATAATGGCTTCATTCTCTGTACCCCTGAAGCAAAGATGTGTTCATAATACTCTACTAATAAACTCTTTATGCAATTAGGTTCAGTCTGCCATACACCTTGAGCATCAGTGAGACCTTTGATCGAATTTCGACTTCTTCGATTGGAGACCTGTCTATGAAAAAATGCAGAATTTCGATCTTCATCTAGCAACCATAGTGATCGAGATCGCTGATGCCAATACTTTTCTTGCTGGGCTTGAAGGAGACGTTGTTCCTTGTATTGAGCAGCAGAGCATGGTGTTTTCATGATGTCATTCAGCTTCTCCTGTACAACTCGCATCTCTACTTTTGTTTTTCAAATTCCACCTTATGCCATTGTATTAGGGTTTCTCCAGTGTCATGAATTTTCTTAATGAGTTGCTGCAAGACATTTCCAGTAAGAGGGTTGGACCATTGTCTTTGATGATATTGTGGCAATCATCATTATCGTGCCACATTTTCTCTAAACCGAAAAATGCTTTGGAGCCTGAACTGATCTGTAGCTCTCCTTCCTCAACTCGACTAAGAGAGGGCAATGGTCGGACTCTGATGGATGCAACGTTAACACCTGGCTAAATGGAAAGCAATCTCATAGAGACATGTTTTGAAAACTTCTATTGAGTCTCTCCTTTGTATGTTTATTAGACCAAGTGAATCTGCTACCCATAAATCCCATATCGAACAATCTACCATTGGTCATAGTCTGCTAGAAGCGAAGCATAGATGCATTTGCTGGGGAAATGCGACATTGTTGAGAATTTCATTAAAGTCACCGGCCATGAGCCACGACAACTCATAGCCCCCTGCAGCTAAGGCTTCAATCAGGTCCCATGTTCGATGTCGCTCCAACTTAGAGGCGACTCTATAGATCCTAGTGAAACGCCAAAGAGCAGGTTCACCCGGACTAGAGCTGATGTCCACATCGATGTGGTTTGAAGAGTAAGAACGTAAACTAGCATGCAGGTCCGAATTCCATATCAGCGCAACCGCATGTGATTGAGTTTCATGGTCCTGAGGAAAACATAAATTCCCCTTAAAGCCTAGACGTCCCGTAAGGGAGTCTATGATATTCTATTGTGCTAGAGTTTCCACCAAAAAGATGAGATTTGGTCGCTTAGCCCTAACCAGATCCACAGGAGCATGCTGAGTCTCTCTGTTTACGATACCCCGACAATTCCAAACCAGAACGTTCACCGGCTGCATTGCAACGGGAAATGGTCAAGCAATCAAGCAAAACTGCTGTGGCGGCGACGCACTGGAGCAGCGACGCTGAGGGTTTTTGCTTTAATGAGGGAGGAATTAAAAAAGTGTAAGACTTATGCCAACTAATTAGAAGTTTGAATAGAATCACATAGGTCTGGCATTTAAACCCGTAACAAAGGTAAACTCAAAACAACTTGGTTTTATTCTCACTATATCAATCTTTATGTCATTCTAATATTTTTCTTTTTTGTTTGTTTATATTTTAGAAAAAGAGCGCGTTGAATTAGAGGATCTTACTGAAGACGTATTTGATTTGACATTGCAAGATAGATCCGGAGAAGGAGAAAGCCGCAATTAAGATGACTTTGACGTCTTTGATTTAATTTTTAGTACATTAAATATGTATTTTATTTAACGAACCTATTTCAATCTTTGTTGCTACTATTATCATTTATGCTATTTCATCACTTATTTGAAAATCAATTTCAGCAATTGAAATATTTAATTATATCTACTAGCTTAGCTCAACCAACACATGTATCTTTTAATTGATCTGAATATATTTCTCTAACAGTTGATCAAAGAATGAATCGAAAAATACATAAGTCTTAACGGATTTTAATGGTTTTAAGAAAAAAAAAAATTATATACACAAGCCTTATTAACTAGTTCTAGTTGCTTTGAAAAAAAATTATTAAAAAAAAAGTATGTTTACTGGTCTTAACGAGTTTCAACGGATAACCCACAAACCCGCCGGATTTAGCCTGCAAAACATGTTAAGCTAACAGGTTCTTACCGGGTCGGCCCGTTAAGAACCCGCACTTATACATCATCACATAATAAAAATAGCAAATTACCCATTAAAAAATTGGTGTGGATGAAGAATATTATAAATATAAAAGATAATGATTGTATTTCAAAAAAAGAAAAAGATAATGATTGTGAGTAAAAGAAAAAGAAAAAGAAGAATGAAAGTGGTGGAGTGTAGCACTCAGCAACCTTTGGTCGGAGTGAAGTCGTTACCACCCAGGTTAAAATGAGAAAATCGAATCCCCACATCAGCAGTTAACCCATCTCATCTCCGCTCTTTGCCTTCCGATCTACAGCTGTATTCTGTACCCACCGCCAATTCCAATTCCAATTCCAATTCCAATTCCAAGCGCCGACATTATCATCTAAATCTCACTCGCTCTCTCTCTCAACTCGTCAAGGCGTCAGTAATGTTAGAGTCGAAGCGTGTGAGCGAAGAAGAAGCTTAGGCCATGGCGACTCAGGTTCAGAGCCCGATGAGCTGGAGAGACTCGTACAGAGGCATGTCCTCTGACAACATTAAGGGTTTGGTTCTTGCTTTGTCTTCAAGCTTGTTTATTGGTGCTAGTTTCATAGTCAAGAAAAAGGGCTTGAAGAAGGCTGGGGCTTCTGGCATCCGAGCAGGTTCGCTTATTTTTTATACTTTTAATAAAAAGAAGAAGAGTGAATTGCAATTGGGTCAGATTTGAGTGCCTAGCAGTTGAACAACTCTTGTCATGAATCCTAATTTTGCAATTTCTTCCAAAATCTTCTCTTTCTCTTAATTGTTACTCAGCCTTTTCATTTCTTTTGGTTGTTGTTCCTATCATGTAACAGGAGTGGGAGGATATTCATACCTATATGAGCCACTTTGGTGGGTGGGCATGATAACAAGTGAGTTATTTCTTCCTCTTTTTTTATCTGCATGTGTCACCAATGAAGATCAATTATTAGCTCTTCTCTCTGGTGAACTATACTATCTAACTCAAATATACTGTGCCTTGTGTGTTCATTCTCTAAACCAATATAGTGGACGAACAATTAAACAGATAAAACTGGTGAATCTGAAAAACAATTCTATATTGTAATGAAAAATTATATTCTGACAAAACAACTGCCACTTTGACAGTGATTGTAGGAGAAGTTGCTAATTTTGCGGCTTATGCATTTGCGCCAGCTATACTAGTAACTCCTCTTGGCGCTCTCAGCATAATTATCAGGCAGGATAAACATTTACACCTAAATATGGTTACTTCTTAGGGTTGAGTGCTGATTAAAATAACATTTTGCAGTGCTGTGCTTGCACATATTATTTTAAGGGAGAAGCTGCATATCTTTGGGATTCTTGGTTGTGCTTTATGTGTTGTTGGTTCTACAACAATTGTTTTACATGCTCCTCAAGAACGTGAGATTGAATCTGTAACAGAAGTTTGGGCTCTTGCCATGGAACCAGGTAAATAGTTTATTTGCAGCTACTTGTATTTTCACTCACTATTCAATTTAATTATACTCTATAGAATAAAAGGAAAAAAAAAATAAAATAATTTATAATCAGTATTGGTTTTTTTTTTGTCAGGTTTTCTATTTTATGCAGCTCTTGTCATAACTGCTGTTTTTATACTTATATTCCACTTCATCCCGCAATATGGCCAGACACACATAATGGTTTACATTGGAGTTTGTTCGCTTGTAGGTTCCTTGTCGGTATGTGTTGCTATTTGACTTTCAGTATTTTTACAGTTATGCTTGCTTTCTCCCTCTCATCCCTTTATATTTCTTGTCTGTTTTTGTTCTTGTGTTTATCTGAGAGTTGTTATTTGACAGGTCATGAGTGTTAAAGCACTTGGAATTGCTCTGAAGTTGACGTTATCCGGAATGAATCAACTAGTCTATCCCCAAACTTGGGTCTTCACTTTAGTTGTAATTACTTGTGTGCTCACCCAAATGAATTACTTGAACAAGGTAATTACTAGTTCTTTTCTGTTCGTTTATTTTTTATATGTTTTTTTAAACAATCATCTTCCGTATGTTTGTAGCCAAAAGCAAATGTCATCTCTTCACAAAAAAGAAAAGAAAAAGAACTTAGCACATTTCATCTCATTTTAATTTTTTCCTCAAGTACATCTATGAAACAATAGGCAGATATTTCATATTCCCATTCAATCACCTGCAAAGCAATGAACAACGTATTGCATAACATATAACTATGTGGTCCTCCTTATTGGTGAAAGTCTGTTCATATATTCATATGCCGTTGATGATATTGCTAACAATCAGAAAAGTAACAGAGTGAGGCCTGAAATTAGAAAAATGTGAACTAATGAAAGGTGTCACTTTATCCTCAGTGATATGCCCACAGTTCCAAAGTTCCGAAAGTTGCAATAGATTACATTGTCAGATTGTGGGTGATGTTTTCCTTGGAAGCAAGCGTGATACCATTGTTACCTCAATAAGCTTTATTCCCTGACTGTCTTTTTTCACTATTATTGTTGGATACAAGACTGAATGATTTTATAAAACAGAAAGAAAACACTACAAATACATCAAATAATTACTCGACTGAAGGTTCACTCGAACATTACAATGCGGTACGTTGGTAGACAATAAACAAACAAGATAACTATTAACAGCATCTAGACAGGCTAGGCCCTAAGAAGATGTAAAGCTGCCTGCCAGGTCAGATTTAGTTAGATTCTGGGACTCATTGTAGGCAGGGCTTTATTCCCTTCTTGTCTTTATTAGGTTTAATTTACCTCGTATCTGGAAGTTAAAACACTTATGTTGTGGGTCCTGTCATATTTACTTTGTGCATGGGTTTCCATATCAGATGGAGCCATGGAGGTGCTGGGTGGAATGAGGTTTTCTGGCTGATATTGTAAAGCATATCCTATTCATTGATAGGCAGAAAAATTATTAACTTTCATGACTTTTCCCAAACACAAATTGTTTGTTTGTGTTTTTTTCCTGATTGAAGGGTTTTTATTTTTCATTTTTATTTTTTATTTTTAAAGGATTTTTCTGTTAAGAAACTAAGATGCGGCTAGGTTCAGAGTAAAACCAATAAGGGTTTCTGTTTGCATCAGCATAGGTGTAAATTATGTACCACAGAAAGGGTTTTATATATTTATTTATTTATTTATTTTTTACTGTAATTGATTTTTTTTCTTATATTTCCTTTAGAGTAGATATTTTAATACTAGATGAGGTATTGGGTGGAGTAGCTATTTATGTCCTTTAGGTTATGCTAGAAAGCGTAGTTAGGTTAACAGGAAAGAATTTGATCAATATGCTTGTGTTTGATTCCTATTCATAAAATAAGTACTGGTAGATTTTTAATTATATCGAAGTAACTAGACAGTTCTTGGGCAGGCTAACTTTTTCGATTTATGTTTGTCATCTAAAAAGATCTTTGATGCCTAATGTGGTAATTTCTTCCTTAATTTTTTTGGCATCTTCTAGAGCCTTCATTTGGACTTTACCATTAAACCTGATGACTTGGAGTTCTTAAATTTTTACTTTGTCTCAGATTATTATTATTATTTCCTTGAGTTCAGTCCAGATAAATAAAAGATTGTGGTCTCTTTATGGATTGGATGTTTTCATATGTTTTCTTTTTATGGTAAAATCAGTATGTGTGTGAGTTGCTCCAAAAAAGGAGGCTCTATCCTTCTTTTTCTTCTCACCAAGAGAAGCGCATCTGTGTATTTGTATCCTCTTTAGTGTATGCTGGGTCATTCCTAAAAGGGTGCTTGGAGTTGCTAAGTACTTACCTTATTTGGGAGATGGAAAGAAGGATAAGACTCTGTAGGGCTGCTTGGTGCTGGTGGTTGTCTGGATCATTTAGATGGAGCATATCGTTGAAACTATAATGGGGCTGGGATGGAAAAGCTTCTGGTGTATATTTAGAATCTGTTAGGCTTTGTGGGCTTCAGTTACCACTGATTTTTCAGAGATTTCACTTTCATTCTTGTGGCTCCTATTACCACTGATTTTCCAGAGATATCACAAAATCTAAAATCTTTGTCCAGAAGAGGAACAAACGAGCATTATTCCAGCCTCATTGTGTCCATTGATTTTATAGCACAGTTTTCATCGGGCAGGAGCTATTGTTAAGAACACAGTTTTGCTTTCTTCTTTCATGATGATGGAAATTTTTCTTTGGGCAAGAGCCATTATTAGGAACACAATTTTGCTTCTTTCATTATGATGGATTGGCTAGCTGTCGTGTGGTATGTTTTTCTAGAGGTTTTAAAGCACTTTCAGCTGCTGCTTTTTTCTTTTTCTTGGCTTTGGTCCTGTGTCTAGTCTTTGTACCCAGTTTACTTGCTTCTCTTCAGAAATTACATGTTGAGGGTTTGTCAAGTTTGCATATATAGCAAATTTGTAGCAGTCTTGCTTGTTTTTGTGTGGATTGGTTTATTCTAAAGTAATTTTTTTTGTTTGAACTAGTTGAAAGTGGGCTGAATGAGAGGACTATTATAGTGCCTATATAAAGTGGTGGAATACCACTTCAAGGTTTAGAGTGACTGTCAGCGAAAGGGAATTCCGTTGTAGGAATTACAGCGACAGAATATATTAGAGAAGTGCAGAGACAGGGCACACACGTTTTCATCCTCAGGGAGTAAGGGCAAAGAGGAGAGAAAAGGAAAAGAAGAGAGACGGTCCTTGTTTTTGGTATTCTTTCTAGTCTTTATCACGTCTGTTAAGAGGCTTGGTGAGATAGTGTACCTGTTTTACTTATAGAGAATATTGGATACTGCCCCGTAGACGTAAACAAATTTGTCAAACCACGTTATTTCAGTTGTCCTGCATTGTTATATGTGTGTGAGACTCGTCTTTGTTGTGCTATATTTGTTATGTTGATTTCCCATTCTAACTGATTACAACAAATTTTTTGTCGTTTTCCAGAGCTTGCCTCTATTTGAACTACTTGTGATATTTGGAGTGTTATTTGGCTTATTGTATTAAGACATGAGTTGTGTAATTTCTGCAAGTTATGGAAAAGACCAACCATGCCAACCGTAATGGACAAGACTTGGCAGCACATTTGAACCCTTGCAGGGTGATGTGGCCCTGTAAAAAGTTATGGAAAAGACCAACCATGCCAACCTATCCCTTTTCTTTCTCTCCACGAACAGCAGCCAAAAAAAAAAAACAGCCCAAACCCGCTTAGGCAGGTCGCCTGGCGCCCCACCATCCAGCGCCGATTTTTAGAACACTGGCTGGTGGTTTTCTTATCCATAGAGGATATGTTGGACCTCTATTGGCTCACATGACCGGTAAGAAGCAATAGTTGCTCACGGGTGAGCTGCCATCTTGGCCAATTGGAATAGTTGGTAGTGGACTTTGAGCATCCAATGTTTATTTTATTTCCTAATTTGTAGTAGATTTTTTGAATTATAATGGAGTTGTAGTGGAGGAGCTTCAGGACAGTCAGATTTTGGGCATCAGAGTCTGCAGCCAATAGGGGTTTACTGTTTTCTGATGTTCTTAAAGTCCACTATGTCTGTTTTGTTTCTTGGCTTCTTTCCACAGTGGAAGTTTGCTACTCTTAGTAGTTTCCTTGTTTTATTTTTAAGGTGGAGTTCATGTCCGCAGCTTTGTACTATTTTCAGTTGATTTAAAAATATTTGATTTTTTTTTCTTTGCTTTTTAAATAAAGGCTCCAGATGCATTAAAACAGATAAAGCATAAAGAATTGTTTTAGTTTCTTTATTTGTGTCTGGATATGGTTGGTCCCACAGGATTATAATCTAGCCCATTCTTTGGGAACTTGGAACGAGGCAAAACTTGACATTTTACTTCAATTTGATAATGTCTCCACAATTGCTCTTACATCCTTCTTAAAAAGTGTGGACTATTCCACTCAAATTATAGAATAAGACACCTAACAAAGAATTGGTCGTCATCTGTTTACTCTTTTCTTCACATGCTTTTTAAAAGACTAGAATCTATGTTTACCATCTGACTTGATGGTTGATGTTTTCTAATGACAACAGGATCCTTGGTTGTCATCTGTGTATCTTTTCTTCATATACTTTTTTGAAAACTAGAACCCATGTTTATCATTTGACTTGGTGGTTATTGTTTTTTAAAAGTTTATGTTATGATAATTTTTCTTTTCCATTGCAGGCACTTGATACATTCAACACAGCCGTGGTATCTCCTATATACTATGTTATGTTCACATCACTAACTATTCTGGCTAGTGTGATCATGTTTAAGGTATAGTTCTCCCACACTTTCTTTTCTGTTTATGAAGAAAAAAGTTGTATGTTACATCATTTTGCTCTCTTTCTCTTTCTCTTTCTCTCTGATTGTTTTCAATATTTCATGTGTATCTCTTCTACTATAAATGGAGGCTCTGTTTCAGTGTCAAAGGGCTGCACCAAACTTTAATGTGCCCATAATACCCTTACATAACGTAATTATCAATGTAAGCCAATAAAATATAAATAGAGAAAAGTGTAAAATTGAAAAAGTAACAAAACCACCACTATTCTATGTCCCAAAAAAAAAAAAACCACTATTCTTTTTAGTTGATCCATTTTTCATTAACCTCACAATATCACCCGCAAGAAACACGGGCATGTTGCTAGTAATAATTGCTAGGGACCAGGGATACAGGATAATGATGCAAAGGAAAGTGAGGGGGATATAGATAACAGTAAGAAAGAAGGAAGAGTATATAGATGACTTATCTGATTAGTTTTAATCTGGTTCTTTTCTTCCTTGACATTATCTTTAGTCTATATATATTGTCTTAGTTCTCTCTCTCTCTCTCTCATAACTAAAAATGATAGATCCAGATCTCCTTTTCCCTCAGCATTATTATTATTATTATTATTATCATTGTTTTTTCGGGTATTGGCTTCTCTCAAACCCTGAGTTACAACCACAAATCTCCATGTTATCAATGGATAATGCTTAATCCACATTTTCCTCATCGTACTGTACTTTCAGGATTGGGACAGACAGAGTCCAACACAAGTTATCACAGAAATGTGTGGCTTTGTGACTATACTTGGAGGAACTTTTCTTCTTCACAGAACAAAGGATATGACTGACGGTATTTGTCCTTCATTATTATTATCATGAATATTTTATCCCATTTTCAGTGTACTGTTTAGTATTGATTGTGCATAAAGAGCACTTAATTAATTTTTTTTTTTCGTGTTCTAAAGTTGTGATTTCAATAATGTTATCAATCTGGCACAGGTTTGACAACATCAATGTCCTCTTTGCGACTATCTAAGCATGCAGAGGAGGATGGAATGGATGGTGCTGAAGGCATCCCACTCAGGCGGCAGGATAGCTCAAGATCATGACGCAACAATTCCAAAGAACTTGCATGCTTATTCCGGGGGAACTTACTAATGCGGGCCTTTGTATTTTATGGAGCATCGTATCTACCCAACCGCCCAATCATTTCTTTTTGGATAGTTTAGATTGGTAAGAGTTTCATCCCCTCCCTTCCCCCGTTTTTTGGCTGGTTGGCTTTTACTGTTGCTACTTTAAGCACTTGTATACTCTCTCTTCATTCTAGGAAAGAAAGACCCTGGGCAATTGAACTTTGAGCAAATTGGTTCTGCAGTGTATCTTGGCTGACATTTGCCATTCAATGAATCTCTAAAGATCGTATCTTATTTCCCGTGCTCTCCTATTACTGTGTTCCCACTTTTTTGACTTGTTATTGTCTCCAAATATTTCTTCAGACAGATGTTGGTATATGGGTGTGTCTTGGCGCAAGACTTGTAGCACTATGTATTTCCTTTTTCCTTTTCATTTCCCAAATTCAGAAAGTTTAGGTTTTATGACTGGACATTTCATGTTAATGGACCAAGTTTGCAGTGAATCGACCTAAATTTACATTATTCTAATAGCCTGAAATGGTCGATTAGATTTGACAATCCGGGAAAAATATCGAGTGAAATCTAGACTCCGATAATAGTGAGAGATATTCCCCCAGTTTTGGGGTTGCCCCAATCAAATAATGGGAAACTTTTATGTGATTTCAAAATTAGTGAAACATCTCTGCTAATTTAGGCTCAAGCCAAATTTATCGAAGATATTTTTGCAGATCAAGACTGGAGCAAAGCTCTTCAAGCCATTGTTATTATAATGGGCTTGTCTACAAACCACCAAGACTTTTTCGCACCAACAGACGACCGTATGTCAGAATGTCAGACATGAAGTTGACCCGCATAGGATAGGGAAGATGAAACTGTGAATGGAGTTGTTACCACGAGGGCATTTAAGGAAGAAGGATAAAGCTTGTGCACTGAGGAGGAGATAAGGTGGGAGATGAAGGTCCAGTTTGAAGAAACCATCAACCTGCAAACAGAGCTTACCGATGGTTTAAGCTAAGAAGCATGGAAACGGGGATACGGTACCGTTCAATACGAGGAAATGAATTTTTTGAAAAATTATAGGATATGGGTAGGAGAAGGATACAACGAATAAATAATATATATATATATATATATATATATATATATATATATATATATATATATATATATATAATATTATATTATATTATATAAACTAATATAAACTTGTAAAAAATTAAACAGAAGAGTAAAAGGCAATAGAGAAGATAATTGGGGTTTCAAGCATATTTGTGCGTGGTTGACAAGTGATTGTAGTTCACAACCTGGAGGTTATGGATTGAAGGTGGTGGTGATGGAGGTTTGTGGAGGAGATGCAAGTGGATTGTGTAGAGAATAGAGAGAGAAAAGGAAATAATGGCTAAGTGTGGGTGATGGGAATGATTAAATAGATGGAGAGAGAGAGGTGTGAAATGGTGATTAGAAGCCAAAGAAAACAGCTAGCTTCTTGAAAGAAGCGTGGAGGTGAAGTATGAGAGTGATGGTGTAGGTTAGAGTAGGTAATGATGAGTGAGAGATGGTGATTAAACCAGAAACATAATAGATTTCGAAGTGATGATGATGGTGGATTTTTGGGTAATAGAGAGTAGAGATGGTATGAGAAAGATGGAAGAAATGTATGGTTGAATTGAAACAAAAAAGTTTGGAATTTGGTTAAGAGATGGTGAATGGATGTAATGAAATAGATACTATGTTACTCATCCTCCTTGCTCCTTCATGAATATGGCCGAAAAATACATTACACCACCGTGAATGGTGGTGGTGCATGGAAAATTCGCCAGAATTTCACTTTTTTCTCTTCTTGTCAAGATTTTATACAAAACATGGAATTAGATTAGTTAACATAAAATTAGACTTTAGAATAAGTAATTTTCATGTTTTAGGGCACAAATATATATATGAATTATGATCCAACAGGTCTCAACCCCAAATCTCAAATACCAATTTATTATTACAAACATAAGGTTGGCAACAGGTCTCAACCCCAAATCTCAAATACCAATTTATTATTACAAACATAAGGTTGGCAATCAGAGCAATTTAGACAATTAACTAAAAGTAAAATATAAGTAGGTTAAACAGGTAACCTACTGACAAAGATGGAAGCAGTAGACATCATGCCTCAAAGTTCTATGCATGCCCGACCTCAACTAATCTGCAGACTAGGCAATGCAAATCTAAAAGGCCCGGGGAAAAGCATTTAGAAAAACCGTTAGAGTGAGTAGACAAAATAAATACTTTCAAGGAAATTCTAATAAAATTTTAATGCATACAATAAATTTTCATGGAAAACACTTTCAAATCGTCAATATATGAACCTAGCTGTCTCTTTCAAAAAAAATAAAAATAAAAAATCTAATTGTCAATTGACATGAGCAGTAGCTGGTACTTTACTAGTAGCTCTCATCAAGTGGTCACTAATGCATACAATAAATTTTCATGGAAAACACTTTCAAATCGTCAATATATGAACCTAGCTGTCTCTTTCAAAAAAAATAAAAATAAAAAATCTAATTGTCAATTGACATGAGCAGTAGCTGGTACTTCACTAGTAGCTCTCATCAAGTGGTCACTAGGTTCATCTCACCTGTAGCACTCACTGGGCGGCCACCAATCATAATATACTGGAAATGAAGGATCGTACTATACAACTACTCACCATAGTTGGAGTATATATAAATAATACTACTATCTACTCGTAGAAAAGGGTGACGACTGTAGGGTATTGCCGACTAGCCATCTCATGCAATCTGGAGGGTATTATCGACCAGATGACGCATCAGTGGTTAATGTTGGTCAGTTAACGCATGCATGCTATGATAATAGATATAACTTCCTACTAATAATTACACATAGCCTAAATTCACTAACTCCTCGAAACAAAATCTCTAACATCTCAAAAGGGATAAATGTCATAATAATCCACATCACACTTTGAAGTTCCCAAATCCAATTGAAACAAGAGGATAAATCATATCACAATTATTTATCGAAAATCCTCAATAATTTCATAAAATTCTGATAAACCAATAATAAATCTTGTATTTAATTTATTATTGGTTGATCGAATCTGCGACGAGGAAAAACTTTTAATTCTTCTTCCAAAGTTGGAATTGATGCAACTCAAGGGTATAATTCTCACGAGGGTGAAACGACGGTCATTTTCCTATTGATAAAGCAACCAAAGGTGGGTGGAGGATTAAAAGAAAGTCAGGTCAGGTCGAAGTTTGTGTTTTATGGAAATTTGGGGACAAAAGGGAAAGTTTCTGATTCGGGAAACAGAAACTTCCTTATATAGGGGTTTCCCGAAACAGTAATCTAGTTTCTTTAGACCATAAGTCTCTCATACAAACTTCGATCTTCGGGTCGATGGACTCGGTTTAACGTGTTCTACAACTATTATGAAGAAAAATTTCTCAAAAGCGAAAAAAAGAAAAAGTCATTTCTAGTGCTCCCTGAATGTTATAAATGGGAGTGAAAAGTGAAAATCTTATCCTTTACCGTCTAAATGAATAGTAAATGGCTAAATCTAAGTATGAGGCGTTGCAAAACGATTGACAAGAAATATTGTAGATTGGTAGTGTGCCAAGATGTGATAGAAAAATAGAGAATGTTGGATTTGTATTGAGATGTTGTGTATTTGGTCGTGGATCTCTTATAGATATGCCTATTATCGTTTTTATATAGTATACAACTAAAGATGCTGTATCAAATACAATCTCGTCTTTAATTTTTGAGGTCGTATTGATTACAAATTTAACTTTAAAAATAAAATTTCTTTGTCGTGCAAAAACTGACGATTGACCATTAAGACTCTTCAATGGCCATTCAAGCTGGCCTTTCTAAATTTTGGTAATGGCTACACTGAATGCTGTAACTTCTCTCAACTAACCAATTTGAGCCTCAACTAGGGGTAGCTGAGCCACAATTGGTCTTGGCTAAACCTAGCTGGACCTTGGACCTTAGCTAGAGTTAGCTGGATTCTCATAGAATTGGTCTTGACTAAAACTACTCAAATCCTTAGCTAGAACTGCCAAAGCCTTGGCTAGGGTGAGCCGAACCTCAGTTAAGCTAATCGGACCATGGCTAAAATTGGTCTTGGCTAAAGTTGGCTTGACCTTGGCTTAAGTTGGCTGAAACATGGCTAGAGCTTATTATCTCATGGCCCATCATAACCTGCCTCTTATGGGGCCATACTAATTGTTTGCCACGTGGGCTTACCAAATCTTGATTCAAAGTTTCCCTTATGCCTTTTATCATTTAAAGGGTTGCCGTAAGTGTCATTTGAAGCTTTACCTATCAACTATTTTAAATAGTGATGTTAAAAATGGATAAATAAATGGGTTTTTGTCCATTTACCCCATTTCTAGGGATTTTTTTCCCACTAACCCCATTGAGTTTTTTTAATTCCCTCTTACCCAATACACTCTAAGGGAGTCTTCCCTAATACCCCATTAAGATTTTTTTTTTGTTTTTAATTTTTTTTAATACCATTTTACCCCTCACCCCTTATTTACTTAGAGAGAGAGAGAAAATAGAAGAGAGAGAAACCATAGGAGACTTCGCCGGAGCCCGTCACCGGTCGCCGGATTCCGGTCACCGGCCGCCGGATTCCGGCCAACTTTCGCCGGATTCCGATCACCGGCCGCCGGATTCCGGTCACCGGAATTTGTTGAAAATCTCACCGGAAAGGTTTTTTGGCCCCCAATAGACCTCTATTGCCTCCTATTGCCCCCCAATAGACGTCTATTGCCCCGATAGTCTATTGCCCCCCAATAGACGACTATCAGCCATGTATTGCCCCCCAATAGACGTCTATTGCCCCCCAATAGAACTTTCGGTAGCCGAAATAGGAACTAATCTTCCTAAAATTTGACAGATAAAACTTTGATTAAAGAAAAAAACGAAGAAATTATATCAATTTTAAAACGTCTATTGTCTCCCAATAGACGTCTATTGCCCCCCAATAGACGTTTCGATTACCGAAATGAGAACTAATTTTTCTAAAATTACACAAATATAACTTTAATTAAAGAAAAAAAAGAGGAGATTACATTAATTTAAAATATCTATTGCCCCGCAATAGACGTCTATTGCCCCCCAATAGACGTCTATTGTCCCTCAATAAAACTTGTTTTTTCCTTTTTTTTTCTTTCCTTTTCGACCTTCTGCCCCCTATTTTACCAAAAAAGTAAAAAAATAAAAAAAGCAAGAGGGTTGCAGCTCAATCATAAAAAAACAAGTCAAGGTATGGACTATATGCAGGATGAGTAGGCTCCAATCTTCAAAGATTCTCTAATACTAGTTGTTGCAAGTCCATACAATAGATAATTAAGGAAAAATAAAAAGAAAAGGAGAAAAAAAAGATGGCTGCTCAGAAATCAAAAGATTCAAAACACCTACTATTCCCCTCATCTCATCTACCGGCCTTTCTCAGCCCCTCACTCTCTCCACTCCTTATCTTCCTCCTTCGCTCCTCTTCTTCTGCTCCGTTGAGTACATCCAGTGCGACGTTTCCAACGCCTAGGACTCCAAGGCCAAGCTCTCGTCGTTGACCGACGTCACTCACTCACTCACCTCTTCTACGTCACCTGGACCAGCCGATCCACCGAGGTCAGTCACCGCTTTGGAGTGGGATGAGATCGAGTTTCCGGATGCTACTGGTGGACCTGTAGCTCGAGGTGTTCGACGAATCGCCACGGCAGAGGAGGACTTGGGAGTGGAACCGCCGTCGTCGTCGACGGAGAAATTGTCGACTTTGAATTCGGCGTTGTGGTCGTTACTATGATCGACGGTGAAGTGGTGCTGGACTAGGACCAGCCAGTCGTCGAGGTCGACTCCAATCTGGACAGAGTCGTCGAGGTCGATTCCTCCGGTGACGAAGCCGTGGTGGGCGGCCCGAGTCTGGAGGAAAGGGAGACGGCCTGGGTCCAGCGCCGGAGGGGAGAGAGAGCCTGGGTCGTGCGCCTGAGCCAGAGGTCAGTAGGGAGAGAGGGAGGGGCATAGAGAGAGGAGAGAGAGATCGGGATGTGTGAGAGATTGGTGTTGAGTGGCAATGGTTGTAATTGTTTAATTGGGCTGAGGGCAAAATGGTCATTTTCTATTAAATTGTGTATGTGGGAATAAAAATCTGTTGCTGGGGTAAGTGGGATAACTTTGGCTCATTTTGGGGCTTTTGGTCAAGATCCCTAAATAAATCACAATTTTTGAGAAATGATGTGATATAATTTCTTAACATTTTGAGAAACGATGTGATATAATCTTAACATTGCTGCCAATTTTAACTTAATTCAACAATGCGATGTCAAATAAGGGTATTCTAGTAGTGAAAGATCTAAACTCCGTCGATGTTATCAATTTTCACCTGTTAAGTATGAAATTAACTACAAAAGAATTAGTCTTGATATCAAGGACGTCTCAACTTTCACATGCACACATGGTGTGCATTCATGCTTGCGATGTTCAAGGTTAACTACTTTTGAAAACCTTTCATGTAATGAGAAACACACTATACTTAAGTTAGTTAGGCTCAAGCACAAGCATTCACTTCTTGAAATAGCATTGTGAAAGTAACAAAGCAATTTGCATCAAATATACATAATAACATCAATCCATTAAAAATTTGGCATAAATACAATAACATTAATAAGTTTGGCTAGGGTTGAAAAAATTCAACCCTAGCCCCAACAATAAACTACTCACACGTCTACATAAATTAGCATCAACATAATGGAAAACATTAAGATAATTAGTAGTAGGACTGTTAGTGATGTCACAAGCGAAGAATAATGAAATCAGTGAGCTCATGGAGATAACTCCGCCGGAATGAGTGGTTGTCATGGCGGTGATGTGGTGGCTCCTCTTGCGTGGTAGTTTCTTCCTTCTTCTCTAACAAGCTTGAAGTGATGACATTGCTTGGTATATGTAATATCATATGATTAGGAGATGTAGCTAGAGAATTTGAGTGGTGGTGATCGTGTTTATAGAAATTATGGAGGGTGGTGGAGATGGAGATTATAGAATTTATGGCAGTGGAGATGAAGATTATAGAAATTATGGTGGTGGAGATGGAAGTTTAAATGGTTGTAATGGAGTTGTAGTAGTGGTGGAAAAAGATGGAGAGGTATGGAAGCATGTATGTTGGGAACTAGAATGGAAGAAGAGATCATGATCAAAATGAAAGAAGAAGACTTATGCTAGCTCCTTATGCTACATGTTGGGAACGAGAGAGCAAAGAGTGTAGACTAAGTTTTGAGCCCAAAGGGAAAATATATTAGAAAGGGTGAATGATGGGAGGAAAATGATAACAAAACAGGGTGATTGACACGCAGTTTCTGTGATGAAGAAACAAGACTTTTGAGACATTTGGGGAGTAATAAAAATGGGAAAGAGGGAAAACCAAGGTATTTTGAGACATTTGGGGAGTTTAGATAAAGTGGGGGAAAAAAAAATTGTCGTAAATGTATGTAATGCATGACATGAAAATGGTGAGGCAAGTTACTGAAAGATTTGTTAAGAGCGATCCACAATTTATCTGTATATAATAATAGGAGAATGGTAAGAGCGAGGTTGTAATGAATCAGTAAAAACATCTCCCATTCTTTCCAAAAGAATCCAATTCTGGATTGCAATTGGTGTACACAAGCACAGCATTCAAGTACCTCGTAATGACTTGTGTGGACATTCAAGTTGAATGAGTATCAGTACTTCTCAAATATTTATTATACCACAAATCAAGCGGTTAAACTTGAAAAATCCTGATTTCACACCATTAAAATTTTTGTAGCATCTCTTTATTAGAAATGTTGTTGTTCTTCCTCTCTCCCATCTATCACAACATATATATATATATATACAGTAAACTTCTCATGAGTACAAAACACCAAGAAACATAGAAAATTGATCTGCGATCTTATAGCACCTGGTAGTGAGTGGTAACCAATATCAAACATTTAGCTGATCTTCAGTTCTTCAGAATTTGCCAGGAACATTACAGATGGAGAGGGTATACTAAGTCAATGAAGTATAAAATTGGCATAGCCTTTTTCATTTGGGTTTTTGTTTCAGAAGACCAGAGACAGAAGCACAGTGTGTCGAGTTGTAATTACATTTTTCGCAGCAAGACTGCAGCATTTCAATAACTTTAAGGCACCTGCGAATTATGAACAGAAATCACATAAGTAGTAATGAGAAAACACTAACGGAATATAATGCCATAAATAGGCAGATGTGCACATGGAAACTAATTTGATAGTTTACAGGACACAAAAGAGAGCCAATACCATTCTAACTGGTGGGTAATCAAAGCCAGAACAACCAAATTTCGCTCAAATTGAATAAGAGTTACAACATATGAAAATGGCGGTGTATATATATATTCAAGATTCAATGTATTCAAAAGCAGAGATGAGTATGGTCGAAGTCACGGTGATTTCTATGATGTAGAAGCCCATGATATCCCAACTCATACTCATTCTTGCATTGTCCAACATGAGCAGCTTAAATAATAGAGATATGCAGTGATATTTAGGCGGCACAGATGTAGTAAGCTCCTACAATGGTTGCATGCCATGATCCGGGCGGAATTGTGAGAAGAAATAAACCGGGCCCTGCCCTAATTAGCATCCATATGTAATTAAAAAGAAATAAACCCTTTATTTCAAAAAAAGAAGAAAGAAAAAAGAAAGAATGAAGGAATGGAGGCGACGAACAACATACTTGTGAGGGAGGAAGTCATTCTTGGAGAGACATGCCTGAATTAAGCATGCTTCTTTCTTACACGGCTCCATCTCTTTCTCTTTGCTCTGCTGCTTTCCCATCTCAATCTCAATCTCAATCTCGATCTCGATCCCTCTCCCCACCGCCAAGGCCAAAGCACCCTTTGTTCTTATATTCTTACTTATTTTTTTTTTTTGATTGATTATATTCTTACTTATTTAGTTATTTATTTATGGGATTTTGTCCATTTACCCCATTTTTAGGGATTTTTTTCCCACTTACCCCATTAAGTTTTTTTAATTACCTCTTACCCAATACACTCTAAGGGACTCTTCCCTAATACCCCATTAAGATTTTTTTTTTGTTTTTAATTTTTTTTTAATACCATTTTACCCCTTTGTTACTTAGAGAGAGAAAAAAAATGGAAGAGAGAGAAGCCATAGGAGACTTTCGCCGGAATCCGGTCACCGGCCGCCGGCCGCCGGAATCCGGTCACCGGCCGCCGGATTCCGGCCAATTTTCGCCGGAATCCGGTCACCGGCCGCCGGATTCCGGCCAATTTTCGCCGGATTCCGGTCACCGGCCGCCGGACATGTTTATTACCCCAATAAACGTCTATTGCTCCCCAAGGGAGGGGCAATAGAGGTCTATTGCCCCAATAGATGTATATTAGCCCCCAATAGATGTCTATTGCCTCCAATAGTCTGTTGCCCCCCAATAGACGTCTATTGCCCCCCAATAGATGTCTATCAGCCATGTATTGCCCCCCAATAGCCGTCTATTGCCCCTCAATAAGACTTTCAATTGCCAGAATAAGAACTAATGTCCCTCAATTTAGACAAATAAAACTTTGATTAAAGAAAAAAACGAGGAGATTACGTCAATTCAAAATGTCTATTGCCCCTCAATAGAAGTCTATTGGCCCCCAATAGCCCTATATTACAAGATAATAAAACGTTTTTTCTTTTCTCTTTTTCTTTCATTCTGACCATAATTTACAAAAAAAAAAAACAAAACAAAATTTTGATTGGGCACCCAGAAAATGATATGGGCACCCACGTCCCCCTTCTCCCTTCTTCCTGGTTGCAGACCACCGAACGTCGTCTTCAGGCGAGTGGCGCTGAGCCAAAATCCAACCGGAAATTACGAAACCGAGCCTACAGAAGCGAGAGGACACGACGATGAAGCCACCCACGACGATAAAGCCGCCCACGACGACGGAGCCGAGGGAGGAGAGAGAGCACGTGGCAGGGAATCTGGCACCGACTATCTGCGCCGAGAGAAAATTGCAGCGATCAAAAATGAGGCGGCGACGAGGAGAGAGTCCGGCGCCGACGATCTGCACGGAAAGAAAATCACAGCGACCAAAAACGAGGCTGTGACGAGGAGAAAGAGTCTGGTGCCGGCGATCTGCACGGAGAGAGAGAGAAACAGAGAGCAAAAACAGAGGCAGCGACTAGGACAGATTCCGGCACCGGCGATCTGCACCGAGGGGAGAGAGTGAGAGAGAGTTTCCCTCGGTCAAAGTCGAAATGGAGAGAGGGTGAAAAGAGATTGTCAATGGCATTGACGTAATTTGATAATTAAGTTGAGCCTAAAAGTGTCTTTTTCTTTTACATTGGGTTAGTGGGAACAAAAATCTCTTGCTGGGGTAAGTGGGATCATTTTAGTCTATTTTGGTGCTTTGGGTCAAGGACCCTTTATTTATACGCTGACGTGGCATTTTAAAAATTATTAACCCTCTATTCCGAATTGTATTTGGGTTAAGTTGCCAAAAAAAAAAGAAAAAAAAAAAGAATTGTATTTGTGTTCTACTTCAGTAGAACAACCGAGAATCGAATTCGGAATTGGAAGACGAAGGAGAGAGAGAATGGAAGCTCTGAGCGCAAAATCAAAGCTAGCCGCGGTGCTTTGGCTTGAGGGCTTCAGACAGGCCTGTTGCCTTCACCGTGTGCTGATTCTCTGCCACAGGTGGGCCCCCCCCCTCTCTCTCCCCTAAATTTCTTGTTGTTATTTGGGTGCCTCAGCCTCAGCGTCTTACTATCTTTATTGGTCATGGCAGGTCCAGAAAGCTTCTGATACGCACAGGACAGTGTTTTCTGTTGAATGGTTTCATTTTCTTAGGAAGGTAATCTCTCTCTCTCTCTCTCCTCTCTTCTGTGGCTTTAGTTACAAACAAATACAGTATTGGTCTATTGTTTGTGAAATTTTGTTTGTCTCATTTTGATTGATGCATTGGAGACTTTGCTTGTATGGAAAAAGCAAGTGCATGGTGATAATGTTTCTGTCTATAGACTTCAAGGTGATTCCTTCCTACACCATTTTGCAGATGCATGCAGTTGAGTATTTTCCTCAACTCAACTCTTGCACCGCCCATGTCCAAATTACCTTAACTAGGTATTGTGTGAAGCTAAAACCACTCTGTTTCAATGAAAAAACAACTTGGAAAGTGGCTCTTATGCTAACATCAATTACCAATATCCTGGAAATCCACCAAACCTGACAAATACTCTCTTCTCAAGAAAAATTTTGGTTCACAAACTATTGTTAAGGAGGAGGGGGGCGGGTGAAGACATTCAGTGTATAAAAATAAAGACCCTCCTCTGTTACAATATCATGATGGAGAAGCAATTGTTAGTGCTGATGAAAAAACCCAAGATTATATCAAAAAAAAAACCAAGATTTACCTCGTACCTAGTTATTTGCTAGAATGTTTCCTGTCTCCTAAATATTTCATTAGGCCTTGGCCAGAGGCTCCATTTAAGGACCTGAATCCTGCAAGTGGATTTCTGGGCATCAGAAAGAGAGAGGAAAAAAAGAAAAAAAAAAAGAAAAAAGGAAAAGAGTGAAATTCTGGTGTACATTGAATTCCACTTAAGGCCAGTCTATGTCAAACTACCATGCCTACAATTGAGAGAGAGAGGAATTGTAGCTTGTGAGTTATTTGTTATTTTTCTGTCTCGAATTCTTATAATGCTACATTGCATTCTGCTGGCTGTTTTTCCAAGATCACATTGATTGAGAAGGGTCTTGTTTGCATGAAATGGACTAGCATGGTGATATATTAATTTTTTGTCAGATACTATGCTTTGGATGAACCAATCAAGGATTTTCATGTGATGGAGTGCTTGGTCTCTTCTATCAATAAGTGTTTTTTTTTTTTTTCCTGCTCAAGTTGGGATCTTTTAGCTAGTAATGTGGAAGCTGTCAAGCTTTTAGATACATGTATTTGGTTGCCTGACTTATTCCTTTCCTATTATGAGTTCTGTCAAGTCATTTGTAAAGTGAAAAGGTATTCATAAGCAGGTTTTAAGTGTTTCACTGGACACATCATTTTAAATCATACATGTTTGAATCTTGGAATTTATATTTCTCAAACGGTTTCTGTGCAGCATAATTATCCTTAACTCGTTCATCATCCCAGCTCTATACTGGATATTGCCTGATATGTGTCCAGAATCTAGTTCTCAAGAATTCTGCTCATTTGCTGTCATTTGGGAATTTTATTCCTTCTTACGTCACGGACTCATACAAATCTTTTATGTAAGTATTCAGTTGACATATGTTCAATTTCTGTAATCACTTACATAAATTTCTTGAAAACCACTTGGATGGAATTCTATTACCTATTTGCATTTCCCACTTTCGCTTGAATATCTATCTATCTATGGTCTTTTTATATGTGAGAAAAGCTTTTTGAGAATGCATCCTTTAAAATTTTAATTCTGCACCAGGGCTCTGTTCATTAACAGCTTGTTTCAGGTAAGGTATGAAAAAAGAACCAATCAAAGAACTTCATTTGTTGTAGTAGAGTATCATCTACTCACCCATTCCCACATAATCATTCTTAAAACACTAAAACATCTAATCACATTTAGGCTAATAGAACTCCCAACTCGGCATCGCCACTGGTTCCCATTTGTTTTTCTTGGGTAGCATGGTTTTCTCCAGTTCCTTGGAAGGATCATGGTATAAAAGCATTTAATGTGCGACTGTTCTTAAGAGCTGATTGAAGAAGGGACAGAAAGTTTATTGTTGAAGTTGCATCTAAATGATATCTTTTAGCGAGAATTAGATGAGAAGTTGGTGCTATAGGGATATTGAAAGTACGAAGACGTACAGGAAGACATAGAGTGGGGATGATGTAGACACTTCCAAAGAGTCACTTGTCCTTTATTTATTTATTTATTTTTTCCTGGTCTGATCAAAGAGTCACTTGTTAGTTGTCACCAAACTAGTACCATGGAAAAGTAATGAAAAGATGAGTCATGGATTAGCAGAATATATCAACTGCCTATTTTAGAAGTACCAAAAGATAATTCTTTTATACAATTTAAGGGTAAAAGACATTAGAATCATTAACTAAAGGGAATTATGTAACAATAGAATGGAGACAAGCTATTGATATCATTGTGTGATAGAAGAACCAAATAAATTACAAGGAAATTTCCATGAATTGTAATTGCTGGACTTTTGCAGTTAGAATCTTGGGCATGAGTACACACAAGAGTCATGCATCTTCATAATGGAAAGGGTAATTGTAAAATTGACAGAAGTTATGACCAGAAAAGATAAACTGGAACATACCACTGGCACCTTTTGATCATGAGAAGGAAGTTATGACCAGAAAAGATAAACTGGAACATACCACTGGCACCTTTTGATCATGAGAAGCAAGAAATTAGCTTCAGAGTATATACAGTGTCTGCCAATGAGGTATCTGTGACTACATGTACAAGTTAAAGTAGAAGGTAAAAGTTTAATGTGGCAAAACTAAATCAAGAAGAACTTAAAGTAGAAGGTAAAAGTTTAATGTGGCAAAACTAAATCAAGAAGAACTTACGATAAAAGATCTAAATAAATTAGATTTGATAGGACACCAGAGAGAATAGAAAAGAAGGGAAAGCAAGGATCTATCCCGTATATGATTAATCAATTACGGAATTCTAAATATAGTTCGCTAGCCAATGGCTCAAGCTTTAGTATTCCTGTTTGGATTACCACTGTCTACTCTGGTAAGAATACCATCACTCATTGTTTCTAATAATCTGGAAGAAACTTCTGAAGAAAAGCAGTAGAGGGGCCTGCGGGGGCAGAAGGAGTGAGGAAGAAACATAAACAACTTCTGAAACGAAGAAAATCAGGAACAAGAGGATCCACCAAAGATGTTTCAAACCCTTTATCAACAAATTTCAAAGGAAAAAGATTAAAGAAAATAGCAACGCTGCACAATTCTGATTTCATAAAAAGATTTGTGTAGCCTAATTTCTAAGCTTCACCCTATGCCTAAACTAGTGAGTACAGATTTTTTTTTTCCTCCTGCATCAATTCTTAAAATGGTGCAGATTTTTCTGAAAGTCTTTTAGCACTAATGAACCCAAATTGGCTGTACTGTAGAAACCTAGATATCCATTGTTTTCCACTTCAATATGAATTATCTACATAGTTTCTTTGTCAATTACATAATAGCTCGCTAGCTACTGGAAGAAAAAAGAATCACAGTTTTCAGAAATATTCTTTTTCTGGTGACTTTATAGGACTCTAAATTTAGTGTGGATCGAATGGTCTTCAGGTTGACATGCTGTTATCTCCCTTGCACATAACCTGTATAATGTTCTGATATTGCTTTTGGTGTCTGCTGTGTCCACCTTGGGAAAATTGTGAGATAATATGTAGAATTGTGGATACTTTTATTAGTGCACTGGCATTTATTGAAAAGGTTAATCTTTTTCTTTTCCTTTGTAGGTAACTTGGTTATACCCATTATATGTATTCAGCTTTATCCTGAGCAACATCTGGTACCTTACCTAAATACCTCCTGCTTCATTTTCTTACCACTATATTATTTAGTTGTTTTGCATAGTTACATAGCCAAAATATAGTACACATCAATATCTCGAACTCCTATTAGAACTTTGCTCCAGACTTCCTTATATTCTGGATGTCCATGTAATCCAATTAGTTGTTACATAATGCTATAATGCCAGTATGTAGCTTATCATAATTTTATTTACTAGCTTTTGATATTTGTATAGTATAGCATATGTCTTGATGTGTTACGATCTGGTGCAATTTTATCTTTCCATCTTCCAGCATTTATTCATCCACACCTACAATTATTTTCGCTGAAGGTACAATGATATTGCCAAGTATGGATTTTCTGCAATGGGGAGACCTGTGATTAACAAATTGGATCCCGTCAGGCAAAGTGATGTATCAACCTTACAAAATGCAGCTGGCATGGAAAGACCAACTGACCTAGGACGGTAATTAACTTAGTTGACGTTTGATAATTCACAAGTCTCATTTTGTGGCAAACAAATTCTTCCTGAATAGAAAGTTATGTTTCATGTGAATTGCATACATCTGTTGAATCTGCAGGGTCATGATTGGAATAGGAGAGCAGGTTTATTCAGTGCTTCTTTTGAGCTGTTTCTTCTTAGAGGTGATATTTATCTTTTAAGCAGTATTAATTGTGTGTATGTGAAAAACATGGTTTTTGGAGGACGAGGGTATATGCTACATTGCTCATCTCACTTTTGAATAACCGACTTGTTGATGGCTCTGCAGGTATATGTGACTGGATTTATACCATATGTGGGCAAGGCATTAAATTTTCTGCTTCTTTCCTGGATGTATGCCTACTACTGTTTTGAGTATGTGGTACACGTAACTTTCTTGGTTAATGTGTTCCAGTTGCTAACTTCCTTAGTGCGTGTGCTCTAAGTACTCCTTTGAACTTTTTTAGGTACAAATGGAATTTTTCTGAAATCGGTCTAGACAAAAGGCTGGACTTCTTTGAATCTAACTGGGCATTTTTTGCTGGTTTTGGTAACTACCTTTCTGGATTTCAGTTGAATCGCATGTTGAATTCGTATTGATGAAAATGGTTTTTGGCTATTGTTTATTTCAGTAGTGTTTCCTGCCCAGCATATATTCTAGCTAATTTCACTTGGAGATGATGCTGATCCAGCTTCCCTTAGGAATTTGCTTCTGCCTTTCCTCGTGACCCCTGATCTTCCGTTCTTAATTAGTAAATGCGAGACTCCTAATCAAAGTGCTTTAGTTGTTTAGAAATCAGAATGTGGTTAAACTCTATTCAGAGGTCTATTTTTGTATAAATTTAAAGGAAGATAGATAGAAAAAATTGGAGTACTTGTACGATATGGTTTAGGTACTTTTCATGTAACCTTCAAAAATCTTTTACATGTTTTGACTTTTGAGGTATTGATATCTTCAATGGCTCTGCAGGAAGCCCATGCGTTGTACCTCTTTTCTTTTTCTCACCTCTTGTGAGCTATGGGTGTATGGCTATACTCTTTCCATTGGTATGTTCAACTGCACTACTTTTATTTGGCATCAATTAGCTTCTACCTATAATTTTGGCTTCTTTAAATCTATGCTAATGATAGATGTTTTCAGTTTGTTTTGACAGCTACAGGTTCAGAAGCTGAGCAACTTATTTCTTCTCGAAGAACAAGCTGGGGAGGCGCATGTTTCGGACGGCTTCAAATATTTAAGACTGCAGATAGTTTGTCGTAAGCTATCCTCATTACTCATGATCTCTGTGTTGAAGATATGTACTTTTATAGAGTGGTAATTGGTTTATTCTATTTAGAGAGGGTGGGGTAGGGGGTGTAGGAAAAGACAGATTTAACTTCATTGTCATAGGTATACCAACCAAAAGAGTATGTTAAACATAAATGATAAAACTCTGAAAAGCGCACATCTTCAGCCCAAATTTGGCTGCAGAGTACAGGAGGGTGGCCTTTGTTGACTTTTGTTTGGTGCAGCATTCGACTGTTCTGGGAAAAGACATTTAAAACATTTTTGTTATCATAGAAATCCAAGTATCCCAGTGTTTTAAAAGAAACAAAGGAGGCACATTTCAAGGAGTGGGCTTCCTGCAATGTGAAATTTCATGAAGGCGTCAGTTTTTCTGCCGAGGCAATGCTCTTTTCTCAAGAAAGCTATTTTTGTTTTTGATTTTATTTTTTGATTTTATGCTTTTTTGTGAGCGCGCTTTTCTCTGAGAGGTGGGATGTAAATCACCGATTAAAAACCTATATCTCCCTTTCTTGATCATTTCTGTCAGCAAGAAATCCCTTACACAGTCGGTTAATTCCACCTCCAAATAAGGCCACAAATGTATAGCATTGGGTCTTCAATGATGTAAAGGGAGAGGAGGCAGAGCATCTTTGGGAGAGGGTTCACTTTCTGTGCCCCTATATTCGTTGACTGGAATGCATTTGTGATGGAATGGCCTAGTTAGTTCTGCTATTTTTATTCTCCTTCTGGGTGTAGCAG
Organism: Rosa rugosa; assembly: GCF_958449725.1. Classification (NCBI taxonomy): domain Eukaryota; kingdom Viridiplantae; phylum Streptophyta; class Magnoliopsida; order Rosales; family Rosaceae; genus Rosa; species Rosa rugosa. Next base: position 23,203,251 of record NC_084823.1, read on the forward strand.
ATGAGTTGTTTCTAGGCTAGCCCTAGTGGACCGGTTGTTCGCTGCCTTTACTCTTTTCTTTTGTTTTCAATAAATTTTTGTTTCTTATCAAGAAAAAGATAAAATAGATAATGTTATGAGCGTTATATTCACGTATCTAGGTCATTACTTGTTTCCTTCTAATGTTATGTATTCATCCGCATGTTATACTTCATTTCCTTCTATTAATCAAACAGTTGATAAAGTTTTGAAAGTTGTGTCCTTTTTTGTTTCCAAAAAGTAATAAGACTTTATTAATCAAAGATATATAAAGAAAAGAGAATGGACAAGAGGTCCTGAGAAGATGAGAACTACAACATAGAACCCATGAAACAACAGCAACATAAGGACCAGACACACAATACCGTTTAAACAACCTAAGAAACCTAGACTACCACTGCCTTCCCATCTAACAGAATGGAAGAAAGACTAGTCTTTAAAAATGGCCAAAACAGACACCCCAAGAGCAGACCAGTATTCACTTGTCTTCCAAAGCTTTTACATCTGCATATTAGCATCTTTAAATTTCCTTCTGTTTCTTTCCATCCATAGGACTCAAAAGGCAGAGAATACAGAACCAAAACCAAACCCAAGGATAATCCTTCTTCTGTTTGCCAAGACCAAAATGATTTTGACAGAGAAGAGCATGGCTTCCTTCTGGATTTTTCATCTTTCCTTTTAGAAATCTTCCCTTTTTGAGAGGGTCATTGTCAATCTGAGATATAGTATGAACCACACTTAATCCTAACATTTACTTACAAAATCTCAACAGACAAATTACCCACCTTACCAGATGGAGAGGGAATATAAAAATTCCTTCTGGTTCACATTCCTAAATCAAATTGTAATTATAGAAATAAAAAATCTACAAAGTCTTTTCCAAACAGAATCTGTAAGCCTCAGAGCCACATATATGAACCACAAATTTTAGTACAACAGCTGATGGAAATTGAACCATTTAAATATGCCACCATTGAATCAAATATATAAGCATTACCAACCAACCCTCAAAAAATCAACAAAACCTCATGCAAAATCCGAAAAAAACCTACTGAGGTTTGGATGGATATATCAGCTATCTTGGGCACTTTTGCACACTTGGCCCAAGTATTCATTCAAACCCACCTCAAAACAAGGCCTTAGGTCTTGTGGCTGTGGTTATTGCTTGAACGGCACATATTCAAGTCGAAATCAACCTAACATGTTTTGGAAGTAAAATAAAATTACCTTTTTCACAACACAGAGATATGTTTGAACTCAGAATTGCATCTCGTATTTGCCTTGTAATTAAATTTTTATATTCATAAGCTGAACGTTAAAGCATTCCTTAGCAATATTAATATTTTTTCCCTGAAATATAGAGCTTTTTGTATTTTATAACATATGCCTTATATAAGAAATGCTCCAGGTTCTGAAATATAAAATGCTGAACTTTTGTCAATGCAAAATTGTGGTCTTGAATTTAAGAACTACCATTATTGACTTCTATTTGTGTAATGGAAATGTGATATGTATAATTGTTTATATAATTATATATGTTTGTGTACATTAATCCTCATTGATCTTGCATAGGATGTGGTTGTTGTCGCTATTTCCCGTACAATCAAAGAGACATCTGCAAGAACAGAAATATCTGTGAGAAGGTACCTTAATGCATGGATAATTCTAAATGTAAGTCGAAACTGTACTATATGGATATAAGCTTTGCAATTTTATGAAATATTATCATGCTCGTATTTTCCGTTAAAAAAATTGTGGATACGTTGCTTTGTAGTAATTTTGTTTTGTGGGTATAATAATGTGATGTTGTGTTTGTTTCAACAGGATGATAAATTCCTTCAAATCTGTTCATTATGTAAGTTGGATGGTTCAAGATAACGCATGGGTTAAAGTTAACAATTTGTGTACATAGACAGTAGGTATGGCCAAAGCTATGTACATCAACAATATCCTGAGATACCAATTTTAGTGGTCATGTTAAATTAACAAACTACAGAAATGTATGAAAACTACATTTGATAACTTACATTGGTATAGAACAATTTGTGGATAAGTTTGAAAAACAGCTTGTTGTAAGCAAGAAGAAAACAAAGTCAAGGTAGCTGTGTGTCTGTTTCTTTTCAGTATTTGGGTTGTTTTATTCAAGCTAGTTATAAAGGTTTTCTTATCTTATATTAGGCATGCCATTTTGGCACTGCTGGCTTTGCCAGCCATTCTTCATGTTAGCCTCGCTAGGTAGGATGCGGCAGGTTGTGGTAGATTGCGACAGCCCCTCGATTTTATTATGGGAACTTATAGAGGATGATTTTCAGAACTTTTTGGAATCAACCCCTCGTAAATTCATCCATTTTTCTAATTTATATATATATATTTTTTGGTTTTGAACTTTGGAAAATCATAAAAAAATACAAAACTCGATGAATTTTGTGTGTTGCATTTTCAATAAAATTTGGTGTTGACAAATTTAATAAAGTTCTTGGCTTGTCATTTGTGCTTTGTTGGCCTTGTAAGCCATGCTTCTTGTTATCCTCACTAAGCAGCATGTGCCAGATTGCAGCAACCCTTCCATTTTATGGGTAAAGCTATGATATGTTAACATTTCTCATACATCAACTATTTTTACCACTTTAAGGACTCATGTTACCACTTTGAGGATTAATATTACTATTTTGAGGACTCATATGGTAAACTAAGAAAATTTACCACTTTAAGGACTTATGTTACCACTTTGAGGACTAATATTACTAGTTTGAGGACTCATGTGGTAACTAAGAAAATTTACCACTTTAAGGACTCATGTTACCACTTTGAGGACTAATATTACTATTTTGAGGACTCATTTTACCACTTTTAAGACAATTGTATGCATGTCATACGTTAACACATTGTAGAATTTTCCCCATTTTATTATGGGGACATGTAGAGGATGATATTTCGGATATTTTGAAATTAACCCCTTGTCAATTCATCGAGTGACCTATTTTTTAATTTATTTTTTTGATTTTGAAATTTGAAAAATTATAAAAAATAAAAAACACGATGAATTTTGTGCTAAACATTTTCAATAAAAATTGGTGTTGACATATTCAATAATTTTTTTTGGCATGTTATCCTTGCTAGGCAGCCCCTCCATTTTATCATGAGGACTTATAGAGAATTATTTTTAGAACGTTTGGAATCAACCCCTCATAAATTCATCGAGTTTTCTAATTTTTATTCTTTTTTTGGTTTTGAACTTTGGAAAATCATAAAAAAAATACAAAACTGTTCAAGTAAATCAAGAATATGTGTCTGGCCTAAACTCTAGGTTACTTTACCTAGTTGTAATAGGGTTTACTATTAGAGATATTCTTAGAGATATTCATAGATATCCGATTAAATATACAAATCATCTTTCCTTGTTCAACTTTTTTTTGAACGCGTGGGGTGTCAGTCCATTAATAGTAAAGTAGGAAACATTACAAGTATGACTCACCCGGACTCCGGGCAACGACAGAAGAGAGCCATGAATGAGTAATCTAAAGACCCTAGACTACACAAACATAATGTAACCATGAGATGAAGCTCAAATGCTGCAGAAAAATCCGACACTACTAGAATGACCACCGACAAACAATCAAGAAGTCATCCCAATTTATTCATGTTCCCAAAAACACCCTACTCTAGGGCACTCTTGAGAGTGCCTTCCTTCGGCTCAGGAGCTTTGCTGGAGGACGGTATCTCCTCCACATTTAGTTTTGGAGCTGCTGCAGGGACTGCTTCCATCTGACCTTCTCCAAATGAAGGAGAGAGTACAATTGCCTTGAAGTTCCTCTTCCGCCGAGGTTTGGATTCCTTAGTTATCAGCTTCCTAGGCTTCAAACTAGCAGGTTTAGGGTTGTTCTTCCGATCCGGAGGGCGCCCAACCTTTGCCTTCTTAGCAGGGGACACCAGAATGATGCCATTGGTATTCTTCAGAGCTAGTTCCGGTTCAAAATCCAACACAATCGAAGCAGTTGGAGGGGGCACAACATCTGCTCTCTTGCGCTTTGAATATTGTACCAAAGCCACTGTTGCAGATCTCTTCTTCCCTGTAATGGGATTATCGGCCTTATCATCAACCTGCATGGGCTTCATGATAGGTACAGTTACTGAAGCTGGAACCTTGGCCAAATGTGCAGCGAAAGCTGATCCAGAAATACCCGGAATGTGAAGTGATCTGGGCGTAGCAGCGAATGATAAGAGCATTTTAATGCGATGTTTTAATAGTTATTTCCCCATATTTTGCTTAGTTATTTCCTTTACTTAATCATTTTTAATTTAGTTTCTATTTTCTAGGTACATCGAATAAATGGAGAAGAATTGAGCTTAAAGGCAGAAGGGATGCAGAAATGAGCTGAAATGAAGAAATGGAGTTTTCCTGGTCCGACTAGGAATCCCAGTCAACGCAGGAATCTTGATGAGGCTAGGAAACCTGAAGGCATTAGGAGACTACATGGCTTGAAGATGACGTGGGAGATATTATGGGAGATTAAATCTGATTTTGCCGTGGGAAATCATGAAGATAATGTGAAAAATCAAGAAGAAATCAAGGAGATTACGTTGAGAAAATCTTGGGAGAGTTTCAAGGGATTGTGCAACAAGAAAAGGCTCAAAACAAGTCCAGATTCGTTCCTTAATTCCCTCAAGATATGTTGGCTGAAATTAGAGAATAAAATCTGCAGTTTTAATGTGAAAATCAAGAGAAAATCAAGGGGAGGATGTTAAGGATAAAGCCAGGGAGAGATTTAAGGGAGAAAAGGTCCAAAACAAGTCCAGATTCATTCCTACTTTCACTCAAGATTATTTTGGCCGAAAATTAAGAGAAAAATCAAATAAAATCTTGGGAAAATCAGCAATAATATATTTGGAAAGATTATGGACTTATTTTGGAGCTTTTTGATTGGTTGAGTGACATGGCAGAGCTGACGTGGCATTAATTCATTGGTTGGAGCTGTGTGGTGCAACCAGAAAATTCCTTAGAAATTAAATTCATGAAGCCTTGCCTTCCCCTATATATACCCTCCTCTCTAGACGGTTTAAAACACACCACAACACAACAACACCACAACACCTCTTCATTCAGAAAAATTCTCTCCATTCTCTAGTTGCAAAGTTCTGCGTTTTCAAGCAAGGAGAGGAAGAAGAAGAAAGAGCCGTGAAGATCATATCCTCCATCATCCACCTTGAAGACTTGCTTCCAAGATTCAAGATCCAACCATCAAGTTCTCCATCTCCATCTCCAACTCACGGTGTAATTCATTCTTTTTCCTTGTAATCTTTTGATTTCCTTGTTTGATTTCGTATGAATTTGTTTCTAGTTAACTATTACGTTTAGGGCCAAGTTTAAGCCCAATTTCTTTGTTTAAATAAAGTTTTCGAATTCTATAATTGTGATTCTAAGTCGCTTATGTGAGTTTGTTCGATTGAATTTGCTTAACAGAAAACTTTTATATGTTTATCTTATTTGGGTCGACACTTATAGGATTTGCATGTAATTGGTGCTAGATTTAGGTAAACGATTCACCTAATAGTTTTGTGAACCTAAATCATAAGTAGTAAAAGCTTTGGACAAATGTCGAATTCAATTGAAGAGGATTGCAAATAGGTGAACTTATTCATAACTAGGTTATGCACTTAAGTTGATAACCTTTCTCTATGCTTCTTGCGTTGAACATGTTTTGATTAGCTAGCTTTCTAGACTACGATTGCGTGTTTAATAGGATTGATCTAGGTGCTTTCACTTAGGTTAATTAGTAAAGGAAAGTAAAATATGGGAAATCATTTGCGTCGAATGTTTCACATGATCAACTTCTTTCTCATGACTTAGATGATCAATTATAGTGTTTGAATCGAATTTTATTATGGAATTGGTTTTGATCTCTGTTTCATTCTTGTATAAGTGTTTGTATATTTTCTTTCTTTTTATTTTTATTTTCGTAAACCAACTCTTAAAACCCCGTTTTTTCGTTACTTGTATATATTTTTGTAAATATTATACTTTGTTTTTATTTTAATTCTTTATTTGTTTGACAATGACAGGTGTACCCTCAATCCCCGGAATAGAACGATCCCTATTTACTATATACTAACGATGATATTTGTAGGGTTAAATTATGCGCTTGCTTTAGGCGTATCAATTTTTAGTGCCGTTGCCGGGGATTAAAAAATCACTTGTTTTTGTTTATAATTATTGTATATAAATTGTTTGGAACTTAGTGTAAATTAACTAGGTTGTTTTTTTATATTGTTGAATACGAGTTTTAATTGTAAGTTGTAAATTGAACGGAATAGGTGAAGTCTCTTTTGTTAATATTGGCCTCAACCCCTTATTGGTACCTTGTTCAAGTCCCTTAAGGTTGAGGGCGGCTGTGATGCCCCGGAAATTCGTATTTATTTTCCGAGGATTTTCCAGAATTTAATTAGTGGTTGTTTCGTGGCTCGTGGACGGAGCAGAAGTGTTTCGGGCGAATAATTATTCGGGAAGCGCCATTTTAGGGGGGGCGCAAGGGTTGACTTTTTATTCGTTGGGATTCTCCGAAAACTTCCTTCACAAAAATTGTAGAGCGCGTCGATACAAGTTCGTGGACATGTGGAACGCGTCAATCGGAGTTCGTACGAGGAAGTTATGGCCATTGGAAGAAATTTCCATTTTAGTATAAATAGGAGTTTCCCAAGTGGGAAACTTACTATTTCCATTTCTTCCATTTCCGAAAACTCTCTCCCTCTCTCTTCTCTCTCGGCTGCACCTTCAGAAACAAAAATTCCCGACTGACCTGACCCGAACCCGGTCAACCCGACCCGGCTTTTCCGGCGGTCTCCGGCCGAGAAATTTTCCAGATAGGATCGGCTCCTCCGTCTGGTCGTCCCTGTGGTGTCCTCTAGCACCGATTCTCGGTGGTGGCGGCAATAGAAGAGGGCGCAGTTGGGTGTTTTTGGACCCGATCGGTTCTCCGATCTCCGACGTCGCCGGGGCTTCATGCTGGGCTTGGGGAGCTCAGAGCTGCCTCCTTGATCGATCCTTGGTGGTTGTTTGGATCGATTCACGTAAAACTTGGTTCAACTCAGTTGGGATTACTGTTCACGGCTTGTGAGGTAGTTTTCGACCTTTTATGCTTGTTTTCTGACTTCGAGCTAGTTATGAAAATTCACAAGCATGCTTAGATGAAGAACTTTGATGTTGGGAGTTTTGTGAAATAATGAGTTTTGGCCGGCGGCGGTGCGCCTCCTTCTGTGGCGGCGTTCCGGCCATGTAAGGGACTGTTTCTGGTATTATATATGTTCTACTCGTTGATACGAGCGTTTCTATATATAATATGCAAATTTTGGAGTTCGTATGGATTTGTTATGATTTTAACCGTTTCATATCGGTGAATTTATTCGATCCGTGAGGATCCGAGCGTTCGATCGACTTGTGGTTTGGACATATCGATCGTAGAAGTATTCCGGAGACATTGGGTGGTCTCGGATGTGGTTTCGCCTCGATTGGCGCCACTTTGGGAATTTTGGTTCGGTTTAGGGTTTCGAACGTTATTCCTTATGATTCGTTGACTGAATCAGAGCTGTGCTTCCTTAGGTACTTGACGAAGTATTTTGGACGGTTGTTTTTGGGATTGGCTGCTTTGTTCTTGGTTGAAGACGCAGCGGGAGTTTCGAGGTGAGTAATCTCACAATGTTCATTTACGAACGGGCTTACCTTATCGTTTTGTTAGTTATTTAGTTAACTGCAAACTATAGTTGGTATTAGTAGGCATTCCTGAGCGGATGACTACTTATATATATATTTACGTGAAATATATATGTGTAGGTGGAATTGTGTGATAAAACAATAATTGTGGGTGCGTTCATTCTATTGTTTTGGGCATGACTTTTCGTGAAACAATATTTGTGAAAGGGTTGATTTCTATTGTTTTGAAAAGTGTTGTGTTTTGTGGAACATTTTAGTTCGCGGGTGGTTTATTTAAATGTGGGTCTTGTACCGAGAGTAATTGATAGGGATCAATTACGGGGAATCTTTCATTTTAGATTCGTGTAACATTTTGGGTCCTGTGCGACTCCTTTAATGTTTTGGTATTTATACCGTGGATCCATAGACTTACGAGTTGAGGGTCGTGGATCACGAAATGTGATCGTGGGTGGGAAAATCGGGAATCCACGCCTTTGGCCGGGTTAGTGGATACGATCAGTTAGAGCTCTAGTTTGTCCGCCGTGCTTTGTTTCTTGATTGAAACGTGATTTGTTTATTGATTTAAACGTGAATCGTGTGAGTTTATCTCGTGCTTTGTTTCTTAATTGAAACGTGATTTGTTTATTGATTTAAACGTGAATCGTGTGAGTTTATCTCGTGCTTTGTTTCTTGATTGAAACGTGATTTGTTTATTGATTTAAACGTGAATCGTGTGAGTTTATCTCGTGCTTTGTTTCTTGATTGAAACGTGATTTGTTTATTGATTTAAACGTGATTTGTGTGGGTTTATCCCGTGATTTGTTTATTGATTTAAACGTGATTTGTGTGAGTTTAAGCGTGATTCGTGTGGGTTTATCCTGTGATTTGTTTATTGATTTAAACGTGATTTGTGTGAGTTTATCTCGTGATTCGTGTGGGTTCATCCCGTGATTTGTTTATTGATTTAAACGTGATTTTGAGTGAGTTTATCTCGTGATTTGTGTGAGTTTATCTCGTGATTCGTGTGGGTTCATCCCGTGATTAACATATTGATTTAAACGTGATTTTGAGTGAGTTTATCTCATGATTTGTGTGAGTTGTTTTCTCGATCGAAACGCGCGGGCTTTCATCCTGTAGTTTTGTGCGAGTTGTTTTGAGTTACTCATACGGGCTTGCAAAAGCTTACCGGGTTTGTTGTGTGACAACCCGGTGCACCATTCCAACGGTGTAGGGGTTAATCCTGCAGGGTAGGATAATCGGGGCTGAAGCTGAGGTAGCTTGTTGGCAGCAGAACCGGTAGGAAGCAAACTTGATTGGCTTTGCCATTGTTATGACTTCCGCTATGTAGTAAACTCTGAGGAGCTTTTACGTTTTATCTTGTTGTTGACAATTTAATTCGTAAGCTTATGTAATATATGACTCTGTGGGCGGGTCAATATTGACATAGTGGGTTCAGGGCATCAATATGTATGTTGTATTAAGGGAAAAAGTTTTCCACGTATTTGGTATTGATGGCATGTATAATTATGAGGTTATATATCGATTTTTAATTTTGTTAAAAATCAGGGGCGTGACAACGGCCTTTATTAACACTTGTTGAACTGTCTTCACACTTATGACCTTTCTCATCTTAGTAAGTATAGCCTATGTGGAATGGTGTCTAGGAAGGAGACAACGTTCATGACGGGTTTTTGAATCCAGAAGTGCTTACAAATGGGCCTAAACCACTATGTGGGAGTAGCTCATGCCAAAATGGATTTTTCCTCTCATGTTCGTCCTCCCCTACCTGGCCATTTCAGTAAAGTTGCCCAAAGGATTTGAAATGGAGTTTGTGTCTAGACGACTATACTTGGGCCGCACGTCCACTTGATTTACTACTTGGAATTAGATTCGATATCAATAATATTTATAACAAAAGAAAATGTTGTGTTACACTAAGGTATATTGGATAAAACATAGTCTTGAAAAGGGTAGCTGTTTCAGTCCCATTGCACGTCGAGACTCCCTGTTCCCGTAGCTAAGTATTCAAATAAATTGAACTCTTGACCAAAAAAAAAAAAAAAACATTTGTGTAAATATTTTTCATGTTTTTTTTACTCACTTGTGTACTTAACTTGGGGTAAAGCTATGGTATGTTAACATTTCTCATATATCAACTATTTTTACCACTTTAAGGACTCATGTTACCACTTTGAGGACTAATATTACTATTTTGAGGACTCATATGGTAAACTAAGAAAATTTACCACTTTAAGGACTCATGTTACCACTTTGAGGACTAATATTACTATTTTGAGGACTCTTGTGGTAACTAAGAAAATTTACCACTTTAAGGACTCATGTTACAACTTTGAGGACTAATATTACTATTTTGAGGACTCAAATTACCACTTTTAAGGCAATTGTATGCATGTCATACGTTAACATTTTGTAGAATTTTCCCTTAACTTGTGTCTTGTGTGAGAAATTGTGTACAATATACTTGTTAATTATACTTGTAGTTTTGTAATTCATAGTTATTTGTGTACTTTGTATTTCTTTGTTAATTTTAGTCACTAACTTTATTTAATGGAGGTACCGTCTGGCTGAAAGACGTTAAACTCAAGCGCTGCTTGGGAGGCAACCCAATTCAGAAGCAGCTGTGAAGGAGTCTACAAACACAGATTTGCTTTCTCCTTCCCTATTTCTTTTTATTTTTCAATTTTTCTCTTTTGTTTTTATTTTTGGATTTGTTTTCGTAAATGCCTTCTATCTGTGCTTAGTTGTTTCATTGCATGTATAATTGATTACATTGTGGACAATGCAATATTTAAGTGTGGGGGAAGGGATTTATATTTTTGTCTTTTATTTTGAGTCATATATATTGAAAAATACAAAAAAAAATCGAAAAATTGATACGTGCAAAAGCATCGTCAATTTAAACCCTGAAAAATATCATCGTTAGTATAGAGCAAATAGGGTATCGTTCAAAACCGGGGATTGAGGGTGCTAACATGTGAGAACAAATTAAAGAGAAAGAATATACACATTTACGAAATTGAAAGAACACTTTACAAGTTTTACAAAAATTAGAATTTACAAGTTACAAGCATGCTTAAAATTAGAACAACAAGAGTTAGAGAGAGAGCACTTACATTTAACATACGAAATTAGAAGACAATGAACAAAGAAAGCAACGAAATCACATATATATACTCACAAAAATCGAAACAAACAAAGAAAACCAAGTTAGAATGGGTTTTGGAAATCCTACTCCTATTTATACACAATTACAAATCCATATCACATAGGGAAAACCATATACAACAAGGAAACCAAAAATCCCTAAAGAACACCACCAAAAATCCCTAAGAAACACAATTCCTAAAAAACACCAAAGAAATCCCTATTTTTTAGCAATCCCTAAAAAACACAAAACAATTTCCTAAAAACCACTAAATTAATTCCTAGAAAACACCAACACATATTTACTATTCACGGAATTACTATTCACGAATTTAAAAACATTTTTTATTTTATTTATTATATTTTATTATTTATATTAACATGCTACCTAAAAACTCTAAGTTAATTTTAATTATTTACAAATATACAAAAACACATAACAAACGAAACAAGGGGGGTTTTTGAAGATTGAAAACATAAATTTTTGAAAACAAATAAAAAGATTAAAATCGTTTCTGTACAAAGGTGGGAAAAGAAGAATTTTCGAAGAACAACTTATCAAGAACCAATCGAGACCCATGTTTCATGCATCCCTTAATCTTTCTCAATTACCGTGGAGAGTTATCAACCAAGACACAAAGATCAAAGCAACCAATGTCCCTTTTAACTTTCTTTCTTAAGTTAAATCGAAATAGCAAAGCACCAAATCAATTTTATTTTGAAAAGAAGACATCACACAATCAAAGCAACTGTGTTTGAAAATCCGTTTTCAAATCATTAAGTTCAAGAAAGAATCGATAAACATGCAAATCCAAGCACTCCAAGCAAGTCAATTCATCACATGCATAACCAAATTTCGACTCAAAGCAAGCCTTTACTACTTATTTCGAATTAGGGTTTACAAAGCATAAAACCTAATTACTAGCAAGTTACATGCAAGTCATCCTAATTGTTTGTCAGACTTAGAGAATCGTTAACATGTAGTTAAGCACAAAATCAGATTATCACTCCAACAATTCGGCAACCAAGCAAGATCAAGAACACATAAACACATCAATCATGAAAAGAACATCAAAATTATACGTCGAAAACAGTTTTGTCACATCATAGTTTCGGTTTACACAACAGATTTTCCAAAGCAGAAACTCTAACTACAAGAAAGCAAAAACCGTGAAAATTCATGATGAGATTATGGTGTGGACAACCCTTGATCACGTCCCAAGCTCCAAAGCAGATCCAAGATGATGCACAAGTGTTAATCACGGCTAGGAAGGTGGATGGTCACGGCCTTTCTCCTTGAAGATTGCGAAACCTGAAAAACTAGAGAGAACAAGTGAGAATACGAAATTGTGGAGAATATTGTTACCCATGAACGTCTAATACACAAGGTATATATAGTAGAACGTCCCAAGGCACTCCCAATTCGTTTCTACTTGACTTCTCCAAGTTTGTGTTGATCTAGGACTTGTTTGGCACAAAGCAGATTTCCGGCAGGATTGACCTCAGTCCACTAAAAAGGCCATAACTTCCTCTAGAAAATAGATATCGACGAGCTGTAAAATTTTCTGGAAACTAGACATCTGTAGCTTTCCAACCATATAAAGATCATAATTTTCTGAGCTCTGAGCGATTTTCTATGCTCCGTTGAATTTGACTGATCTGCACAGGCAGTAATCCGAATCTGTAATGGATTTGACTTTTAAAGCACAACTTAAGTCTAATTCGATTTCCCTTCACATCACATGCCTTTCACATGTCTTCCACGCCTTATTGAAGAATGAAACGTCAAGAACTCCCTAGAACCTTCAAGAATCTCACGGCAATTCCAATCCATACTCAACTAGAAATCCAAACTCCACATTGCTTTGAAATCCGAATTCCTTGTTGCTTCCTCTTCCATGTGCACGGCATATGACCATTCTTGAGACTTCTAGATACTTCATGAACGTTCCAAGGCTCTCCTAGTATGAGTAGAACTCCATATGCAAATAGGTTTCCTAGTTGAATACTGCTTTCTTTTCCGAGATGCTTCTACACTCTTCCGGAACCTTCTTGAGTAATCCTTATCCCACAGGGACTCCTTGTCACACTAGTATTCCTTATCTGAGTAGAATTGGGTTTCCTTGTCCAAGTAGAACTCCTAGTCCAAGTCAGCTTCAGACTCCTACTTCAACTGGGATTCCTTTTCCTAGTCAAACTGGGAAGACTTCCATTTCTTCATTTTTCTTCATTTCTGCGCCACTTGTGCCTTCCTTAGCCATTTTTGGACTTTGAGACTCCATTTTACCTGTAAAACACTAACTAAGTTAAATTGATCAAGATAAAGGAAATAACTTAGCAAAATATAGGGTTTAAACATTATAAACGTCGCATTTTATGCTCCTATCAAAAATTCAAAAAAAAAAAATGTTTCTGTTTTTGTTTTTGAGTCATAGGATGCCTTTCAACTGTCTAGGATGATTCTATATCTCTGAAATTATGGCTAAAAGAGGATCACAATATTGAGATGATTTTAAATGGTATTCTTTGGTTAATTGAGATATATGAAAAATGTATGCATGAGTAGTGGATATGGATCTCGTGACCTTGGTACAGAATATGAGCATGTTAAGATGAGTTTTGATTCATAAAAGCCTATGTGAGATATTTGAGCCCATGTCCCTTTTTTTTGGAGTGATAAATGAAGAATATATTCTTATTTTCTTGGCGATGTTTTGATGATCTCATTATTCTTTCATTTGATTGATTGCTTGCCATAGATTAAGTTTAATGGACTAGAGAATGCTAGAATTCACTCTTGTGCTTGTTGAAACTTTTATCAATACATGTCCCTGATTCTGGAAAGGATAGAGGCACCCTAGGAATTATCACCATTGCCAAATATAGCCTGTGTCCCTATTTGTGCCCGTCGTGGGACTCCCTTAGATAAACCCCTTTGAGCCTACATTAAGCCTTTTCTTTCATCACCCTAAAAATCTTTAACCCTGAACCTTAGTATAGTTACGATCCTACCCTTTGTTCTAAAAACTTAGTGGAGCTAATTTTGAGACTTTACTTGAGGATTTGGCGTTGAAGATGACGATTGAGAAGAGGTGAAAGTTCAAGTGTGGGGGGGGGGGGGGGGGGGGGTAGACTTGTCTATAAAAAAAGAAAAAAAAAAAAGAGAGAGAAAAGAAAAGAAAAAAAAGAAAAGAAAAAGAGATATGTCTATGGATTTTAGTCCCCCATACTTGGTGAGTTTGGAGATTGTTTTGAATTGAAGGCCCACTATCGAAAAAATTTGGTCTTTGTCCAATTCAAAAAAGTTCAAGGGAAGTTCAGAGTGAAGATATTGGCCCTTTTATTTTGCCTCTATGGGTGTGACGTTTTGCTTTGGTGGATTTCTAGAAGTCTCTACATCAACATGAGCTCTGCTAGGTTTTTAGGACACTTTGTGAAATTCCCTATCCCTTTGTTTCTTAAAACCTTGAGCCTTGTCCCAATTACAACCCTTTATAAGACGTTTTTGATCCTTAAGATGGGACAACCTTTGATCTGTGGAGATGAGTTACAAGAGTTGAACATATGGCTTGGGTCCATTTGTGCAAGTAGTTGATATCTTTCACGAGATCTTTTGAAAAAAAATTATATTCACAAAGTGCTTTTCATTTCTTATATATGTGAGCTATTTGATTGCCTCAAAATATTTTCTCTCACATATAATTGAGTGATTATAAGCTTTTAAGCATTGCCTTGATCTGAGAGAAGAAAGAGTGGATATACCTTGTGAGGATATGAATCATACTTGTCTGAAACATGCTGAGCTCCACCCCATCACCATTGTTACAACCAAGTCCTACTTGTTCATATGTGGATTATATGTTTGAATTAACTCTCGAATGCCTAAATATTGATTCTTGGTTGAGTGCTAATCTTGATGCTATGAAAGTAAGAGATTTCTGAGAAAAATAGTTGGAAGGCTTAGTAGTTTTTGAGTTAAGTGTCCTTGAGTCTTTTACATTTTCTATACTTAGTGTATTTCATGAGTCCTTGAGTCTTTGTTTTTAGTTTCTTTGTTTTTATTTTGCTAAGGGACTAGCAAAAGCTAAGTATGGGCGAATTTGATAAGAGCATTTTAATGCGATGTTTTAATAGTTATTTCCCCATATTTTGCTTAGTTATTTCCTTTACTTAATCATTTTTAATTTAGTTTCTATTTTCTAGGTACATCGAATAAATGGAGAAGAAATGAGCTTAAAGGCAGAAGGGATGCAGAAATGAGCTGAAATGAAGAATTGGAGTTTTCCTGGTCCGACTAGGAATCCCAGTCAACGCAGGAATCCTGATGAGGCTAGGAAACCTGAAGGCATTAGGAGACCACATGGCTTGAAGATGACGTGGGAGATATTATGGGAGATTAAATCTGATTTTTGCCGTGGGAAATCATGAAGATAATGTGAAAAATCAAGAAGAAATCAAGGAGATTACGTTGAGAAAATCTTGGGAGAGTTTCAAGGGATTGTGCAACAAGAAAAGGCTCAAAACAAGTCCAGATTCGTTCCTTAATTCCCTCAAGATATGTTGGCTGAAATTAGAGAATAAAATCTGTAGTTTTAATGTGAAAATCAAGAGAAAATCAAGGGGAGGATGTTAAGGATAAAGCCAGGGAGAGATTTAAGGGAGAAAAGGTCCAAAACAAGTCCAGATTCATTCCTATTTTCACTCAAGATTATTTTGGCCGAAAATTAAGAGAAAAATCAAATAAAATATTGGGAAAATCAGCAATAATATATTTGGAAAGATTATAGACTTATTTTGGAGCTTTTTGATTGGTTGAGTGACATGGCAGAGCTGACGTGGCATTAATTCATTGGTTGGAGCTGTGTGGTGCAACCAGAAAATTCCTTAGAAATTAAATTCATGAAGCCTTGCCTTCCCCTATATATACCCTCCTCTCTAGATGATACGCTTAAAGTAAGCGCGCAATTTAACCCTGTAAAATGTCATAGTTAGTATATGGTAAATATGGATCTTTCTAACCGGGGATTGAGGGTACACCTGTAATTGCAAAAACAAATAAAGAATTAATAAAAGTAAAAAGTATTATATTTACAAAAATAAAACAAAGAAAAGAAATATATACAAGTAAACACAAATAAGGGGGTCTTAGGAATATAAAATTAATAAATAAAATAAATAAAATGTAAAAACATATATACAAGGGTGGAACGCAAGGAATAAAGATCAAAACCATATCCATATGAATGAAATCCAATTACAATTCCTATAGTTGATTTTCTATGTCATGAGAAATAAGTTGACCATGTGAAACGTTAATAAGCAAACGATTTTCCATATTTTACTTTCCTTCAATATTTAATCTAAGTGAAAGCACCTAAATTAAGCCTATTGAACATGCAATCATAGTCTAGAAAGCTAGTTACTCAAGAACACATTCAATGCATGAAGAACAAAGAAAGGATGTCAACCAAAGTGCACAACCTAGTATGAAAAAGTTCATCTATTTGCAATCCTCCTTAATTGATTTCGACTTTTGTCCAAAGCCTTTACTACTTAAATCTAGCTCCAATTACATGCATATATCCTAAGTTGGCCACCAAAGAACACATACATATAAAAGTTTTTTATAATCCAAAATCATTAAGCTATCTCACATAAGCAACATAAAAATCAACATATAGAAATCACAACTTTATTTCAAAACATAAAAATGGGCTTTAAACTTTGCTCTTAACGTCATGTTAACTAGAATTCATAACTCTACGAATCAAACAAAGGAAAACAAAAGAAAAGCATGAAATACACCGTGGAAGATGGATGACAAGCCTTGAGACGAAGAACTTGAAGATCCTTGAAAGCAAGCAATCTTCTAGGGACGACACAAGGATGGATGGTGGCTAGGATCTTGATGTATTGCATGACTTCTTCTCCTCCTTGGTTGAGACGCAGAGCTTCTGAAGACTAGAGAATGGAGATAATTTTTTTGTGTAGAATTGTGGTGTGGTTGTGGTGTTGTTGTGTTGGTGTCGAGAATGCTCCTATTTATAGGAGGATGGCAACTTAGTCTCCAAGTCTTCAAGATTGATCCACACAGCATTAACCAATCAGATAATGCCACGTCAGCTCTGCTATGTCATCCAACCAATGAGAAACCTCCAATTTAACACCTTGATTTAGGGAGATTATTTTTGAATTAATTGCATGATTATTTTCTTATTTATCTCCTCAATTTTGGCCAAGAATGAATGTGGAAATCAAGGAATGTATCTGGACCTATTTTCAACCTTTCTGCTTGTTGCAATCCCTTGAAATTCTCCTTCCTTATCTGTCGAAATCTCCCTTTGGCCATAATCATGCATTTAGGATTTAATTGAGATGTCATTATCCATATATATTCTTGAAATTCGGCCAAAATTAGTTTGCATCTAATACGGATCCAAAATCTGATTTTTAACCATCTTTTCTTGCCAAAAATGACTCCCAATCCATATCACCTTTGTAGATGACGTTTTGAGCTTGTTCTTGGGCTCTCCTAGTCCACCCAGGTATCCTATTTGGTTGAGACGCAGAGCTTCTGAAGACTAGAGAATGACTTGGAGGATGTACCCCTCCAAAACGCCCCACAACCAGAGGATTAAATGGAGGTACAAGTCTAGGCTGAAAGACTATAAACATTAAGCGCTGCTTGGGAGGCAACCCAATTCAGAAGTAGCTGTGGAGGAGCCTTCAACGCAGATTTGCTTTTTCCTCCCTACTTCTTTATTTTGTAATTTTGTTTTTCTTTGCACTTTATTTTCGTAAATTCCATCTCTATATGCTTAAGTGTTTCATTGCATGCTCTTAATTGATTACATTGAGGACAATGCAATATGTAAGTGTGGGGGAAGGGAGTTATATTTTTGTCTTTTATTTTGAGTCATATATATAGGAAAATACAAAAAAAAAAAAAAAAAATTCGTTGCTTTTGTTTTTGTTTGAGTCATAGGATGCCTTTCAACTGTCTAGGATGATTCTATATCTCTGAAATCATGACTAAAAGAGGATCACAATATTGAGATGATTTTAAACATGGTATTCCTTGGTTAATTGAGATATATGAAAAATGTATGCATGTGTAGTGGATATGGATCTCGTGACCTTGGCACAGAATATGAGCATGTTAAGATAAGTTTGATTTATAAAAGCCATGTGAGATAATTGAGCCATGTTCCTTTTTCTTGGAGTGAAAATGAAAAATATATATTCTTAATTCTTGGCGATGTTTTGATGATCTCATTATTCTTTCATCTTGATTGATTGCTTGCCATAGATTAAGTTTAATGGACTAGAGAATGCTAGAATTCACTCTTGTGCTTGTTGAGACGTTATATCAATACATGGCCCTGATTCTGGAAGGGATAGAGGCACCCTAGGAATTACCACCATTGCCAAATGAACTTGTGTCCCTATTTGTGCCCGTCGTGGGACCCCCCTAGATAAGCCCCTTTGAGCCTACACTAAGCCTTTTCGTTCATCACCCTTAAAAATCCTTAACCATGAACCTTAGTATAGTTACAACCTTACCCTTTGTTCTAAGAACTTAGTGGAGCTATCTTTTGAGACATACTACATGGGTTTGGTGCTAAGGATGAAAATTGAGAAGAGGTGAAAGTTCAAGTGTGGGGGTAGACTTGTCCATGAAAAGGAAAATATGTGAAAGCCGTGAAAAATGAAAATGAAAAGAAAAAAAAAAATGTGTACGGCTAAAAAGAAAAAGAAAAAGAAAAATATAGGTTTATGGATTTTAGTCCCCCATACTTAGTGATTTTGGAGTCTGCTTTGAATTGAAGGCCCACTACAGAAAAATTTGGCCTTTGTCTATTTCACTAGAGTTCAAGGGAAGTTTACATTGAAGATTGGGCCCAACATGAAGACATTTGGCCCTTTTATGTTACCTCTAGGGGAAGTGACGTTTTTGCAATGCTTTGGTGGATTTCTTGAGGACTCTACATTTACATGAGCTCTGCTAGGTTTTTAGGACACTTTGATAAATCCTTACCTTTCATTTCTTTAAACCTTGAGCCTTAGCCCCATTACGACCTTTGAGAAGACCTTCTTGATCCTTAAGATGGGACAGCCCTTGATGCGGAGATGAGTTACAAGAGTTGAACCTATGGCAGTCCATTCGTGCAGGCAGTTGATATCCTTCATGAGATCTTTAAAAGAAAAATTATGTGCTTTCGTTTCTATACATATGTGATCTAGTTTGTTTATCTTTCACATATACTTGAGTGAATTAGCCTTTAAGCATTGCCATGATCTGAGAGAAGAAAGAGTGGATATACTTTGTGAGATTTGAATCATACTTGTCTAAAGCATGCTGAGCCTAACCCCATCACCATTGTTACAACCAAGTCCTACTTATGTATGTGCGGATTATATGTTTTAATTAACTCTCGAATGCTTAAACATTGAATCTTGGTTGAGTGCTAATCTTGGTGTTGTGAAAGTAAGAGATTGTTGAGACAAAAAGTTGAAGGGCAGTAGAGTCATTGTATTTGTTTTGAGTCTTTAAATTTTCGTTGAGTCTTAGTGTGTGTCTTAGTGTGATTTTGTTAAGGGACTAGCAAAAGCTAAGTGTGGGGGAATTTGATAGGAGCATTTTAATGCGACGTTTTAACTGCATTTCCCTACATTTTCTGCGTTATTTCCTTAATAAAACTTTGTTTAGGAAAGTTTCCATTCTTTGATTGGGAAAGTTCCTATTTGTAGAAAGTTTCTATTTTGTAGTTTCTTATTTTCATTTTTGGAAAAGTTTCCATTTTCAGTTTAGGAAAGTTGCCATTTTTCATTTTAGGAAAGTTTCTATTTTTCTTACTAGTTTCTATTTTCAGGACCTCAGAGCTAAAAAGTGGAAATGAACTCACGAATGGAAAGAGGAGCTTGCAAACGTCAAGGGGAACAAAAATGAGACACAATGGACCACAGAAATGAGCAGAAATGAAGAAAAGAAGTTTTCCTACTTCAACCATGAAATCCTGCGAAAGGGAGGAACCATGAAAAAGAAATGGAAAAATGAAGTGTTATGGCGTTGGAAGGTGACAAGGCTTGAAGTTGAAGCAACAAGGCCCAAGAACTCTCAAGACTTAGTGGATTTTCGGCAAAATGGATCAAAGGCCCACAAAGCCCATGCAATTAGGGTTTGTGACGCAAGATTAAACCCTAGAGAGAGGTTTCCGTCCAAAGCCCAGAGAGAAAGAAGGAAGTGGCGTGAGAATCAAGAAGAAAATAAAAGATTTCGGCAAAGAGATATCCTCTAGAGAGTTTTAAGGAAAGAAAATATGTGTGGAGACCAAGAAAAGCTCAAAACAAGTCTAGATACATTCCTAAAATCCCTAAAGGTATTTTGGCCGAAATAAAAGAAAGAAAATCAGAAAATTTTCAAGGAATTTCGGCAAGAATATTTAGGGAGATATTTTAGAGAATTTTGTGATTGGTTGGACCACCTCATAGGGCTTACTTGGCAAGCTACCATTGGAGGAAGTCATGTGGAATTATCACATTAATTTCGTGGAAAATAAAGAGGAGTGCACGGCTTGGAGAGCAAGGATGCCGTGCTCCTATATATACTCCCTCTTTCTCAACGTCAAGGGTTCCTCTCCATACACTTTCATACTTTAGAAAAATCAGAAAATCTATAGCATAGCCGTGAGCATCTCGATCCTCTAGTCATCTCCACGAGTTCAAGCAAGGCCAAGGGAGAAGAAGAATTGCCGTGAGCATCCATCATCCATCACCATCCTTGAAGCTTGCTTTCGAGATTCAAGGGATTACAATATCAATCGTTCATCATCATCATCATCCACGGTGTAATCCGATTCTCCTTTGTAACCTTTGCTTTGAATTTCGTTGGTTATGAACTAGTTGACATATGTGTTGAACAAATATTAATTTCTGGAATTTTTATGATTAAATGAGAAATTTTCAGATTCTATTATTGTAATTCAAGAGTTGCTTATGTGAGTTTGTTTGATTAAATTTGCTTTATAGATATCCTTTGTGTATTAATCTTGTGTGGTTCGAAACATATAGGGTTTATGCATAATTGTTGCTAGGCTTAAGAACATGAATCAACTTTTTGTTTCGTGTAAACTTGAATCAAAGTAGTAAAGGTTTTGGACAAAGATCGAATTTTATTAAAGAGGATTGCAATTAGGTGGACTTTTCCATACTAAGTTGTACACTTGAGTTGATAGCCTTTCTCTATGTCTAATGCGTTAAACATGTCATGATTGACTAGCTTTCTAGGGTTTGATTACATGTTTGATAGGATTAATCTAGGTGCTTTCACTTAGGTTAATTAGCATTGAAAAGTAAAAATGGGAAATTATTTGCTTTCGAATATTTCACATGATCAACTCCTTTCTCATGACTTAGATGAACAATATTAGAATTGAATCGATTTTAATCATAGTTTCGGGTTTGATCTTTGTTCTCTCATTCCATTCGTGTTTTTATGTTTTTGTGTTTTATTTGTTTTTACTTAGTTTATTTTCAAAAACCAAATCCAAAACCCCCCCCTAATTTCGTAAATAATGTTTATACTTGTGAATATCTTTGTGAATATTATACTTTGTTTTAATTTTAATTGTTTAATTGTTTGACAATGACAGATGTACCCTCAATCCCCGGAATAGAACGATCCCTATTTTCTTATACTACTAACGATATTTTCAGGGTTAAATTATGCGCTTGCTTTAAGCGTAGCAGAAATCAAGGGGATTACATTGAGAATATCAAGGGAGAGTTTCAAGGGATTGTGATACGCTAGAAGCAAGCGCATAATTTAACCCTGAAAATGTCATCGTTAGTACATAGTAAATAGGGATCGATCTAATCCGGGGATTGAGGGTACACCTGTCAATAAAAATATAAAGTATATTATTTACAAAAATAAAACAAAGTATAAACATATTTACGAAAAAGGGGGGGGGGGGGGGTTTGTTTTAGGTTTTCGAAAATTAAACTAAGTAAAGAAAAACAATTAAAACACAAAAACATAAATACAAGGATGGAATGAGAGAAACAAAGATCAAACCCGAAATCATAATCAAATTCGATTCAACCCTAATATTGTTCATCTCATGAGAAAGGAGTTGATCATGTGAAACGTTAGAAACGATTTCCCATATTTTACTTTTCAACGCTAATTAATCTAAGTGAAAGCACAAAGACTAATCCTATCAAACATGCATTCAAGCTCTAGAAAGCTAGACAATCACATCATGTTAGACGCATAAAACACATAGAAAGGCTATCAACTCAAGTGTGCAACTTAGTATGAAAAAGTCCACCTAATTGCAATCCTCTTTAATTAAATTCGGTTTTTGTCCAAAACCTTTACTACCTTTCGATTTAAGTTACACAAAACCAAAAAGTTGATTCATGTTCTTAAATTCTAGCACCATTCATATAGAAACCCTAAGTGTTTCGAACCACACAAGATTGAAATACGAAAGATATCTATTAAGCAAATTTAATCAAACAATTCTCACAAAAGCAACCAAGAATTACAATATAGGATTCGAAAATACTCATTCAATTACATAAATTTCAGAATTAATAACTTTGTTCAAACATCAATGTCAACTAAGCACAAAACCAACGAAATTCAAACAAGGTTACAAGGTAGAGGTCGAATTACACTGTGGATGGAAGATGAGGATGGATGATTAACGTTGTTGGTTTCTTGAATCTCGAAAGCAAGCTTCAAGGGTGGTGATGAATGATGAACTCACGGCTCCTTCTTCTCTTGCCTTGGCCTTGCTTGAAATCCGTGGCTTGCACTTAGAGGATGGAGAGAGGGAGAGAAAACTCACGGCAACAAGAGAAGTTTTCTGATTTTTCTAAAGTGTAAAAGTGTATGGAGAGGAACCCTAGATGTCTAGAATGAGGGAGTATATATAGGGGACGGCATGACAGTCTCCAAGCCGTGTACTTCTCTAATAAACCCATGGAATTAATCTGAAAATTCCACATAGTTTCCTCCAATGATAGCTTGCCAAGTAAGCCCTATGATGTGGTCCAACCAATCACAAAACTCCAATTTAAACTCCCTAAACTTAATTTCTTTTCTTTTATTTACAATTATTTCAACACTTAGGTACGGGAACAGGGAATCTCGGAGTGCAATGGGCTGTAACAGCTACCTTTCCAAGACTATGTTTAATCCAATATACCTTAGTGTATTACAACATTTTCTTTTGTTATAAATATCATTGATGTCGAATTAATTCCAAGTGGTAAATCAAGTGGACGTGCGGCCCAAGTATAGTCGTCTAGACACAAAGTCCCTCCTACATCCTTTGGGCAACCTTACTGAAATGGCTAGGTAGGGGAGGGCGAGCACAAGAGGCAGAATCCATTTTGGCTTGAGCTACTCCCTGATGCGCTAAAAGCAAGCGCATAATTTAACCCTGAAATGTCATTAGTAGTATAAAGTAAATAGGGATCGTTCTATTCCGGGGATTGAGGGTACACCTGTCATTGTCAAACAATTAAACAATTAAAATTAAAACAAAGTATAATATTCACACATATGCACATTATTTACGAATTAAAAGGGGGTTTTTGATTTTGGTTTTTCTGAAAATAAAACTAAGTTAATAAAACAATTAAAATGCAAAAACATAAAAATAAAGATGGAATGAGAGAACAAAGATCAAAAACGAAACATATGATTAAAATTAATTCAAGTTCATCATTGTTCATCATAGTCATGCAAGAGGAATTGATCATGTGAAACGTTCAAAGCAAACAATTTCCCATATTTTACTTTCAACGCTAATTAATCTAAGTGAAAGCACATAGACTAATCCTATCAAACATGCATTCAAGCCCTAGAAAGCTAGTCAATCATACATGTCTAACGCATTAAGCATCTAGAAAGGCTATCAATTCAAATGTGCAACTTAGTATGAAAAAGTCCACCTAATTGCAATCTTCTTTGATTAAATTCGGTTTTTGTACAAAACCTTTACTACTTATTGATTCAAGAACACAAAACCAAAAAGTTGATTCATGTTCTTAAATTCGTAGCACCAATTATATAAAAACCCTAAAAGTTTCGAACCCTTTAAGATTAACATACAAAAGATTTCTATCATGCAAATTTAATCAAACACTCACACATAAGCAACCATAAATCGCAAAACATGAATCTGAAAATTAACAATTAATCATAAAATTTCAGAAAACAATACTTGTTCAAACATATGTGTCAACTAGGGCAAAACCAACGAAAATACAAACAAAGTTACAAGGAGAATCGGATTACACCAAGAGATGGAGATGGTGATGAACGAAAAGGTGATGTGGTCTCTTGAATTTCGAAAGCAATCTTCAAGGTGGAGGATGGATGGTGTTCACGGCTTGTCTTCTTCTTCCTTGGCCTTGCTTGCACTTCGTGGTTGCCCTAGAGGATGGAGAAGAGCACGGCTAGGCTAGAGAGTTTTCTGAATTTTTCTCAAAGTGTAAATTGTATGGGGCGAGGAACTCTTTACGTTGAGAAGAGGAGAGACTATATAGGGGACGGCCACTTGGTCTCCAAGGCCGTGTAAAACCCTAGAGAAACTCACGGCAAAGACTTGTTAACTCCACATAATTCCCTCCAATGAAATCTTGCCAAGTAAGCCCTATGATGTGTCTCAACCAATCACATAATTTCCTAGAATATTTCCCTTGATTTTCTTGCCGAAATACCTTGAGAATTTTCTGATTTTTGCACTTCCAATTCGGCCAAACTTCCTTTAGGGTTTCCAGGAATGTATCTAGACTTCTTTTGAGAGGTTTTCGAGTTCAACACATATTCTCTTTCCTTTAAAATCTCCCTAAGAAATCTCTTTGCCGAAATCTTCTTTATCCTTGCTTGATTTTCACGCCACTTCTCTCTCCTCCCTTTGGTTTTCACGGCAAAACAACTTTAGGTTTAGGGTTTTGCGTCACAAACCCTAATGTCATGGGCTTTGGTGGGCCTTGGTCCATTTTGCCGAAAATCCACTTCATTCTTGAGAGTTCTTGGGCCACGTTGCTTCATCTTCAAGCCTTCATATTTTCCAACGCAAAACACTTCATTTCTTTCATTTCTTTTCATAGTTGCGTTGGAAACTTCATTGGTAAGCTCTCCTCCAGTTCGCAGGATTTCCTGGTTGCACTAGGAAAGCTTGTTTCTTCATTTCTGCTCAAATGTGTGGTTCAATGTTCTTCATTTTTGTTCCCCTTGACGTTCGCAAGCTCCTCTTTCCACTCGTGTGTTCATTTCCACTTTTTAGCTCGGAGGTCCTGAAAATAGAAACTAGTATGAGAAATAGAAACTTTCCTAATTTGAAAAATAGAAACTTACTAAAAAAATGAAAAATAGAAAGTTACTAAAAATGAAAAATAGAAACTTGCCAGAAATGAGAAATGAAAACTACAAGAATAGAAACTTTCTAAAAATGGAAAGTAGAAACTAAGAAAAATGGAAACTTTCTACAAATAGGAACTTTCCCAATCAAAGAATGGAAACTTTCCTAAACAGAGTTTTACTAAGGAAATGGCGCAAGAAATGTAAGGAAATGCAGTTAAAACGTCGCATTAAAATGCTCCTATCACTCCCACATAGTGGTTTACGCCCATTTGTAAGCACTTCTGGATCCAAACCGGTTATGAACGTTGTCCCCTTCCTAGACATCATCCCACATAGGCTATACTTACTTAGATGAAAAAGGTCCTAGGTGTGAAGACAATTCAATGAATGTTAATAAAGACCGCCCTCAACCTTAAGGGACCTGAACTAGGTACCAATAAGGGGTTTAGGTCAATATTAATAAACACGACTTCACCTATTCCTTCTTTAATTTACAACTCACAATAAAACTCGTATTCAATAACATAAACAACAACCTAAGTATTTAACTACAAATTTTCGAACATAATATAAACAAGTATATGATATTTACGAAAACAACAATATATCCAACAATTATTCACAATTCAACAAGTGATTTTTCAATCCCCGGCAACGGCGCCAAAAATTGATACGCTAAAAGCAAGCGCATAATTTAACCCTGAAAATATCGTTAGTAGTATAAGCAAATAAGGATCGTTCTATTCCGGGGATTGAGGGTACACCTGTCAATGTAAGACAATTTAAACAATTAAAATAAAACAAAGTATAATAGTCACAAAGGTATTCACAAGTATAAACATTATTTACGAAATTAGGGGGTATTTTGTTTTGGTTTTCGAAAAATGAAACTAAGTAAAGAAGACAAATAAAATGCAAAAACATAAATACAAGAATGGAATGAGAGAAACAAAGATTAAAACCAAGTTCATGATTAAATTCGAATTAACCCTACATTGTTCTTCCAAGTCATGTGAAAGGAGTTGATCATGTAAATTGTTAGAAAGCAAACAATTCCCATATTTTACTTTTCAATGCTAAATTAATCTAAGTGAAAGCACAAAGACTAATCCTATCAAACATGCATTCAAGCCCTAGAAAGCTAGTCAATCACACATGTTTAACGCAAGAAGTTCAAAGAAAGGCTATCAACTCAAGTGTACAACTTAGTATGAATAAGTTCATCTAATTGCAATCCTTTTTCAATTGAATTCGATTTTTGTTCAAAACCTTTACTACTTTTAATTTAAGTTCATAACACAAAAAGTTGAATCATGTTCTTAAATCTAGCACCACTCATACATAAACCCTAAAAGTTTCGAACCAATTAAGATTAACATACAAGAGATATCTATAAAGCAAATTCAATCAAACAATCACACATAAGCAACTTTGGAATCACAACATATAATTCAAATCCTTTATTCAATCATAAAATTTCAGATTATAAATCTTGTTCAAACATCAATGTTAACTAGAACAACATCCAACGAAATCAAACAAGGAGAATCAAAAGTGATTACAAGAAAGAAGGTTGAATTACACCGTGAATGGAGAGATGGATGAATAACTCGAATGATGAACTAATGAAGCTTGAAAGAAAGCCTCAAAGTGCACGGCTTCAAGGTGGAATGGATGATGATGCTCACGGCCTAGTCCTTGCTTCTTCCTTCCTTGCTTGAAAACGCCAAAGGTTGAACTAGAGAATGGAGAGAGCTTCAGCGCGTAGAGAGAATTTTCTGAATTGTAAAGTGTAGTGTGACGTCTAGGGTGATAGGAGCATTTTAATGCGACGTTTTAACTGCATTTCCTTACATTTCTTGCGTCATTTCCTTAGTAAAACTCTGTTTAGGAAAGTTTCCATTCTTTGATTGGGAAAGTTCCTATTTGTAGAAAGTTTCCATTTTTCTTAGTTTCTATTTTCCATTTTTAGAAAGTTTCTATTCTTGTAGTTTTCATTTCTCATTTCTGGCAAGTTTCTATTTTTCATTTTTAGTAACTTTCTATTTTTCATTTTTGGTAAGTTTCTATTTTTCAAATTAGGAAAGTTTCTATTTCTCATACTAGTTTCTATTTTCAGAACCTCCGAGCTAAAAAGTGGAAATGAACACACGAATGGAAAGAGGAGCTTGCGAACGTCAAGGGGAACAAAAATGAAGAACATTGAACCACACATTTGAGCAGAAATGAAGAAACAAGCTTTCCTAGTGCAACCAGGAAACCCTGCGAACTGGAGGAGAGCTTACCAATGAAGTTTCCAACGCAACCATGAAAAAGAAATGGAAAAATAATATGTTTTGCGTTGGAAAATGAGAAGACTTGAAGATGAAGCAACGTGGCCCAAGAACTCTCAAGAATGATGTGGATTTTCGGCAAAATGGACCAAGGCCCATCAAAGCCCATGACACTAGGGTTTGTGACGCAAACCCTAGCCCTAAAGATGTTTTGCCGTGAATTTGCAAGAGAGAAACAAGGAAGATGCGTCCAAAAATCAGAAATTAAAAAGAGATTTTCTAGGGAGATTATCTAGGGCTATTTTTATGGAAAGAAAATACTTGGAGATAAACCCTAGAAGCTTTGCCGTGAAAAAGGAAGAGATAAACATGGGAGGACGTGAAAATCCTAGGGTTTTGGACGGCAAAGATATTCCCTAGAGAGTTTTAAGGAAAGAGAAAAAGGTGGAGACCAAGAAAAGCTCAAATGAAGTCTAGATACATTCCTACATTCCCTAAAGAGTTTTGGCCGAATTTAAAAACAGAAAATCAGAAATTATCTCAAGAATTTCGGCAAGAAAATCAAGGGAAATATTCTAGGAAATTATGTGATTGGTTGAGACACCTCATAGGGCTTATGTGGCAAGAAATCATTGGAGGAAATTATGTGGAGGAAGCAAGCAATAGCCGTGAGCTTTTCTAGGGTTTTGGACGGCATGGAGACCTAGGGGCCGTCCCCTATATATTCCTCTCTTCTCTCAACGTCAAAGGGTTCCCACTTTTGCGTTTTACAACTTTAGAAAAAAAATCAGAAAACTCTCTCTAGCTTAGCCGTGTTCTTCTCCATCCTCTAGGGCAACCACGAAGTTCAAGCAAGGCCAAGGAAGAAGAGGACAAGCCGTGCACATCATCCATCACCATCCTTGAAGATTGCTTTCGAAATTCAAGAGACCATTCATCCCATCTTCATCACGGTGTAATCCGATTCTCCTTGTAACCTTTGCTTTGTAATTTTCGTTGGTTATGCCCTAGTTGACACATGTGTTTGAACAATTTTCGAATTCTGAAATTTTATGGTTAATTACTAATTTTCAGATTCATGTTTTGCGATTTATGGTTGCTTATGTGTGAGTGTTTGATTAAATTTGCATGATAGAAATCTTTTGTATGTTAATCTTAAAGGGTTCGAAACTTTTAGGGTTTTTATATAATTGGTGCTACGAATTTAAGAACATGAATCAACTTTTTGGTTTTGTGTTCTTGAATCAATAAGTAGTGAAGGTTTTGTACAAAAACCGAATTTAATCAAAGAAGATTGCAATTAGGTGGACTTTTTCATACTAAGTTGCACATTTGAATTGATAACCTTTCTAGATGCTTAATGCGTTAGACATGTATGATTGACTAGCTTTCTAGGGCTTGAATGCATGTTTGATAGGATTAGTCTATGTGCTTTCACTTAGATTAATTAGCGTTGAAAGTAAAATATGGGAAATTGTTTGCTTTGAACGTTTCACATGATCAATTCCTCTTGCATGACTATGATGAACAATGATGAACTTGAATTAATTTTAATCATATGTTTCGATTTTGATCTTTGTTCTTGCATTCCATTTATAATTTTATGTTTTTGCATTTTAATTGTTTTATTAACTTAGTTTTATTTTCAGAAAAACCAAAATCAAAAACCCCCTTTTAATTCGTAAATAATGTGCATGTGTGTGAATATTATACTTTGTTTTGATTTTAATTGTTTAATTGTTTGACAATGACAGGTGTACCCTCAATCCCCGGAATAGAACGATCCCTACTTACTTATACTACTAACGATATTTCAGGGTTAAATTATGCGCTTGCTTTTAGCGCATCATAGGGATGTAGAGTATATATAGGGGACGGCAAGTCTTGGCCTCCAAGCCATGAATTTCTGATTTATTTTCCAAGGAATTAATTTAATAATTCCACATGCCTTCCACCAATGAGAAATTGCCAAGTAAGCCCTAGTGTGTCATCCAACCAATCATAAAACTCCAAGAAGATACCCTAATATATTCTTGCCGAATTTCCTTGATTATTTTCTGATTTTCTTCTTGATATTTCGGCCAAAAGATGCTTAGGGTTTTGATAGGAGCATAAAGTGCGACGATATTATTGAGTATATGCCCCATTTTAGACTTGTTTCTCCCTTAAGTTTCGTGTTTTGAGTCATCGAGTCAGTTTAAGAGTCTTGTACAGTGTTGGGCGTAAAATAGGCGGAAAAATGCGAAATTTATGAAAAAAATCCTAACGGGATCAGGATTCCTTACCGTCGACGTTTTTTGCGGTCTTTACATTAATTCCCTTTATTTTCTCTAGAAAATTCTGATATTCTCCTGCTTGTTGTAGGAAACCTTGGCTGGTGGAACTCTTGGAAATAACAACGATGGAGTCATAAAATAAAGCATTTAAGACATTTGACCAAGCAATGAAGAAGGGAAATAAAGGAGAAAGACGTTTCAGCTGGAAAATAAATAAAGGAGAAAAGACGTTTTCAGTTCGGGAATAAAGGAGAAAGACGTTTCAGCTGTTAAAAGACCCCATTATGAGAGGAGTTAAGGCCATAAAGGAGACGTTTTCAGTTGGAAAATTAAAGGAATTATGATGCAATCCCATCCGTCCAATGATGAAGGGTATGATCGACAAAAGCCAACCAATGCTCCCCTATAAATAGGCAACTTCCAGAACAGAATTTCTATCACTTCCTGACCAAGATCAGTTCCTTGTCTATCACTTCCTAGCCAAGATCACTTCCCGGCCTATCACTTCCCGGCCTATCACTTCCTGGCCAAAAACTTTTCCGAGACTCTGCCCAATTCACTCCTCAAATCTCCAACACCTACAAGACCGTGACCACCATCCATCCATCAATCTACGAAGTTCTTAGGCGCTGAGTCAAGGACGCTCCACCACCATAGCAGAGACGAGTTCATCACCTTGTTGCCAAGCCGCTGAGGAAAGCTTCAAAGTGTAACTATGACTCTACTTGCAATTTTTATTTCGGTTTTGTGTGTTTGGATTTGCGAGTTGTGTAATTGGAGACATGAAATTTTCAGAATATTTTTATTAATATTTTTGAGATTTTCAGTTTATTATTGAGTTAATTTCGAGAATTCTTTGATGATGCATGTCACAATCTTGTGCCCTTTTATGTGTTTAGGTAATTTTCAGAGTTAGGTTCATAAGTTTGCATGCAAGAATAATGGTGAGAGTTCTTGTGTGTTTGCTTAATTTGCCAAGGGTAATTGTTATTTGTTAAGGCGCTGAGTTAAACAAGTAGCAATTAGTTCTAAAAAGTGGTAAAAATCATGCTTTAATGATTAAACGATTCTGGAAATTATGTGTTAAATTCTATGTGTAATGGTTAATTTGCACGTGTGAGTTGATTCGAGGGTTAGATAATACTACTAGTTAAGAGAATTACGCTGAGTGTTTTCGAAAATTAGTAGTATTAGGCTTGGTAAGGACTTTTCCGATCCAAGCCTACATTAGAACGAATCAGATAAATGGATTGATCCGCTGAGGCTTTTCATTTGGGCTCTTATCTATGCATTCAAGATGGGCACAGTTTTGTAGCATGTTGAAATGAATTTCTGAGTGGTATTGGTCTAGGTTAGGGAAGTCGATCATTGTATATAGGTTTATTTGTTTCGTTTTTTTATTTTAAGTAGATTAGGAACCAAATCTCAAAACCCCCATTTTATTCTTTTATTTGTTAATTGACCTTTTTGTGTAGGTGTACCCTACAATCCCCGGACTGAACGATCCCTGCTTATCCTATACTTACAACTACATTTTGCAGGGTTAAATTGTGAGGCTATTTTAGCCGCATCAATTTTTGGCGCCGTTGCCGGGGATTGTTAAAATTCCTAACATATAAAGTGTCATCGATTTTGTTGTATATAGAATGCATGCTAAATTTTTGTACTACACTTGTGGAATGGTGACAAATTGCGATTTATGTTTGGCCAAGCTATAATTGTGATTTAGTTTAAGTTTTATGAGTGTTACGAAATTAAGCATGTCTTTTATAATTGTTGTACAATTTGTAGAAGTTTTTAAGCATATTGTAAATTGTAGAATGAGTTTTTTTTTTAAAGCATGTTGTAAATTGTATGTGTTTCACTTAGATTAATATACTTAATTGTTGTAAATTGTATGTTGTCATGAATTTAGTTAAATACTTAATTGTTGTAAGTGTGTAAAATCGTATGAGTAGACAAGGGCCCTTTTGTTAATATTGGCCTAAACCCTTCATTAGTACCTTTCTAAGGTCTCTTGAGGTTGAGGGCGGCCTTTATTAGCATTTGGAGAACAGTCTAACACATGAGTTAATTTCCAAACTGAGTAAGGGGCATTACAGATGGTGTCTTAGGTTGAGACCCTGGGTGATGGGTTCAAATTGGATCTCAGAGATACTATAGACTGTGCGTAAACCACAATGTGGAAGTAGCCAATAGGGGCGTAAAAGCCTCCGTAGTATCACCAAAATGAGTCCTCCCTCTCACTTACCTCTTAATCTGGCTATCTGGCCTTCTGAAACCACGGAAAGAGACTTATGTCTAGGCGACTATCCCTATATCGTATCTCACCAATAGTAGTGGTTTCTATTGGGCTCGACTTACAACTTGGAATCAATTGAGATATTAACTAAGTTTATAACAAACTTAAAAAAACAAAAAAAAAAAAAAAAAAAAAAAAAAATGTTATGTGACATGCTTAAGGTATATTGGATTAAACATGACCTTGTCGAGGGTAGCTGTTCTATAGTCCCATTGCACAAACGAGGTCCTCTGTTCCAATACCTAAGTATGTAAATGTAAAAGTAACTTAGAAAGTAGGAAAGACATAATGTTTGTATTTCGAACCTTGTATATGTTACTAACACTTGATTTGGTCTTAAAGGTCCATGAATGTCCACTGTCTCTGATAAGACTAAGGAGCTCTTTGAGAAATTGGAACGTGCTAAGCAAAGGGCAGAACTCACTTTTTCAGACCGCCCTCTTCTAGAAAGGAGGGATTCTCAGGACTCTAACTATTCAGGTTATAACTCTTCAACTAGATCAACCGAGGAGATCAACAAACCTGACCATTCTGAAGAAGGAGAAGAACAAGTCTTTGAAGAGGAGGAAGAGGAGGTCACTGAAGAGGACGTTGCGAATACAGAAGAGGAAGAAGAGGAAGAGCACGCCCGTGTTGAGCAAGTACAAGCACCAATGGCTGAGACTATTAGGCAACTGTCTAATCCTACAGGTGGGGGTGCTGCGCCCTTATGCATTGCCTATCCAGAACCAGGAGAGGGGCTTAATGATGATTTTGAGTTAAAGAGTGGGTTTCTGCATCACCTACCCAAGTTTCATGGGATGAGTAGTGAAGACACCAACAAGCATCTCAAGGAGTTCGAGTTTGTCTGTGGGAGTATGTGCCCTAAAGGAGCTGATATCAATATCTTGAAGATGAAGGCATTCCCCTTTACTTTGGAGGACAAGGCCAAGACTTGGCTATTTGAGCTGCCTGCTGGGACTATCAACACTTGGGATAGGATGAAGGGCGAGTTCCTTACGAAGTACTTTCCTGCCTCAAAGGTCACTGTTTTGAGGAAGCAGATTAGTGGAATCACGCAAGGACATGAGGAGAATTTCTGCAATTATTGGGACAGGTTTAAGAGCCTTGTAGCATCATGCCCTAACCATGGGATGAGTGAGGGGTCCCTCCTTACCTATTTTTATGAAGGACTCACCGCTAATGAGCGTGGTCTGTTAGATGCTGCTGCTGGAGGGTCCTTTATGGATAAGACACCTGCTGATGCAAGGGAACTACTTACTAATCGTGCACTAAACTATCAGCAATATGAGGGGGTGCTTTCCTCTCAACGGAGGGTACATGAGGTGTCCACTAACTCTGCTCTTGAAGACAAGGTCAACAAGATGTCTACTCTGCTGTCTCAAGTCTTAAACGGTAATGGAGGAGGAGCAATGGCTCAAGTGTGTGGGATGTGCTCGACTCAAGGGCACCCCACTGATAAAAGTCCCCAGCTTGCCTCTCCAGAAGGATGGGAATCTGTTAACGCCCTAGGGTATCATGGAGGTCAAGGCGGCCCGAGGTACAACCCTTACTCCAATACGTACAATCCTGGGCTCAGAGATCACCCCAACTTTCGTTGGGCCAACAATGATAACACCTTGAGACCACCTCAAGGCCCAGGTCAGAATTCTCAGCGCCCACCAGGTTTGTTTTTGAGGCCTCAGGTACCTCAAACTTTTGGTATTCCCAATTCTGTCCCTCCACCTCCTGTTTCTAATACTTTGAGTGTCCCTAATTATGATGAACTGTTGAAGTCCCTTGCTGCGGGGCAACAACAACTTAACACGGCTACTCAAGCTTTGGTTGTAGGACAGGCGACCCATTCAAAGGATATTGCAGAGCTCAAGAATCAAATGGGCCAAGTGGTGGATTTCATGGGTCGGATTGTTGAAACAGGGAAGCTACCAAGCAACACAGTGCCTAACCCAAGGAATGAGCACGCCCAAGCCATCATCACTAGGAGTGGACGTGTACTAGTTGACCCTCCCAGAGCCCACAAGAAGACCCAAGCGGCCCATAATGAAGAAGAAGACGTTGTGGAGGTGTCTGAGGATGTTGAGAAGGACCTAGCTACATCAAGGATGGAAGTTAACGTGCCCCAAGCTGAGGCACCCAAAGGTACAATTCCTAACTCTAGTGGTTTAGTTAAGACTAACCCAGTTGTTTCTATACCTTTCCCAAGCAGGTTTGCCAAGACGAAGAAAGATAAATCTGATCAAGAGATCTTGGAAATCTTCAAGAAGGTTCAAGTGAATATGCCCCTGATTGAGTGCATCAAACAAGTGCCTAAATACGCCAAGTTCTTGAAGGAGTTATGCACCACAAGGAGGCAGACAAGAGAGAAAGAGGTGGTGAAAATGAGCGAGACGGTATCAGCCGTTATCCAGAGGAAACTACCCCCAAAGTTAAAGGACCCAGGGAGTTTTTCTGTTCCCTGTATCATTGGTGACACCAGGTTTGAAAATGTGATGTTAGACTTAGGGGCATCCATAAATGTTATGCCTTATAATTTGTATGTGTCCCTAGGTCTAGGCCCTCTTAAAAGGGATAATGTTGTCATTCAACTTGCTGATAGGTCTAACAAATACCCTCAAGGGTATGTTGAGGATGTTCTTGTGCAGGTAAACCATCTGATATTCCCTGCGGATTTCTACGTATTGGACATGGAGGAATCACCCCTAAATACCACTCCATTACTTTTAGGGCGTCCCTTTATGAGGACTGCAAGAACGAAGATCGACGTGTACAAAGGGACTCTCACCATGGAGTTTGATGGTGATGTTATACGCTTCAACATTCTTGAAGCCATGAGGTACCCTGTTTCTGACTTGAAACCTTGCTTTGCTATTGATGTAGTTGATTCACTCGCGCAGGTTTTCTCTGAAGTAATGGTTGAGGATGAATTGGCTCTGACCCTAGAGGAGGTTGTCGGATATGATGCAAATGGGGAACCTATCCCCAAGGTTGAGTGGGACGTTGAGGAGCCTAGAGTGATCAAGACTGTGGCCTCACTGGAGGCTCAGCCTATAAAGAGGTCAATTTCCTATTTGTCAATTCCGGTTTCTACTAATAAAATGCTACGCTCTATTGTTCAGGCACCCAAGTTGGAATTGAAGGTACTCCCTGAGCATTTGAAGTACGCGTACCTAGGAGAAAAGGAGACCCTCCCAGTGATCATATCGTCAACGCTGGAGGTAGAGCAAGAAAGGAAGTTGGTGGACGTGTTGAAGAAGCACAAGACTGCCATTGGTTGGACTCTAGCAGATATCAAGGGGATCAGCCCAACCACGTGTGTCCACCGGATCCTGTTAGAAGATGGCGCCAAGCCCACAAGAGAAGCCCAAAGGCGTCTACATCCGCCCATGATGAAGGTGGTCCAAGACGAGGTGATCAAGTTGCTAGATTGTGGGGTGATCTACCCCATTTCTGATAGTAAGTGGGTCTCTCCAGTGCAAGTGGTGCCCAAGAAGTCTGGGGTGACAGTGGTACAGAACGAGGATAATGAGCTAGTGCCCCAGAGATTAGTGACTGGTCATAGGGTATGTATCGACTACCGGAAGCTGAATGCCACAACGAGGAAGGATCATATGCCCTTGCCTTTTATTGACCAGATGTTGGAGCGCTTAGCGGGCCATTCCTACTATTGCTTCTTGGACGGATATAGTGGGTACAACCAGATCTGCATAGCCCACGAGGATCAGGAGAAGACGACCTTCACGTGCCCCTTTGGGACCTTTGCTTATAGGCGCATGCCCTTCGGCTTATGCAACGCACCAGGTACTTTCCAAAGATGTATGCTTTCCATTTTCTCAGAATACATTGAAAATATTATTGAAGTCTTTATGGACGACTTTAGTGTCTTCGGTAAAGATTTTGATACTTGTTTAGAGAATCTAGGATTGATACTTGAGAGGTGTGTAGAAACTAACCTTGTGCTGAATTGGGAGAAGTGTCACTTCATGGTGACACAAGGGATAGTGTTAGGACACATAATATCTGCTAGGGGCATTGAGGTAGATAAGGCTAAGGTTGATCTTGTACGTCACTTACCCTCCCCCACAACTGTGAGGGAGGTACGCTCTTTTCTTGGCCATGCAGGATTTTACAGGCGGTTCATCAAAGACTTCTCCAAGGTGGCGAGACCTATGTGTGCCCTATTGCAAAAGGACGTGCCCTTTGTGTTCAATGAGGATTGCAAGAAGGCGTTTGAAAAGCTCAAGGAGTTGTTGACCACGGCCCCCATCATGTGCCCACCGGATTGGAGTCTACCCTTCGAGCTTATGTGTGACGCATCAGACTATGCTGTTGGAGCTGTGTTGGGCCAGAGGAAGGATAAGAAGCCCTATGCTATTTACTATGCTTCTCGGACCCTCAACGACGCCCAGCTCAACTACTCCACCACTGAAAAAGAACTCTTGGCTGTAGTCTTTGCTTTAGATAAGTTTCGTTCTTATTTATTGCACTCTAAAGTAATTGTTTACTCTGACCATGCAGCCTTGAGATATCTGATGATCAAGAAGGAGGCCAAGCCCAGATTGATTAGATGGATCTTGCTGCTGCAGGAGTATGACCTAGCGATCAAGGACAAGAAGGGAAGCGAGAATGTGGTGGCGGACCATTTGAGCAGGATAGTACATGAGGAGGACATCCAGCCCCTACAGGAAACTTTCCCAGATGAGCAGCTCTTTGGGATAGAGGTTAGTGTGCCCTGGTATGCGGATATAGTTAACTATTTAGTCACTAGGACATTTCCTGACACACTTTCCAAAGCTAGTAAGGATAAATTGAAGAAAATGGCTAGGCACTTTATTTGGGATGAGCCCTATTTATGGAAACATTGTAGTGACCAAGTCATTAGGAGATGTGTCCCAGAGTCTGAGCATAGGTCAATTCTGTCATTTTGCCATAGTGAGGCTTGTGGAGGCCACTTTGGGCCTCGTAGAACGGCCTTGAAGGTCTTAGACTGTGGATTTTATTGGCCCACTATCTTCAAGGATGCAAACTTGTTTTGTATTTCTTGTGATAGATGCCAACGGACTGGTAATCTTGGCCCAAAAGATCAAATGCCCATGAGCCCAATAATAACTGTAGAAATTTTCGATGTTTGGGGCATTGACTTTATGGGCCCATTTCCTTCGTCTAATGGCTGTTTATATATACTATTGGCTGTGGACTATGTATCAAAGTGGGTGGAAGCAAAAGCCACCAGGACTAACGATTCAAAAGTGGTTGCAGGTTTCTTGAAAACTAACATATTTTCCAGGTTTGGTGTGCCACGTGTGCTGATCAGTGATGGAGGTTCTCATTTTTGCAACCGGACAATCGAGGCTTTGCTGAAGAAGTATGGGGTAACCCATAAGGTGTCCACGCCCTACCACCCTCAGACCAGTGGCCAAGCAGAGGTGTCCAACAGGGAGATCAAGAGGATACTCGAAAAGACAGTGGGCCCAACAAGGAAGGATTGGAGCCAGAGATTAGATGATGCATTGTGGGCCTACAGAACAGCCTACAAGACGCCTATTGGGATGTCTCCCTTTAGGTTGGCCTACGGAAAGGCATGCCACCTTCCAGTGGAGCT
Source organism: Rosa rugosa (assembly GCF_958449725.1). NCBI lineage: Eukaryota > Viridiplantae > Streptophyta > Magnoliopsida > Rosales > Rosaceae > Rosa > Rosa rugosa. Next base: position 23,240,954 of record NC_084823.1, read on the forward strand.
AGAGCACAAGGCTTGGTGGGCTGTCCAGAAGTTCAACATGGATTATGATGAAGCGGGCCTACATAGGAAGCTACAGCTAAATGAGCTTGAGGAGATAAGGAATGAGGCCTACGATGCTTCATGGATCTACAAGGAGAAGACAAAGGCCTACCATGACAAAATGATCCGCGGAAAAAGCTTCCAAGTGGGCCAGAAAGTTCTGTTATTCCATTCCAGACTTAAGCTATTCCCTGGTAAACTTCGTTCTCGTTGGGTTGGCCCATTTATAGTTACAAATGTGTTTGCTCATGGTGCTGTAGAGATCAAGAGTGAGAAGACGGGGAAGGAGTTCAAGGTAAATGGGCATCGTCTCAAGCCCTACTATGAGTCCTTCGTGGGGCACACATTGGAAGAGATACCCCTCCAGGAGGCACCCCATGACGTGTGAACAAGGAGAAGAGTCCCGGCTGAAGGACTATAAATATTAAGCGCTGCATGGGAGGCAACCCATTTCAACAGAAGCTGTGGAGGAGCCATCAACGAGAGTTTGACATTTCTATCCCTTCACTTGCTTAGGTTGAATTGTACTTGTGTCTTTGTTTGTTTGTTTGTTTATTTTACCCTTCCCATTGAGGACAATGTAGATTCTAAGTATGGGGTGGGTTTACACCTTTATTTTCAGAATTTTTTTCAGTTTAAAAAAAAAAAAAAAAAAAAAAATTTATTTTGTTGGTTTTATAGTCTTTTTGTTTGTTTGAGTCTTAGGATGCTCCTAACGTCTAGGATGAACATGTCTCTGAATTCATGGCTGAAGGTTTTCACAATCGAAATAGGACTTAATTGAATTCTGTGGTTAATCGACGTTGTGATACTTGTATGAAGATTTGAGATAGGATTGTAACTTGGTTCATTAAGCATGCTAGGATTAAGTCTGATTCATTTGACCCTAAGTGAGCTTTTGAGCTAAAATACTTTCTTTTCGAGTGCTTAATTGATAATTCTAGAATTTCGTGGCTGTATTTGCAAAACCTCATCATTCTTTGAAAATCCAATGATCATGTGCCATAGATTTTAATGGACTAGAGAGTACTAGAACTCGGCTGTTGTGACTGTCAAAACTTGTATGCCATAATATGCACTGATCCTGGATAGGATAGAAGGCATTAGGGTAACCACCATAGCCAAACAAGCTTGTGTCCCCAATTGTGCCCGTCGTGGGACTCCTTAGAATGAACCCCTTTGAGCCTACGTTGAAAACCTTTGTTTCATCACCCTCACTACCCTACCATGAGCTTAGTACAGGATATCTCTACCCTTGTCTTAGGGACTTAGTAGAGCATGACATAGTGTGTAGGGGTGACGATGAAAGACAAGTGTGGGGTGGGGAAAATCCAAGAAAAAAAAAAAAAAGAGAAAAAAAAATTTGCCATAAAAAAAAAAAATTGAAAGAAAATGAAAATGAAAAAGAAAGAAAGAAAGAAAAGTGGCAAAAGAGAAGAAAAATTGAAAAGAAAACTCTTGGGAAATTGTTGAAGTGTGGTTTTGGACTTTCAAATTTGTAGAAGGCTCAAAGTTGAAAATTATGCCTTTGTCCATTCCCATGTTGGTTAGAGTGAAGGTTTGGCCCAAAACAATGATATTTGGTCTACAAAAATGATGACATAAAGTGGTCCATATATGCTCTGCTAGGTCCTTAGGATTTTTGTATCCTTAATCTTCATTTCGAAAACCCTAGCTTAGCCCCATTACAACCTATTTTAAGTGCTGACTTGATCCTTGAGATGGGCAGTCTTTGGTTAGTGGAGTCAGGTACGCAGTCGAGCTTATGGTTTAGGTCCATTTGTGCACTTAGTCATTTCTTGAGGTCTTTAATAATTCTTCACAAAATGCGTTTATTGATGAAATATGCAAGCTGTTTGTTGCCTTACAATTTGTTCTCTTGCATATACTTGAGTGTGAAGCTTTTAAGCATAGCCATTTCTGAGAGAAAAATCGAGAGTATGCCTTGTGAGTTTGGATTGGACTTGTTCGAAACATGCTATCATTCACTGTATAACTTAAGTTCTCCACATCTTACTTAGTCATATGAGCGTTACATGTTTATTAACCATGGAATTATCTATGCGATTTTGATTAAGTGTTTAACGTGAAAGCCATGAGTTTGGAGTCTCTGAGACAACAGTTAGGGGCAGTAGAGTCATTTACTTGTTTTTTGTCGAGTCTTTGTCCTGTTTTGTATTTCTGTTTTGCTAAGGGACTAGCAAAAGCTAAGTGTGGGGTATTTGATAGGAGCATAAAGTGCGACGATATTATTGAGTATATGCCCCATTTTAGACTTGTTTCTCCCTTAAGTTTCGTGTTTTGAGTCATCGAGTCAGTTTAAGAGTCTTGTACAGTGTTGGGCGTAAAATAGGCGGAAAAATGCGAAATTTATGAAAAAAATCCTAACGGGATCAGGATTCCTTACCGTCGACGTTTTTTGCGGTCTTTACATTAATTCCCTTTATTTTCTCTAGAAAATTCTGATATTCTCCTGCTTGTTGTAGGAAACCTTGGCTGGTGGAACTCTTGGAAATAACAACGATGGAGTCATAAAATAAAGCATTTAAGACATTTGACCAAGCAATGAAGAAGGGAAATAAAGGAGAAAGACGTTTCAGCTGGAAAATAAATAAAGGAGAAAAGACGTTTTCAGTTCGGGAATAAAGGAGAAAGACGTTTCAGCTGTTAAAAGACCCCATTATGAGAGGAGTTAAGGCCATAAAGGAGACGTTTTCAGTTGGAAAATTAAAGGAATTATGATGCAATCCCATCCGTCCAATGATGAAGGGTATGATCGACAAAAGCCAACCAATGCTCCCCTATAAATAGGCAACTTCCAGAACAGAATTTCTATCACTTCCTGACCAAGATCAGTTCCTTGTCTATCACTTCCTAGCCAAGATCACTTCCCGGCCTATCACTTCCCGGCCTATCACTTCCTGGCCAAAAACTTTTCCGAGACTCTGCCCAATTCACTCCTCAAATCTCCAACACCTACAAGACCGTGACCACCATCCATCCATCAATCTACGAAGTTCTTAGGCGCTGAGTCAAGGACGCTCCACCACCATAGCAGAGACGAGTTCATCACCTTGTTGCCAAGCCGCTGAGGAAAGCTTCAAAGTGTAACTATGACTCTACTTGCAATTTTTATTTCGGTTTTGTGTGTTTGGATTTGCGAGTTGTGTAATTGGAGACATGAAATTTTCAGAATATTTTTATTAATATTTTTGAGATTTTCAGTTTATTATTGAGTTAATTTCGAGAATTCTTTGATGATGCATGTCACAATCTTGTGCCCTTTTATGTGTTTAGGTAATTTTCAGAGTTAGGTTCATAAGTTTGCATGCAAGAATAATGGTGAGAGTTCTTGTGTGTTTGCTTAATTTGCCAAGGGTAATTGTTATTTGTTAAGGCGCTGAGTTAAACAAGTAGCAATTAGTTCTAAAAAGTGGTAAAAATCATGCTTTAATGATTAAACGATTCTGGAAATTATGTGTTAAATTCTATGTGTAATGGTTAATTTGCACGTGTGAGTTGATTCGAGGGTTAGATAATACTACTAGTTAAGAGAATTACGCTGAGTGTTTTCGAAAATTAGTAGTATTAGGCTTGGTAAGGACTTTTCCGATCCAAGCCTACATTAGAACGAATCAGATAAATGGATTGATCCGCTGAGGCTTTTCATTTGGGCTCTTATCTATGCATTCAAGATGGGCACAGTTTTGTAGCATGTTGAAATGAATTTCTGAGTGGTATTGGTCTAGGTTAGGGAAGTCGATCATTGTATATAGGTTTATTTGTTTCGTTTTTTTATTTTAAGTAGATTAGGAACCAAATCTCAAAACCCCCATTTTATTCTTTTATTTGTTAATTGACCTTTTTGTGTAGGTGTACCCTACAATCCCCGGACTGAACGATCCCTGCTTATCCTATACTTACAACTACATTTTGCAGGGTTAAATTGTGAGGCTATTTTAGCCTCATCAATTTTTGGCGCCGCATCAGGTTTTTAGGAATGAATTCTTTCCATAAACTTCACCCTAGAAAATCTCTTGTGTAATCTTTTATTCTTCTCTTGATTTTCACGCCACCTTCTCTCTCTCCCCTTTGGTTTTCACGGCAACACATCCCTAGGGTTAGGGTTTTGCGTCACAAACCCTAATGTCATGGGCCTTGATCCATTTTGCCGAAAATCCATAGAGTTCTTGGGCCTCGTTGCTTCATCTTCAAGCTTTCTCATCTTCCAACGCAAAACACATTATTTTTCCATTTCTTTTTCATAGTTGCATTGGAAACTTGCTGGGGAAGCCTTCCTCCATTTCGTAGGATTTCCTGGTTGGACTAGGAAAGCTTATTTCTTCATTTCTGCTCAAATGTGTGGGCCGTTTTCTCTCATATTCGTTCACCTTGACGTTCGCAAGCTCCTCTTTCCATTCGTGAGTTCATTTCCACTTTTTAGCTCGGAGGTCCTGAAATTAGAAACTAGTATGAAAAATAGAAACTTACCTAATTTGAAAAATAGAAACTTACTAAAAATGAAAAATAGAAAGTTACTAAAAATGAAAAATAGAAAGTTACTAAAAATGAAAAATAGAAACCTACTAAAAATGAAAAATAGAAACTTTCCAGAAATGAGAAATGAAAACTACAAAAATAGAAACTTTATACAAATAGGAACTTTCCCAATCAAAGAATGGAAACTTTCCAAAACAAGGATTTTTTCAAGGAAATGGCGCAGAAAAATGTAGAGAAATGCAGTTAAAACGTCGCATTAAAATGCTCCTATCATCCACCATGTATTGCAAAATGTCATGTATCCTTCTTAGGCTTATAAAAGGGCCAAGTGTCATCATGTTGGGCCCAAACTTCATTCTAATCTTCTTTTGAACAAGTGTGAATAGGACAAAGACCAAATTCTTCAACAATGGGCCTTCAATTCAAAACATACTCCAAATCCACTAAGTATAGGGGACTAAAATCCATAGAACTTAAACAATAATAACACATTTTTTCTTTAATTGCCGAAAATTCTTTCTCTTGTTTTTTTTTTTCGATTTTTTTTTTCTTTCGGAAATTACTTACAAATATTCATATGGACAAGTCTACCCCCACACTTGAACTTCTTCATGCCTTCAAAAATCTTCCTTGATGTCAAAACTCCAAGCAAAGTCTCAAAAATATGCTCCACTAAGTCTTTAGAACAAAGGGTATGGATATAACTATACTAGGGTTAAGGTTAAGGAATTTTGAGGGTGATGAAAGAAAAGGCTTAATGTAGGCTCAAAATGGTTGAACTAGGGGGGTCCCACGACGGGCACAAATGGGGACACAGGCTTTATTTGGCACTGGTGGTAAAATCCTAAGTGCCTTTATCCTTTCCAGAATCAGGGCCATATATTGATTATAAACGTCTCAACAAGCATAACAGTGAATTCTAGCATTCTCTAGTCCATTAAAGAGCTATGACATGTAATCAATCAAGATGAAAGAATAATGAGATCAACAAAATCATCGCCAAGAAAATAAGAGTATAATCTTTTTTTTTTCGTTAATCACTGATGAGCTTTTTGCAAGCGCATAATTTAACCCTGAAAATATCGTTAGTAGTATAAGCAAATAGGGATCGTTCTATTCCGGGGATTGAGGGTACACCTGTCATTGTCAAACAATTAAACAATTAAAATTAAAACAAAGTATAAAATTCCGCAAAGATATTTACAACTATAAACATTTTACACGAAAATAGGGGATTTTTGGTTTTTGATTTTCGAAAATAAGTTAAATAAATAAAACAATTAAAATGCAAAAACATAAAAATACAAATGGAATGAGAGAACAAAGATCAAAAACCGAAACATATGATTAAAATCGATTCAAACCCTAATATTGTTCATCTAAGTCATGAGAAAGGAGTTGATCATGTGAAACATTCGAAAGCAAATGAATTCCCATTTTTTACTTTTCAATGCTAATTAATCTAAGCGAAAGCACCTAGATTAATCCTATCAAACATGCAATCAAACCCTAGAAAGCTGGTCAATCATGTCATGTTTAATGCATTACACATAAAGAAAGGCTATCAACTCAAGTGTACAACTTAGTATGGAAAAGTCCACCTAATTGCAATCCTCGTTAATTAAATTCGATCTTTGCTCAAAACCTTTACTACTTTGATTCAAGTTTACACAAAACGAAAAGTCGATTTCATGTTCTTAAACCTAGCACCAATTATATCGAAACCCTAAGTGTTTGCAACCACATAAGATTAAAATACAAAAGTTATCTATAACGCAAATTTAATTAAACAAACCCACATAAGCAACTCTCGAAGAACAATAATATGAATCTGAAAATTTCATTCAATCATATAAAATTCCAGAATTTAATAATCATTCAAACACATATGTCAACTAGAACAAAACCAACGAAATCAAAGCAAAGGTTACAAAGTAGAGATTGAATTACACCGTGGATGGAAGATGATAATGGGTGAATAATGATGAATCCTTTGAACTCGAAAGCAAGCTTCAAAGATGGATGGTGGAGGAATATGTCACGGCTCCTTCTTCTCTTCATTGGCCTTGCTTGCACTTCGTGGCTTGCTCTAGAGGATGGAGAGAAAATGAGAGAAGCTCACGGCAACAATATAATTTTTCTGAATTTTTCTAAGGGATGTGGAACTCTTTTCAACGTCAAAGAGGTGGGTATATATAGGAGCACGGCTAGGGTTCACAAAGCAATCAGAAATTTCCACATAGCTTCCACCAATGAGAATTCGCCAAGTAAGCTTTGTGATGTAGTCCAACCAATCATAGAATGCCAAGTAATCCGTGTGATGTGTTCCAACCAATCAAAATTCTCTAAAATACCTCCCTAATATTTAATTGCCGAATTTCCTTGGAATTATTCTGATTTTCTTCATGAATTTCGGCCAATATTCCTTTAGGGAATTTAGGGATGCACCTAGACACGTTTTAAGCTTTTCTTGGTCTCCACCTTTTTCTCTTTCCTTTTATTTCTCCCTTGAATCTCTCTTGGCGTCATCTCCTTGATTATTTCTGATTTTCACGTTGGCAATCACGCCAAATTATTTCTCCAACAATATTTCCTTCCCATAAAAGTCTCCCAAGAAAATCTCTCCTTGAAATCCTCAATCAATCATCTTTAATTCCCATGTTGTCACCTTGTTTTTCTCCTTAAGTATTACACGGAAAATTTAATCCCCAAGGAAAATATATTTTCCTTTTTAAAAACTCTTCCTTGATTTCCTCTTGCTTTGGACGGCAAAACTCTTAAGTCTCCACATTTTTCTCTTGACGTCACAAAACCCTAGTTTACATGGGCTTTATCCACTTTTGCCGAAAGTCCATCTTAATTTCGATCACACATCTCAATGGGCTTCAGAGTTTTACTTCACACAGTTTCCTCTTTCGAACAGGATTTCCTGGTTGGACCAGGAAAGCTTCATTTCTGCTCAATTGTGTGGTCCTTTGCATCTCATTTTTGCTCCCCTTGGTGTTCGCAAGCTCCTCTTTCCATTTGTGAGTTCATTTCCACTTTTTAGCTCGGAGGTCCTGAAAATAGAAACTAATAAGAAAAATAGAAACTTTCCTAAAATGAAAAATGGTAACTTTCCAAAAATGAAAAATAGAAACTACAGAAAAATGGAAACTTACTAAAAATGAAAAATAGAAACTACAAAAATAGAAACTTTCTACAAATAGGAACTTTCCCATTCAAAGAATGGAAACTTTCCTAAACAGAGTTTTAATAAGGAAATAACGCAAGAAATGTAGGGAAAAGCAAGTAAAACGTCGCATTAAAATGCTCCTATCAATCACTCACAAAGAAAGGGCACATGGCTCAAATTCTCACTTAGGGTTATTTTGAATCACAACTTATCTTCCACATGTTCATATTTTGTACCAAAGTTACGCATGCACCATATCTACTACACATTCATATGCTTTTCATAAGTCATAATTAACCAAAGAATATCATCAAACATTATCCCAATTTCGTGATCCTCTTTTAGCCTTAATTTCAGAGATTTAAGCACATCCTAGACAGTTAAAAGGGCATCCTAAGACTCAATCACAAAACAAAACAACAATGACACATAAAAGTGACGCAACAAACATAACAAAAACGTTTGGACTTAGGGTTATTTCCCTTCTCCTTTCGGTAACTCCTTTGGAACATGACCAGGTGAAGAGAGGAACGATTTTGGCGGAGCTCAGCTCACTTGATTGACAGGGGACGAGACCCTTTGTCAGCACTTCTCATATCCAAACTAGACCTTAGACATCACATCCCATTGGATGCGCCTACGATGAAGAAGATATTTACCCAAAATTCATTTTGACTCTTATAATAAATAAATAAAACAAACAAACAAAGAACACAAGAATAAAACCGAAACAAAAACCTAAACAAAGTTAACGCAAATTTTTTTTATTTTTCTGTATTTCCCGATTTTTTATTTTGTTTTCTTTTTTTTTTAACCACAAAAACTAGCTAAGTGAAACGTTAAACCATTCCCCCACACTTAAATCATGCATTGTCCTCAATGTATAAACAATTATAAAGCATACAAAGCATCAAGCAAGCATAGAAGAAAAGTTAACGCAACAAATCCTAAAACATAAACAAAGGTTACGAAAATAAAAGAGAAGGGAAGAGTTCAAGAAATCAAATCTGCGTTGATGGCTCCTCCACAGCTACGGTTGAAATGGGTTGCCTCCCATGCAGCGCTTAATGTTTAAAGTCTTTCAGCCTAGACTTGCACCTTCATTTATTCCTCAGTTGGTGGCGCCTCTTGGAGGGGTACATCCTCCACATTGTGCTCCACAAATGCCTCATAATAAGGCTTAAGACGATGGCCATTAACCTTGAACTCACTGCCAGTTGCAGGGCTCCTTATCTGTATAGCACCATGAGGAAAAACATTAGTAACAATAAAAGGACCAACCCATCTAGAACGCAACTTACCAAGAAAAAGCTTTAATCTAGAATGAAATAAAAGAACTTTTTGACCAACTACAAAGGTCTTTCCACGAATCATCTTATCATGAAAAGCCTGTCTTTTCCTTGTAAATCCGTGCACTATCATAGGCATCATTTCGAATTTCCTCAAGCTCATTGAGTTGCAACTTCCTATGAAGTCCAGCTTCATCCAAGTCCATGTTGAACATCCTCACGGCCCACCAAGCCTTGTGTTCCAACTCCACAGGTAAGTGGCACGCCTTCCCATATACCAACCAAAATGGTGACATCCCTATTGGCGTTTTAAAAGCTGTCCTATACGCCCACAATGCATCCTCCAAACTTTGACTCCAATCCTTCCTCGAAGGTCCCACGGTTTTCTCAAGTATCCTCTTGATCTCCCTATTCGAAACTTCTGCTTGTCCACTTGTTTGAGGATGATAAGGTGTTGAAACCTAATGAGTGACGTGATACTTCCTAAGCAAAGCTTCAATGGTCTTGTTGCAAAATTGAGAACCTCCATCACTAATGATTGCTCTAGGCATGCCAAACCTACTAAAAATGTTAGACTTTATAAACTCTGCAACAACCTTAGAATCATTAGTCCTGGTGGCTTTCGCTTCCACCCACTTAGAAACATAATCAACCGCCAAGAGGATATAAAGAAAACCATAAGATGAAGGAAAAGGTCCCATAAAATCAATACCCCACATATCAAAGATTTCGACAATTATCACAGGTTTTAAAGGCATTTGATCTTTAGGGCCTAAATTACCGGTTCTTTGGCATCTATCACATGTCATACAAAAGTTATATGCATCCTTAAATATAGTAGGCCAATAAAAACCACATTCCAACACCTTCCTAGCAGTTCTATCGGAGTCAAAGTGACCACCACATTGCTTAGCATGATTAAACTCAAGTATAGCTTTTTGTTCATTATTAGGCACACATCTCCTTACCAATTTATCTGAACAATATTTCCACAAGTAAGGATCATCCCAAACATATTGTCTAGCTAAAAACTTAAGCCTATCACGTTGAGCACTTGTCATGTTATTAGGGAACGTTTTGGATACCAAATAATTAACAATATCTGCATACCAAGGCTCACTTACCTGGATTCCGAAGAGTTGTTCATCCGGAAACATCTCCACAATAGGTATGGCGTCCTCCTCACTCACAAGTCTGCTCAAGTGGTCTGCCACAACGTTGTCAGAGCCCTTCTTATCCTTGATCTCCACATCAAACTCTTGAAGCAAGAGTATCCAACGAATTAGCCTAGGTTTTGCCTCCTTCTTTGACATTAGGTACCTTAAAGCTGCATGATCAGAATAAATAATAACTTTAGTACCCAATAAATAAGATCGAAATTTTTCTAAGGCAAAAACAACAGCTAAAAGTTCTTTTTCAGTTGTAGAGTAATTGAGTTGGGCATCATTGAGTGTCCTTGACGCATAGTAAATGGCATAAGGCTTCTTGTCCTTTCTTTGGCCTAGCACGGCCCCAATGGCATAGTCTGAGGCGTCACACATGATCTCAAAGGGAAGAGACCAATCTGGGGGAAGCATAATTGGTGCAGACGTTAGAAGCTCCTTCAAAGTGTTGAACGCCTTCTTGCAATCCTCATCAAACTCAAATGACACTTCCTTTTGAAGTAGACGACATAAGGGCCTAGAAATCTTGGAAAAGTCCTTGATAAAGCGCCTGTAGAAACCTGCATGTCCAAGAAAAGAGCGGATCTCCCTCACACTTGTGGGGGTTGGTAAGTATCTAACAAGATCTACTTTAGCTTTATCGACTTCAATTCCACGTTTAGAAACAATATGCCCTAAAACTATTCCTTGTTTAACCATAAAATGACATTTTTCCCAATTTAAAACAAGGTTAGTTTCTTCACAACGTTCAAGTATCAATTCTAAGTTACTTAAGCAATTTTCAAAATCTTTACCAAAACAGAAAAGTCATCCATAAAAACTTCAATAATTTTCTCAATAAAATCAGAAAAGATACTTACCTTGCACCTTTGAAACGTACCTGGGCCGTTGCATAGTCCGAATGGCATTCTTCTGTAGGCAAACATTCCAAAAGGACAAGTGAAGGTCGTTTTCTCTTGATCCTCATTAGCAATGGCGATTTGATTGTAACCAGAATATCCATCTAAGAAGCAATAAAACTCATGGCCAGCTAACCTCTCAAGCATCTGATCAATAAATGGCAAAGGGAAGTGATCCTTCCTAGTAGTGGCGTTGAGCTTCCTATAGTCTATGCAAACTTGATGTCCAGTCACAGTTCTCTGAGGCACTAACTCATTCTCTGCATTCTTCACAACAGTTATCCCAGACTTCTTTGGCACAACAACTTGAACTGGTAAAACCCATTTGGAGTCTGAGATAGGGTATATGACGCCACAATCAAGGAGTTTGATGACCTCCTTCTTGACAACCTCCATCATGGGTGGATTCAAACGCCTCTGAGCCTCTCTAGTTGGCTTGGCTCCCTCCTCAAGCAAAATCCGATGCACACAAGTGGTAGGGCTAATTCCCCTAATGTCCGCTAAAGTCCAACCAATTGCAGTCTTGTGCTTCTTAAGCACCTCCACTAGTCTATCCTCTTGAGTAGACGTCAATGATGAAGGTATGATCACAGGTAACGTCTCTTTATCTCCCAAGTAAACATACTTCAAATGATTTGGCAATGGCTTTAATTTTAAGGTAGGTGCCTGAATCACTGAAGGAAGAGGTTTATTAGTAGAGATGGGAAGTGAAAAAGAAGGACTTGACTTACCTACATAGGACGTTGCCTCAAGAGAAGCAACATTTTCTATGTGGATGGATTCGTAAGAATCCGTGAGCTCTTCCTTAGGTATGGTGGCACCATTCTCAAGAATACCAAATCCACTTGCAATGGTTGAAGCCATGGCATCATCCTCCATAATTTCCATGAATTTCTGCGCAAGTTCATCAAGGATATCAATAGAAAAACATGATTGAAAATCACTTAAGGGATACCTCATTGCTTCAAAGATGTTGAAGCCAACAACTTCTCCATCAAATTCCATTGTTAAGGTGCCAGAGTACACATCAATTTTAGTCCTAGCCGTCATCATGAAGGGACGACCTAGCAAAAGTGACGTTGACTTGGGAGAAGGCTCCTCCATCTCTAGGACATAGAAATCAGCTGGGAAGATTAGCTCACCAACCTGCACAAGTACATCCTCAACTAACCCCTTAGGGTATGCATTAGATCGATCAGCCAATTGAATAATAACATTATCATGTTTGAGTTCACCTAGACCTAGAGATGCATAAACAGAATATGGCATAACATTGATAGAAGCACCTAAGTCTAGCATGGCATTTTCGAATCTAGTAGTTTCAATGACACAAGGGACAGAAAAACTCCCTGGATCCTTACACTTTTCAGGCATTCTGCGTTGAAGCACAGCTGAGACATTCTCACTTACCTTTACCACTTCTTTCTCACGGTTTTGTCTCCTTGTAGTACAAAGCTCTTTCAAGAATTTGGCATACTTAGGAATTTGCTTTATGGCCTCAAGGAGAGGGATGTTGATTTGCACTTTCTTAAAAGTTTCCAAGATGGTCTTTTCGGCCTCATCCTTCTTGGACTTAGCATATCTGCTTGGGAAAGGCAAAGGAGAAGAAGAATGATTAGCAATAACCGAATTGAAAGAGTTAGAAACATGTCCTTGAGTATTCGGTTTTGCATTGGAAGGTGAAGAGGTCACTTGAGCCTTTGACGTTGCAGGGTCCTCCTCTTCCTCTAATATTGACGTTGAGATGTTCTTTGGAGGCTTTGGAAGATCTACAAGGGTCTTACCACTCCTTGTAGTGACGACTTTGGCTTGCTCAAAGTGAGGATTTTGATAGGAGCATTTTAATGCGACGTTTTACTTGCTTTTTCCTACATTTCTTGCGTCATTTCCTTAGTAAAACTCTGTTTAGGAAAGTTTCCATTCTTTGATTGGGAAAGTTCCTATTTGTAGAAAGTTTCTTGATAGGAGCATTTTAATGCGACGTTTTAACTGCATTTCCTTACATTTCTTGCGTCATTTCCTTAGTAAAACTCTGTTTAGGAAAGTTTCCATTCTTTGATTGGGAAAGTTCCTATTTGTAGAAAGTTTCCATTTTTCTTAGTTTCTATTTTCCATTTTTAGAAAGTTTCTATTCTTGTAGTTTTCATTTCTCATTTCTGGCAAGTTTCTATTTTTCATTTTTAGTAACTTTCTATTTTTCAAATTAGGAAAGTTTCTATTTCTCATACTAGTTTCTATTTTCAGGACCTCCGAGCTAAAAAGTGGAAATGAACACACGAATGGAAAGAAGAGCTTGCGAACGTCAAGGGGAACAAAAATGAAGAACATTGGACCACACATTTGAGCAGAAATGAAGAAACAAGCTTTCCTAGTGCAACCAGGAAACCCTGCGAACTGGAGGAGAGCTTACCAATGAAGTTTCCAACGCAACTATGAAAAGAAATGAAAGAAATGAAGTGTTTTGCGTTGGAAAATATGAAGACTTGAAGATGAAGCAACGTGGCCCAAGAACTCTCAAGAATGAAGTGGATTTTCGGCAAAATGGACCAAGGCCCATCTAAGCCCATGACATTAGGGTTTGAGACGCAAAACCCTAACCCTAGAGATGTTTTGCCGTGAAAACCAAAGAGAGAAACAAGGAGTTGGCGTCCAAAAATCAGAAATTAAAAGGAGATATTCTAGGGAGATTTTCTAGGGTTATTTTTATGGAAATACATCAAGAGATAAACCCTAGAATATCTTTTGCCGTCCAAGCCAAGAGGAAAAGGAGGAATTGCCGTGATATTCATGAAGAAACCCTAGAGAATTCGGCAAAGAGAGATTCTAGGGGAGAGTTTTAAGGAAAGCCAAAGTGTGGAGACCAAGAAACGGCCAAAAAGGAGTCTAGGTTCGTTCCCTATTTTCTCTAAGGAAGTTTGGCCGAAATTGAACTACAAAATCAGAATATATCTTTATATATTTCGGCCAAAATATTAGGGAATTAAAATGGAGTTTTGTGATTGGTTGAACCATGTCATAGGGCTTATTTGGCAAGCTATGATTGGAGGAAATTATGTGGCATTTTCAGATTAATTCCTTGGGATATTAAGAGGTTTACACGGCTTGGAGAGCAAGGAGGCGTCCACTATATATTCTCACACATTCTCAACGTCAAGGGTTCCCACTTTTGCGTTTTACAACTTTAGAAAAATTCAGAAAACTCTCTCTAGCTTAGCCGTGTTCTTCTCCATCCTCTAGGGCAACCACGAAGTTCAAGCAAGGCCAAGGAAGAAGAGGACAAGCCGTGCACATCATCCATCACCATCCTTGAAGATTGCTTTCGAAATTCAAGAGACCATTCACCCCATCTCCATCTTGGTGTAATCCGATTCTCCTTGTAACCTTTGCTTTGTAATTTTCGTTGGTTATGCCCTAGTTGACACATGTGTTTGAACAAGTTTCGAATTCTGAAATTCTATGATTAATTGTTAATTTTCAGATTCATGTTTTGCGATTTATGGTTGCTTATGTGTGAGTGTTTGATTAAATTTGCATGATAGATAACTTTTGTATTTTAATCTTATGTGGTTGCAAACACCTAGGGTTTTTATATAATTGGTGCTACGAATTTAAGAACATGAATCAACTTTTTGGTTTTGTGTTCTTGAATCAATAAGTAGTAAAGGTTTTGTACAAAAACCGAATTTAATCAAAGAAGATTGCAATTAGGTGGACTTTTTCATACTAAGTTGCACATTTGAATTGATAGCCTTTCTAGATGCTTAATGCGTTAGACATGTATGATTGACTAGCTTTCTAGGGCTTGAATGCATGTTTGATAGGATTAGTCTATGTGCTTTCACTTAGATTAATTAGCGTTGAAAGTAAAATATGGGAAATTGTTTGCTTTGAACGTTTCACATGATCAATTCCTCTTGCATGACTATGATGAACAATGATGAACTTGAATTAATTTTAATAATATGTTTCGATTTTGATCTTTGTTCTTGCATTCCATTTATAATTTTATGTTTTTGCATTTTAATTGTTTTATTAACTTAGTTTTATTTTCAGAAAAACCAAAATCAAAAACCCCCTTTTAATTCGTAAATAATGTGCATATGTGTGAATATTATACTTTGTTTTGATTTTAATTGTTTAATTGTTTAACAATGACAGGTGTACCCTCAATCCCCGGAATAGAACGATCCCTATTTATTCTATACTACTAATGACATTTCAGGGTTAAATTGTGCGCTTGCTTTGAGCGCATCAATTTTTGGCGCCGTTGCCGGGGATTGAAAAATCATTTGTTATTTTGTTAAATTGTTTTGTTTATATTTTGACCGAAAAAAAAAAAAAAAAAAAAAAAAAATATATTACTTGTTAATTATTTTGTAAGTCTCGAAAATTAGTTAATTAATTACTTAGGTTGTTATTTTTATTGTTGAACACGAGTTTAATTGTTAGTTGTAAATTAAAGAAGGAATAGGTGAAGTCGTGTTTATTAATATTGGCCTAAACCCCTTATTGGTACCTAGTTCAGGTCCCTTAAGGTTGAGGGCGGCCTTTATTAACATTCATTGAACTGTCTAACACACTTAGGACCTTTTACATCCTAGTAAGAATATCCTATGTGAGATGGTGTCTAGGCTGGGGACAACGTTCATGACGGGTTCTGGATTCAGAAGTGCTACAAATGGGCGTAAACCTCAATGAGGGAGTAGCCTATGCCAAAATGGATCCTACCTCTTGTGTTCGCCCTCCCCTACCTGGCCATTTCAGTAAGGTTGCCCAACGGATGTAGGAGGGACTTTGTGTCTAGACGATTATACTTGGGCCGCACGTCCACTTGATTTACCGCTTGGAATTAAATTCGATATCAATAGTATTTATAGCAAAAAGAAAATGTAAGAAATTGTTGTGGCACTTAAGGTATATTGGATTAAACATAATCTTGGAAGGGTAGCTGTTTCAGCCCCATTGCACAACGAGATTCCCTGTTCCCGTACCTAAGTGTTGAAAATAATTGTAGATAAAAAGAAAAAAAAAAAAAAAAAAAAAAAAAAAAAAAAAAATCGGAAAAAAAAAAATTGATTTATAAATGTAGTGACGTTTTGTACATGTGTTTTGTGTGAAAGTTTTGTGTGTAATTTGTCTAATATACTTGTAAAGGAAAAGAAAGAAAAAGTAAAAAAAAAAAAAAAAAAATTGATTTATAAATGTTGTTAATTATTTGATTGTTATAAGTGTGTAAAATCGTATGAGTAGACAAGGGCCCTTTTGTTAATATTGGCCTTAACCCTTCATTGGTACCTTTCTAAGGTCTTATGAGGTTGAGGGCGGCCTTTATTAGCATTAGGAGAACAGTCTAACACATGAGTACTTTCCAAACTGAGTAAGGGGCATTACAGATGGTGTCTTAGGTTGAGACCCTGGGTGATGGGTTCAAATTGGATCTCAGAGATACTATAGACTGTGCGTAAACCACAATGTGGAAGTAGCCAATAGGGGCGTAAACCTCAATGAGGGAGTAGCCTCCGTAGTATCACCAAAATGAGTCCTCCCTCTCACTTACCTCTTAATCTGGCTATCTGGCCTTCTGAAACCACGGAAAGAGACTTATGTCTAGGCGACTATCCCTATATCGTAGCTCACCAATAGTAGTGGTTTCTATTGGGCTCGACTTACAACTTGGAATCAATTGAGTTATTAACGATGTTTATAAGTTCTAAAAAAAAAAAAAAAAAAAAAAAAAAAAAATAGTATTAAAATACTTGTACATACCCTTCACATGTAAAGTGTTTTGTTTTAACTTCTCTTACTTGTACAAAATTTGGAAGTCTCTTTTGTTGCATTGTGAATAGTGACGTTTTTGTATGAAAATATTAACTTGTATTTTGTTTGTTTTCGTAAGTTACTCACTTTTGTACATCTTAATGTTGTTCAGGAATTCCATGAATGTCCGAGTCCTCTAAACTCCCTACCATACGAGAGATTGAAGAAAGACTTGCTCGTTTGAAGAATCCTCCACAACTTGAGTACAGAAGACCTTCTCCCTTGCAATTCAAGCCATATACATTCAACGAGCAAGGGAAAAGAATCTTAGATCCTTCAGAGGAATCCACATCACCTACACCAACTCCATCTCCACCACTTTCACCATCACCTTTGATTTCGTCTAACTCTACACCACCACCTTCAACACCACCTGAAGAAGTTCAAGAAGAGAGAATGGCATCCATTAGGGAACTATCCACAGCAACAGTCGAGGGAGGACCCCCTACAGGCATTGTGTACCCTGCCCCTGCAGCAGGAAGACAAGCAGAGTTTGAACTGAAGAGTGGACTATTGCACCAACTCCCTATTTTCCATGGACTTCCTATGGAGGACGCCCACAAGCACCTTAGGGCATTCCAGGTTGTGTGTTCTAACATGAAACCACAAGGAGCAGATGAGAACATTCTGAAGATGAAGGCGTTTCCATTTTCCTTAGCTGACAGAGCCAAAGATTGGCTATATGAGATTCCTGCTGGACGTATCACCTCTTGGGAAACAATGAGGAAGGCCTTCTTGGAAAAATACTTCCCAGCTTCAAAGGTCATCACACTTAGGAAGAAGCTCAGTGGAATTGAACAAGCCCCAGATGAGTCCTATTCTGCCTATTTTGAGAGGTTCAATTCCTTACTTGCGCAATGTCCTCAACATCAGATGAAGGATGAGACCCTCCTTACTTGCTTTTATGAAGGACTCCTACCTTTGGAAAGGCAAATGCTTGATGCTGCAGCTGGAGGAGCTTTTGTGGATAAGTCACCTGCTGCTGGGAAAGAACTTATTGAAAATCGTGCCCTCAACACTCAACAGTATGAGGGTGTGAGACAGACCACTCGTAGGGTCAATGAGGTGAGCACCAGTCCTGCCATTGCGGATCAATTGAGCAAACTCACCCTTCTTGTGAACAAGGTAGCGACTACTCAAGGCCATGGAGGATCTTCTGCTTGTGGGGTATGCTTTACCCAAGGACATCCTACGGATCAATGTCCTCAACTAAGTGAGAATGGTGGTTGGGAGTCTGTGAATGCCATAGGAGGCTATCAAGGGAACCAAGGGGGTCCCCAACGTCCAAGGTATGATCCATATTCGAATACCTATAACCCTGGATGGAGGGATCACCCCAACTTCAAGTGGACCAACAATGAGAATGTTCAGAATCCTCTTGGTGGGAGTTTCCAACGTCCTCAAGGACCTTCATTTCAAGGACCTTCTTTTCAAAGGCCTTACATGCCTCCTCAACACAACTCAGGGAATTCAAATTCCCACTATGATAAGACTATTGAGGCATTGACTAATTCCACTCAGGCATTGACTAGTGCCACACAGACTTTGATGCAAGGACAACAGACCCACACCAAGGACATTGCTGAACTCAAAAAGCAGATGGGACAAGTGGTGGACTTCATGACCAAGTTTCATGAAACTGGTAGGCTTCCGAGCAACACAATTCCAAACCCAAAAGGAGGCTCTGAAGGCCCACCCAACTGAGGACGAGAGGAAACCAAGTCTAGGCTGAAAGACTATAAACATTAAGCGCTGCTTGGGAGGCAACCCAATTCAGAAGTAGCTGTGGAGGAGCCTTCAACGCAGATTTTTTTCTTCTCCCCTACTTCTTTATTTTTGTAACTTTTGTTTTTCTTTGAACTTTATTTTCGTAAATTCCATCTCTATATGCTTAAGTGTTTCATTGCATGCTTATAATTGATTACATTGAGGACAATGCAATATTTAAGTGTGGGGGAAGGGATTTATATTTTGAGTCTTTGAGTCATATATTGAAAAATACAAAAAATCGAAAAATGTCATAAAAATAAAAAAAAAAATTTCGTTGCTTTTGTTTTTGTTTTGAGTCTTAGGATGCCCTTTCAACTGTCTAGGATGATTCTATATCTCTGAAATCATGACTAAAAGTGGATCACGAAATTGAGATGACTTAAAATGGTATTCTTTGGTTAATTGAGATATACGAAAAATATGTGCCTTGTAGTGGATATGGATTTCGTAACTTTGGTACAGAATATGAGCATGTTAAGATGAGTTTTGATTCATATAAACCCATGTGAGATAATTGAACCATGTTCCTTTTTCTTGGAGTGAAATGAAAAATATATTCTTAATTTCTTGGCGATGTTTTGATGATCTCATTATTCTTTCATCTTGATTGACTACTTGCCATAGATTAAGTTTGATGGACTAGAGAATGCTAGAATTCGCTCTTGTGCTTGTTGAGACGTGATATCAATATATGGCCCTGATTCTGGAAAGGATAGAGGCACCCTAGGAATTACCATCATTGCCAAATGAACCTGTGTCCCTAATTGTGCCCGTCGTGGGACTCCCCTAGATAAACCCCTTTGAGCCTACGTTAAGCCTTTTCTTTCATCACCCTTAAAATCTTTAACCTAAGCCTTAGTATAGCTATGACCCTACCCTTTGTCCTAAGGACTTAGTGGAGCTAAATTGAGACTTTACTTGAAGATTTTTGACGTCAATTTTGAAGAATAAGAAGAGGTGAAAGTTCAAGTGTGGGGGTAGACTTGTCCATGAAAAGAAAAAAATATGAGAAAGCCGTGAAAAATGAAAAGAAAGAAAAAAAATATATACGGCTAAAAAGAAATAAAAAGAAAGAAATGTTTATGGATTAAGTCCCCTATACTTAGTGATTTTGGAGTTCTGCTTTAAATTGAAGGCCCACTACAGAAAAATTTGGCCTTTGTCCATTTCACTAGAGTCAAGGGAAGTTTACATTGAAGATTGGGCCCAACATGAAGACATTTGGCCCTTTTATGTGACCTATATGGGGAAGTGACGTTTTTGCAATGCCTTGGTGGAATTTCGAGATCTTTACATTCATATGAGCTCTACTAGGTTTTTAGGACACTTTGATAAATCCTTACCTTTCGTTTCTTTAAACCTTGAGCCTGAGCCCCATTACAACCCTTGAGAGAGAGGACCTTCTTGATCCTTAAGATGGGACAGCCCTTGATGTGGAGATGAGTTACAAGAGTTGAACCTATGGCAGTCCATTCGTGCAAGTAGTTGATATCCTTCATGAGATCTTTAAAAGAATATTTATGTGCTTTCGTTTCTTATATGTGATACACTTGTTTATCTTTCACATATACTTGAGTGAATAAGCTTTTAAGCATTGCCATGATCTGAGAGAAGAAAGAGGGATATACTTGTGAGATTTGAATCATACTTGTCTGAAGCATGCTAAGCTTAAACCCATCACCATTGTTACAACCAAGTCCTACTTGTGTATGTGTGGATTATATGTTTTAATTAACTCTCGAATGCCTAAAAATTGATTCTTGGTAAAGTGCTAATCTTGGTGTTGTGAAAGTAAGAGATTGCTGAGACAAATAGTTGAAGGGCAATAGAGTCTTTGTTTGTTTGAGTCTTTAATTTTCGTTGAGTCTTAGTGTGTGTCTTTGTTTGATTTTGCTAAGGGACTAGCAAAAGCTAAGTGTGGGGGAATTTGATAGGAGCATTTTAATGCGACGTTTTAACTGCATTTCCTTACATTTCTTGCGTCATTTCCTTAGTAAAACTCTGTTTAGGAAAGTTTCCATTCTTTGATTGGGAAAGTTCCTATTTGTAGAAAGTTTCCATTTTTCTTAGTTTCTATTTTCCATTTTTAGAAAGTTTCTATTCTTGTAGTTTTCATTTCTCATTTCTGGCAAGTTTCTATTTTTCATTTTTAGTAACTTTCTATTTTTCAAATTAGGAAAGTTTCTATTTCTCATACTAGTTTCTATTTTCAGGACCTCCGAGCTAAAAAGTGGAAATGAACACACGAATGGAAAGAAGAGCTTGCGAACGTCAAGGGGAACAAAAATGAAGAACATTGGACCACACATTTGAGCAGAAATGAAGAAACAAGCTTTCCTAGTGCAACCAGGAAACCCTGCGAACTGGAGGAGAGCTTACCAATGAAGTTTCCAACGCAACTATGAAAAGAAATGAAAGAAATGAAGTGTTTTGCGTTGGAAAATATGAAGACTTGAAGATGAAGCAACGTGGCCCAAGAACTCTCAAGAATGAAGTGGATTTTCGGCAAAATGGACCAAGGCCCATCTAAGCCCATGACATTAGGGTTTGAGACGCAAAACCCTAACCCTAGAGATGTTTTGCCGTGAAAACCAAAGAGAGAAACAAGGAGTTGGCGTCCAAAAATCAGAAATTAAAAGGAGATATTCTAGGGAGATTTTCTAGGGTTATTTTTATGGAAATACATCAAGAGATAAACCCTAGAATATCTTTTGCCGTCCAAGCCAAGAGGAAAAGGAGGAATTGCCGTGATATTCATGAAGAAACCCTAGAGAATTCGGCAAAGAGAGATTCTAGGGGAGAGTTTTAAGGAAAGCCAAAGTGTGGAGACCAAGAAACGGCCAAAAAGGAGTCTAGGTTCGTTCCCTATTTTCTCTAAGGAAGTTTGGCCGAAATTGAACTACAAAATCAGAATATATCTTTATATATTTCGGCCAAAATATTAGGGAATTAAAATGGAGTTTTGTGATTGGTTGAACCATGTCATAGGGCTTATTTGGCAAGCTATGATTGGAGGAAATTATGTGGCATTTTCAGATTAATTCCTTGGGATATTAAGAGGTTTACACGGCTTGGAGAGCAAGGAGGCGTCCACTATATATTCTCACACATTCTCAACGTCAAGGGTTCCCACTTTTGCGTTTTACAACTTTAGAAAAATTCAGAAAACTCTCTCTAGCTTAGCCGTGTTCTTCTCCATCCTCTAGGGCAACCACGAAGTTCAAGCAAGGCCAAGGAAGAAGAGGACAAGCCGTGCACATCATCCATCACCATCCTTGAAGATTGCTTTCGAAATTCAAGAGACCATTCACCCCATCTCCATCTTGGTGTAATCCGATTCTCCTTGTAACCTTTGCTTTGTAATTTTCGTTGGTTATGCCCTAGTTGACACATGTGTTTGAACAAGTTTCGAATTCTGAAATTCTATGATTAATTGTTAATTTTCAGATTCATGTTTTGCGATTTATGGTTGCTTATGTGTGAGTGTTTGATTAAATTTGCATGATAGATAACTTTTGTATTTTAATCTTATGTGGTTGCAAACACCTAGGGTTTTTATATAATTGGTGCTACGAATTTAAGAACATGAATCAACTTTTTGGTTTTGTGTTCTTGAATCAATAAGTAGTAAAGGTTTTGTACAAAAACCGAATTTAATCAAAGAAGATTGCAATTAGGTGGACTTTTTCATACTAAGTTGCACATTTGAATTGATAGCCTTTCTAGATGCTTAATGCGTTAGACATGTATGATTGACTAGCTTTCTAGGGCTTGAATGCATGTTTGATAGGATTAGTCTATGTGCTTTCACTTAGATTAATTAGCGTTGAAAGTAAAATATGGGAAATTGTTTGCTTTGAACGTTTCACATGATCAATTCCTCTTGCATGACTATGATGAACAATGATGAACTTGAATTAATTTTAATAATATGTTTCGATTTTGATCTTTGTTCTTGCATTCCATTTATAATTTTATGTTTTTGCATTTTAATTGTTTTATTAACTTAGTTTTATTTTCAGAAAAACCAAAATCAAAAACCCCCTTTTAATTCGTAAATAATGTGCATATGTGTGAATATTATACTTTGTTTTGATTTTAATTGTTTAATTGTTTAACAATGACAGGTGTACCCTCAATCCCCGGAATAGAACGATCCCTATTTATTCTATACTACTAATGACATTTCAGGGTTAAATTGTGCGCTTGCTTTGAGCGCATCATTTCTATTTTTGTAGTTTCTATTTTTCATTTTTAGAAAGTTTCCCATTTTCAGTTTAGGAAAGTTGCTATTTTTCATTTTAGGAAAGTTTCTATTTTTCTTATTTCTATTTTCAGGACCTCCGAGCTAAAAAGTGGAAATGAACTCACAAATGGAAAGAGGAGCTTGCGAAAGTCAAGGGGAGCAAAAATGAGGAACATTGAGCCACAAAAATGAGCAGAAATGAAGAAAAGAAGTTTTCCTGCTTCAACCAGGATACCCTGCGAAAAGGAGGAGAGCTTACCAATGAAGTTTCCAACGCAACCATGAAAAAGAAATGGAAAAATAAAGTGTTATGACGTTGGAAGGTGACAAGGCTTGAATAAGAAGCAACAAGGCCCAAGAACTCTCAAGACTTGGTGGATTTTCGGCAAATTGGATTAAAGCCCACAAGAGCCCATGGAACTAGGGTTGTGACGCAAGAGTAAACCCTAGAGATGTTGTTGCCGTCCAAAGCTAAGAGAGAAACAAGGAGTTTGCCGTGGAAAATCAGAAATATAAAAGAAGATTTCGGTGGAGATTTTCTAGGGAGATTTTCTTGGAATGAAATATTCTTGGAGAATTATTTTGTGTTGTTGGCGTGAAGAATTAAGAGAGAAAAGAGGAGGATTAACGTGAAACCCTAGAGGATGACGCCAAGAGAGATTCTAGGGGAGAGTTTTAAGGAAAGCCAAAGTGTGGAGACCAAGAAACGGCCAAAAAGGAGTCTAGGTTCGTTCCCTATATTCTCTAAGGAAGTTTGGCCGAAATTGAACTACAAAATCAGAATATATCTCTATATATTTCGGCCAAGATATTAGGGAATTAAAATGAAATTTTGTGATTGGTTGAACCATGTCATAGGGCTTACTTGGCAAGATTTTATTGGAGGAAACTATGTGGATTAACCAAGTAACTGCCGTGAGGATTCTTGGAGGAGTGGACGGCTTGGAGACCAAGTTTGGTGCTTCCTATATATACTCACCTCTTCTCAACGTCAAGGGTTCCTCTCCTTTTGCGTTTTACAATTGAGAAAAATTCAGAAAAGTCTTAGCATAGCCATGAGTTCTTCCATCCTCTAGAGCAAGCCACGAGTTCAAGCAAGGCCAAGGGAGAAGAAGAATTGCCGTGAGCATCATCATCCACCACCATCCTTGAAGCTTGCTTTCGAGTTTCAAGAGACCACCACGTTCATCATCCATCTCATCTTCATCCACGGTGTAATCCGATTCTCCTTTGTAACCTTTGCTTTGTATTTCGTTGGTTTGCTTTGGTTGACACTTATGATTGAACAAAGTTATTGATTCTGAAATTTTATGATTAATTGAAGAATTTTCAGATTCTATTATTGCGATTCATTGTTGCTTTTATGTGATTGTTTGATTAAATTTGCTTTATAGATATCTTTTGTATTTTAATCTTAAAGGGTTCGAAACTTTTAGGGTTTTTGTATGATTGGTGCTACGAATTTAAGAACATGAATCAACTTTTTGGTTTTGTGTTCTTGAATCAAAAAGTAGTAAAGGTTTTGTGCAAAAATCGGAATTAATCAAAGAGAATTGCAATTAGGTGGACTTTTCCATACTAAGTTGTACACTTGAGTTGATAGCCTTTCTAGGTGCTTATTGCGTTAACCATGTATGATTGACTAGCTTTCTAGGGCTTGAATGCATGTTTGATAGGATTAGTCTTTGTGCTCACTTAGATTAATTAGCATTGAAAAGTAAAATATGGGAAATTGTTTGCTTTTAACGTTTCACATGATCAACTCCTATTGCATGACTTTGATGAACAATGTTAGAGTTTGAATCGATTTTAATCATGATTTTCGATTTTGATCTTTGTTTTCTCATTCCATTCGTTCACTTATGTTTTATTTGTTTTCTTAACTAAGTTTATTTTCGGAAAACCTAAATCAAAAACACCCCCTTTTTCGTAAATATGTATATATGTGTGAATAATTGATAGGAGCATAAAATGCGACGTTTATAATGTTTAAACCCTATATTTTGCTAAGTTATTTCCTTTATCTTGATCAATTTAACTTAGTTAGTGTTTTACAGGTAAAATGGAGTCTCAAAGTCCAAAAATGGCTAAGGAAGGCACAAGTGGCGCAGAAATGGAAAGAAATGAAGAAATGGAAGTTTTCCCAGTTTGACTAGGAGAAGGAATCCCAGTTGGAGTAGGAGTCTGAAGCTGACTTGGACTAGGAGTTCTACTTGGACAAGGAAACCCAATTCTACTCAGATAAGGAATACTAGTATGACAAGAAGTCCCTGTTGGATAAGGATTACTCAAGAAGGTTCCGGAAGAGTGTAGAAGCATCTCGGAAAAGGAAGCAGTATTTGACTAGGAAACCTACTTGCATATGGAGTTCTACTCATACTAGGAGTGCCTTGGAACGTTCATGAAGTATCTAGAAGTCTCAAGAATGATCATATGCCGTGCACATGGAAGAGGAAGCAACAAGGAATTCGGATTTCAAAGCAATGTGGAGTTTGGATTTCTAGTTGAGTATGGATTGGAATTGCCGTGAGATTCTTGAAGGTTCTAGGGAGTTCTTGACGTTTCATTCTTCAATAAGGCGTGGAAGACATGTGAGAGGCATGTGATGTGAAGGAAAACCGAGTTGGACTTAAGTTGTGCTTTAAAAGTCAAATCCATTACAGATTCGGATTACTGCCTGTGCAGATCAGTCAACTTCAACGGAGCATAGAAAATCGCTCAGAGCTCGGAAAATTATGAATGTTATATGGTTGGAAAGCTACGGATGTCTAGTTTCCAGAGCTTTTTACAGCTTGTCAATATCTATTTTCTAGAGGAAGTTATGGCTGTTTTAGTGCACTGAGGTCAAGACTGCCGGAAATCTGTTTTGTGCCAAACAAGTTCTAAATCAACACAAACTTGGAGAAGTCAAGTAGAAACGAATTGGGAGTGCTTTGAGACGTTCTCCTATATATACCTAGTGTATTAGACGTCTCAAGAGTCATGATAGGAGCATTTTAATGCGACGTTTTAACTGCATTTCCTTACATTTCTTGCGTCATTTCCTTAGTAAAACTCTGTTTAGGAAAGTTTCCATTCTTTGATTGGGAAAGTTCCTATTTGTAGAAAGTTTCCATTTTTCTTAGTTTCTATTTTCCATTTTTAGGAAGTTTCTATTTTTGTAGTTTTCATTTCTCATTTCTGGCAAGTTTCTATTTTTCATTTTTAGTAACTTTCTATTTTTCATTTTTAGTAAGTTTCTATTTTTCAAATTAGGTAAGTTTCTATTTTTCATACTAGTTTCTATTTTCAGGACTTCCGAGCTAAAAAGTGGAAATGAACGCACGAATGGAAAGAGGAGCTTGCGAACATCAAGACGAACAAATATGAGAGAAAACGGGCCACACATTTGAGCAGAAATGAAGAAACAAGCTTTCCTAGTGCAACCAGGAAACCCTGCGAAATGGAGGAGAGCTTACCAATGAAGTTTCCAACGCAACTATGAAAAGAAATGAAAGAAATGAAGTGTTTTGCGTTGGAAAATAAGAAGGCTTGAAGATGAAGCAACGAAGCCCAAGAACTCTATGGATTTTCGGCAAATTGGACCAAGGCCCATCATAGCCCATGACATTAGGGTTTGTGACGCAAAACCCTAACCCTAGAGATGTTTTGCCGTGAAAACCAAAGAGAGAAACAAGGGAGATGGCGTGAAAATCAGAAATTAAAAGAAGATTACGCAAGAGATTTTCTAGGGTAATTTTAATGGAAAGATAAACCCTAGGAGACTCTTGCCGTCCAAGCCAAGAGGAAAAGGAGGAAGTTGCCGTGATATTCATGAAGAAACCCTAGAGAATTCGGCAAAAAGATATTCTAGGGAGAGTTTTATGGAAAGAAAAAGTGTGGACATCAAGAAAAGCACCAAAAGGCGTCTAGATTCATTCCTAGAAACCCTAAGTATATTTTGGCCGAAATTGCAAGAAGAAAATCAGAAAATAATCAAGGGAATTCGGCAAGAATATATTAGGGAATCTCCATGGAGTTTTGTGATTGGTTGGATGACACACTAGGGCTTATTTGGCAATTTCTCATTGGTGGAAGTTATGTGGAATTATTAACTTAATTCCTTGGAAAATAAATCAGAAAATATGTGCTTGGGGACCAAGTTTGCCGTGCTCCTATATATACTCCTTTATTCACAACGTCAAGGGTTCCTCTCTCCATACAATTAATTTACAACTTAGAAAATTCAGAAAATCCCTTTAGCATAGCCGTGAGTTTCTCCATCCTCTAGAGCAAGCCACGAGTTCAAGCAAGGCCAAGGAAGAGAAGAAGAAGCCGTGACCTATTCCTCCACCATCCACCTTTGAAGCTTGCTTTCGAGTTCAAAGAATTCATCTTTATTCACCCATTATCATCTTCCATCCACGGTGTAATTCGACCTCTACTTTGTAACCTTTGCTTTGTATTTCGTTGGTTTTGTTCTAGTTGACATATATGTTTGAATGAATATTAATTTCTGGAATTTTTATGATTAATTGAGAATTTTCAGATTCATATATATTGTTCTTCGAAAGTTGCTTATGTGAGTTTGGTTAATTAAATTTGCGTTATAGATATCTTTTGTATTTTAATCTTATGTGGTTGCAAACACTTAGGGTTTTGATATGAATGTTGCTAGGTTTAAGAACATAAAATCGACTTTTCGTTTTGTGTAAACTTGAATAAAAGTAGTAAAGGTTTTGTACAAAGATCGAATTTAATTAACGAGGATTGCAATTAGGTGGACTTTTTCATACTAAGTTGCACACTTGAGTTGATAGCCTTTCTAGGTGTTTATTGCGTTGAACGTGTCATGCTTGACTAGCTTTCTAGGGCTTGATTACATGTTTGATAGGATTAATCTAGGTGCTTTCGCTTAGGTTGATTAGCATTGAAAAGTAAAATATGGGAAATTGTTTGCTTTCTAACGTTTCACATGATCAACTCCTTTCTCATGACTTAGATGAACAATATTAGGGTTTGAATCAATTTTAATCATAGTTTCGGGTTTTGATCTTTGTTCTTTCATTCCATCTTTATTTTTATGTTTTTGCATTTTAATTGTTTTATTAACTTAGTTTTATTTTCGAAAAACCAAAAACAAAATCCCCCCTTTTCGTGTAAAATGTTTATAGTTGTGAATATCTTTGTGAATATTATACTTTGTTTTAATTTTAATTGTTTAATTGTTTGACAATGACAGGTGTACCCTCAATCCCCGGAATAGAACGATCCCTACTTACTTATACTACTAATGACATTTCAGGGTTAAATTATGCGCTTGCAAAAAGTGCATCAATTTTTGGCGCCGTTGCCGGGGATTGAAAAATCATTTGCCATATTGTGAATAATTGTTTTGTTTATATTGTTATCGAAAAAAAAAAAAAAAAAAAAAAAAAATTTTGCTTGTTAATTTTGTAATTGTCGAAAATTAGATAATTAATTACTTAGGTTGTTATTTATATTGTTGAATACTAGTTTAATTGTGAGTTGTAAATTAAAGAAGGAATAAGTGAAGTCGTGTGTATTAATATTGGCCTAAACCCCTTATTGGTACCTAGTTCAGGTCCCTTAAGGTTGAGGGCGGCCTTTATTAACATTCATTGAACTGTCTAACACACTTAGGACCTTTTACATCCTAGTAAGAATATCCTATGTGAGATGGTGTCTAGGAAGGGGACAACGTTCATAACGGGTTCTGGATTCAGAAGTGCTACAAATGGGCGTAAACCTCAATGAGGGAGTAGCCTATGCCAAAATGGATCCTACCTCTTGTGTTCGCCCTCCCCTACCTGGCCATTTCAGTAAGGTTGCCCAACGGATGTAGGAGGGACTTTGTGTCTAGACGATTATACTTGGGCCGCACGTCCACTTGATTTACCGGTTGGAATTAAATTTGATATCAATAGTATTTATAACAAAAGAAAACAAAAGAAAATGTTGTGACACTTAAGGTATATTGGATTAAACATAATCTTGGAAGGGTAGCTGTTTCAGCCCCATTGCACAACGAGATTCCCTGTTCCCGTACCTAAGTGTTGAAAATAATTGTAAATTAAAAAAAAAAAAAAAAAAAAAAAAAAAAAAAGAGAAAGAAAAAAAAAAAAAAAAAAAAATTGTGAATAGTGACGTTTTGTATTTGTTTGGTTTGAAAGTTTTGTCTAATTTTACTTGTAAAGAAAAAGAAGAGGAAAACAATGAAAATTGAATTATGAATATTGTTAATTATTTAATTGTTGTGAGTGTGTAAAATCGTATGAGTAGACAAGGGCCCTTTTGTTAATATTGGCCTTAACCCTTCATTGGTACCTTTCTAAGGTCTTATGAGGTTGAGGGCGGCCTTTATTAGCATTTGGAGAACAGTCTTACACATGAGTACTTTCCAAACTGAGTAAGGGGCA
Organism: Rosa rugosa; assembly: GCF_958449725.1. Lineage (NCBI taxonomy): Eukaryota > Viridiplantae > Streptophyta > Magnoliopsida > Rosales > Rosaceae > Rosa > Rosa rugosa. The sequence goes on from NC_084823.1 coordinate 23,270,271, forward strand.
TTACAGATGGTGTCTTAGGTTGAGACCCTGGGTGATGGGTTCAAATTGGATCTCAGAGATACTATAGACTGTGCGTAAACCACAATGTGGAAGTAGCCAATAGGGGCGTAAACCTCAATGAGGGAGTAGCCTCCGTAGTATCACCAAAATGAGTCCTCCCTCTCACTTACCTCTTAATCTGGCTATCTGGCCTTCTGAAACCACGGAAAGAGACTTATGTCTAGGCGACTATCCCTATATCGTAGCTCACCAATAGTAGTGGTTTCTATTGGGCTCGACTTACAACTTGGAATCAATTGAGTTATTAACTATGTTTATAAGTTCTAAAAAAATAAAAAATATACTTGTACATACCCTTCACTTGTAAATTGGTTTGTTTCATACTTCTCTTACTTGTACAAACTTTGTAAGTCTCTTTTGTTGCCTTGTGAATAGTGACGTTTTCTTGTATATAATATTAACTTGTATTTCTTGTACTTTGCAATTTACTAACTTACTATGAGGCGTTTGTGGAGCATGAAGTGGAGGATGTACCCCTCCAAAACACCCCACAACCAGAGGATTAAATGGAGGTACAAGTCTAGGCTGAAAGACTATAAACATTAAGCGCTGCTTGGGAGGCAACCCAATTCAGAAGTAGCTGTGGAGGAGTCATCAACGCAGATTTGCTTTCTCTTCCCCTTTTACTTCTCCATTTTCTCTTTGTTTTAGTAGTTATTTTCGTAAATTTCATCCCTATATGCTTAAGTGTTTCATTGCATGCTTATTCTTGATTACATTGAGGACAATGCAATATTTAAGTGTGGGGGAAGGGATTTATATTTTTGAGTCATATATTGAAAAATACAAAAAAAAAAATTGAAAAATGTCAAAAAAATAAAAAAAAATTTCGTTGCTTTTGTTTTTGTTTTGAGTCATAGGATGCCTTTCAACTGTCTGGGATGATTCTATATCTCTGAAATCATGACTAAAAGAGGATCACAACATTGAGATGATTTTAACATGGTATTCTTTGGTTAATTGAGATGTGTGAAAAATATGTGCCTTGTAGTGGATATGGATTGCATGACCTTGGTACAGAATATGAGCATGTTAAGATGAGTTGTGATTCATAAAGCCCATGTGAGATAATTGAGCCATGTCCCTTTTTCTTGGAGTGAAATGAAAATAACTATATTCTTAATTTCTTGGCGATGTTTTGATGATCTCATTATTCTTTCATCTTGATTGACTGCTTGCCATAGATTAAGTTTAATGGACTAGAGAATGCTAGAATTCGCTCTTGTGCTTGTTGAGATGTAATATCAATACATGGCCCTGATTCTGGAAGGGATAGAGGTTCTCTAGGAATTACCACCATTGCCAAATAAACTTGTGTCCCCACTTGTGCCCGTCGTGGGACCCCCCTAGATAAGCCCCTTTGAGCCTACATTAAGCCTTTTCGTTCATCACCCTTAAAATCCTTAACCATGAAGCTTAGTATAGTTACAACTCTACCCTTTGTTCTAAGAACTTAGTGGAGCTAACTTTTGAGACATATTACATGGGTTTGGTGTTAAAGATGAAGATTGAGAAGAGGTGAAAGTTCAAATGTGGGGGTAGACTTGTCCATGAAAAGAAAAAAATATGAGAAAGCCGTGAAAAATGAAAAGAAAGAAAAAAATATATACGGCTAAAAAGAAATAAAAAGAAAGAAATGTTTATGGATTAAGTCCCCTATACTTAGTGATTTTGGAGTTCTGCTTTAAATTGAAGGCCCACTACAGAAAAATTTGGCCTTTGTCCATTTCACTAGAGTCAAGGGAAGTTTACATTGAAGATTGGGCCCAACATGAAGACATTTGGCCCTTTTATGTGACCTATATGGGGAAGTGACGTTTTTGAAATGCCTTGGTGGAATTTTCGAGATCTCTACATTCATATGAGCTCTACTAGGTTTTTAGGACACTTTGATAAATCCTTACCTTTCGTTTCTTTAAACCTTGAGCCTGAGCCCCATTACAACCCTTGAGAGAGAGGACCTTCTTGATCCTTAAGATGGGATAGCCCTTGATGTGGAGATGAGTTACAAGAGTTGAACCTATGGCAGTCCATTCGTGCAAGTAGTTGATATCCTTCATGAGATCTTTAAAAGAATATTTATGTGCTTTCGTTTCTTTATATGTGATACACTTTGTTTATCTTTCACATATACATGAGTGAATAAGCTTTTAAGCATTACCATGATCTGAGAGAAGAAAGAGTGGATATACCTTGTGAGGGTATGAATCATACTTGTCTGAAGCATGCTAAGCCCAACCCATCACCACTGTTACAACCAAGTCCTACTTGTGTATGTGTGGATTACATGTTTTAATTAACTCTCGAATGCCTAAACATTAATTCTTGGTTGAGTGCTAATCTTGGTGTTGTGAAAGTAAGAGATTGCTGAGACAAATAGTAAAAGGGCAATAGAGTCTTTGTTTGTTTGAGTCTTTAATTTTCGTTGAGTCTTAGTGTGTGTCTTTGTTTGATTTTGCTAAGGGACTAGCAAAAGCTAAGTGTGGGGGAATTTGATAGGAGCATTTTAATGCGACGTTTTAACTGCATTTCCTTACATTTCTTGCGTCATTTCCTTAGTAAAACTCTGTTTAGGAAAGTTTCCATTCTTTGATTGGGAAAGTTCCTATTTGTAGAAAGTTTCCATTTTTCTTAGTTTCTATTTTCCATTTTTAGGAAGTTTCTATTTTTGTAGTTTTCATTTCTCATTTCTGGCAAGTTTCTATTTTTCATTTTTAGTAACTTTCTATTTTTCATTTTTAGTAAGTTTCTATTTTTCAAATTAGGTAAGTTTCTATTTTCAGGACTTCCGAGCTAAAAAGTGGAAATGAACGCACGAATGGAAAGAGGAGCTTGCGAACATCAAGACGAACAAATATGAGAGAAAACGGGCCACACATTTGAGCAGAAATGAAGAAACAAGCTTTCCTAGTGCAACCAGGAAACCCTGCGAAATGGAGGAGAGCTTACCAATGAAGTTTCCAACGCAACTATGAAAAGAAATGAAAGAAATGAAGTGTTTTGCGTTGGAAAATAAGAAGGCTTGAAGATGAAGCAACGAAGCCCAAGAACTCTATGGATTTTCGGCAAATTGGACCAAGGCCCATCATAGCCCATGACATTAGGGTTTGTGACGCAAAACCCTAACCCTAGAGATGTTTTGCCGTGAAAACCAAAGAGAGAAACAAGGGAGATGGCGTGAAAATCAGAAATTAAAAGAAGATTACGCAAGAGATTTTCTAGGGTAATTTTAATGGAAAGATAAACCCTAGGAGACTCTTGCCGTCCAAGCCAAGACGAAAAGGAGGAAGTTGCCGTGATATTCATGAAGAAACCCTAGAGAATTCGGCAAAAAGATATTCTAGGGAGAGTTTTATGGAAAGAAAAAGTGTGGACATCAAGAAAAGCACCAAAAGGCGTCTAGATTCATTCCTAGAAACCCTAAGTATATTTTGGCCGAAATTGCAAGAAGAAAATCAGAAAATAATCAAGGGAATTCGGCAAGAATATATTAGGGAATCTCCATGGAGTTTTGTGATTGGTTGGATGACACACTAGTGCTTATTTGGCAATTTCTCATTGGTGGAAGCTATGTGGAATTATTAACTTAATTCCTTGGAAAATAAATCAGAAAATATGTGCTTGGGGACCAAGTTTGCCGTGCTCCTATATATACTCCTTTATTCACAACGTCAAGGGTTCCTCTCTCCATACAATTAATTTACAACTTAGAAAATTCAGAAAATCCCTTTAGCATAGCCGTGAGTTTCTCCATCCTCTAGAGCAAGCCACGAGTTCAAGCAAGGCCAAGGAAGAGAAGAAGAAGCCGTGACCTATTCCTCCACCATCCACCTTTGAAGCTTGCTTTCGAGTTCAAAGAATTCATCTTTATTCACCCATTATCATCTTCCATCCACGGTGTAATTCGACCTCTACTTTGTAACCTTTGCTTTGTATTTCGTTGGTTTTGTTCTAGTTGACATATATGTTTGAATGAATATTAATTTCTGGAATCTTTATGATTAATTGAGAATTTTCAGATTCATATATATTGTTCTTCGAAAGTTGCTTATGTGAGTTTGGTTAATTAAATTTGCGTTATAGATATCTTTTGTATTTTAATCTTATGTGGTTGCAAACACTTAGGGTTTTGATATGAATGTTGCTAGGTTTAAGAACATAAAATCGACTTTTCGTTTTGTGTAAACTTGAATAAAAGTAGTAAAGGTTTTGTACAAAGATCGAATTTAATTAACGAAGATTGCAATTAGGTGGACTTTTTCATACTAAGTTGCACACTTGAGTTGATAGCCTTTCTAGGTGTTTATTGCGTTGAACGTGTCATGCTTGACTAGCTTTCTAGGGCTTGATTACATGTTTGATAGGATTAATCTTGGTGCTTTCGCTTAGGTTGATTAGCATTGAAAAGTAAAATATGGGAAATTGTTTGCTTTCTAACGTTTCACATGATCAACTCCTTTCTCATGACTTAGATGAACAATATTAGGGTTTGAATCAATTTTAATCATAGTTTCGGGTTTTGATCTTTGTTCTTTCATTCCATCTTTATTTTTATGTTTTTGCATTTTAATTGTTTTATTAACTTAGTTTTATTTTCGAAAAACCAAAAACAAAATCCCCCCTTTTCGTGTAAAATGTTTATAGTTGTGAATATCTTTGTGAATATTATACTTTGTTTTAATTTTAATTGTTTAATTGTTTGACAATGACAGGTGTACCCTCAATCCCCGGAATAGAACGATCCCTACTTACTTATACTACTAATGACATTTCAGGGTTAAATTATGCGCTTGCAAAAAGTGCATCAAGTCACACATTATTCTCCACAATTTCGTTTCTCACCGGATTGCTCTTGAGTTTCAGGTTTTCGCATCTTGGAAGTTCTAGCCGTGCCATCCTCCATCCTTTTCCGTGATCTTCATCTTGTGCCGCCGCCTTGGATCTGCGTTGGACCTTGGGATGTGTATAAGGGTTGTTCATACCATCTTCACCTATGTTTTCTTCTCGGTTTTGTAACTTGCTAGATAGAATTTCTGTTTTGATTTTCTTTGTGTAAAAACCGAAACCATGAGTTAACTTTCTGATTTTCGAATTCAATTTTGATATGATTTTTAATGTTTGATTTGTTTGTGTGTTCTTGAGTCTTGTTAGTTGTCAACTTAATGGAATAATAATCTGATTTTGTGGTAAACGCATGTAACTGTTGTCTTAATGGCCAATAAAGGAATACTTGCATGTTATGAGCTAGTAATTAGGTTTGATGCTTTGTGAAACCTAATTCGAATAAGTAGTAAAGGCTTGCTTTGAGTCGAAATCAGATTATGCATGTAATGATAAGTTGTGACGTGCTTGGATTTGCATGTTTATCAATTCTTTCTTGAACTTAATGATTTGAAAACGGATTTTCAACGCAGTTGCTTTGATTGTGTGATGTCGACTTTTCAAAATAAAATTGTCTTGGTGCGTTGCTATTTCGATTTGACCTAAGAAAGAAAGTTAAAAGGGACATTGGTTGCGTTGATCTTTGTGTCTTGGTTGATATTATTTCATGATAACTAATAAAGATTAAGGGATGCATGAATGAATTGATCTTGATTGTTCTTGATGAATTGTTTTCGAAAGTTCTTCTTTTCCCACCTTTGTAAATAAAACGTTTTTAATCTTTTATTTGTTTTCGAAAATTTATGTTTTCAATCTTCAAAAACCCCCCAATCTTTTATGTTATGTGTTTTTGTATATTTGTAAATAATTAAAATTAACTTAGAGTTTTTAGGTAGCATGTTCATATAAAAAAATAAAATAAAAAATGTTTTTAAAAATTCGTGAATAGTGTCTCCGTGAATAGTAAATATGTGTTAGTGTTTTCTAGGAATTAATTTAGAGGTTTTTAGGATTTTTTTTTGTGTTTTTTAGGTGTTCCTAAATTTTAGGGATGCTTTGGTGTTTTTTAGGAAAAGTAGTTAGAGTTAGTTTTGACTTAGGATTTCTTGTTTGACTTGGTCAATAATATGTATCCTTGTTGTATATGGATTCCCTATGTGATATGGATTTGTAAATTGTGTATAAATAGGAGTGGGATTTCCAAAACCTTTTCTAACTTGTTTTCTCTCTAATTTCGGCATTGCCTATATATATACTTGTATATTTTCGTTTCTTTCTCTCATTCCTTTGCTCTCTAATTCGTGTGAACATGTATGTGTGCTCTCTAACTCTTTGTTGTTTCATAATTCTTCTTTGTAAACTTGTAATTTTCGTGTGAATTTGTAAAGTGTTCTTTTAATTTTCGTAACTTGTATATTGTTTTATTAATTTGTTTTCACATGTTAGCACCCTCAATCCCCGGTTTTGAATGATACCCAATTTGCTAGAATACTAACGATGATATTTTTCAGGGTTTAAATTGACGATGCTTTTGCACGTATCAATTTTTGGCGCCGTTGCCGGGGATTGAAAAGTCTTCATGTGATGAAAACGCCACTAAGGTATGATTTTGGTAAGGGATTATGAACTATTATGGAATAGGTGAAGTCTCTTTTGTTGACATTAACCTTAACCCCTTATTAGCACCTAATTTAGGTCTCTTAAGGTTGTGGGCGGTTTTTGTCAACACTTGAAAAATGTCTTGCACTTAATTTTTCCCTTATCCTAGTAAGTATAGCCTATGTGAGATGGTGACTAGGAAGGGGACAACGTTCATGACGGGTTTTGAAATCAGAAAGGCGATCAAACGAGCGTAAACCACTATGTGGGAGTAGCTTGTGCCAAAATGGTTTCTACCTCTCGTGTTCGTCCTCCCCCGCACTGGCCATTTCAGTAAGGTTGCCCAAAGGATTTGCGAAGAAATATGTGTGGAGACAAGGACTTGGGCCGCACGTCCAAAACAATAGTCCATGATGTTTTATTAAAGTCATATACTTAGACAATTTTCGAGATAATTGGTTTTGGTAAGAAGAAAGTAAGTCATAACGGAATAGGTGAGAGTTCTTTTATTAATACTTGTCAAGCAACCTTCTTTATCAAGTAGGCGCACCTTAGTAACACAGGGTGTCTAGGTTGATTGGATACGAGAAGTGCATACAAGAGGGCGTAAACCACTATGTGGGAGTAGCCCCGCCAAAATCGTTCCTCTACTACCTGGCTCTGTGTGAAAAGAGTTACCAAAAGATTTAGGAGGGGAGACTTGTATTAACATTAGAATCTCTGGGCCGCACGTCTACACCTTGACTTACAATTCTCTTATCAAAGTTGATTAATTCGAAAGTTGTAAAAGATTGTACCTAACCACTAAAATTTTCGTTGGCCTTGTGTGTACTTGCATATATGTGACGTTTTTAATGTGTGTACCTTGGTCCACGTCTTGTTTATACCTTACTAACTATTTTCTTTTGTTTCACTACAGATCAATGAATGTCTGGATCGTCTGAACCACCCAAGTACACCAAAACGCCCCTTCACGTCATCCAAGAACGAATTGCAAAGCTAAAGCAGAACTCGGACATCTTTGACGTTCAAGTCTCTACTCCACTTCAAATTCGTGAGCTTGAATTGGATAGTGAAGGGAACAGAATAGAGAGAGGATTAGACGCTTCAACCACTTCATCTGATAAATCACCACCACATACACCACATTCACCACATCAAGAATCACCCAACGCCCCACTACCTTTGCTTTTACCACTACCACCAATGGCTCTCACCATAAGGCAACTCTCTACATCTGTCATCCCACCTGGGGGAGTGCCAACCTGCATAACCTACCCTGCTGCAGCTGAGGGATTAACAGCTGATTTCGAGTTGAAGTCTGGGTTGCTTCATCGTCTTCCTACATTCCATGGACTCCCTATGGAAGATCCCAACAACCACTTGATGGAATTTCAGTTCATCTGTACTAGCATGAAGCCTCGAGGAGCTGATGAGCATATTTTGAAGTTGAAGGCCTTCCCATTTTCGTTGGCTGACAAGGCAAAGCAATGGCTCTACGAGTTGCCTAGTGGACGAATTACATCTTGGGGAGACATGATGAAGGCGTTTCTTGAGAAGTACTTTCCTACATCTCGCATCATCATGTTAAGGAAGAAGATAAGTGGCATCCAACAAGGGCAAGATGAGTCCTACGCAGATTACTATGAGAGGTTCAAGTCTCTCACCACTCAATGCCCTCAACATGGTTTGAAGACTGAGACCTTGCTCACTTGTTTTTATGATGGGCTCACAATCTTGGAACGAGACATGCTAGATGCAACTTCTGGTGGATCGTTTGTTGACAAGGAGCCTGCGGCTGGAATGATCCTTATTGAGAATAGGGCCTTGAATCAACAACAATATGGGAACTCTAGGTCCAAAACCACCACCACAAATCGTGAAAAGGTCCATGAGGTAAGTACTTTAGCTCAATTGGAAGAGAAAATTAACAAACTTACTTCTCTTGTGTCTCAGGGATCACATGGACAAGTCATGGTGTGCGGAGTATGCTCTATGCAAGGGCATGTTTCTGATCAATGCCCTCAACTCATGGAAAGTGGAGGACAAGAAGGTGTCAGCGCCATAGGGTTTCAACAAGGGCAACAAGGGTACCAACGTCCTAGGAATGATCCATACTCGAATACTTACAATTCTGGATGGAGGGATCACCCTAATTTTCGTTGGAAGGACAATGAGAATGTTCAAAGTGCACCTCAAGGATTCCAACCACGTCCTCAAGGCTTTTATCAAAAGCCTCAACCTCCTAACCCTACTCCTTTTAATTCGAACTTTAATTCCAATGCTTCTTCTTCTTCTAATGATGAGTTGATTCGAACCCTAACTAAATCTACTCAAGCTTTGATTGCAGGTCAAACTCACCATGGGAATCAAATTAATGCAATATCTACGGATGTCAATGAGATGAAGAAGCAGATGAGTCAAGTTGTGGAGTTTATGGGTAAGTTTCATGAGCAAGGAAAGCTACCAAGTGGTACCATCCCAAATCCTCACTTTGAGCAAGCCAAATTCGTCACTACAAGGAGTGGTAAGACCCTTGTCGATCCTCCAAAGCCTCCCAAGAAGGTCTCAACGTCCATAATAGAGGAGGAGGATGACCCTGCAACGTCTAAGGCTCAAGTGACGTCTCCACCTTCAAATGCAAAACCGAAACCTCAAGGACAATTTTCTAACTCTTTCAATTCGGTTATTGCTAATCCATCTTCTTCTCCTTTGCCTTTCCCAAGCAGATTTGCTAAGTCCAAGAAGGATGAGGCCGAAAAGGCCATCTTGGAAACTTTTAAGAAGGTGCAAATCAACATCCCTCTCCTTGAGGCCATCAAGCAAATTCCTAAGTATGCCAAATTTTTGAAGGAACTTTGTACCACAAGGAGACAAAACCGTGAGAAAGAAGTGGTTAAGGTAAGTGAGAATGTCTCAGCTGTGCTTCAACGCAGAATGCCTGAAAAGTGTAAGGATCCAGGGAGTTTTTCTATCCCTTGTGTTATTGGAACAACTAGAATCGAAAATGCCATGCTAGACTTAGGAGCTTCTATTAATGTCATGCCTTATTCTGTTTATGAAGCTTTAGGTCTAGGTGAACTTAAACATGATAATGTTATTATTCAATTGGCTGATCGATCTAATGCATACCCTAAGGGGTTAGTTGAGGATGTACTTGTGCAGGTTGGAGAGCTAATCTTTCCAGCTGACTTCTATGTCCTTGAGATGGAGGAGTCCCCCAAGAGTGGAACGCCATTGTTACTAGGCCGCCCCTTCATGAGGACGGCCAGGACAAAAATTGATGTTTATTCTGGCTCATTAACAATGGAGTTCGATGGTGAAATTGTTGGCTTCAACATCTTTGAAGCAATGAGGTATCCTTTGGTTGATTTTTCATCATGTTTCTCTATTGATATACTTGATGAACTTGCGCAGAAATTCATGGAGATGATGAACTGATGCGCTCAGAGCAAGCGCATAATTTAACCCTGAAATGTCATTAGTAGTATAGAATAAATAGGGATCGTTCTATTCCGGGGATTGAGGGTACACCTGTCATTGTCAAACAATTAAACAATTAAAATTAAAACAAAGTATAATATTCACACACATATACACTATTTACGAAAAAGGGGGGGTATTGTTGATTTTGGTTTTTCCGAAAATAAACTAAGTTAACAAAACAATTAAAATGCAAAAACATAAAAATAAAGATGGAATGAGAGAACAAAGATCAAAAACGAAACATATGATTAAAATTAATTCAAGTTCATCATTGTTCATCATAGTCATGCAAGAGGAATTGATCATGTGAAACGTTCAAAGCAAACAATTTCCCATATTTTACTTTCAACGCTAATTAATCTAAGTGAAAGCACATAGACTAATCCTATCAAACATGCATTCAAGCCCTAGAAAGCTAGTCAATCATACATGTCTAACGCATTAAGCATCTAGAAAGGCTATCAATTCAAATGTGCAACTTAGTATGAAAAAGTCCACCTAATTGCAATCTTCTTTGATTAAATTCGGTTTTTGTACAAAACCTTTACTACTTATTGATTCAAGAACACAAAACCAAAAAGTTGATTCATGTTCTTAAATTCGTAGCACCAATTATATAAAAACCCTAAAAGTTTCGAACCCTTTAAGATTAACATACAAAAGATTTCTATCATGCAAATTTAATCAAACACTCACACATAAGCAACCATAAATCGCAAAACATGAATCTGAAAATTAACAATTAATCATAAAATTTCAGAAAACAATACTTGTTCAAACATATGTGTCAACTAGGGCAAAACCAACGAAAATACAAACAAAGTTACAAGGAGAATCGGATTACACCAAGAGATGGAGATGGTGATGAACGAAAAGGTGATGTGGTCTCTTGAATTTCGAAAGCAATCTTCAAGGTGGAGGATGGATGGTGTTCACGGCTTGTCTTCTTCTTCCTTGGCCTTGCTTGCACTTCGTGGTTGCCCTAGAGGATGGAGAAGAGCACGGCTAGGCTAGAGAGTTTTCTGAATTTTTCTCAAAGTGTAAATTGTATGGGGCGAGGAACCCTTGACGTTGAGAAGAGGGGAGACTATATAGGGAACGGCAACTTGGTCTCCAAGGCCGTGCAAAACCCTAGAGAAACTCACGGCAACAATGTCTAACTCCACATAATTTCCTCCAATAGAATCTTGCCAAGTAAGCCCTATGACATGTATCAACCAATCACATAATTTTCTAGAATATTTCCCTTGATTTTCTTGCCGAAATACCATGATAATATTCTGATTTTATCTCTTGAAATTCGGCAACAACTCCTTTAGAGAATATAGGAATGTATCTAGACTTCCTTTGAGAGCTCTTTGTGTTCAACACATATTCTCTTCCCTTAAAAGTCTCCCAATAAAATCTCCACGAAATCTTCTTATTATTTTCTGATTTTCACGGCAAGACTCCTTCTTTCTCTCTTGCTTTGGACGGCAAACCTTTCTAGGGTTTCTTCCATGCGTCACAAACCCTAGTGTCATGGGCTTAGATGGGCCTTGGTCCATTTTGCCGAAAACCCACTTCATTCTTGAGAGTTCTTGGGCCACGTTGCTTCATCTTCAAGTCTTCATATTTTCCAACGCAAAACACTTCATTTCTTTCATTTCTTTTCATAGTTGCGTTGGAAACTTCATTGGTAAGCTCTCCTCAAGTTCGCAGGGTTTCCTGGTTGCACTAGGAAAGCTTGTTTCTTCATTTCTGCTCAAATGTGTGGTCCAATGTTCTTCATTTTTGTTCCCCTTGACGTTCGCAAGCTCCTCTTTCCATTCGTGTGTTCATTTCCACTTTTTAGCTCGGAGGTCCTGAAAATAGAAACTAGTAAGAAAAATAGAAACTTTCCTAATTTGAAAAATAGAAACTTACCAAAAAATGAAAAATAGAAAGTTACTAAAAATGAAAAATAGAAACTTGCCAGAAATGAGAAATGAAAACTACAAGAATAGAAACTTTCTAAAAATGGAAAATAGAAACTAAGAAATATGGAAACTTTCTACAAATAGGAACTTTCCCAATCAAAGAATGGAAACTTTCCTAAACAGAGTTTTACTAAGGAAATGACGCAAGAAATGTAAGGAAATGCAGTTAAAACGTCGCATTAAAATGCTCCTATCAAATTCCCCCACACTTAGCTTTTGCTAGTCCCTTAGCAAAATCAAACAAAGTCACACACTAAGACTCAACGAAAATTTAAAGACTCAAACAAATACAATGACTCTATTGCCCTTCAACTTTTTGTCTCAGCAATCTCTTACTTTCACAACACCAAGATTAGCACTTTACCAAGAATAAATGTTTAGGCATTCGAGAGTTAATTAAAACACATAATTCACATATACACAAGTAGGACTTGGTTGGAACAATGGTGATGGTTTCTGTTAAGCATGCTTCAAACAAGTTTGATTCAATTCCTCACAAGGTATATTCACTCTTTCTTCTCTCAGATCATGGCAATGCTTAAAAGCTTATACACTCAATCATATGTGAAGGATAGCAAGTATATCACATAGTGCAAGAAACGAAAGCACAAGTATAATTTTCTTTTAAAGATCTCATGAAGGATATCAACTACTTGCACAGATGGACCCAAGCCATAGGTTCAACTCTTGCAACTCATCTCCACATCAAGGGTTGTCCCATCTTAAGGATCAAGAAGGTCTTCTCAAGGTTTGTAATGGGGCCATGGCTCAAGGTTTAAAGAAACGAAGGGTAAGGAATTTAACAAAGTGTCCTAAAAACCTAGTAGAGCTCATATGAATGCAAAGATCTCGAAAAATCCACCAAGGCATTTCAAAAACGTCACTTCCCCATATAGGTCACATAAAAGGGCCAAATGTCTTCATGTTGGGCCCAATCTTCATTGTAAACTTCCCTTGAACTCTAGTGAAATGGACAAAGGCCAAATTTTTCTGTAGTGGGCCTTCAATTCAAAGCAAACTCCAAGATCACTAAGTATGGGGGACTAAAGTCCATAAACATATTCTCTTTTCTTTTTATTTCTTTTTAGCCGTATATATTTTTTCTTTCTTTTCATTTTTCACGGCTTTTTCATACATTTTTCATTCATGGACAAGTTTACCCCCACACTTGAACCTTCACCTCTTCTTATTCTTCAATATTGACGTCAAATCTTCAAGTAAAATCTCAATTTAGCTCCACTAAGTCCTTAGGACAAAGGGTAGGGTTATAGCTATACTAAGGCTTAGGTTAAAGATTTTAAGGGTGATGAAAGAAAAGGTTTAACGTAGGCTCAAAGGGGTTTATCTAGGGGAGTCCCACGACGGGCACAATTAGGGACACAGGTTCATTTGGCAATGGTGGTAGTTCCTAAGGTGCCTCTATCCCTTCCAGAATCAGGGCCATGTATTGATATAACGTCTCAACAAGCACAAGAGTGAATTCTAGCATTCTCTAGTCCATCAAACTTAATCTATGGCAAGTAGTCAATCAAGATGAAAGAATAATGAGACCATCAAAACATCGCCAAGAAATTAAGAATATATTTTCATTTTCACTCCAAGAAAAAGGAACATGGTTCAATTATCTCACATGGGTTTATATGAATCAAAACTCATCTTAACATGCTTATATTCTGTACCAAGTTACGAGATCCATATCCCTTCCCCCACACTTAAATATTGCATTGTCCTCAATGTAATCAATCATAAGCATGCAATGAAACACTTAAGCATATAGGGATGAAATTTACGAAAAGAAAGTTCAAAGAAAAACAAAAAGCATATAATAAAGAAGTAGGGAGGAAAAAGAGCAAATCTGCGTTGAAGGCTCCTCCACAGCTACTTCTGAATTGGGTTGCCTCCCAAGCAGCGCTTAATGTTTATAGTCTTTCAGCCTAGACTTGTACCTCCATTTAATCCTCAAGAGGTGGAACGTTTTGGAGGGGTACTTCCTCCACTTCGTGTTCCACAAACGCCTCATAGTAAGGCTTCAAGCGATGGCCATTCACTTTGAACTCGTTACCTGTTTGTTCACTCTTTATCTGCACAGCTCCATGAGAAAACACATTAGTGATAACAAAAGGTCCAATCCAACGAGAACGAAGTTTACCTGGGAAGAGTTTGAGACGAGAATGGAAGAGAAGAACTTTTTGACCCACAACAAAAGTCTTCCTTCGAATCATTTTATCATGGAATGCCTTAGTCTTTTCTTTATAAATGTTGGCACTGTCAAAAGCATCATTCCTAATCTCCTCTAACTCTTGCAACTGCAGCTTCCTATGAAGCCCAGCTTCATCAATATCCATGTTAAACTGCTTCACAGCCCACCAAGCTTTGTGCTCTAACTCCACAGGTAAATGGCAAGGTTTGCCATAGACAATACGATATGGGGACATACCTATGGGAGTCTTGTATGCAGTTCTGTAGGCCCACAAAGCATCCTCCAAGCGGAGGGACCAATCCTTCCTGTTGGGGTTCACAGTCTTTTCCAATATCCCCTTGATCTGACGATTTGAGACCTCAGCCTGCCCACTAGTTTGGGGGTGATAAGGTGTAGAAACCTTATGTGTAACATCATATTTCTTCAACAAGGCCTCAATCGTCCGATTGCGAAAATGGGATCCACCATCACTAATGAGAACTCTAGGCATTCCAAACCTGCTAAAGATGTTAGACTTGATAAAATCTGCAACAACCTTAGAGTCATTAGTTCTAGTGGCCTTTGCTTCCACCCATTTGGAAACATAGTCCACTGCAAGTAAGATATATAGAAACCCAAAAGATGAAGGGAAAGGTCCCATGAAATCTATGCCCCAGACATCAAATATTTCAACAGTTATGATATTGGACAATGGCATTTGATCTCTAGAACTTAGATTTCCGGTTCGTTGGCATCTATCACAAGTTAAACAATATGCATGTGCATCCTTAAATAACGTTGACCAAAAGAACCCAGACTCTAACACCTTAAAAGCAGTCTTTTTAGACCCAAAGTGACCCCCACATGCTTTAGAATGGCAAAACGAAAGTATGGCATTATGTTCATGTTCAGGCACACATCTCCTAATCAGTTGATCAGAGCAATATTTCCACAAATAAGGTTCATCCCAAACATATTGCTTAACAGTTTTCTTAAGCCTATCTCTATGAGCACGTGACATGGTATCAGGAATCTTCCTAGAAACAATATAGTTCACAATATCAGCATACCATGGTTCACTTACCTGAAGTCCAAAAAGCTGCTCATCTGGAAACGTCTCCACCAGAGGGAGAGGGTCTTCTGCATGTACCAAACGACTCAAGTGGTCAGCTACCACGTTTTCACTACCCTTCTTGTCCTTGATTTCAACGTCAAACTCTTGTAAGAGTAGGACCCATCTGATAAGTCTTGGTTTCGCCTCCTTCTTGGTCATCAAGTACTTCAAAGCTGCATGGTCAGTATAAATAATTACCTTGGTACCAAGTAAGTAGGAACGAAACTTTTCAAGGGCAAAGACAACTGCAAGGAGCTCCTTCTCTGTAGTGGAATAATTCATTTGGGCATCATTTAGAGTCCTTGAGGCGTAATAGATGGCATAGGGTCGTTTGTCCTTCCTTTGCCCCAAAACAGCTCCAACTGCATAGTCAGAGGCATCACACATCAACTCAAAGGGCAAGGACCAATCTGGAGGTAGCATGATGGGGGCTGACGTCAACAACTCCTTAAGCTTGTCAAAAGCAGGTTGACATTCCTTGTCAAAGTGAAAGGGCACATCCTTCTGGAGCAGTTGACATAGAGGTCTCGAAATCTTGGAGAAGTCCTTGATAAACCTCCTATAAAAACCTGCATGGCCAAGGAAAGAACGAATCTCTCTCACAGAAGTGGGAGAGGGTAAGTAACGCACAATATCAACCTTGGCCTTATCGACCTCTATTCCCCTAGCAGAGACAATATGTCCTAAAACTATTCCTTGCTTAACCATAAAATGGCATTTCTCCCAATTAAGTACAAGGTTAGTTTCCATGCAACGTTTGAGATTTATTTCCAGATTATTAAGACAATCATCAAAATTCTTTCCAAAGACTGAAAAGTCATCCATAAATACCTCTATGATTTTCTCAATATAATCTGAAAAGATACTTACCATACACCTCTGAAAGGTACCTGGAGCGTTGCAAAGGCCAAAGGGCATACGTCTATAGGCAAACGTCCCAAAGGGGCAAGTGAAGGTTGTCTTCTCTTGATCTTCATTGGCTATGGCAATCTGATTGTAGCCTGAGTAGCCATCCAAGAAGCAGTAGTAGTCATGTCCAGCTAGGCGCTCAAGCATCTGATCAATGAATGGAAGAGGAAAGTGATCTTTCCTTGTTGTTGCGTTGAGCTTCCTGTAATCAATGCACACTCTGTGACCTGTGACTGTCCTTTGGGGCACCAGTTCGTTCTCAGCATTCTTCACCACAGTTACCCCAGATTTCTTGGGCACAACCTGAACTGGAGAGACCCACTTGGAGTCTGAAATGGGGTAGATCACCCCACAATCAAGGAGCTTGATGACCTCCTTCTTCACAACTTCCATCATAGGAGGGTTGAGACGACGTTGAGCCTCTCTAGTGGGTTTAGACCCCTCCTCTAGAAGTATCCTATGGACGCAAGTTGTAGGGCTAATTCCCTTGATGTCCGCCAATGTCCATCCTATGGCGGTCTTGTGTTGCTTCAGCATCTCCACCAGCTTCTCTTCTTGTGGAGTCGTAAGCGCAGAGGACACTATCACTGGTAAGGTCTCCTTGTCTCCTATGTAGACATACTTCAAATGGTCTGGAAGAGGTTTAAGCTCAAGTTCTGGGGCCTGGACCACTGAAGGTAAAGTCTTGTTAGTAGATAACTGAATGGACAAAGGAGAATTAGACTTACCTACATAAGGGGATGCTTCAAGGAAGGAGACGTTTTCAATTATCTTTCCTTCACAAGTGTCCTTCAATTCCTCCTTTGAGATAATGGCACCACCTTTTGTGTACCCTACTCCTTGTTCGAGGGTTGTGGCTAGGGTATCCTCATTCATGGCCTCAAACATTTTCTGGGCAAGGTCATCCAAAATATCAATAGAATAACAGTCATTTATATCAAGAGGATACCTCATGGCTTCAAAAATGTTGAAGCCAATAACGTCACCATCAAACTCCATGGTGAGAGAACCTGCATACACATCTATCTTTGTCCTAGCTGTCCTTAAGAAAGGACGTCCCAAAAGCAAAGGAGTGGAACTCACAGGGGAGTCCTCCATTTCCAACACATAAAAATCAGCTGGGAAGATAAGATGGTTAACCTGCACAAGCACATCCTCCAACAAACCTCTAGGGTATGCATTGGATCTGTCAGCTAACTGAATGATAACATTATCAGATTTAAGTTCCCCTAGACCTAGGGTTTCATAAACAGAGTAGGGCATAACATTAACAGATGCACCTAAATCTAGCATGGCATTCTTAAATCTGGAGTTACCAATAGTACATGGAATAGTAAAGCTTCCAGGATCCTTACACTTTGGAGGAATCTTCCTCTGAATCAAGGCAGAAACGTTCTCACTTACCTTTACCACCTCCTTTTCACGGTTCACTCTCCTAGTAGTGCAAAGCTCTTTAAGGAACTTGGCATACTTAGGGACTTGTTTGATGGCCTCTAGGAGGGGTAAGTTTACTTGTACCTTCTTGAAAGTTTCCAAGATAGCTTGGTCACTCTCATCCTTCTTAGATTTGGCAAACCTGCGTGGGAAGGGTATGCAAGAAGAAGAAGGGTTAGTGATAACCGAATTGGATAAGTTAGAATTAATACCTTGAATATCCGGTTTGGCCTTTTGTGGTGAGGACGCCTTGACTTCTTCCTTGGACGTTGCAGGGTCCTTTTCAATACCCAACTTTGTGGGTTCATGGTCTTCCTCAATCTCTATGCTTACTTGGGCTTTCTTGGGTGGCTTGGGTTGATCCACAAATGGCCTTCCACTCCTTGTAGTCACAACTGATGCATTCTCCACATTACCCTTAGGATTAGGTATTGTGACACTAGGGAGCTTCCCATTCTCATGAATCTTGCTCATGAAATCCACAACTTGGCCCATCTGCTTCTTGAGTTCTGCAATGTCCTTAGTATGGGTCTGTTGTCCTTGGATCAAAGCCTGAGTAGAGTTTGTCAAGGCTTGTGTAGAAGCAGTCAAGGCTTCCAACGTCTTATCATAATGGGAATTGGAATTCCCAGAGTTCTGTTGAGGAGGAGGCATGTAAGGAGCTTGAGGACGTTGAAAAGTAGGCCCTTGAGGACGTTGAAAGTTACCACCAAGAGGATTCTGAACATTGTCATTGTTGGTCCACTTGAAGTTGGGATGGTCCCTCCATCCTGGGTTATAAGTATTGGAATAAGGGTCATGTCTAGGACGTTGAGGTCCTCCCTGATATCCTCCTTGAAATCCTCCTTGGTATCCTCCAATAGCATTGGCAGATTCCCATCCTCCATTTTCATTGAGTTGAGGGCATTGATCAGTAACATGCCCTTGCATAGAGCATACCCCACAAGCTATGGATGCACTAGGTCCTTTGGAACTTATGACTTGGTTCATGAGCAAGGTGAGCTTATTCAGTTGATCCTCAATGGCATTATTCCTGCCCACTTCATGTACCTTTCGAATGGAGTGCCCTATACCCTCATATTGTTGACTGTTGAGGGCACGATTCTCAATAAGTTCCTTTCCCTCTGCAGGCGACTTGTCCACAAAAGCTCCTCCAGCTGCAGCATCAAGCATTTGCCTCTCTAAGGGTAAGAGTCCCTCATAGAAGCATGTCAGTAGGGTCTCATCCTTCATCTGATGTTGAGGACATTGAGCAAGTAAGGAATTGAACCTCTCATAATAGGCAGAATAGGATTCATCTGGAGCTTGTTCAATTCCACTAAGCTTCTTCCTGAGTGTGATGACCTTGGAAGCTGGGAAGTATCTTTCCAAGAAGGCCTTCCTCATAGTGTCCCAAGAGGTGATACGTCCAGCAGGAATCTCATATAGCCAATCTTTGGCTCTGTCAGCTAAGGAAAATGGAAATGCTTTCATCCTTAGAATGTTCTCATCTGCTCCTTGTGGTTGCATATTAGAACACACAACCTGAAATGCCCTAAGATGCTTGTTGGCGTCCTCCATAGGAAGCCCATGAAACTTAGGGAGTTGGTGCAATAATCCACTCTTCAGCTCAAACTCTGCATTTCTTCCTGCAGCAGGGGCAGGGTACACAATACCTATAGGGGGTCCTCCCTCAACTGTTGCTGTGGATAGTTCCCTAATGGATGCCATTCTCTCTTCTTGAACTTCTTCAGGTGGTGGTGAAGGTGGTGGTGTGGAGTTAGACGAAACCACAGGTGAAGGTGAACGTGAAGGAGGAGATGGAGTAGGTGTAGGTGATGTAGATTCCTCAGAAGGATAGATTCTCTTCCCTTGCTCGTTAAACTTGTACTCTTTGAATTGCAAGGAAGAAGGTCTTCTGTACTCAAGTGTAGGAGGATTTTTTAAACGAGCGAGCCTTTCTTCAATCTCTTGTATGGTAGGGAGTTTAGAAGACTCGGACATTCATGGAATTCCTGAACAACATTAAGATGTACAAAAGTGAGTAACTTACGAAAATAAACAAAATACAAGTTAATATTTTCGTACAAAAACGTCACTATTCACAATGCAACAAAAGAGACTTCCAAATTTTTTTTTACAAGTAAGAGAAGTAAGAAAACAGACCAATTTACAATTGAAAGTTATGTACAAGTATTTTATTTTTGTCATGGAAATGTCATAAACAAAGTTAATAACTCAATTGATTCCAAGTTGTAAGTCGAGCCCAATAGAAACCACTACTATTGGTGAGCTACGATATAGGGATAGTCGCTTAGACATAAGTCACTTTCCTTTGTTTCAGAAGGCCAGATAGCCAGATTAAGAAGTAAGTGAGAGGGAGGACTCATTTTGGTGATACTACGGAGGCTACTTCCTCATTGAGGTTTACGCCCCTATTGGCTACTCCCACATTGTGGTTTACGCACAGTCTATAGTATCTCTGAGATCCAATTGAACCCATCACCCAGGGTCTCAACCTAAGACACCATCTGTAATGCTCCTTACTCAGCTGGGAAATTACTCATGTGTTAAACTGTTCTCCAAGTGCTAATGAAGGCCGCCCTCAACCTCATAAGACCTTAGAAAGGTACGAATGAAGGGTTAAGGCCAATATTAACAAAAGGGCCCTTGTCTACTCAGACGATTTTACACACTCGCAACAATTAAGTATTTAACAAAATTCATAACTCCAATTTTTATTTTCTTTAATTCTAATTCTTTACAAGTATAATTAGACACAAAACTTTCACACAAAACACATATACAAAACGTCACTATTTACAACAATTTTTTTTTTTTTTTTTTTTTTTTTTTTTTACGTTTTCTTTTCTCTTTTTCTTCTTTTATTCTTAAAAATTATTTTCAACACTTGGTACGGGAACAGGGAATCTTGTTGTGCAATGGGACTGAAACAGCTACCCTTCCAAGATTATGTTTAATCCAATATACCTTAAGTGTCACAACATGTTCTTTACATTTTCTTTTGTCATAAGTATTATTGATATCAAATTTAATTCCAAGCGGTAAATCAAGCGGACGTGCGGCCCAAGTATAATTGTCTAGACACAAAGTCCCTCCTACATCCGTTGGGCAACCTTACTGAAATGGCCAGGTAGGGGAGGGCGAACACAAGAGGTAGGATCCATTTCGGCATAGGCTACTCCCTCATTGAGGTTTACGCCCATTTGTAAGCACTTCTGAATCCAGAACCCGTCATGAACGTTGTCCCCTTCCTAGACACCATCTCACATAGGATATTCTTACTAGGATGTAAAAGGTCCTAAGTGTGTTAGACAGTTCAATGAATGTTAATAGAGGCCGCCCTCAACCTTAAGGGACCTGAACTAGGTACCAATAAGGGGTTTAGGCCAATATTAATAAACACGACTTCACCTATTCCTTCTTTAATTTACAACTAACAATTAAACTCGTGTTCAACAATAAAAATAACAACCTAAGTAATTAAACTAAGTAAATTTCGACAATTACAAAATAATTAACAAGTCATTTTTTTTTTTTGGTCACAATATAAACAAAACACATATTCACAAAGTGACAAATGATTTTTCAATCCCCGGCAACGGCGCCAAAAATTGATGCGCTCAGAGCAAGCGCATAATTTAACCCTGAAATGTCATTAGTAGTATAGAATAAATAGGGATCGTTCTATTCCGGGGATTGAGGGTACACCTGTCATTGTCAAACAATTAAACAATTAAAATTAAAACAAAGTATAATATTCACACACATATACACTATTTACGAAAAAGGGGGGGTATTGTTGATTTTGGTTTTTCCGAAAATAAACTAAGTTAACAAAACAATTAAAATGCAAAAACATAAAAATAAAGATGGAATGAGAGAACAAAGATCAAAAACGAAACATATGATTAAAATTAATTCAAGTTCATCATTGTTCATCATAGTCATGCAAGAGGAATTGATCATGTGAAACGTTCAAAGCAAACAATTTCCCATATTTTACTTTCAACGCTAATTAATCTAAGTGAAAGCACATAGACTAATCCTATCAAACATGCATTCAAGCCCTAGAAAGCTAGTCAATCATACATGTCTAACGCATTAAGCATCTAGAAAGGCTATCAATTCAAATGTGCAACTTAGTATGAAAAAGTCCACCTAATTGCAATCTTCTTTGATTAAATTCGGTTTTTGTACAAAACCTTTACTACTTATTGATTCAAGAACACAAAACCAAAAAGTTGATTCATGTTCTTAAATTCGTAGCACCAATTATATAAAAACCCTAAAAGTTTCGAACCCTTTAAGATTAACATACAAAAGATTTCTATCATGCAAATTTAATCAAACACTCACACATAAGCAACCATAAATCGCAAAACATGAATCTGAAAATTAACAATTAATCATAAAATTTCAGAAAACAATACTTGTTCAAACATATGTGTCAACTAGGGCAAAACCAACGAAAATACAAACAAAGTTACAAGGAGAATCGGATTACACCAAGAGATGGAGATGGTGATGAACGAAAAGGTGATGTGGTCTCTTGAATTTCGAAAGCAATCTTCAAGGTGGAGGATGGATGGTGTTCACGGCTTGTCTTCTTCTTCCTTGGCCTTGCTTGCACTTCGTGGTTGCCCTAGAGGATGGAGAAGAGCACGGCTAGGCTAGAGAGTTTTCTGAATTTTTCTCAAAGTGTAAATTGTATGGGGCGAGGAACCCTTGACGTTGAGAAGAGGGGAGACTATATAGGGAACGGCAACTTGGTCTCCAAGGCCGTGCAAAACCCTAGAGAAACTCACGGCAACAATGTCTAACTCCACATAATTTCCTCCAATAGAATCTTGCCAAGTAAGCCCTATGACATGTATCAACCAATCACATAATTTTCTAGAATATTTCCCTTGATTTTCTTGCCGAAATACCATGATAATATTCTGATTTTATCTCTTGAAATTCGGCAACAACTCCTTTAGAGAATATAGGAATGTATCTAGACTTCCTTTGAGAGCTCTTTGTGTTCAACACATATTCTCTTCCCTTAAAAGTCTCCCAATAAAATCTCCACGAAATCTTCTTATTATTTTCTGATTTTCACGGCAAGACTCCTTCTTTCTCTCTTGCTTTGGACGGCAAACCTTTCTAGGGTTTCTTCCATGCGTCACAAACCCTAGTGTCATGGGCTTAGATGGGCCTTGGTCCATTTTGCCGAAAACCCACTTCATTCTTGAGAGTTCTTGGGCCACGTTGCTTCATCTTCAAGTCTTCATATTTTCCAACGCAAAACACTTCATTTCTTTCATTTCTTTTCATAGTTGCGTTGGAAACTTCATTGGTAAGCTCTCCTCAAGTTCGCAGGGTTTCCTGGTTGCACTAGGAAAGCTTGTTTCTTCATTTCTGCTCAAATGTGTGGTCCAATGTTCTTCATTTTTGTTCCCCTTGACGTTCGCAAGCTCCTCTTTCCATTCGTGTGTTCATTTCCACTTTTTAGCTCGGAGGTCCTGAAAATAGAAACTAGTAAGAAAAATAGAAACTTTCCTAATTTGAAAAATAGAAACTTACCAAAAAATGAAAAATAGAAAGTTACTAAAAATGAAAAATAGAAACTTGCTAGAAATGAGAAATGAAAACTACAAGAATAGAAACTTTCTAAAAATGGAAAATAGAAACTAAGAAATATGGAAACTTTCTACAAATAGGAACTTTCCCAATCAAAGAATGGAAACTTTCCTAAACAGAGTTTTACTAAGGAAATGACGCAAGAAATGTAAGGAAATGCAGTTAAAACGTCGCATTAAAATGCTCCTATCATGAACGAGGATACTTTGGTTTCAACTATTGCCAATGGCGTTGGAAAAATGAAGGATGACACTACCATCCCTAAGGAGGAGCTCACGGCCATTCATAGTGATTCCATAATGGAACATGTTGCTTTTCTTGAGGCAACACCATTCGAGCTAGGTAATGTTTCTTCTGTGTTTATTTCTCCCTCTACTAATAAACCTTTACCTTCAGTGATTCAGGCACCTACCTTGGAACTTAAGCAATTACCGGATCACTTGAAGTATGCTTACTTGGGAGAAAACGAAACATTACCTGTCATCATTTCATCATCTTTGACGTCATCTCAAGAGGATAGATTAGTGGAGATGCTTAAGCAACACAAGACTGCAATTGGTTGGACTTTAGCGGATATCAGAGGAATTAGCCCTACCACTTGTGTGCATCGAATTTTGCTTGAGGAAGGAGCTAAGCCAACTAGGGAGGCTCAAAGACGTTTGAACCCACCTATGATGGAAGTTGTGAAGAAGGAAGTCATCAAGCTTCTTGATTGTGGAGTCATCTACCCTATCTCGGATTCTAAGTGGGTTTCACCAGTTCAAGTAGTGCCTAAGAAATCTGGAATAACTGTTGTGAAGAATGCAGAAAATGAGTTAGTTCCTCAGAGGACTGTGACTGGACATCGAGTTTGCATAGACTATAGGAAGCTCAACGCCACCACTAGGAAGGATCACTTCCCTTTGCCATTCATTGATCAAATGCTTGAGAGGTTAGCTGGTCATGAGTTCTATTGTTTCTTGGATGGGTATTCTGGGTACAACCAAATCGCCATTGCTAATGAGGATCAAGAGAAAACGACATTCACATGTCCATTTGGGACGTTTGCCTACAGAAGGATGCCTTTCGGACTTTGCAATGCTCCAGGTACGTTTCAAAGGTGCATGGTAAGTATCTTTTCTGATTTTATTGAGAAAATTATTGAAGTATTTATGGATGATTTTTCGGTTTTTGGTAAAGACTTTGATGATTGCTTAAATAATTTAGAATTAATACTTAGGCGTTGTGAAGAGACTAATCTTGTGCTTAATTGGGAAAAATGTCACTTTATGGTGAAACAAGGGATAGTCTTAGGACATATTGTTTCAAAACGTGGAATAGAAGTTGATAAAGCTAAAGTAGATCTTGTTAAGTACTTATCATACCCCACAAGTGTGAGGGAGGTCCGCTCTTTTCTTGGACATGCAGGTTTCTACAGGCGCTTCATCAAGGACTTCTCCAAGATTTCTAGGCCTCTTTGTCGCCTTCTACAAAAGGAAGTGGCGTTTGAGTTCAAGGAGGATTGCATGGATGCATTCAATGCTTTAAAGGAGCTTCTGACGTCTGCACCCATCATGCTTCCTCCAGATTGGTCTATTCCCTTTGAGATCATGTGTGATGCCTCAGATTATGCTATTGGGGCCGTGCTAGGCCAAAGGAAGGACAAAAAGCCTTATGCCATCTACTATGCATCTCGGACCCTCAATGATGCTCAACTCAATTACTCTACAACTGAAAAAGAACTCTTAGCTGTTGTTTTTGCCTTAGAAAAATTTAGATCTTATTTGTTGGGTACTAAAGTCATTGTTTATTCTGATCATGCAGCTTTAAGGTACCTTATGTCAAAGAAGGAGGCAAAACCAAGGCTAATTCGTTGGATCCTCTTGCTTCAAGAGTTTGATGTGGAGATCAAGGACAAAAAGGGCTCTGACAACGTTGTGGCCGACCACTTGAGTAGGCTAGTAAGTGAGGAGGACGCCATACCTATAGTGGAGATGTTTCCGGATGAACAACTCTTCGGAATCCAGGTAAGTGAGCCTTGGTATGCTGATATTGTAAATCATTTAGTCTCTAAAACGTTCCCTAGTGATATGCCAAGTGGAAAACGTGCTAGACTTAAATCTTTAGCTAGAGACTATGTTTGGGATGATCCTTACTTGTGGAAATATTGTTCTGATCAATTAATAAGGAGATGTGTGCCTAATAATGAACATAGAGCTATACTTGCGTTTTGTCATTCAAAACATTGTGGTGGTCATTTTGGCTCGGATAGAACTGCTAGGAAGGTGTTGGAATCTGGTTTTTATTGGCCTACTTTGTTTAAAGATGCATATGAATTTTGTATGACATGTGATAGATGCCAAAGAACTGGAAATTTAGGACCTAAGGATCAAATGCCCTTAAATTCTATAATAGTTGTCGAAATCTTTGATGTTTGGGGTATTGATTTTATGGGACCTTTTTCTTCATCTCATGGCTTTCTTTATATTCTCTTAGCTGTTGATTATGTTTCTAAGTGGGTGGAAGCGAAAGCCACCAGGACTAATGATTCTAAAGTCATTGCAGAGTTTATAAGATCTAACATTTTTAGTAGGTATGGAATGCCAAGAGCTATCATTAGTGATGGAGGTTCTCACTTTTGCAACAAGACCATTGAGGCTTTGCTTAGGAAGTACAACGTTACTCATAAGGTTTCGACGCCTTATCATCCTCAAACGAGTGGACAAGCAGAAGTTTCGAATAGGGAGATCAAGAGGATACTTGAGAAAACTGTGGGGCCTTCAAGGAAAGATTGGAGTCAACGTTTAGAGGATGCATTGTGGGCATATAGGACGGCTTACAAGACACCAATTGGGATGTCACCATTCCGGTTAGTGTATGGGAAGCCGTGCCACTTACCTGTGGAGTTGGAGCACAAAGCTTGGTGGGCCGTGAGGAATTTCAACATGGACTTGGATGCAGCTGGAGTTCATAGGAAGTTGCAACTCAATGAACTTGAGGAAATTCGAAATGATGCCTATGATAGTGCACGGCTTTACAAGGAAAAGACAAAGGCTTTTCATGATAAGATGATTCGTGGAAAGACCTTTGTAGTTGGTCAAAAAGTTCTTTTATTTCATTCTAGATTAAGACTTTTTCCTGGTAAGTTGCGTTCTAGATGGGTTGGTCCTTTTATTATTACTAATGTTTTTTCTCATGGTGCTATACAGATAAGGAGCCCAGAAACTGGAAGTGAGTTCAAGGTGAATGGCCATCGTCTTAAGCCTTACTTTGAGGCTTTTGTGGAGCACAATGTGGAGGATGTACCCCTCCAGGATGCGCCACCAACTGAGGATAATTGAAGGTGCAAGTCTAGGCTGAAAGACTTTAAACATTAAGCGCTGCATGGGAGGCAACCCATTTCAACCGTAGCTGTGGAGGAGCCATCAACGCAGATTTGCTTTCTTGACCTCTTCCCTTCTCTTTTAATTTCGTACACTTTCTTTTTATTTTAGGATTTGTTGCGTTAACTCTTATGCCATGCTTGACTGATGCTTTGTATGCTTTATACTTGTTTATACATTGAGGACAATGCATGATTTAAGTGTGGGGGAAGGGTTTAACGTTTCACTTAGCTAGTTTTTGTGGTTATAAAACGAAAATAAAAAAAAAAACAAAAAAATCGGAAAAATCAAAAAAAAAAAAAAAAAATTTGTGTTAACTTGTTTTAGGTTTTGTGTTTTGTGTGTTTATTATTTCTTATTTTTCGTTGCTGGGTTTATTGTATGTATGATTTTGGTAAGGGATCGTGAATTATATGGAATAGGTGAAGTCCCTTTGTTAATTTTTGCCTAAACCCCTTATTAGTACCTGATTCAGGTCTCTTAAGGTTGAGGGTGGCTTCTTTTAACAATCGAACAATGTCTTGCAATTAGGATTTTTCTTATCTAAGTAAGTATAGCCTATGTAGGATGGTGTCTAGAAAAGGGGACAACGTTCATGACTGGTTTTGAATCCAGAAGTGCAATCAAACGAGCGTAAACCACTATGTGGGAGTAGCTTGTGCCAAAATGGGTTCTGCCTCTCGTGCTCGTCCTCCCCCACCTGGCCATTCTAGTAAGGTTGCCCAAAGGATTTAAGAAGGACTAAGTGTGGAGACAAGGACTTGGGCCGCACGTCCAAAACATGATTCATAATGTCTTATTGAAGTTATATATCTCGTTTGTTGCGTCATTTATGTGTTGTTTTTGTTTTGTTTTGTGATCGAGTCTTAGGATGCCCCTTTTAACTATCTAGGATGTGCTTATATCTCTGAAATTAAGGCTAAAGGAGGATCACAAGATTGAGATAATGTTTGATGATATTCTTTGGTTAATTATGATTTATGAAAAGCATATGAATGTGTAGTAGATATGGTGCATGCGTAACTTTGGTACAGAATATGAACATGTGGAAGATAAGTTGTGATTCATAATAACCCTAAGTGAGAATTTGAGCCATGTGCCCTTTCTTTGTGAGTGATTAACGAAAAAAATGATTATACTCTTATTTTCTTGGCGATGATTTTGTTGATCTCATTATTCTTTCATCTTGATTGACTACATGCCATAGCTCTTTAATGAACTAGAGAATGCTAGAATTCACTGTTATGCTTGTTGAGACGTTTATAATTAATATATGGCCCTGATTCTGGAAATGATAAAGGTACTTACTTAGGATTTTACCACCATTGCCAAATATAGCCTGTGTCCCCATTTGTGCCCGTCGTGGGACCCCCCTAGTTTAACCCCTTTGAGCCTACATTGAACCTTTTCTTTCATCACCCTCAAAATTCCTTAACCCTTAACCTTAGTATAGTTATATCCATACCCTTTGTTCTAAAGACTTAGTGGAGCATACTTTGAGACTTTGCTTGGAGTTTTGACGTCAAGGCAGATTTTTGAAGACATGAAGAAGTTCAAGTGTGGGGGTAGACTTGTCCATAAGAGAAAGTATATGTAATTGCCGAAAGAAAAGAAAAAAAAAATAAAAAAATTGAAATCGTAAAAAAGAAAAAGAAAAAGAATATTTTCGGCAATTAAAAAAAAAAAAATGTGTATGATTGTGTTATGTTTATGGATTTTAGTCCCCTATACTTAGTGGATTTGGAGTATGTTTTGAATTGAAGGCCCATTGTTGAAGAATTTGGTCTTTGTCCAATTCACACTTGTTCAAAAGAAGGTTAGAATGAAGTTTGGGCCCAACATGATGACACTTGGCCCTTTTATCAACCTAAAGGAGGACATGACGTTTTGCATATGGTGGATTTCGAAGAAGTAGTCTCTCTACATCAGCAAGTGCTCTGCTAGGTTTTTAGGATACTTTGTGATTTTCCTATCCCTTCGTTTCTTTTAAACCTTAAGCGTTGGCCCCATTACAACCTTAATTGTAAGACCTCTTTGATCCTTAAGATGGGACAGCCTTTGATCTGTGGAGATAAGTTATAACTGTTGAACTTATGGCTTGGGTTCATTCGTGCATGTGGTTGATATCTTTCATGAGATCTTTAAAAGAAAAATATATATATGCTTTCGTTTCTTATGTATGTGATCTACTTCGTAATCTTTCACATAACATTGAGTGATAAGCTTTTAAGCATGAGCCTTGAATCTGAGAGAAGAAAGAGTGATATATCCAAGTGAGGTTGAATCATTACTTGTTTGAAATGTGTTGAGCTAAACCATCACCATTGTTTACTCCCAAGTCTCACATGCTAATCTTGGTGACTTGAAAGTATGAGATTGCTGAGACAATATGTTAAAGGGCTTAGAAGTCATTGTGTTTGTCAACGTTTTGTCTTTGTTCTTGTTTAAGTGTTTTACGTTTTTGTGTCTTTGTGTTTTCGTTTTCTATACTTAGTCTTTTCGTTAGTTTCTTTGTTTTGTTTCTTAGTCTTTTTGGTTTGTTATGTTGATTTTGCTAAGGGACTAGCAAAAGCTAAGTGTGGGGGAATTTGATAGGAGCATAAAATGCGACGTTTATAATGTTTAAACCCTATATTTTGCTAAGTTATTTCCTTTATCTTGATCAATTTAACTTAGTTAGTGTTTTACTGATAGGAGCATTTTAATGCGACGTTTTAACTGTATTTTGATACGTGCAAAAGCATTCGCCAATTTAAACCCTGAAAATGTCGAGCGTTAGTATAGAGTAAGCAGGGATCGTTCAAAACCGGGGATTGAGGGTGCTAACATGTGAGAAACAAATTAAAAGAAAGGATATACAAATTTACGAAATCAAAGATAAAGAATTTACAAGTTACACGAAAATATTTTACAAGTTTACAAGCATGCATAAAATTAGAACAAACAAAGAATCAAAAAGAGTTAGAGAGAGAGCACATACATTTAACATACGAATTTAGAAGACAATGAATAAAGAAAGCAACAAAATCACATATATATACTCACATAAATCGAAACAAACAAAGAAAACCAAGTTAGAATGGGTTTTGGAAATCCTACTCCTATTTATACACAATTTACAAATCCATATCACATTAGGAATCCATATACAACAAGGATTACTAGTTATTATCTACTTAGAATTACTTAATCTACAAGAAAACAAAATCCCTAAAAAACACCAAGAGAATCCCTAAATTTTAGCAATCCCTAAAAAACACAAAACAAATCCCTAAAAACCACTAAATTGATTCCTAGAAAATACTAACACATATTTACTATTCACGGAGTTACTATTCACGAATTTAAAAACATTTTGTTTTATTTTATTTATTATTTATATGAACATGCTACCTAAAAACTCTAAGTTAGTTTTAATTATTTACACAAACAAGAAAACATAACAAACGAAACAAGGGGGGGTTTTTGAAGATTTAAACTATAATTTTCGAAAACAAATAAAAGATTAAAAACATTTTATTTACATAGGTGGGAAAAGAAGAATTTTTGGAAAACAATTTATCAAGAACCTTTCAAGAACAACATATTCATGCATCCCTTAATCTTGTTAATTACCATGGAAAGATATCAACCAAGAAACAAAGTTACAAGCGCCCAATGTCCCTTATATGACTTCCCTTTACGCAATTGATCGACGAAGCGCCAAACCAACATATTTCAAATGCAAGTATCACACAATCGAAGCGACTCATAATCTCATGCATTCAAATCATTAAGAGCAAGTGAAAGTTTAGTCAATAAACATGCAAATTCAAGTACTCGAAGCGAATCTTTTCATTACATGCATAATCTGATCTCGACCTTTGTACAAAGCCTTTACTACTATATCGAATTAGGGTCCCGAAGCGTTTTACCTAATTACTAGCTCCAATTACATGCAATCATCCTAAGTTGGCCACCAAAGAACAAGAACACATAAAAGTTATCTATAAAACAAAACCAGATTATCAATCCATATTTCGGCAATTAATCAAGATCAAGAACACATAAACACATCAAACATAGAAAAGCATATCAAAATTGCATCCAAAAATCAGAAAGTTAACTCATGGTTTCGGTTTTACACATAAAGAAATCAAAACAGAAAAATACAAATACAAGAACACTAAAC
The DNA here is from genome assembly GCF_958449725.1 of Rosa rugosa. Taxonomy (NCBI): domain Eukaryota; kingdom Viridiplantae; phylum Streptophyta; class Magnoliopsida; order Rosales; family Rosaceae; genus Rosa; species Rosa rugosa. The sequence continues at coordinate 23,301,049 of NC_084823.1, forward strand.
CGTAAAGAAAACATAGGGAAGATGGTATGAACAACCCTTGACTACGTCCCAAGGTCCAAAGCAGATCCAAGGCAGCAACACAAGGTAGAATTCACGGCTAGGATGGAGGATGGCACGGCTAGGAACTTGTAGATGCAAAAACCTGAAACTCAAGAGTAAACCGGTGAGAAACGAAATTGTGGAGAATAATATGTGTCTACCTGGAGACGTCTAATACACAAGGTATATATAGGAGAACGTCCCAAGGCACTCCCAATTCGTTTCTACTTGGTTTCTCCAAAGTTGTGTTGATTTAGGACTTGTTTGGCACAAAGTAGATTTCCGGCAGGATTGACCTCAGTGTACTAAAACGGCCATAACTTCCTCTAGAAAATAGATATCGACGAGCTGTAAAATGTTCTGGAAACTAGACATCTGTAGCTTTCCAACCATATAAAGATCATAATTTTCTGAGCTCTGAGCGATTTTCTATGCTCCGTTGAAGTTGACTGATCTGCACAGGCAGTAATCCGAATCTGTAATGGATTTGACTTTTAAAGCATAACTTAAGTCTAATTCGGTTTTCCTTTGTATCACATGCCTCTCACATGTCTTTCACGCCTTATTGAAGAATGAAACGTCAAGAACACCCTAGAACCTTCAAGAATCTCACGGCAATTCAATCCTTACTCAACAAGAAGTCCAAACTCCACATTGCTTTGAAATCCGAATTCCTTGTTGTTTTCTCTTCCATGTGCACGGCATATGATCTTCTTGAGACTTCTAGATACTTCATGAACGTTCCAAGGCTCTCCTAGTATGAGTAGAACTCCATATGCAAGTAGGTTTCCTAGTTGAATACTGCTTCCTTTTCCGAGATGCTTCTACACTCTTCCGGAACCTTCTTGAGTAATAATCCTTATCCAACAGGGACTCCTTGTCATACTAGTATTCCTTATCTGAGTAGAATTGAGTTTCCTTGTCCAAGTAGAACTCCTAGTCCAAGTCAGCTTCAGACTCCTACTCCAACTGGGATTCCTTTTCCTAGTCAAACTGGGAAAACTTCCATTTCTTCATTTCTTTCCATTTCTGCGCCACTTGTGCCTTCCTTAGCCATTTTTGGACTTTGAGACTCCATTTTACCTGCAAAACACTAACTAAGTTAAATTGATCAAGAATAAGGAAATAACTTAGCAAAATATAGGGTTTAAACATTATAAACGTCGCATTTTATGCTCCTATCATATTTCCCTACATTTTCTGCGTTATTTCCTTAATAAAACTCTGTTTAGGAAAGTTTCCATTCTTTGATTGGGAAAGTTCCTATTTGTAGAAAGTTTCTATTTTGGTAGTTTCTATTTTTCATTTTTAGAAAGTTTCCCATTTTCAGTTTAGGAAAGTTGCCATTTTTCATTTTAGGAAAGTTTCTATTTTTCTTACTAGTTTCTATTTTCAGGACCTCCGAGCTAAAAAGTGGAAATGAACTCACAAATGGAAAGAGGAGCTTGCAAACGTTAAGGGGAGCAAAAATGAGGAATAATGGACCACAGAAATGAGCAGAAATGAAGAAAAGAAGTTTTCCTGCTTCAACCAGGAAACCCTGCGAAAGGGAGGAAAGCTTACCACTGAAGTTTCCAACGTTACCATGAAAGAGAAATGGAAGAATGAAGTGTTATGGCGTTGGAATGTATAAAGGCTTGAAGTTGAAGCAACAAGGCCCGAAAACCCTCAAGACTTATTGGATTTTCGGCAAAATGGATACAAGGCCCACAAAGCCCATGCAATTAGGGTTTGTGACGCATGGAACAAACCCTAGGAGAGTTTGCCGTGAATATCAAGAGAGAAACAAGGAATGGCGTGAAAAATCAGAAAAATAAAAGAAGATTTCGGTTGAGATTTTCTAGGGCAAATTTTAATGGAAAGAAAATATTTTTGGGAGACTTAAGAGTCTTTGCCGTGCAAAGAGAGAGAGAACAACGTGAGAATCAAGAAAAATCAAGAAGAAAACGTTGGGAGAAGAAATAGGGAGAGTTTTAAGGAAAGAAGAACGGACATCAAGAAAAGGTTCAAAACGTGTCTAGGTTCATCCCTATATTCCCTAAAGGAGTTTTGGCCGAATTTAAAGTATAAAATCAGAATATATCCATGGAATTTCGGCAAGATTATTTAGGGAATTAAATTGGAATTATATGATTGGTTGGACCACATCATAGGGCTTATTTGGCAAGCTATCATTGGAGGAAACTATGTGGCATTTTCAGATTAATTCCATGGAAAATAAAGAAGAAATACACGGCTTGGAGACCAAGTTTGCCGTCCCCTATATATTCCCTCTCCATTGTGACGTTTTGCTCCCTCCTCTCTTCCATACAATTTACACTTTAGAAAAAATCAGAAAAGTTCTCTAGAATAGCCGTGAGTTCTTCCATCCTCTAGAGCAAGCCACGAGTTCAAGCAAGGCCAAGGGAGAAGAAGAATTGCCGTGAGCATCATCATCCACCACCATCCTTGAAGCTTGCTTTCGAGATTCAAGAGACCACCACATCAATCGTTCATCACCATCTCCATCTCACGTTGTAATCTGATTCTCCTTTGTAACCTTTGCTTTGATTTCGTTGGTTTTGCTCTAGTTGACATATATGTTTGAATGAATAATTAATTTCTGGAATTTTATGGTCTTAGAAGTCATTGTGTTTGTCAACGTTTTGTCTTTGTTCTTGTTTAAGTGTTTTACGTTTTTGTGTCTTTGTGTTTTCGTTTTCTATACTTAGTCTTTTCGTTAGTTTCTTTGTTTTGTTTCTTAGTCTTTTTGGTTTGTTATGTTGATTTTGCTAAGGGACTAGCAAAAGCTAAGTGTGGGGGAATTTGATAGGAGCATAAAATGCGACGTTTATAATGTTTAAACCCTATATTTTGCTAAGTTATTTCCTTTATCTTGATCAATTTAACTTAGTTAGTGTTTTACAGGTAAAATGGAGTCTCAAAGTCCAAAAATGGCTAAGGAAGGCACAAGTGGCGCAGAAATGGAAAGAAATGAAGAAATGGAAGTTTTCCCAGTTTGACTAGGAGAAGGAATCCCAGTTGGAGTAGGAGTCTGAAGCTGACTTGGACTAGGAGTTCTACTTGGACAAGGAAACCCAATTCTACTCAGATAAGGAATACTAGTATGACAAGAAGTCCCTGTTGGATAAGGATTACTCAAGAAGGTTCCGGAAGAGTGTAGAAGCATCTCGGAAAAGGAAGCAGTATTTGACTAGGAAACCTACTTGCATATGGAGTTCTACTCATACTAGGAGTGCCTTGGAACGTTCATGAAGTATCTAGAAGTCTCAAGAATGATCATATGCCGTGCACATGGAAGAGGAAGCAACAAGGAATTCGGATTTCAAAGCAATGTGGAGTTTGGATTTCTAGTTGAGTATGGATTGGAATTGCCGTGAGATTCTTGAAGGTTCTAGGGAGTTCTTGACGTTTCATTCTTCAATAAGGCGTGGAAGATATGTGAGAGGCATGTGATGTGAAGGAAAACCGAGTTGGACTTAAGTTGTGCTTTAAAAGTCAAATCCATTACAGATTCGGATTACTGCCTGTGCAGATCAGTCAACATCAACGGAGCATAGAAAATCGCTCAGAGCTCGAAAAATTATGAACGTTATATGGTTGGAAAGCTACGGATGTCTAGTTTCCAGAGCTTTTTACAGCTTGTCAATAGCTATTTTCTAGAGGAAGTTATGGCAGTTTTAGTGCACTGAGGTCAAGACTGCCGGAAATCTGTTTTGTGCCAAACAAGTTCTAAATCAACACAAACTTGGAGAAGTCAAGTAGAAACGAATTGGGAGTGCTTTGAGACGTTCTCCTATATATACCTAGTGTATTAGACGTCTCAAGAGTCACACATTATTCTCCACAATTTCGTTTCTCACCGGATTGCTCTTGAGTTTCAGGTTTTCGCATCTTGGAAGTTCTAGCCGTGCCATCCTCCATCCTTTTCCGTGATCTTCATCTTGTGCCGCCGCCTTGGATCTGCGTTGGACCTTGGGACGTGTATAAGGGTTGTTCATACCATCTTCACCTATGTTTTCTTCTCGGTTTTGTAACTTGCTAGATAGAATTTCTGTTTTGATTTTCTTTGTGTAAAAACCGAAACCATGAGTTAACTTTCTGATTTTCGAATTCAATTTTGATATGATTTTTAATGTTTGATTTGTTTGTGTGTTCTTGAGTCTTGTTAGTTGTCAACTTAATGGAATAATAATCTGATTTTGTGGTAAACGCATGTAACTGTTGTCTTAATGGCCAATAAAGGAATACTTGCATGTTATGAGCTAGTAATTAGGTTTGATGCTTTGTGAAACCTAATTCGAATAAGTAGTAAAGGCTTGCTTTGAGTCGAAATCATATTATGCATGTAATGATAAGTTGTGACGTGCTTGGATTTGCATGTTTATCAATTCTTTCTTGAACTTAATGATTTGAAAACGGATTTTCAACGCAGTTGCTTTGATTGTGTGATGTCGACTTTTCAAAATAAAATTGTCTTGGTGCGTTGCTATTTCGATTTGACCTAAGAAAGAAAGTTAAAAGGGACATTGGTTGCGTTGATCTTTGTGTCTTGGTTGATATTATTTCATGATAACTAATAAAGATTAAGGGATGCATGAATGAATTGATCTTGATTGTTCTTGATGAATTGTTTTCGAAAGTTCTTCTTTTCCCACCTTTGTAAATAAAACGTTTTTAATCTTTTATTTGTTTTCGAAAATTTATGTTTTCAATCTTCAAAAACCCCCCAATCTTTTATGTTATGTGTTTTTGTATATTTGTAAATAATTAAAATTAACTTAGAGTTTTTAGGTAGCATGTTCATATAAAAAAATAAAATAAAAAATGTTTTTAAAAATTCGTGAATAGTGTCTCCGTGAATAGTAAATATGTGTTAGTGTTTTCTAGGAATTAATTTAGAGGTTTTTAGGATTTTGTTTTGTGTTTTTTAGGTGTTCCTAAATTTTAGGGATATGCTTTGGTGTTTTTTAGGAAAAGTAGTTAGAGTTAGTTTTGACTTAGGATTTCTTGTTTGACTTGGTCAATAATATGTATCCTTCTTGTATATGGATTCCCTATGTGATATGGATTTGTAAATTGTGTATAAATAGGAGTGGGATTTCCAAAACCTTTTCTAACTTGTTTTCTCTCTAATTTCGGCATTGCCTATATACATATACTTGTATATTTTCGTTTCTTTCTCTCATTCCTTTGCTCTCTAATTCGTGTGAACATGTATGTGTGCTCTCTAACTCTTTGTTGTTTCATAATTCTTCTTTGTAAACTTGTAATTTTCGTGTGAATTTGTAAAGTGTTCTTTTAATTTTCGTAACTTGTATATTGTTTTATTAATTTGTTTTCACATGTTAGCACCCTCAATCCCCGGTTTTGAACGATACCCTATTTGCTCTATACTAACGATGATATTTTTCAGGGTTTAAATTGACGATGCTTTTGCACGTATCAATAATATACTTTGTTTTAATTTTAATTGTTTAATTGTTTGACAATGACAGGTGTACCCTCAATCCCCGGAATAGAACGATCCCTATTTGCTTATACTACTAATGATATTTCAGGGTTAAATTATACGCTTGCTTTGAGCGTATCAATTTTTGGCGCCGTTGCCGGGGATTGAAAAATCATTTGTCACTTTGTGAATATTGTGTTTTGTTTATATTGTGACCGAAAAAAAGAAAAAAAAAAAATTTACTTGTTAATTCTTTTGTAATTGTCGAAATTTAGTTAATTAATTACTTAGGTTGTTATTTATATTATTGGACACGAATTTAATTGTGGGTTGTAAATTAAAGAAGGAATAGGTGAAGTCGTGTTTATTAATATTGGCCTAAACCCCTTATTGGTACCTAGTTCAGGTCCCTTAAGGTTGAGGGCGGCCATTATTAACATTCATTGAACTGTCTTCACACTTAGGACCTTTTATATCCAAGTAAGTATAGCCTATGTGAGATGGTGTCTAGGAAAGGGACAACGTTCATAACGGGTTCTGGATTCAGAAATGCTTACAAATGGGCGTAAACCACTATGTGGGAGTAGCCTATGCCAAAATGGATCCTACCTCTTGTGTTCGTCCTCCCCTACCTGGCCATTTCAGTAAGGTTGCCCAAAGGATGTAGGAGGGACTTAGTGTCTAGACGATTATACTTGGGCCGCACGTCCACTTGATTTACCGCTTGGAATTAAATTTGATATCAATAATATTTATGACAAACGAAAATGTAAGAATATGTTGTGATACATTAAGGTATATTGGATTAAAACATAATCTTGGAAAGGTAGCTGTTATGGCCCATTGCACTCCGAGATTCCCTGTTCCCGTACCTAAGTGTTGAGAATAATTGTAAAATAAAAGAGAAAAAAAAAAAAAATTGTGAATAGTGACGTTTTGTGTTTGGTGAGATAGTTCTGTACATATTTATGTCTAATTATACTTGTAAAGAAATAGAATTAAAGAAAATACAAATGGAGTTATGAATTTCGTTAAATACTTAATTGTTGTGAGTATGTAAAATCGTATGAGTAGACAAGGGCCCTTTTGTTAATATTGGCCTTAACCCTTCATTTGTACCTTTCTAAGGTCGTATGAGGTTGAGGGCGGCCTTTATTAACATTTGGAGAACAGTTTAACACATGAGTAATTTCCAAGCTGAGTAAGGGGCATTACAGATGGTGTCTTAGGTTGAGACCCTGGGTGATGGGTTCAAATTGGATCTCAGAGATACTATAGACTGTGCGTAAACCACAATGTGGAAGTAGCCAATAGGGGCGTAAACCTCAATGAGGGAGTAGCCTCCGTAGTATTACCAAAATGAGTCCTCCCTCTCACTTACCTCTTAATCTGGCTATCTGGCCTTCTGAAACAAAGGAAAGTGACTTATGTCTAAGCGACTGTCCCTATATCGTAGCTCACCAATAGTAGTGGTTTCTATTGGGCTCGACTTACAACTTGGAATCAATTGAGTTATTAACTATGTTTATAACATTTCCATGTAAAAATACAATACTTGTACATACCCTTCACATGTAAATCGGTTTGTTTTATACTTCTCTTACTTGTACAAACTTTGTAAGTATCTTTTGTTGCCTTGTGAATAGTGACGTTTTTGTATAAAATATTAACTTGTCTTTCTTGTCTTTTGTACGTTATTAACTTTTGTAAATCTTAATGTTGTTCAGGATCTCCATGAATGTCCAAGTCCTCTAAAATCCCTACCAAACAAGAGATTGAAGAAAGACTTGCTCGTTTGAAGAATCCTCCACAACTTGAGTACAGAAGACCTTCTACCTTGCAATTCAAGGAGTACACATTTAACGAGCAAGGGAAGAGGATCTACTCTTCTGAGGAGTCTACATCACCTACACCTACTCCATCTCCTCCTTCACGTTCACCTTCACCTGTGGTTTCGTCCAACTCTACACCACCACTTTCACCACCACCTGAAAAGGAAGAAAGGATGGCATCTATTAGGGAACTCTCCACATCAGTAGTTCAAGGAGGACCTCCTACGAGTATTGTGTACCCTGCCCCTGCTGCAGGAAGACAGGCAGAGTTTGAGCTGAAGAGTGGATTATTGCACCAGCTCCCTATTTTCCATGGCCTCAATATGGAGGACGCCAACAAGCATCTTAGAGCATTCCAGGCTGTGTGTGCAAACATGCAACCACAAGGAGCAGATGAAAACATTTTCAAGATGAAGGCGTTTCCCTTCTCTCTAGCTGACAGAGCCAAAGATTGGCTATATGAGCTTCCTGCTGGACGTATTACTTCGTGGGACACAATGATGAAGGCTTTCTTGGAGAAGTACTTCCCAGCTTCGAAGGTCATAACACTCAGGAAGAAGCTAAGTGGGATTGAGCAAGCTCATGATGAGTCCTATTCTGCCTACTATGAGAGGTTCAACTCCTTACTTGCACAATGTCCTCAACATCAGATGAAGGAGGAGAACCTACTTACATGCTTTTATGAAGGACTTCTACCTTTAGAAAGGCAAATGCTTGATGCTGCAGCTGGAGGAGCTTTTGTGGATAAATCACCTGTGGCTGGGAAGGAACTTATAGCTAATCGTGCTCTAAACACCCAACAATATGAGGGTGTAGGACACTCCATTCGTAAGGTACATGAAGTAGGTAGGAATTCTGCCATTGAGGATCAACTGAATAAGCTCACCCTCCTTATGAATCAAGTGATAAGTTCCAAGGTACCAAGTGCATCAATAGCTTGTGGGGTATGCTCTATGCAAGGGCATGTTACAGATCAATGCCCTCAACTCAATGACAATGGAGGATGGGAATCTGCAAATGATATTGGAGGATATCAAGGAGGATATCAGGGAGGCTCTCAACGTCCTAGGCATGACCCTTATTCAAATACCTACAACCCAGGATGGAGGGACCATCCCAACTTCAAGTGGACCAACAATGACAACGTTCAGAATCCTCTTGGTGGGAATTTCCAACGTCCTCAAGGGCCTACCTTCCAACGTCCTCAAGGACCTTACATTCCTCCTTCACAGAACGCTGGGCCTTCAATGTCCCATTATGATAAGACGTTGGAAGCCTTGACTAGTTCCACTCAAGCTTTGACCAACTCTACACAGACTTTGATTCAAGGACAACAGACCCACACCAAGGATATTGCAGATCTTAAGAAGCAGATGGGCCAAGTTGTGGACTTCATGGGAAAGATTCACGAGACTGGAAAGCTCCCTAGTGTCACAATACCTAACCCTAAGGGTAATATGGAGAATGCATCTGTTGTGACTACAAGGAGTGGACGACCATTCGTGGATCAACCTCAACGAACCAAGGTGGCCAAAGCAAGCAATGAGAAAGACCAAGAGCCCACTAAGTTGGAACTTGAAAAGGACCCTGCAACGTCCAAGGAAGAGACTAAGGCGTCCTCACCACTTAAGGCAAAATCGGATATCAAAGGTAGTAATTCTAACTTGTCCAATTCGGTTATTGCTAACCCTTCTTCTTCTTGCATGCCCTTCCCACGCAGGTTTGCCCAATCAAAGAAGGACGAAAGTGACCAAGCTATATTGGATACTTTCAAGAAGGTACAAGTGAACTTACCCCTCCTAGAAGCCATCAAGCAAGTCCCCAAGTATGCCAAGTTCCTAAAAGAACTTTGCACCACTAGGAGGACAAACAGAGAAAAGGAGGTGGTAAAGGTAAGTGAGAACGCCTCTGCCTTGATTCAGAGGAAGATTCCTCCAAAGTGTAAGGATCCTGGAAGTTTCACTATTCCATGTACCATTGGTAATTCCAGGTTTAAAAATGCCATGCTAGACCTAGGAGCATCTATTAATGTTATGCCCTACTCTGTTTATGAAACCTTAGGTTTAGGGGCACTTAAATCTGATAATGTTATCATTCAGTTAGCTGACAGGTCCAATGCATACCCTAGAGGTTTGTTGGAAGATGTTCTTGTGCAGGTTAACCATCTTATTTTTCCAGCTGACTTCTACGTGTTGGAAATGGAGGACTCTCCTGTGAGTTCCACTCCATTGCTTTTGGGACATCCTTTCTTAAGGACAGCTAGGACGAAAATAGATGTCTATGCTGGCTCTCTCACCATGGAATTTGATGGTGATGTTATTGGCTTCAACATCTTTGAAGCCATGAGGTATCCTCTTGATGTTCATGACTGTTTTTCTATTGATATTCTGGACAATCTTGCGCAGAAAATGCTTGATGTCATGAATGAGGATGCTTTGGTTACCACACTTGAGCAAGGAGTGGGATACACCAAAGATGGCGTCACAATCCCAGGGGATGTGCTCAAGGAAACTTGTGAGGACAAAATCATTGCCAATGTGTCCTTCCTTGAGGCATCACCCTTCGTAGGTAAGTCAACTTCACCCTTGTCTATTCAGTTATCTACTAACAAGACTCTACCTTCAGTGGTTCAGGCACCAGAACTTGAACTTAAACTTCTACCAGACCACTTGAAGTATGTCTACTTAGGGGACAAGGAGACCTTACCAGTGATTGTGTCATCCTCACTTACTTCATCACAAGAGGAGAGATTGGTGGTGATGTTGAAGCAACATAAGACCGCCATAGGATGGACACTGGCGGATATCAAGGGAATAAGCCCTACAACGTGCGTCCATAGGATACTTCTTGAGGAGGGGACCAAACCTACTAGAGAGGCTCAACGTCGTCTCAACCCTCCAATGATGGAAGTTGTGAAGAAGGAGGTTATCAAACTCCTCGATTGAGGGGTGATCTACCCCATTTCGGACTCTAAATGGGTGTCCCCAGTTCAGGTTGTGCCCAAGAAGTCTGGGGTAACTGTGGTAAAGAATGTTGAGAATGAATTGGTGCCCCAAAGGACAGTCACAGGCCACAGAGTCTGTATTGACTACAGGAAGCTCAACGCAATAACAAGGAAATATCACTTTCCTCTTCCATTCATTGATCAAATGCTTGAGCGCCTAGCTGGACATGATTACTACTGCTTCTTGGATGGCTACTCAGGATATAATCAGATTCACATAGCCAATGAGGACCAAGAGAAGACAACGTTCACCTGCCCTTTTGGGGCTTTTGCTTATCGTCGCATGCCTTTCGGACTATGCAACGCACCAGGTACTTTTCAGAGGTGTATGGTAAGTATATTTTCAGATTATATTGAGAAAATCATAGAGGTATTCATGGATGATTTTTCTGTTTTTGGAAAAAGTTATGATGATTGTCTTAATAATCTGGAAATAATTCTGAAACGTTGCATGGAAACTAACCTTGTATTAAATTGGGAAAAATGCCATTTTATGGTTAGACAAGGTATAGTTCTAGGGCATATTATCTCTGCTAGGGGCATAGAGGTCGATAAAGCTAAGGTAGACCTTGTGCGTTACTTACCCCCTCCCACTTCTGTGAGAGAGATTCGTTCCTTTCTTGGTCATGCAGGGTTTTACAGGAGGTTTATCAAGGACTTCTCCAAGATTTCGAGACCTCTATGCCAACTACTCCAAAAGGATGTGACCTTTACATTTGACAAGGAGTGTCAAGAAGCTTTTGACAAGCTTAAGGAGTTGTTGACATCTGCCCCAATCATGCTACCTCCAGATTGGTCCTTGCCCTTTGAGTTAATGTGTGATGCCTCTGACTATGCAAATGGAGCTGTTTTAGGGCAAAGGAAGGACAAACGACCTTATGCCATCTACTACGCCTCAAGAACTCTTAATGATGCACAGATGAATTATTCAACTACTGAAAAAGAGCTCCTTGCCGTTGTTTTTGCCCTTGAGAAGTTTCGTTCCTACCTACTTGGTACCAAGGTAATTATTTATACTGACCATGCAGCTTTGAAGTACTTGATGACCAAGAAGGAGGCGAAACCAAGGCTCATTAGATGGATCCTACTCTTACAAGAATTTGACGTTGAAATCAAGGACAAGAAGGGTAGTGAAAACGTGGTAGCTGACCACTTGAGTCGTTTGGTGCACGCAGAAGACCCTCTCCCTTTGGTGGAGACGTTTCCAGATGAACAACTCTTTGGAATCCAGGTAAGTGAACCATGGTATGCAGATATTGTGAATTACATTGTTTCTAGGAAGATTCCTGATACCATGTCACGTGCTCATAGAGATAGGCTTAAGAAAACTGTTAAGCAATATGTTTGGGATGAACCTTATCTGTGGAAATATTGCTCTGATCAATTGATTAGGAGATGTGTGCCTGAACATGAACATAATGCTATACTTTCTTTTTGCCATTCTAAAGCATGTGGGGGTCACTTTGGGTCTAAGGAAACTGCGTTTAAAGTATTGGAATCTGGGTTCTTTTGGCCAACGTTATTTAAGGATGCACATGCTTATTGTTTGACTTGTGATAGATGCCAAAGAACAGAAAATTTAAGCTCTAGAGATCAAATGTCATTGTCTAATATCATAACTGTTGAAATATTTGATGTCTGGGGTATAGATTTCATGGGACCCTTCCCTTCATCTTTTGGGTGTTTATATATCTTACTTGCAGTGGACTATGTTTCCAAATGGGTGGAAGCAAAGGCCACTCGAACTAATGACTCTAAGGTTGTTGCAGATTTTATCAAGTCTAACATCTTTAGCAGGTTTGGAATGCCTAGAGTCCTCATTAGTGATGGTGGTTCCCATTTTTGCAATCGGACGATTGAGGCCTTGTTGAAGAAATATGATGTTGCAGGGTCCTCCTCTTCCTCTAATATTGACGTTGAGATGTTCTTTGGAGGCTTTGGAAGATCTACAAGGGTCTTACCACTCCTTGTAGTGACGACTTTGGCTTGCTCAAAGTGTGGGGGAATCTGATAGGAGCATTTTAATGCGACGTTTTACTTGCTTTTTCCTACATTTCTTGCGTCATTTCCTTAGTAAAACTCTGTTTAGGAAAGTTTCCATTCTTCGATTGGGAAAGTTCCTATTTGTAGAAAGTTTCTATTTTTGTAGTTTCTATTTTTCATTTTTAGAAAGTTTCCCATTTTCAGTTTAGGAAAGTTGCTATTTTTCATTTTAGGAAAGTTTCTATTTTTCTTACTAGTTTCTATTTTCAGGACCTCCGAGCTAAAAAGTGGAAATGAACTCACAAATGGAAAGAGGAGCTTGCGAAAGTCAAGGGGAGCAAAAATGAGGAACATTGAGCCACAAAAATGAGCAGAAATGAAGAAAAGAAGTTTTCCTGCTTCAACCAGGAAACCCTGCGAAAAGAAGGAGAGCTTACCAATGAAGTTTCCAACGCAACCATGAAAAAGAAATGGAAAAATAAAGTGTTATGACGTTGGAAGGTGACAAGGCTTGAATAAGAAGCAACAAGGCCCAAGAACTCTCAAGACTTGGTGGATTTTCGGCAAATTGGATTAAAGCCCACAAGAGCCCATGGAACTAGGGTTGTGACGCAAGAGTAAACCCTAGAGATGTTGTTGCCGTCCAAAGCTAAGAGAGAAACAAGGAGTTTGCCGTGGAAAATTAGAAATATAAAAGAAGATTTCGGTGGAGATTTTCTAGAGAGATTTTCTTGGAATGAAATATTCTTGGAGAATTATTTTGTGTTGTTGCCGTGAAGAATTAAGAGAGAAAAGAGGAGGATTAACGTGAAACCCTAGAGGATGACGCCAAGAGAGATTCTAGGGGAGAGTTTTAAGGAAAGCCAAAGTGTGGAGACCAAGAAACGGCCAAAAAGGAGTCTAGGTTCGTTCCCTATATTCTCTAAGGAAGTTTGGCCGAAATTGAACTACAAAATCAGAATATATCTCTATATATTTCGGCCAAGATATTAGGGAATTAAAATGGAATTTTGTGATTGGTTGAACCATGTCATAGGGCTTACTTGGCAAGATTTTATTGGAGGAAACTATGTGGATTAACCAAGTAACTGCCGTGAGGATTCTTGGAGGAGTGGACGTGACAGGACCCACCCCGGATTTCACCCTGAAATCCGAAGTGGACCTGCGGGGCCCACCTTAGAAGAAATTTTGCCAAAAATTTGGCAGAACTTCCCCTAAAGTGGACAACCCAAAACCTGTAGAAAGAAAATTTACACTTCTAAATCATCCATCCTTATTCTCCTGGAGCCACCCTGCTCCCCCAAACAACATCAACCAAAATCATATGACACAAAACACAACTTAAATAACATTAATTTCCTCAGGTAGTCAGAGCAAATCTAATAGCAAGGGTGATCAAGGAAAACCTAAATCAAATAAAAACGCGGAAGCCACGCTGTTGTCTATGCCTCAACTCCAATGTACGCCCGACCTCAACTAATTTCGCCTGCAAACTGGGCATTTGAAACCGAAGGGCCCAGGGGAAAGTACATAAAAACGTTAGCGTGAGTGGACAAAAATAAATAATTGTAAAAACATAAGAGTTTATACTTTCCCACATTTATCTTTTTAAAACCCGATGCATGCAACAATTTAAAGAAACACAACAATTTTAGTACAGCTCAAGAAAACCGACTAGCCCCGCTAGCCACAACCAAGCAAAGAGGAAAGAACTCTGATACTCATGAAAATGAGACCAGCCCCGCTGGTTAAGGGAATCGGACTAGACCCCGCTAGCCCAGCAATAATATAATGAGTAGGGGAAGATGATAGCCATACGAATAAGCCACTCAGGCTTGGTTGGGTGATAGCCTCCCAGGCTAAAGAACTCCCATAACTCCCGTAATATACCCTTACGCCACTAAGTGTAGTGATAGGATACTGGGCTACAGAATTACTGTCACAGAGACAGTAACCTGCGCCACAAAGGCGGAAGGGCTACGGTGATCCCATCACCGCGCCACAAAGGCGGAAAATCAATGCTAGCATGATAAAATCACCCCTCAGTATGGCACAGGGTAACATAACCGAAAATCCAGTAAATCCAAAATACATAAGGCTTCCCCCATCTCTCGTAAAAGAATTTCCAACGACGTGTCCCACACGCCAAAAGTATCTCCAAATTAATAGCAAAAGCGAGAAATAATAATAAATCGTAATCCCCGTAAACCGAAACAAAACAAATTCTAAAATCATCATCAAGGCATTCCCAATGCCAAAATCGAAAGTCAATAAATAACAAGAAATATAATTCCATCGAAATCTCATTTCGAAAAATATTCCAGAAATCTCAAAACAACGAATAGAAATATAATTAATTCCGGAAATCACCTCGGAAAAATAATTCGTCGAAATTCAACATCAATTATAAATTCGAATCCGAGCATAACAAATTAATAACCGAAATTCACAACCGAGGTAAATCATAATCCATCTCAGAAAATCATTATTGAAAGCAAATCCATGAGATAGACCAAAATCAAATTCCAAAATCAATTCATATGCTCGAAAAGTAATATGTTAATTAAATAAAGAATTAATTCAAGAAATAAACGCATGCATCATTATTTAAAACAAAAGTCCACTCACAGTACTATTCCGACGATCACGCATTCGTGTTCCGTCATCGAGCAATAGCTCGGTACGTCGTCCTGTACACAATTATATTCCGTGAATAATTCTTCAATAATTTAATACAACTCCTAAAATCAACTCCTCATAATTTCACCTCCCAATTCTCCTCGGATTTAGCCCAAATTATACCACTAATACCAATTCGTTAATTTAAAGGTTCCAAGGCAGAACCGAGAGATATCCGACGGTCGGATTCTCGTAATTCGATAATCGAAACCTTAAATTTCAAAATCCATAAATAATTCTAAGTTTCTCTAAAAATTACCAAATTTCACATACAAGCTCTACACAATTAATAGGATTTAATGGGCTAAAAACCGGAATTAAAACACTGCTCTACGCGCCTCCACGCGCTACCCACAGTGGCGGCGCGTGGGGTCCACGCGCCGGCAACCACTACCTCCGATGACCACCAAAATCCGGCAATAGCATCAACACAACAGACCCAACAATTTTCCCAACAGCAACACATTCCAATTTTACCTTGAAGTAGTCGAATCCAACCAGTGAAGAAAAGCCCCGAAACCGGAAGAACCCTAGAAATGCAACTCGTTAATTCGACCTCTACAAAGCAAATTGGAATGAAATACTTTAGGGGAAATGATCTCCATCAAAAACCGAACCTTCGACGTTAACTTGGTGGCCGGAGGTGGCCGGAATTGCCGGAAATCGGCGAAAACCCCAAACTGCAGCCGGAGAGAACTTTGCTTCGATCCGAGCTTTTCCGGCCAAATCGTTGAAAACAAAGGGCACCAGCGTGACAAGGGGGAGGAGGCGACCCTGTGGTGGCCGGCTTCTGCTGGGTGATGGCCGGACGGCGGCCAATCGAAGGGAAGAAGAATTTCCCGAAGGAGAAAGAGGGAAAAATCGGGGGAGAGGAGAGAGAAAGGTGGGTTTCCGGTTTTGGAAACCTACCACAGTAAATTTCCTTATATATATAATTTTCTTACCATGAACAGTAACTTTCTTAAATCACTCATAACTTTCGCATACGAACTCTGATTTAGGTGTATCACATGTCCACGGACTCGGTTTAACGTCCTCTACGACTTTCAAGAAGGAAGTTTTCTCAAATTTTGGCCCGATCAAAAAGTCAACTTTTAGGGCCACTAAAATACCGAGTTAGAGTAAAAAGTGAGAGTAGTTGTCATTTACCGTCCAAATGACTAGTAAACGGGTAAGTGAAAATACGGGATGTTACATTCTCCCCTCCTTATAAAAATTTCGTCCTCGAAATTTCAAACCGTTGAAGAGTACACCTCAACCCGAAGTACTGCTCAAACACATAGAACTTAGTTTCAAAAAAAAATGTTCCAAGAATTGGCCGATCGAAAGGAGATCAAACTTAAAGAGAAACGATCCTCATTCAATACTTTCTAAAACTTTAAACTTGTCGTCTCTTCCTTGGGTTAAGTTCACCTTCACAATCTCACGTCACTACTTTAACAATCCAAAGAGTCTCTAACCATACCAACTACTCAAGCAAAACACAACCTGTTTATAACCCAGAAAACACAAGGTATTGACATTACAAGTCACTCGGTTGGAAAGAGGTATCCATAGTCTTTTCATATAACTTGCATGGTGAAGATCCACTCTGTTCACCAATAACGTGGTGATAACCACTAGGTGATCACAGTTATTACAAGCCCAAGACAAGTAGTTCTGTAACTACCACAAAAACAACACTTTCTTTTGTCTGTTTGTATTTAAATTTCTGATCAAATGTCATTTCATGTAAAGGCCTCACTGTGACCACAAGTATCAAAGAGTAGTTTGCTCAATTTGATCAATATCAAACTACAAAGTACTTAAATATAGTCAACTTCTCTCCCTTGACTCAAAATTGACATTCCCAAGCAACCCTTGTCCTTTACCAAGCTAGGGATACTACTATTGAAAATCTGCTCTCTAAACAGCACTGATTCAATACGGTTCCAGCTACAGCAACAATTTCAAAGACCATACCACGTGAACAAATCTTGCACCATAATTTCTCAAACGCTGCCTACCTCACAATTTAAATCATAGGCAACTGAGGATTCACATTTCTGATGTCAATTAATTTCAAACAAATCGTAGGTATATGCCCAGGTATGAAATTCGAAGAATATTGGATCGTGTGCAATTTCACCTCAAATCTTTCCTTGAAAAACAAATCAAACTAAACAAGAAATAATGAGATCCGCAATCTCAACCTTGACCATTCCTCCTTTAAATACTCATACCTAAGATAACACATGGTAATGGTGTTACAAACCACCCTATTAAAATTATAGCACCCAAAACTCCCTCAAAAAGTCGCTTAGTGAAAAACCAACCCATTCACCATCAGTATCGTGATAACCTCAAGATGGTCATTGTTAGTTAACAATTCCAAAACAAAGAACTTCCTTGGTTACCACAAGACATCCCTTCCTTCCTTGTTTGTTTGTGCTCAAATTCCTAATCAAGGTCGTGCACATAAAGGTCCCATAGTTGTCAACACACAAAGGTTAACCTCGAACGAACCCAAAAGTTCTTAATTAGGTAGGTTATGGGACCACTACACTTCCACTGCGCTACTCTGACACCTGACTAAATCATATACCTTAGTAAATCTCACTACCGAGAGCACCACAATCTGAATTACTAGATGTTAGACTCGAATCTTGCTCAATCCAAAATAGAATGGCTTTCTTAATTAGTTAGGAAAACTCTCTCTTATAACTACTTCACCAGCCCAAATAGCAACATCTCAAACCAGCGGACAAAACCTCATGACAATTTTATTACAGATACAACATTGTGGAAATTTTTCCTAACTCTGTATGTACCAACCCCTTTACTGGACTACACTGAAACCAACAACACTAATAAATGTTCCAAATCCGATCCAAGAGTTGACCAACTATAAAAGAGATTCAATTCATAAAATGAACGATTCTCAAACTGAAACCTTGCCAGTCATAATAATTTGATCGATTCCATAGCAACCCCGCCGAACTTAATCATCCCAAAAGAAAAGTTTACCTCCATTCGTGACTGAAAAATCTTATGTTCGAAGCAACCTGTAAATGGTTCAATAAGTAAGCAAAAGCGCATCGTGTTACATGAGCGTAAAGCACCCTAAATACCGTAGAGAAGAAAATCAACTCGTGATTTAAGAAAAAGAGATATTGAAGCAACAACGTAATCCACAAGCAGGAAAGAAATTCTTCAATAGTCCCCTAAAGACTCATCGAGAAACCCATCATTGAATGCTATCAAAATCCCGAAACTTGTCGACTAGCATCGCCCCGCAATGAAAGCTACTACCAAACCTTCGCCATAACTCAAAAATTTAAACTAAGGTCATAACCACATCCCTAGCACTTCCACTTGAATTACTATGGACACCCCGTGGCGTCACTACTCATATTCTTGATCCCAAGTTCAACAATTTCACCCAAATGGATATCCAATGACACTTACTAGTACCCTCATGCGCAATAAAAGTGATCGCAACCGTCGTAAGACGATCCGAATGTCCTTAATTTCTGAAACCTTTCAAAACCTCAATACTCCCTTTTGTGCTTTTAATCGGTTCCAACTTCCAAATTTCGCTACACACTTCATCCTCCCCTGATAGCAACACCAATTTTTAAGATGAAGAACACCCGTCCAGCATCTCGCATTAAGTCCAGCAATACCAAGATCCGAAAGTGGTCCCACCACATAACAATCAAATTTCAAGTTCAACCCATAAGGGGTTTGACTCAAATTATAACTTAGAACTTTGGTCAAACTATGACATGAAATACTTCCCGAGTCAACTGAGAAAACTCATGTCCTTAGAGTTACTCTACTTATTACTCTTAAAAATTTCAACCATTCAATCTATCAATTGCTCTTTCAAGAACTTACTACAATTCAATTCTAATGAATTCACGATTCAGAAATCGAATCAAACTCTGTATCACATAGTAATTCGCTTGAACCACTATGGATACCCACCAATGTCACTACCGTCAATCCCTGAAATTGTGTTAAACCATTTCACCGAAATTGAATAACCAAAGACACACACTCGTCCAATATCATTTACAAAGAGTTGGTTCTAATCCTCTCCATTATTTACGGACCAAGATCAAACTCCATTACAAAACTTTAAGCGTCCAGCCTACCTAAACTTAAAACACAAAATGACTTCAAAAACTCACTTATGTACATCTCCATACTCACTACGATCCAAAGCTAAAGAAAACCAACTCATAACACAAAGAGCCACAAAAATCAATTTCCTTCACTTAAACAAAACTATGTCCACAAGTCATGGTCAGGTCAACAGCCCATGGTGTCCAAATGGAGGAATTTCCAATCCGGTTTCCTTTGTGAATTGCATGGTATCGTTCCAAAATGATGCTCGCAACACCAACCACGTCTACGGAACACATCCCTTGAAACTCGGTTCAAAGTCAGAACCACCATCACTATTAGTCCCACTTCAAATAACCATTATGATTCTAGGGATTCGGAGACGACCCAAAGCTATAGTCGCTTGTCTCGTTCACTCAAGCACGGAATCGAACTCCGTTCTCACACCTTAAACCCTGCTCCAACAAACTTACTAGCATCGAGGAAAATAACCACAACATTTCCTCGAATCATACTTCGTAGCACAACTCGAAATTGTATAGTCTTACTCTACCATCAGCAGGGAAAATGTGCAAAACATGCGAACAATCCGCTACGCAACGAAAACCCTAGGAGGTCGGCGTACAAGAGGCATAGCACCTAAAGGAACACTATCTAGACATGTACCTTACACACTTAATGAGTACATCAGCACCGAAGAGTAAACGATGGGGAACCGCTGCAGTCGGGCCATCACTCGGGAGGTACTGTGTAACATCAAGCGTATAAGGTAACAAGATAGAAACGAGTCTACAGAAGCTGACAACCTGATGCTCTGATACCAACTGACAGGACCCGCCCCGGATTTCACCCTGAAATCCGAAGTGGACCTGCGGGGCCCACCTTAGAAGAAATTTTGCCAAAAATTTGGCAGAACTTCCCCTAAAGTGGACAACCCAAAACCTGTAGAAAGAAAATTTACACTTCTAAATCATCCATCCTTATTCTCCTGGAGCCACCCTGCTCCCCCAAACAACATCAACCAAAATCATATGACACAAAACACAACTTAAATAACATTAATTTCCTCAGGTAGTCAGAGCAAATCTAATAGCAAGGGTGATCAAGGAAAACCTAAATCAAATAAAAACGCGGAAGCCACGCTGTTGTCTATGCCTCAACTCCAATGTACGCCCGACCTCAACTAATTTCGCCTGCAAACTGGGCATTTGAAACCGAAGGGCCCAGGGGAAAGTACATAAAAACGTTAGCGTGAGTGGACAAAAATAAATAATTGTAAAAACATAAGAGTTTATACTTTCCCACATTTATCTTTTTAAAACCCGATGCATGCAACAATTTAAAGAAACACAACAATTTTAGTTCAGCTCAAGAAAACCGACTAGCCCCGCTAGCCACAACCAAGCAAAGAGGAAAGAACTCTGATACTCATGAAAATGAGACCAGCCCCGCTGGTTAAGGGAATCGGACTAGACCCCGCTAGCCCAGCAATAATATAATGAGTAGGGGAAGATGATAGCCATACGAATAAGCCACTCAGGCTTGGTTGGGTGATAGACTCCCAGGCTAAAGAACTCCCATAACTCCCGTAATATACCCTTACGCCACTAAGTGTAGCGATAGGATACTGGGCTACAGAATTACTGTCACAGAGACAGTAACCTGCGCCACAAAGGCGGAAGGGCTACGGTGATCCCATCACCGCGCCTGATGCGCTAAAAGCAAGCGCATAATTTAACCCTGAAATGTCATTAGTAGCATAGAATAAATAGGGATCGTTCTATTCCGGGGATTGAGGGTACACCTGTCATTGTCAAACAATTAAACAATTAAAATTAAAACAAAGTATAATATTCAAAAAGATATTCACAACTATAAACATTTTACACGAAAAGGGGGGATTTTGTTTCTGGTTTTTCTGAAATTAAAACTAAGTTAACAAAACAATTAAAATGCAAAAACATAAAAATACAAATGGAATGAGAGAACAAAGATCAAAAACCGAACATATGATTAAAATTGATTCAAACCCTAATATTGTTCATCTAAGTCATGAGAAAGGAGTTGATCATGTGAAACGTTAGAAAGCAAACAATTTCCCATATTTTACTTTTCAATGCTAATTAATCTAAGTGAAAGCACAAAGACTAATCCTATCAAACATGCATTCAAGCCCTAGAAAGCTAGTCAATCATGACATGTTCAACGCATAAAACACATAGAAAGGCTATCAACTCAAGTGTACAACTTAGTATGGAAAAGTCCACCTAATTGCAATCCTCGTTAATTAAATTCGATCTTTGTACAAAACCTTTACTACTTTGATTCAAGTTTACACAAAACGAAAAGTCGATTTTATGTTCTTAAACCTAGCAACATTCATATCAAAACCCTAAGTGTTTGCAACCACATACGATTAAAATACAAAAGATATCTATAACGCAAATTTAATTAACCAAACTCACATAAGCAACTTTCGAAGAACAATATATATGAATCTGAAAATTCTCAATTAATCATAAAAATTCCAGAAATTAATATTCATTCAAACATATATGTCAACTAGAACAAAACCAACGAAATACAAAGCAAAGGTTACAAAGGAGAATCGGATTACACCGTGGATGATGATGAAGATGGATGATAAACGTTGTGGTCTCTTGAAGCTTGAAAGCAAGTCTTCAATGGTGGATGGTGGATGATGATGCTCACGGCAATTCTTCTTCTCCCTTGGCCTTGCTTGAACTCGTGGCTTGCTCTAGAGGATGGAAGAACTCACGGCTATGCTAGAGGGATTTTCTGATTTTTCTGAGTTGTAAAACGTATGGGAGAGGAGACGGGGAGGAACCCAAAACGTCACAATGGAGAGGGAATATATAGGGGACGGCAAACTTGGTCTCCAAGCCGTGTATTTCTTCTTTATTTTCCATGGAATTAATCTGAAAATGCCACATAGTTTCCTCCAATGATAGCTTGCCAAATAAGCCCTATGATGTGGTCCAACCAATCATATAATTCCAATTTAATTCCCTAAATAATCTTGCCGAAATTCCATGGATATATTCTGATTTTATACTTTAAATTCGGCCAAAACTCCTTTAGGGAATATAGGGATGAACCTAGACACGTTTTGAACCTTTTCTTGATGTCCACACTTCTTCTTTCCTTAAAACTCTCCCTATTTCTTCTCCCAACGTTTTCTTCTTGATTTTTCTTGATTCTCACGTTGTTCTCTCTCTCTTTGCACGGCAAAGACTCTTAAGTCTCCCAAAAATATTTTCTTTCCATAAAAATTTGCCCTAGAAAATCTCAACCGAAATCTTCTTTTATTTTCTGATTTTTCTCACGGCAAACTCCTTGTTTCTCTCTTGATTTTCACGGCAAACTCTCCTAGGGTTTGTTCCATGCGTCACAAACCCTAATTGCATGGGCTTTGTGGGCCTTGTATCCATTTTGCCGAAAATCCAATAAGTCTTGAGAGTTTTTGGGCCTTGTTGCTTCAACTTCAAGCCTTTATACATTCCAACGCCATAACACTTCATTCTTCCATTTCTCTTTCATGGTAACGTTGGAAACTTCATTGGTAAGCTTTCCTCCCTTTCGCAGGGTTTCCTGGTTGAAGCAGGAAAACTTCTTTTCTTCATTTCTGCTCATTTCTGTGGTCCATTGTTCCTCATTTTTGCTCCCCTTAACGTTCGCAAGCTCCTCTTTCCATTTGTGAGTTCATTTCCACTTTTTAGCTCGGAGGTCCTGAAAATAGAAACTAGTAAGAAAAAATAGAAACTTTCCTAAAATGAAAAATAGCAACTTTCCTAAACTGAAAATGGGAAACTTTCTAAAAATGAAAAATAGAAACTACCGAAAATGGAAACTTACTAAAAATGATAAATAGAAACTACAAAAATAGAAACTTTCTACAAATAGGAACTTTCCCAATCAAAGAATGGAAACTTTCCTAAACAGAGTTTTATTAAGGAAATAACGCAGAAAATGTAGGGAAATGCAGTTAAAACGTCGCATTAAAATGCTCCTATCAGCGCCACAAAGGCGGAAAATCAATGCTAGCATGATAAAATCACCCCTCAGTATGGCACAGGGTAACATAACCGAAAATCCAGTAAATCCAAAATACATAAGGCTTCCCCCATCTCTCGTAAAAGAATTTCCAACGACGTGTCCCACACGCCAAAAGTATCTCCAAATTAATAGCAAAAGCGAGAAATAATAATAAATCGTAATCCCCGTAAACCGAAACAAAACAAATTCTAAAATCATCATCAAGGCATTCCCAATGCCAAAATCGAAAGTCAATAAATAACAAGAAATATAATTCCATCGAAATCTCATTTCGAAAAATATTCCAGAAATCTCAAAACAACGAATAGAAATATAATTAATTCCGGAAATCACCTCGGAAAAATAATTCGTCGAAATTCAACATCAATTATAAATTCGAATCCGAGCATAACAAATTAATAACCGAAATTCACAACCGAGGTAAATCATAATCCATCTCAGAAAATCATTATTGAAAGCAAATCCATGAGATAGACCAAAATCAAATTCCAAAATCAATTCATATGCTCGAAAAGTAATATGTTAATTAAATAAAGAATTAATTCAAGAAATAAACGCATGCATCATTATTTAAAACAAAAGTCCACTCACAGTACTATTCCGACGATCACGCATTCGTGTTCCGTCATCGAGCAATAGCTCGGTACGTCGTCCTGTACACAATTATATTCCGTGAATAATTCTTCAATAATTTAATACAACTCCTAAAATCAACTCCTCATAATTTCACCTCCCAATTCTCCTCGGATTTAGCCCAAATTATACCACTAATACCAATTCGTTAATTTAAAGGTTCCAAGGCAGAACCGAGAGATATCCGACGGTCGGATTCTCGTAATTCGATAATCGAAACCTTAAATTTCAAAATCCATAAATAATTCTAAGTTTCTCTAAAAATTACCAAATTTCACATACAAGCTCTACACAATTAATAGGATTTAATGGGCTAAAAACCGGAATTAAAACACTGCTCTACGCGCCTCCACGCGCTACCCACAGTGGCGGCGCGTGGGGTCCACGCGCCGGCAACCACTACCTCCGATGACCACCAAAATCCGGCAATAGCATCAACACAACAGACCCAACAATTTTCCCAACAGCAACACATTCCAATTTTACCTTGAAGTAGTCGAATCCAACCAGTGAAGAAAAGCCCCGAAACCGGAAGAACCCTAGAAATGCAACTCGTTAATTCGACCTCTACAAAGCAAATTGGAATGAAATACTTTAGGGGAAATGATCTCCATCAAAAACCGAACCTTCGACGTTAACTTGGTGGCCGGAGGTGGCCGGAATTGCCGGAAATCGGCGAAAACCCCAAACTGCAGCCGGAGAGAACTTTGCTTCGATCCGAGCTTTTCCGGCCAAATCGTTGAAAACAAAGGGCACCAGCGTGACAAGGGGGAGGAGGCGACCCTGTGGTGGCCGGCTTCTGCTGGGTGATGGCCGGACGGCGGCCAATCGAAGGGAAGAAGAATTTCCCGAAGGAGAAAGAGGGAAAAATCGGGGGAGAGGAGAGAGAAAGGTGGGTTTCCGGTTTTGGAAACCTACCACAGTAAATTTCCTTATATATATAATTTTCTTACCATGAACAGTAACTTTCTTAAATCACTCATAACTTTCGCATACGAACTCTGATTTAGGTGTATCACATGTCCACGGACTCGGTTTAACGTCCTCTACGACTTTCAAGAAGGAAGTTTTCTCAAATTTTGGCCCGATCAAAAAGTCAACTTTTAGGGCCACTAAAATACCGAGTTAGAGTAAAAAGTGAGAGTAGTTGTCATTTACCGTCCAAATGACTAGTAAACGGGTAAGTGAAAATACGGGATGTTACAGGACGGCTTGGAGACCAAGTTTGGTGCTTCCTATATATACTCACCTCTTCTCAACGTCAAGGGTTCCTCTCCTTTTGCGTTTTACAATTGAGAAAAATTCAGAAAAGTCTTAGCATAGCCGTGAGTTCTTCCATCCTCTAGAGCAAGCCACGAGTTCAAGCAAGGCCAAGGGAGAAGAAGAATTGCCGTGAGCATCATCATCCACCACCATCCTTGAAGCTTGCTTTCGAGTTTCAAGAGATCACCACGTTCATCATCCATCTCATCTTCATCCACGGTGTAATCCGATTCTCCTTTGTAACCTTTGCTTTGTATTTCGTTGGTTTGCTTTGGTTGACACTTATGATTGAACAAAGTTATTGATTCTGAAATTTTATGATTAATTGAAGAATTTTCAGATTCTATTATTGCGATTCATTGTTGCTTTTATGTGATTGTTTGATTAAATTTGCTTTATAGATATCTTTTGTATTTTAATCTTAAAGGGTTCGAAACTTTTAGGGTTTTTGTATGATTGGTGCTACGAATTTAAGAACATGAATCAACTTTTTGGTTTTGTGTTCTTGAATCGAAAAGTAGTAAAGGTTTTGTGCAAAAATCGGAATTAATCAAAGAGAATTGGAATTAGGTGGACTTTTCCATACTAAGTTGTACACTTGAGTTGATAGCCTTTCTAGGTGCTTATTGCGTTAACCATGTATCTAGGGCTTGAATGCATGTTTGATAGGATTAGTCTTTGTGCTTTCACTTAGATTAATTAGCATTGAAAAGTAAAATATGGGAAATTGTTTGCTTTTAACGTTTCACATGATCAACTCCTATTGCATGACTTTGATGAACAATGTTAGAGTTTGAATCGATTTTAATCATGATTTTCGATTTTGATCTTTGTTTTCTCATTTCATTCGTTCACTTATGTTTTATTTGTTTTCTTAACTTAGTTTATTTTCGGAAAACCTAAATCAAAAACACCCCCTTTTTCGTAAATATGTATATATGTGTGAATAATATACTTTGTTTTAATTTTAATTGTTTAATTGTTTGACAATGACAGGTGTACCCTCAATCCCCGGAATAGAACGATCCCTATTTGCTTATACTACTAATGATATTTCAGGGTTAAATTATGCGCTTGCTTTGAGCGTATCAGATTTGGGATGGTACCACTTGGTAGCTTGCCTTGCTCATGAAACTTACCCATAAACTCCACAACTTGACTCATCTGCTTCTTCATCTCATTGACATCCGTAGATATAGGATTGATTTGATTCCCATGATGAGTTTGACCTGCAATTAGAGCTTGAGTAGATTTAGTTAGAGTTCTGATCAATTCATCATTAGAAGAAGAAGAGGAAGTATTTGAAGTATAATTCGAATTAAAAGGAGTAGGGTTAGGAGGTTGAGGCTTTTGATAAAAGCCTTGAGGACGTGGTTGGAAGCCTTGAGGTGCATTTTGAACATTCTCATTGTCCTTCCAACGAAAATTGGGGTGGTCCCTCCATCCAGGATTGTAAGTATTCGAGTATGGATCATTCCTAGGACATTGGAACCCTTGTTGGAAACCTATGGCGTTTACACCTTCTTGTCCTCCACTTTCCATGAGTTGAGGGCATTGGTCAGACACATGCCCTTGCATAGAACATACTCCACACACCATGGCTTGTCCATGTGATCCCTGAGACACAAGAGAAGTAAGCTTGTTAATTTTCTCTTCCAATTGAGCTAAAGTACTTACCTCATGGACCTTTTCACGAATGGTGGTGGCCTTGGACCTAGAGCTTCCATATTGTTGTTGATTCAAGGCCCTATTCTCAATAAGTATCATTCCAGCCGCAGGCTCCTTGTCAACAAAAGATCCACCAGAAGCGGCATCTAGCATATCTCTTTCCAAAGGTGTGAGACCATCATAAAAGCAAGTGAGCAGGGTCTCATCCTTCATGCCATGTTGAGGGCATTGAGTGATAAGAGACTTGAACCTCTCATAGTATTCTGCATAGGACTCTACTTACAATTTTTGTTTCGGTTTTGTGTGTTTGGATTTGCGAGTTGTGTAATTGGAGACATGAAATTTTCAGAATATTTGTATTAATATTTTTGAGATTTTCAGTTTATTATTGAGTTAATTTCGAGAAATTCTTTGATGATGCATGTCACAATCTTGTGCCCTTTTATGTGTTTAGGTAATTTTCAGAGTTAGGTTCATAAGTTTGCATGCAAGAATAATGGTGAGAGTTCTTGTGTGTTTGCTTAATTTGCCAAGGGTAATTGTTATTTGTTAAGGCGCTGAGTTAAACAAGTAGCAATTAGTTCTAAAAAGTGGTAAAAATCATGCTTTAATGATTAAACGATTCTGGAAATTATGTGTTAAATTCTATGTGTAATGGTTAATTTGCACGTGTGAGTTGATTCGAGGGTTAGATAATACTACTAGTTAAGAGAATTACGCTGAGTGTTTTCGAAAATTAGTAGTATTAGGCTTGGTAAGGACTTTTCCGATCCAAGCCTACATTAGAACGAATCAGATAAATGGATTGATCCGCTGAGGCTTTTCATTTGAGCTCTTATCTATGCATTCAAGATGGGCACAGTTTTGTAGCATGTTGAAATGAATTTTCTGTTTTTACACTTAGTAATTTCTGAGTGGTATTGGTCTAGGTTAGGGAAGTCGATCATTGTATATAGTTTTATTTGTTTTGGTTTTATTTTAAATAGATTAGGAACCAAATCTCAAAAACCCCATTTTATTCTTTTATTTGTTAATTGACCTTTTTGTGTAGGTGTACCCTACAATCCCCGGACTGAACGATCCCTGCTTATCCTATACTGACAACTACATTTTTGCAGGGTTAAATTGTGAGGCTATTTTAGCCGCATCAATTTTTGGCGCCGTTGCCGGGGATTGTTAAAATCCCTAACATATAAAGTGTCATCGATTTTGTTGTATATAGAATGCATGCTAAATTTTTGTACTACACTTGTGGAATGGTGACAAATTGCGATTTATATTTGGCCAAGCTATAATTGTGATTTAGTTTAAGTTTTATGAGTGTTACGAAATTAAGCATGTCTTTTATAATTGTTGTACAATTTGTAGAAGTTTTTAAGCATATTGTAAATTGTAGAATGAGTTTTTTTTAAAGCATGTTGTAAATTGTATGTGTTTCACTTAGATTAATATACTTAATTGTTGTAAATTGTATGTTGTCATGAATTTAGTTAAATACTTAATTGTTGTAAGTGTGTAAAATCGTATGAGTAGACAAGGGCCCTTTTGTTAATATTGGCCTAAACCCTTCATTAGTACCTTTCTAAGGTCTCTTGAGGTTGAGGGCGGCCTTTATTAGCATTTGGAGAACAGTCTAACACATGAGTTAATTTCCAAACTGAGTAAGGGGCATTACAGATGGTGTCTTAGGTTGAGACCCTGGGTGATGGGTTCAAATTGGATCTCAGAGATACTATAGACTGTGCGTAAAGCACAATGTGGAAGTAGCCAATAGGGGCGTAAACCTCAATGAGGGAGTAGCCTCCGTAGTATCACCAAAATGAGTCCTCCCTCTCACTTACCTCTTAATCTGGCTATCTGGCCTTCTGAAACCACGGAAAGAGACTTATGTCTAGGCGACTATCCCTATATCGTATCTCACCAATAGTAGTGGTTTCTATTGGGCTCGACTTACAACTTGAAATCAATTGAGATATTAACTAAGTTTATAACAAACTTAAACTTAAAAAAAAAAAAAAAGATAAAAAAAAATAAAAAAATGTTATGTGACATGCTTAAGGTATATTGGATTAAACATGACCTTGTCGAGGGTAGCTGTTCTATAGTCCCATTGCACAAACGAGGTCCTCTGTTCCAGTACCTAAGTATGTAAATGTAAAAGTAACTTAGAAAGTAGGAAAGACATAATGTTTGTATTTCGAACCTTGTATATGTTACTAACACTTGATTTGGTCTTAAAGGTCCATGAATGTCCACTGTCTCTGATAAGACTAAGGAGCTCTTTGAGAAATTGGAACGTGCTAAGCAAAGGGCAGAACTCACTTTTTCAGACCGCCCTCTTCTAGAAAGGAGGGATTCTCAGGACTCTAACTATTCAGGTTATAACTCCTCAACTAGATCAACCGAGGAGATCAACAAACCTGACCATTCTGAAGAAGGAGAAGAACAAGTCTTTGAAGAGGAGGAAGAGGAGGTCACTGAAGAGGACGTTGCGAATACAGAAGAGGAAGAAGAGGAAGAGCACGCCCGTGTTGAGCAAGTACAAGCACCAATGGCTGAGACTATTAGGCAACTGTCTAATCCTACAGGTGGGGGTGCTGCGCCCTTATGCATTGCCTATCCAGAACCAGGAGAGGGGCTTAATGATGATTTTGAGTTAAAGAGTGGGTTTCTGCATCACCTACCCAAGTTTCATGGGATGAGTAGTGAAGACACCAATAAGCATCTCAAGGAGTTCGAGTTTGTCTGTGGGAGTATGTGCCCTAAAGGAGCTGATATCAATATCTTGAAGATGAAGGCATTCCCCTTTACTTTGGAGGACAAGGCCAAGACTTGGCTATTTGAGCTGCCTGCTGGGACTATCAACACTTGGGATAGGATGAAGGGCGAGTTCCTTACGAAGTACTTTCCTGCCTCAAAGGTCACTGTTTTGAGGAAGCAGATTAGTGGAATCACGCAAGGACATGAGGAGAATTTCTGCAATTATTGGGACAGGTTTAAGAGCCTTGTAGCATCATGCCCTAACCATGGGATGAGTGAGGGGTCCCTCCTTACCTATTTTTATGAAGGACTCACCGCTAATGAGCGTGGTCTGTTAGATGCTGCTGCTGGAGGGTCCTTTATGGATAAGACACCTGCTGATGCAAGGGAGCTACTTACTAATCGTGCACTAAACTATCAGCAATATGAGGGGGTGCTTTCCACTCAACGGAGGGTACATGAGGTGTCCACTAACTCTGCTCTTGAAGACAAGGTCAACAAGATGTCTACTCTGCTGTCTCAAGTCTTAAACGGTAATGGAGGAGGAGCAATGGCTCAAGTGTGTGGGATGTGCTCGACTCAAGGGCACCCCACTGATAAATGTCCCCAGCTTGCCTCTCCAGAAGGATGGGAATCTGTTAACGCCCTAGGGTATCATGGAGGTCAAGGCGGCCCGAGGTACAACCCTTACTCCAATACGTACAATCCTGGGCTCAGAGATCACCCCAACTTTCGTTGGGCCAACAATGATAACACCTTGAGACCACCTCAAGGCCCAGGTCAGAATTCTCAGCGCCCACCAGGTTTGTTTTTGAGGCCTCAGGTACCTCAAACTTTTGGTATTCCCAATTCTGTCCCTCCACCTCCTGTTTCTAATACTTTGAGTGTCCCTAATTATGATGAACTGTTGAAGTCCCTTGCTGCGGGGCAACAACAACTTAACACGGCTACTCAAGCTTTGGTTGTAGGACAGGCGACCCATTCAAAGGATATTGCAGAGCTCAAGAATCAAATGGGCCAAGTGGTGGATTTCATGGGTCGGATTGCTGAAACAGGGAAGCTACCAAGCAACACAGTGCCTAACCCAAGGAATGAGCACGCCCAAGCCATCATCACTAGGAGTGGACGTGTACTAGTTGACCCTCCCAGAGCCCACAAGAAGACCCAAGCGGCCCATAATGAAGAAGAAGACGTTGTGGAGGTGTCTGAGGATGTTGAGAAGGACCTAGCTACATCAAGGATGGAAGTTAACGTGCCCCAAGCTGAGGCACCCAAAGGTACAATTCCTAACTCTAGTGGTTTAGTTAAGACTAACCCAGTTGTTTCTATACCTTTCCCAAGCAGGTTTGCCAAGACGAAGAAAGATAAATCTGATCAAGAGATCTTGGAAATCTTCAAGAAGGTTCAAGTGAATATGCCCCTGATTGAGTGCATCAAACAAGTGCCTAAATACGCCAAGTTCTTGAAGGAGTTATGCACCACAAGGAGGCAGACAAGAGAGAAAGAGGTGGTGAAAATGAGCGAGACGGTATCAGCCGTTATCCAGAGGAAACTACCCCCAAAGTTGAAGGACCCAGGGAGTTTTTCTGTTCCCTGTATCATTGGTGACACCAGGTTTGAAAATGTGATGTTAGACTTAGGGGCATCCATAAATGTTATGCCTTATAATTTGTATGTGTCCCTAGGTCTAGGCCCTCTTAAAAGGGATAATGTTGTCATTCAACTTGCTGATAGGTCTAACAAATACCCTCAAGGGTATGTTGAGGATGTTCTTGTGCAGGTAAACCATCTGATATTCCCTGCGGATTTCTACGTATTGGACATGGAGGAATCACCCCTAAATACCACTCCATTACTTTTAGGGCGTCCCTTTATGAGGACTGCAAGAACGAAGATCGACGTGTACAAAGGGACTCTCACCATGGAGTTTGATGGTGATGTTATACGCTTCAACATTCTTGAAGCCATGAGGTACCCTGTTTCTGACTTGAAACCTTGCTTTGCTATTGATGTAGTTGATTCACTCGCGCAGGTTTTCTCTGAAGTAATGGTTGAGGATGAATTGGCTCTGACCCTAGAGGAGGTTGTCGGATATGATGCAAATGGGGAACCTATCCCCAAGGTTGAGTGGGACGTTGAGGAGCCTAGAGTGATCAAGACTGTGGCCTCACTGGAGGCTCAGCCTATAAAGAGGTCAATTTCCTATTTGTCAATTCCGGTTTCTACTAATAAAATGCTACGCTCTATTGTTCAGGCACCCAAGTTGGAATTGAAGGTACTCCCTGAGCATTTGAAGTACGCGTACCTAGGAGAAAAGGAGACCCTCCCAGTGATCATATCGTCAACGCTGGAGGTAGAGCAAGAAAGGAAGTTGGTGGACGTGTTGAAGAAGCACAAGACTGCCATTGGTTGGACTCTAGCAGATATCAAGGGGATCAGCCCAACCACGTGTGTCCACCGGATCCTGTTAGAAGATGGCGCCAAGCCCACAAGAGAAGCCCAAAGGCGTCTACATCCGCCCATGATGAAGGTGGTCCAAGACGAGGTGATCAAGTTGCTAGATTGTGGGGTGATCTACCCCATTTCTGATAGTAAGTGGGTCTCTCCAGTGCAAGTGGTGCCCAAGAAGTCTGGGGTGACAGTGGTACAGAACGAGGATAATGAGCTAGTGCCCCAGAGATTAGTGACTGGTCATAGGGTATGTATCGACTACCGGAAGCTGAATGCCACAACGAGGAAGGATCATATGCCCTTGCCTTTTATTGACCAGATGTTGGAGCGCTTAGCGGGCCATTCCTACTATTGCTTCTTGGACGGATATAGTGGGTACAACCAGATCTGCATAGCCCACGAGGATCAGGAGAAGACGACCTTCACGTGCCCCTTTGGGACCTTTGCTTATAGGCGCATGCCCTTCGGCTTATGCAACGCACCAGGTACTTTCCAAAGATGTATGCTTTCCATTTTCTCAGAATACATTGAAAATATTATTGAAGTCTTTATGGACGACTTTAGTGTCTTCGGTAAAGATTTTGATACTTGTTTAGAGAATCTAGGATTGATACTTGAGAGGTGTGTAGAAACTAACCTTGTGCTGAATTGGGAGAAGTGTCACTTCATGGTGACACAAGGGATAGTGTTAGGACACATAATATCTGCTAGGGGCATTGAGGTAGATAAGGCTAAGGTTGATCTTGTACGTCACTTACCCTCCCCCACAACTGTGAGGGAGGTACGCTCTTTTCTTGGCCATGCAGGATTTTACAGGCGGTTCATCAAAGACTTCTCCAAGGTGGCGAGACCTATGTGTGCCCTATTGCAAAAGGACGTGCCCTTTGTGTTCAATGAGGATTGCAAGAAGGCGTTTGAAAAGCTCAAGGAGTTGTTGACCACGGCCCCCATCATGTGCCCACCGGATTGGAGTCTACCCTTCGAGCTTATGTGTGATGCATCAGACTATGCTGTTGGAGCTGTGTTGGGCCAGAGGAAGGATAAGAAGCCCTATGCTATTTACTATGCTTCTCGGACCCTCAACGACGCCCAGCTCAACTACTCCACCACTGAAAAAGAACTCTTGGCTGTAGTCTTTGCTTTAGATAAGTTTCGTTCTTATTTATTACACTCTAAAGTAATTGTTTACTCTGACCATGCAGCCTTGAGATATCTGATGATCAAGAAGGAGGCCAAGCCCAGATTGATTAGATGGATCTTGCTGCTGCAGGAGTTTGACCTAGAGATCAAGGACAAGAAGGGAAGCGAGAATGTGGTGGCGGACCATTTGAGCAGGATAGTACATGAGGAGGACATCCAGCCCCTACAGGAAACTTTCCCAGATGAGCAGCTCTTTGGGATAGAGGTTAGTGTGCCCTGGTATGCGGATATAGTTAACTATTTAGTCACTAGGACATTTCCTGACACACTTTCCAAAGCTAGTAAGGATAAATTGAAGAAAATGGCTAGGCACTTTATTTGGGATGAGCCCTATTTATGGAAACATTGTAGTGACCAAGTCATTAGGAGATGTGTCCCAAAGTCTGAGCATAGGTCAATTCTGTCATTTTGCCATAGTGAGGCTTGTGGAGGCCACTTTGGGCCTCGTAGAACGGCCTTGAAGGTCTTAGACTGTGGATTTTATTGGCCCACTATCTTCAAGGATGCAAACTTGTTTTGTATTTCTTGTGATAGATGCCAACGGACTGGTAATCTTGGCCCAAAAGATCAAATGCCCATGAGCCCAATAATAACTGTAGAAATTTTCGATGTTTGGGGCATTGACTTTATGGGCCCATTTCCTTCGTCTAATGGCTGTTTATATATACTATTGGCTGTGGACTATGTATCAAAGTGGGTGGAAGCAAAAGCCACCAGGACTAACGATTCAAAAGTGGTTGCAGGTTTCTTGAAAACTAACATATTTTCCAGGTTTGGTGTGCCACGTGTGCTGATCAGTGATGGAGGTTCTCATTTTTGCAACCGGACAATCGAGGCTTTGCTGAAGAAGTATGGGGTAACCCATAAGGTGTCCACGCCCTACCACCCTCAGACCAGTGGCCAAGCAGAGGTGTCCAACAGGGAGATCAAGAGGATACTCGAAAAGACAGTGGGCCCAACAAGGAAGGATTGGAGCCAGAGATTAGATGATGCATTGTGGGCCTACAGAACAGCCTACAAGACGCCTATTGGGATGTCTCCCTTTAGGTTGGCCTACGGAAAGGCATGCCACCTTCCAGTGGAGCTAGAGCACAAGGCTTGGTGGGCTGTCCAAAAGTTCAACATGGATTATGATGAAGCGGGCCTACATAGGAAGCTACAGCTAAATGAGCTTGAGGAGATAAGGAATGAGGCCTACGATGCTTCATGGATCTACAAGGAGAAGACAAAGGCCTACCATGACAAAATGATCCGCGGAAAAAGCTTCCAAGTGGGCCAGAAAGTTCTGTTATTCCATTCCAGACTTAAGCTATTCCCTGGTAAACTTCGTTCTCGTTGGGTTGGCCCATTTATAGTTACAAATGTGTTTGCTCATGGTGCTGTAGAGATCAAGAGTGAGAAGACGGGGAAGGAGTTCAAGGTAAATGGGCATCGTCTCAAGCCCTACTATGAGTCCTTCGTGGGGCACACATTGGAAGAGATACCCCTCCAGGAGGCACCCCATGACGTGTGAACAAGGAGAAGAGTCCCGGCTGAAGGACTATAAATATTAAGCGCTGCATGGGAGGCAACCCATTTCAACAGAAGCTGTGGAGGAGCCATCAACGAGAGTTTGACATTTCTATCCCTTCACTTGCTTAGGTTGAATTGTACTTGTGTCTTTGTTTGTTTGTTTGTTTGTTTATTTTACCCTTCCCATATTTAGGGTCTATATACCATATTTTATTATTATTATTATTTTTTTTTTTTGCCTACATTGAGGACAATGTAGATTCTAAGTATGGGGTGGGTTTACACCTTTATTTTCAGAATTTTTTCAGTTTAAAAAAAAAAAATTAAAAAAAAATTTGTTGGTTTTATGTCTTTTTGTATGTTTGAGTCTTAGGATGCTCCTAACGTCTAGGATGAACATGTCTCTGAATTCATGGCTGAAGGTTTTCACAATCGAAATAGGACTTAATTGAATTCTGTGGTTAATCGACGTTGTGATACTTGTATGAAGATTTGAGATAGGAGTGTAACTTGGTTCATTAAGCATGCTAGGATTAAGTCTGATTCATTTGACCCTAAGTGAGCTTTTGAGCTAAAATACTTTCTTTTCGAGTGCTTAATTGATAATTCTAGAATTTCGTGGCTGTATTTGCAAAACCTCATCATTCTTTGAAAATCCAATGATCATGTGCCATAGATTTTAATGGACTAGAGAGTACTAGAACTCGGCTGTTGTGACTGTCAAAACTTGTATGCCATAATATGCACTGATCCTGGATAGGATAGAAGGCATTAGGGTAACCACCATAGCCAAACAAGCATGTGTCCCCAATTGTGCCCGTCGTGGGACTCCTTAGAGTGAACCCCTTTGAGCCTACGTTTAAAACCTTTGTTTCATCACCCTCACTACCCTACCATGAGCTTAGTACAGGATATCTCTACCCTTGTCCTAGGGACTTAGTAGAGCATGACATAATGTGTAGGGGTGACGATGAAAGACAAGTGTGGGGTGGGGAAAATCCAAGAAAAAAAAAGAAGAGAAAAAAAAAATTTTCCATAAAAAAAAATTGAAAGAAAATGAAAATGAAAAAGAAAGAAAGAAAGAAAAGTGGCAAAAGAGAAGAAAAATTGAAAAGAAAACTCTTGGGAAATTGTTGAAGTGTGGTTTTGGACTTTCAAATTTGTAGAAGGCTCAAAGTTGAAAATTATGCCTTTGTCCATTCCCATGTTGGTTAGAGTGAAGGTTTGGCCCAAAACAATGATATTTGGTCTACAAAAATGATGACATAAGGTGGTCCATATATGCTCTGCTAGGTCCTTAGGATTTTTGTATCCTTAATCTTCATTTCAAAAACCCTAGCTTAGCCCCATTGCAACCAGTTTTAAGTCCTTACTTGATCCTTGAGATGGGCAGTCTTTGGTTAGTGGAGTCAGGTACGCAGTCGAGCTTATGGTTTAGGTCCATTTGTGCACTTAGTCATTTCTTGAGGTCTTTAATAATTCTTCACAAAATGCGTTTATTGATGAAATATGCAAGTTGTTTGTTGCCTTACAATTTGTTCTCTTGCATATACTTGAGTGTGAAGCTTTTAAGCATAGCCATTTCTGAGAGAAAAATTGAGAGTATGCCTTGTGAGTTTGGATTGGACTTGTTCGAAACATGCTATCATTCACTGTATAACTTAAGTTCTCCACATCTTACTTAGTCATATGAGCGTTACATGTTTATTAACCATGGAATTATCTATGCGATTTTGATTAAGTGTTTAACGTGAAAGCCATGAGTTTGGAGTCTCTGAGACAACAGTTAGGGGTAGTAGAGTCATTTACTTGCTTTTTGTCGAGTCTTTGTTTTGTTTTGTATTTCTGTTTTGCTAAGGGACTAGCAAAAGCTAAGTGTGGGGTATTTGATAGGAGCATAAAGTGCGACGATATTATTGAGTATATGCCCCATTTTAGACTTGTTTCTCCCTTAAGTTTCGTGTTTTGAGTCATCGAGTCAGTTTAAGAGTCTTGTACAGTGTTTGGCGTAAAATAGGCGCAAAATGGAAAATTTATGAAAAAAAATCCTAACGGGATCAGGATTCCTTACCGTCGACGTTTTTGCGGTCTTTACATTAATTCCCTTTATTTTCTCTTAAAAAAAAAAATCTGATATTCTCCACCTTTTTGTAGGAAATTTAAGACGTTTGACCAAGCAATGAAGAAGGGAAATAAAGGAGAAAGACGTTTCAGCTGGAAAATAAATAAAGGAGAAAGACGTTTCAGCTGTTAAAAGACCCCATTATGAGAGAAGTTAAGGCCATAAAGGAGACGTTTTCAGTTGGAAAATTAAAGGAATTATGATGCAATCCCATCCGTCCAATGATGAAGGGTATGATCGACAAAAGCCAACCAATGCTCCCCTATAAATAGGCAACGTCCAGAACAGAATTTCTATCACTTCCTAGCCAAGATCACTTCCCGGCCTATCACTTCCCGGCCTATCACTTCCTGGCCAAAAACTTTTCCGAGACTCTGCCCAATTCACTCCTCAAATCTCCAACACCTACAAGACCGTGACCACCATCCATCCATCAATCTACGAAGTTCTTAGGCGCTGAGTCAAGGACGCTCCACCACCATAGTAGAGACGAGTTCATCACCTTGTTGCCAAGCCGCTGAGGAAAGCTTCAAAGTGTAACTATGACTCTATTTACAATTTTTGTTTCGGTTTTGTGTGTTTGGATTTGCGAGTTGTGTAATTGGAGACATGAAATTTTCAGAATATTTTTATTAATATTTTTGAGATTTTCAGTTTATTATTGAGTTAATTTCGAGAATTCTTTTATGATGCATGTTACAATCTTGTGCCCTTTTATGTGTTTAGGTAATTTTCAGAGTTAGGTTCATAAGTTTGCATGCTAGAATAACGGTGAGAGTTCTTGTGTGTTTGCTTAATTTGCCAAGAGTAATTGTTATTTGTTAAGACGCTGAGTTAAACAAGTAGTAATTAGTTCTAAAAAGTGGTAAAAATCATGCTTTAATGATTAAACGATTCTGGAAATTACGTGTTAAATTCTATGTGTAATGGTTAATTTGCACGTGTGAGTTGATTCGAGGGTTAGATAATACTACTAGTTAAGAGAACTACGCTGAGTGTTTTCGAAAATTAGTAGTATTAGGCTTGGTAAGGACTTTTCCGATCCAAGCCTACATTAGAACGAATTAGATAAATGGATTGATCCGCTGAGGCTTTTCATTTGAGCTCTTATCTAAGCGTTTAAGATGGGCACATTTTTGTAGCATGTTGAAATGGATTTTCTGTTTTTACACTTAGTAATTTCTGAGTGGTATTGGTCTAGGTTAGGGAAGTCGATCATTGTATATAGTTTTATTTGTTTTGTTTTTATTTTAAATAGATTAGGAACCAAATCTCAAAAACCCCATTTTATTCTTTTATTTGTTAATTGACCTTTTTGTGTAGGTGTACCCTACAATCCCCGGACTGAACGATCCCTGCTTATCCTATACTGACAACTACATTTTGCAGGGTTAAATTGTGAGGCTATTTTAGCCGCATCAGTTCATCACCTTGTTGCTAAGCCGCTGAGGAAAGCTTCAAAGTGTAACTATGACTCTACTTACAATTTTTGTTTCGGTTTTGTGTGTTTGGATTTGCGAGTTGTGTAATTGGAGACATGAAATTTTCAGAATATTTGTATTAATATTTTTGAGATTTTCAGTTTATTATTGAGTTAATTTCGAGAAATTCTTTGATGATGCATGTCACAATCTTGTGCCCTTTTATGTGTTTAGGTAATTTTCAGAGTTAGGTTCATAAGTTTGCATGCAAGAATAATGGTGAGAGTTCTTGTGTGTTTGCTTAATTTGCCAAGGGTAATTGTTATTTGTTAAGGCGCTGAGTTAAACAAGTAGCAATTAGTTCTAAAAAGTGGTAAAAATCATGCTTTAATGATTAAACGATTCTGGAAATTATGTGTTAAATTCTATGTGTAATGGTTAATTTGCACGTGTGAGTTGATTCGAGGGTTAGATAATACTACTAGTTAAGAGAATTACGCTGAGTGTTTTCGAAAATTAGTAGTATTAGGCTTGGTAAGGACTTTTCCGATCCAAGCCTACATTAGAACGAATCAGATAAATGGATTGATCCGCTGAGGCTTTTCATTTGAGCTCTTATCTATGCATTCAAGATGGGCACAGTTTTGTAGCATGTTGAAATGAATTTTCTGTTTTTACACTTAGTAATTTCTGAGTGGTATTGGTCTAGGTTAGGGAAGTCGATCATTGTATATAGTTTTATTTGTTTTGTTTTTATTTTAAATAGATTAGGAACCAAATCTCAAAAACCCCATTTTATTCTTTTATTTGTTAATTGACCTTTTTGTGTAGGTGTACCCTACAATCCCCGGACTGAACGATCCCTGCTTATCCTATACTGACAACTACATTTTTGCAGGGTTAAATTGTGAGGCTATTTTAGCCGCATCAAAAGTATTTCTCAAGAAACGCCTTCATCATGTCTCCCCAAGATGTAATTCGTCCACTAGGCAACTCGTAGAGCCACTGTTTTGCCTTGTCAGCCAACGAAAATGGGAAGGCTTTCAACTTCAAAATATGCTCATCAGCTCCTTGAGGCTTCATGTTAGTGCAGATGAACTGAAATTCCATCAAGTGGTTGTTGGGATCTTCCATAGGAAGTCCATGGAACGTAGGAAGACAATGAAGCAACCCAGACTTCAACTCAAAATCAGCTGTTAATCCCTCAACTGCAGCAGGGTAGGTTATGCAGGTTGGCACTCCCCCAGGTGGGATGACGGATGTAGAGAGTTGCCTTATGGTGAGAGTCATTGGTGGTGGTGGTGGTAAAAGCAAAGGTAGTGGGGCGTTGGGTGGTTCTTGATGTGGTGAATGTGGGGTATGTGGTGGTGATTGATCAGATGAAGTGGTTGAAGCTTCTAATCCTCCCTCTATTCTGTTCCCTTCACTATCTAATTCAAGCTCACGAATTTGAAGTGGAGTAGAGACTTGAACGTCAAAGATGTCTTAATTCTGCTTTAGCCTTGCAATTCATTCTTGGATGACGTGAAGGGGCGTTTTGGTGTACTTGGGTGGTTCAGACGATCTAGACATTCATTGATCTGTAGTAAAACAAAAGAATAAAGTTAGTAAGGTATAAACAAGACGTGGACCAAGGTGCACACATCAAAAACGTCACCTATATACAAGCATACACATGGCCAACGAAAATTATAGTGGTTAGTTACAATCTTTTACAACTTTCGAATTAATAAACTTCAATAAGAGATCTTGTAAGTCAAAGTTTAGACGTGCGGCCCAGAGATTCTAATGTTAATACAAGTCCCCCCCCCCCCCCCCCCCCCCTCTATCGTTTGGTAACTCTTTTCACACAGAGCCAGGTAGTAGATGAACGATTTTGGCGGAGCTCAGCTCACTTGATTGACAGGGGACGAGACCCTTTGTCAGCACTTCTCATATCCAATCAACCTAGACACTCTATGCTACTAAGGTGCGCCTACTTTGATAAACAAGGTTGCTTGACAAGTATTAATAAAAGAACTCTCACCTATTCCGTTATGACTCACTTCCTTCTTACCAAAATCAATATTTTCGAAAATTGCCTAAGGGATTGACTCAATGAGACGTCATGAACCTTGCTTTGGACGTGCGGCCCAAGTCCTTGCCTTTACACATATTCCTCTTCAAATCCTTTGGGCAACCTTACTGAAATGGCCAGGTGGGGGAGGACGAGCACGAGAGGTAGAAACCATTTTGGCACAAGCTACTCCCACATAGTGGTTTACGCTCGTTTGATTGCCTTTTGGATTCAAACCCGTCATGAACGTTACCCCTTTCTAGACACCATCTCACATAGG
Organism: Rosa rugosa; assembly: GCF_958449725.1. Taxonomy (NCBI): domain Eukaryota; kingdom Viridiplantae; phylum Streptophyta; class Magnoliopsida; order Rosales; family Rosaceae; genus Rosa; species Rosa rugosa. The sequence goes on from NC_084823.1 coordinate 23,341,591, forward strand.
CTATACTTACTTAGATAAGAAGAAATTTAAGTGCAAGACATTGTTCGATTGTTAATAAAAGCCGCCCTCAACCTTAAGAGACCTAAATTAGGTACTAATAAGGGGTTAAGGCTAATATTAACAAAGGGACTTCACCTATTCCATCAAAGTTCACGGCCCCTTACCAAATCAATACCTTAGTGGCGTTTTCATCACATGAAGACTTTTCAATCCCCGGCAACGGCGCCAAAATTTGATACGCTCAAAAGCATCGTCAATTTAAACCCTGAAAAATATCATCGTTAGTGTAGAGCAAATAGGGTATCGTTCAAAACCGGGGATTGAGGGTGCTAACATGTGAGAAACAAATTAAAGAAAGAATATACAAGTCACGAAATTAAAGAACAAACATATACAAGTTTACGAAAATATTTTACAAGTTTACAAGAAAGAATTATGAAACAACAAAGAGTTAGAGAGCGCACATACATGTTCACACGAATTAGAGAGCAAGAATTATGAGAGAAACAAATATACAAGTCTACATATATATAGGATCGAAAATTAGAGAGAAAACTAAGTTAGAAAAGGTTTTGGAAATCCTACTCCTATTTATACACAATTTACAAATCCATATCACATTAGAAAACCATATACAACAAGGATTACTAGTTATATACTAATTAGAATTACTTAATCTACAAGAAAACCATATTATTGACCAAGTCAAACAAGAAATCCTAAGTCAAAACTAACTCTAACTACTTTTCCTAAAAAACACCAAAGCATCCCTAAAAAATAGGAACACCTAAAAAACACAAAACAAAATCCTAAAAACCACCAAATTAATTCCTAGAAAACATTAACACATATTTACTATTCACGGAGACACTATTCACAAATTTTTAAAAACATTTTTTTATTATTTTATTTTATTATTTATATTAACATGCTACCTAAAAACTCTAAGTTAATTTTAATTATTTACAAATATACAAAAACACATAACATAAAGATGGAGGGGTTTTTGAAGATTTAAACTATAATTTTGATAACAAATAAAAGATTAAAAACATTTTATTTACATAGGTGGGAAAAGAAGAATTTTTGGAAAACAATTTATCAAGAACCTTTCAAGAACAACATATTTATGCATGATTGGAGCATTTTAATGCTACGTTTTAACTGCTATTTCCCTACATTTCCTGCGTTATTTCCTTAATAAAACTCTGTTTAGGAAAGTTTCCATTCTTTGATTGGGAAAGTTCCTAATTGTAGAAAGTTTCCGTTTTGTAGTTTCTATTTTCCATTTTTAGAAAGTTTCCATTTTAGTTTAGGAAAGTTTCCATTTCTTATTTTAGAAAGCTTCTATTTTCAGGTCTTTGGAATAAATAAGCTGAATTGAGTTCATAAATGGAAAGAGAAGCTTCAAGAAGATGACATGGCAAGGAAATGACGTGGAAAATCAGAAAATATAATGCCAAGAGGAAATCAAGGAAGAGTTTTTAAAAAGGAAAATATATTTTCCTTGGGGATTAAATTTGCCGTGTAATACTTAAGGAAAAACAAGGTGACAACATGGGAATTAAAGATGATTGATTGAGGATTTCAAGGAGAGATTTTCTTGGGAGACTTTTATGGGAAGGAAATATTGTTGGAGGAATAATTTGGTGTGATTGCCAACGTGAAAATCAGAAATAATCAAGGAGATGACGCCAAGAGAGATTCAAGGGAGAAATAAAAGGAAAGAGAAAAAGGTGGGGACCAAGAAAAGCTGAAAACGTGTCTAGGTGCATCCCTAAATTCCCTAAAGGAATATTAGCCGAAATTCATGAAGAAAATCAGAATAATTTCAAGGAAATTCGGCAATTAAATATTAGGGAGGTATTTTAGAGAATTTTGATTGGTTGGAACACATCACACGGATTACTTGGCATTCTATGATTGGTTGGACTACATCACAAAGCTTACTTGGCGAATTCTCATTGGTGGAAGCTATGTGGAAATTTGTGATTGCTTTGTGAACCCTAGCCGTGCTCCTATATATACCCACCTCTTTGACGTTGAAAAAGGTTCCACATCCCTTAGAAAAATTCAGAAAAATTATATTGTTGCCGTGAGTTTCTCCCATTTTCTCTCCATCCTCTAAAGCAAGCCACGGAGTTCAAGCAAGGCCGAAGGGAGAAGAAGGAGCCGTGACTATTCCTCCACCATCCACCATTGAAGACTTGCTTTCAAGCTTCAAGGATCACAACGAAAATCATCCATCCTCATCTTCCATCCACGGTGTAATTCGACCTCTACTTTGTAACCTTTGTTTGAATTTCGTTGGTTTGCTTTAGTTGACATTCATGATTGAACAAAGTTATTATTTCTGGAATTTTTATGATTGAAAGAGAATTTTCAGATTCTATTATTGTAATTCGAGAGTTGCTTATGTGGGTTTGTTTAATTAAATTTGCTTTATAGATAACTTTTGCATTTTAATCTTATGTGGTTGCAAACACTTAGGGTTTCGATATAATTGGTGCTAGGTTTAAGAACATGAAATCGACTTTTCGTTTTGTGTAAACTTGAATCAAAGTAGTAAAGGTTTTGAGCAAAGATCGAATTTAATTAACGAGGATTGCAATTAGGTGGACTTTTCCATACTAAGTTGTACACTTGAGTTGATAGCCTTTCTTTATGTGTAATGCGTTAAACATGACATGATTGACTAGCTTTCTAGGGTTTGATTGCATGTTTGATAGGATTAATCTAGGTGCTTTCGCTTAGGTTAATTAGCATTGAAAAGTAAAAAATGGGAATTCATTTGCTTTCGAATGTTTCACATGATCAACTCCTTTCTCATGACTTAGATGAACAATATTAGGGTTTGAATCAATTTTAATCATATGTTTCGGTTTTTGATCTTTGTTCTCTCATCCCATTTGTATTTTTATGTTTTTGCATTTTAATTGTTTTGTTAACTTAGTTTTATTTTCGAAAATCAAAAAACCAAAAATCCCCCCTAATTTCGTGTAAAATGTTTATAGTTGTGAATATTTTTGTGAATAGTATACTTTGTTTTAATTTTAATTGTTTAATTGTTTGAAAATGACAGGTGTACCCTCAATCCCCGGAATAGAACGATCCCTATTTGCTTATACTACTAACGATATTTCAGGGTTAAATTGCGCGCTTGCTTTTAGCGTATCAATGCATCCCTTAATCTTGTTAATTACCATGGAAAGATATCAACCAAGAAACAAAGTTACAAGCGCCCAATGTCCCTTATATGACTTCCCTTTACACAATTGATCGACGAAGCGCCAAACCAACATATTTCAAATGCAAGTATCACACAATCGAAGCGACTCATAATCTCACATTCAAATCATTAAGAGCAAGTGAAAGTTTAGTCAATAAACATGCAAATTCAAGTACTCGAAGCGAATCTTTTCATTACATGCATAATCTGATCTCGACCTTTGTACAAAGCCTTTACTACTATATTGAATTAGGGTCACGAAGCGTTTAACCTAATTACTAGCTCCAATTACATGCAATCATCCTAAGCGTGCACTCAAAGAACAAGAACATGCAAAAGTTATCTATAAAGCAAAACCAAATTATCAATCCATATTTCGGCAATCAACAAGAATCAAAGACACATAAACACATCAAACATAGAAAAGCATATCAAAGTTGCACCCAAAAATCAGAAAGTTAACTCATGGTTTCGGTTTTACACAAAGAAAAACAAAAACAGAATTTCTATCTAACAAGTTACAAAACCGAGAAGAAAACATGATGAAGATGGTATGAACAACCCTTGACTACGTCCCAAGGTCCAAAGCAGATCCAAGGCAGCAACACAAGGGGAAGATCACGGCAAAGGATGGAGGATGGCACGGCAAGAACTTGCAAGATGCGAAAACCTGAAACTCAAGAAAAAACCGGTGAGAATCGAAATTGTGGAGAAAAATGTGTCAATCTTGAGACGTCAAATACACTAGGTATATATAGGAGAACGTCTCAAGGCACTCCCAATTCGTTTCTACTTGGTTTCTCCAAAGTTGTGTTGATCTAGGACTTGTTTGGCACAAAGCAGATTTCCGGCAGACTTGACCTCTGTGCTCTAAAACGGCCATAACTTCTTCTAAAAATAGATATCGACGAGCTGTAAAAAGTTATGGAAACTAGACAGCTGTAGATTTCCATCCATTTAAAGATCATAATTTTTTGAGCTCTGAACGATTTATGACACTCCGTTGAAGTTGACTGATCTGCACAGGCAGTAATCCGAATCTGTAATGGATTTGACTTTTAAAGCACAACTTAAGTCCAACTCGATTTTCCTTCACATCACATGCCTCTCACATGTCTTCCGCGCCTTGTTGAAGAAAGAAACGTCAAGAACTTCCTAGAACCTTTAAGAATCTCAGGAAAATTCCAATCCTTTTCCACTTCGAATTCCAACTCCATGTTTCTCTCAAAACTGAATCCAAAGTGTAATGCTCTTCCATGTGCACGGCATATGATCTTCTTGAGACTTCTAGATACTTCATGAACGTTCCAAGGCTCTCCTAGTATGAGTAGAACTCCATATGCAAGTAGGTTTCCTAGTTGAATACTGCTTTCTTTTCCGAGATGCTTCTACACTCTTCCGGAACCTTCTTGAGTAATCCTTATCCCACAGGGACTCCTTGTCACACTAGGTTTCCTTATCTTAGTAGAATTGGGTTTCCTTGTCCAAGTAGAACTCCTAGTCCAAGTCAGCTTCAGACTCCTACTTCAACTGGGATTCATTTTCCTAGTCAAACTGGGAGAACTTCCATTTCTTCATTTCTTTCCATTTCTGCGCCACTTGTGCCTTCCTTAGCCATTTTTGGACTTTGAGACTCCATTTTACCTGTAAAATACTAACTAAGTTAAATTGATCAAGATAAAGGAAATAACTTAGCAAAATATAGGGTTTAAACATTATAAACGTCGCATTTTATGCTCCTATCAAGAAATTCTATTGTTTTCGTGGTAGCATTTTTCGCTCTGAAACTAACTCTAATTTCTTGTTCTCTTTCAAGATGAGTAACCTGAACAGACTGGACTTCGCTCCATTAGGAACAATTGGCTCTGGTTATCTGATAGGAGCATTTTAATGCGACATTTTAACTGCATTTCCTTACATTTCTTGCGCCATTTCCTTAGTAAAACTCTGTTTAGGAAAGTTTCCATTCTTTGATTGGAAAAGTTCCTATTTGTAGAAAGTTTCCATTTTTCTTAGTTTCTATTTTCCATTTTTAGAAAGTTTCTATTCTTATAGTTTTCATTTCTCATTTCTGGCAAGTTTCTATTTTTCATTTTTAGTAACTTTCTATTTTTCATTTTTGGTAAGTTGCTATTTTTCAAATTAGGAAAGTTTCTATTTCTCATACTAGTTTCTATTTTCAGGACCTCCGAGCTAGAAAGTGGAAATGAACTCACAAATGGAAAGAGGAGCCTGCGAACATCAAGACAAAAAAATATGAGAGAAAACGGTCCACACATTTGAGCAGAAATGAAGAAACAAGCTTTCCTAGTGCAACCAGGAAACCCTGCGAAATGGAGGAGAGCTTACCAATGAAGTTTCCAACGCAACTATGAAAAGAAATGAAGAAAATAAAGTGTTGTGACGTTGGAAGATGACATGGCATAGAAGTGACGCATGGAGGCCCAAAAACTCTCAAGACTTGTTGGATTTTTGGCTAATTGGATAAAAGCCCACCAAAGCCCATGGAACTAGGGTTTGTGACGCAAACCCTAGCCCTAAAGATGTTTTGCCGTGAATTTGCAAGAGAGAAACAAGGAAGAGGCGTCCAAAAATCAGAAATTAAAAAGAGATTTTCTAGGGAGATTATCTAGGGCTATTTTTATGGAAAGAAAATACTTGGAGATAAACCCTAGATGCTTTGCCGTGAAAAAGGAAGAGATAAACAAGGGAGAACGTGAAACTCCTAGGGTTTTGGACGGCAAAGATATTCCCTAGAGAGTTTTAAGGAAAGAGAAAAAGGTGGAGACCAAGAAAAGCTCAAATGAAGACTAGATACATTCCTACATTCCCTAAAGAGTTTTGGCCGAATTTAAAGACAGAAAATCAGAAATTATCTCAAGAATTTCGGCAAGAAAATCAAGGGAAATATTCTAGGAAATTATGTGATTGGTTGAGACACCTCATAGGGCTTATGTGGCAAGAAGTCATTGGAGGAAATTATGTGGAAGTGCAAGCAATTGCCGTGAGCTTTTCTAGGGTTTTGGACGGCATGGAGACCTAGGGGCCGCCCCCTATATATTCCTCTCTTCTCTCAACGTCAAGAGTTCCCACTTTTGCGTTTGACAACTTTAGAAAAAATCAGAAAACTCTCTCTAGCTTAGCCGTGTTCTTCTCCATCCTCTAGGGCAACCACGAAGTTCAAGCAAGGCCAAGGAAGAAGAGGACAAGCCGTGCACATCATCCATCACCATCCTTGAAGATTGCTTTCGAAATTCAAGAGACCATTCATCCCATCTCCATCTCTTGGTGTAATCCGATTCTCCTTGTAACCTTTGCTTTGTAATTTTCGTTGGTTATGCCCTAGTTGACACATGTGTTTGAACAAGTTTCGAATTCTGAAATTCTATGATTAATTGTTAATTTTCAGATTCATGTTTTGCGATTTATGGTTGCTTATGTGTGAGTGTTTGATTAAATTTGCATGATAGAAATCTTTTGTATGTTAATCTTAAAGGGTTCGAAACTTTTAGGGTTTTTATATAATTGGTGCTACGAATTTAAGAACATGAATCAACTTTTTGGTTTTGTGTTCTTGAATCAATAAGTAGTAATGGTTTTGTACAAAAACCGAATTTAATCAAAGAAGATTGCAATTAGGTGGACTTTTTCATACTAAGCTGCACATTTGAATTGATAGCCTTTCTAGGTGCTTATTGCGTTAAACATGTATGATTGACTAGCTTTCTAGGGCTTGAATGCATGTTTGATAGGATTAGTCTATGTGCTTTCACTTAGATTAATTAGCGTTGAAAGTAAAATATGGGAAATTGTTTGCTTTGAACGTTTCACATGATCAATTCCTCTTGCATGACTATGATGAACAATGATGAACTTGAATTAATTTTAATCATATGTTTCGATTTTGATCTTTGTTCTTGCATTCCATTTATAATTTTATGTTTTTGCATTTTAATTGTTTTATTAACTTAGTTTTATTTTCAGAAAAACCAAAATCAAAAACCCCCTTTTAATTCGTAAATAATGTGCATATGTGTAAATATTATACTTTGTTTTAATTTTAATTGTTTAATTGTTTGACAATGACAGGTGTACCCTCAATCCCCGGAATAGAACGATCCCTACTTACTTTATACTACTAATGACATTTCAGGGTTAAATTATGCGCTTGCTTTGAGCGCATCATTATCACAAGTGGGTTCGTGATGTCCGCCAGCATCTCAAGGCCGACGGAATCCTGGATACGATTCTCAAGCCTAGCCAGGACATGTTAATTGTTGAGCAAGCTCAAGCTTTGGAAGCAAATAGAGCAGCCTTAGAGGCAAATAAGGCGAAAGCCATCATCCTAATGACTCGTCATATGAATGATTCGTTCCAGTACGAGTATATGAATGAAGAAAACCCCAGAAGGTTGTGGGTCTCACTCTGTTAGGTCCATAACTACCTAGTAATTATTCCCCTAATCTTGCACTTTTGCTTAACCTTTGTGTTTATTTATATCTATTTATTATGTTTTTCTTATTATGCTAGGAAACAATGGAGAAGCATGGAAATGCACTAAAAACTCAACTTTAGCACATTTTTCTACTCCAGCTAGGAGAAAGTGAGCTAGATAAGGAAGGAGGGGCGGAAGCATGACCAAATGAACTCCAAATGAGCTGAAAATTTCCAGATCCATTCTGATAGGAGCATTTTAATGCGACGTTTTAACTGCATTTCCCTACATTTTCTGCGTTATTTCCTTAATAAAACTCTGTTTAGGAAAGTTTCTATCCTTTGATTGGGAAAGTTCCTATTTGCAGAAAGTTTCTATTTTGTAGTTTCTATTTTTCATTTTTGGAAAGTTTCCATTTTTAGTTTAGGAAAGTTTCCGTTTTTCATTTTAGGAAAGTTTCTATTTTTCATTAACAGTTTCTATTTTCAGGTACTTGGAATAAATGAGCTGAAATGAGCTCATAAATGGAAAGAGGAGCCAGAGAACGTTGGAGGGAAACAAGATGAGATACAAAGGGATACACAAATGAGCAGAAATGAAGAAAAGAAGTTTTCCTGTTTCAACCAGGAAATCCTGTCCAGGAAAGGAAATGACTCCTTAGGCTGTCCAAGAAGTGTGATCGAAAATATTGAAGTGTCATGATGTTGAGAAGCTTCTTGAAGACATTAGAAGATGACATGGCTTGAAGGTGACGCATAAAGGCCCAAGAACTCTCAAGAGAAGTTGGATTTTCGGCGTAATGGAGATATTTTTGGAGGAATTAAATCTGATTTTGCCGTGGGAAATCATGAAGATAAAGTGAAAAATCAAGAAGAAATCAAGGAAAAACGTTGGAGATATTCTAGGGAGAGTTTCAAGGGATTGTGCAACAAGAAAAAGCTCAAAACAAGTCCAGATTCGTTCCTAAATCCCCTCAATATATTTTGGACGAAAATGAGGAATAAAATCTGTATTTTGTCATGAAAATCAAGAGAAAATCAAGGGGAGACATTAAAGGAAGTCCATGGAGAGATTTAAGAAATAAAAGGTTCAAAAACAAGTCCAGATTCATTCCTACAATTCCTAAAGGAATTTTGGCCGAAAATAAAGAAGAAAATCAGAATTAATTCATGGATATTCGGCAATAAAATATTTGGGACTTATTTTGAAGGCTTACGATTGGTTGGATGACACACCAGGGCTTACATGGCAATTTGTGATTGGTTGAAGTTATGTGGCATTTTCGGATAATTCCTTGGAAATTAATAGAAGATTCATGAAGACTTGGAGACCAAAGCCAACGTCCCCTATATATACTTCCCCTATGCTAGACGTTTTATGTAATATCCCGTATCTTAATTCACCGGTTTACTAGTCATTTGGACAGTAAACGACAATTTGATTTACTTTTACTCTTTTTCGGTAACTTTAGTGGCCCTAAAAGTTGACTTTTTGTTCGGGTCAAAATTTGAGAAAATGTTCTTCATGAAAGTTGTAGAGGACGTTAAAAATCGGAGTTCGTATGTGAAAGTTATAAGCAAAATACTAAAGTTACTGTTCATATGATAAGTTTCTATAAATAGCCAAGTTACTGTGGTAAGTTTCCATTTTAGGAAACTTACCGAGCCCTCTCCCTTCTCTCTCCCCGACCCTCTCTTCCTCTCCGACCTCTTCACCTTCTTCCGGCCATAACTCCTCCATCCGGCGACGGATTTTGACGTATAAGATGTCGTTGGAAAGCTCTCTTCCTATTCTTCATTTCTGGGTTCGTTTCGTAGCTTAATATGAACTGTGGAAGGTGCAGCAACGAGAAGAAGAGGACGGTCACTGTAGCAGTTTTGAGTCAACGCCGATATTTTCCGATTCCGGCAGTCTCCGGCCACCAAACTGGCATCGAAGGTTCGGTTTTTGACATAGATCATTTCCCCTAAGGTCTTTCATTTCAATTTGCAGTGTAGAGGTCGAATTAACAATTTCAATTTCTAGGGTTCTTGGGTTTTCTGGGCTTGTGTTCAACGGCCAAATTGGAGCTCTTCCAGGTAAAATTGGAACTTGTTGTAGTTGAGAAAGAGGTTGGGTTTGTTGAGTAGATGATGCTGCCAAATTGTGGTGGCCATCGGAGGTGGTTGCCGGTGGCGCGTGGGGCCCACGCGCTGCCACTGTTGGTGGCGCGTGGAGGCGTGTAGGGCAGTGTTTTAATTTCAGTTTTTTAGCCCATTAAATTGTAGAATTGTTGTAGATCTTGTATGTGAAGTTTGGTGATTTTTGGAGGGGTTTGGAATTATTTGTGAATTTCCGAAGGTTGAAGTTTTGTGATTGAATTGTGGGAAATCTGGCCGTCGGATTTCCCTCGTTTTCGTTGTGGAATATATAAATTGAGGAATTGGTGTTGTGGAAGAGATTTGGGTTGAATTTGAGAAGTAATGGAGATTGGGATTTTCGGGTTTCGTTTAGGTTCGTAATTATTTTATCGGATTGTCATTTACGGAAATATAATTGTGTACAGGGCAATGCCGCGAGCTACGGTTAAATGAAGGAACTCGTTTGCGTGGTCGCCCAATAGTACTGTGAGTGGACTTTTATTTTCAATGAATGATGCATGCATTTATTTATTTGTTTCCGAGATGATAATTTATTTATCGTATTACTTTCTCGCGCATATGGTTATTTTCGGAAATGGTTTTGGATAATTTATTATTTGAAGATTTTATGGCGTTCGGGGTCACGTCATTGGATTATGCTTATTTTATCTTATTTATTTTTTGAATATGAGTTTATTTTTGGCGTGTGGGACACGCCGTTGATTTATTGATCTTTCTTATTTATTTATCGACTTTCGGATTTTGGCATTGGGAATGCCTTGATGATGATTTTGGAATTGGTTTTGTTTCGAAATATGGAGATTATGATTTATTATTATTTCTCGCATTTTTGCTATTGATTTGAGATACTCTTGGCGTGTGGGACACGTCGTTGGAAATTCATTTGCGAGAGTTGGGGAAGCCTTATGTATTTATAGATTTATGTGGTTTTCGGATTTTCATTTGCCATACTTTGGGTGACTATTATCATTGCTAGCATTGATCTTCCGCCTTTGTGGCGAGGTGATGGGATCACCGAAGCCCTCCGCCTTTGTGGCGCTGGTTACTGTATCTGTGACAGTAATTCTGAAACCCAGTATCCTATCGCTACACTTAGTGGCGTAAGGGTATATTACGGGAGTAATGGGAGTACTTTAGCCTGGGAGGCTATCACCCGAGCCTGGGAGGCTCACTCGTATGGCTATCGTCTTCCCCTACTCACTTTACTATTTTTGACTAGCAGGGCTAGTTCGATTTCCGTTTAACCAGCGGGGTTGGTCCTATTTTTCTTGAGTACCGGAGTTTCAATCTTTTCTTTTAGTTGTGACTAGCGGGGCTAGTCGGTTTTTCTTGTACAGAACTTCTCTTGTTTTGTTGTCCTTAAACATTGCATGCATCGGGAGTTTTTAGAGAAATAAATGGGGAAAGTATTAAATTTCCTTTTGTTAAAATTTGTTTATTTTTGTCCACTCACGCTAACGTGTTTTTCAATACTTTTCCCCTGGGCCCTTCGGTTTCAAATGCCCAGTTTGCAGGCGAAATTAGTTGAGGTCGGGCGTACATGGAGTCGAGGCATAGCCAACAGCATTACTTCCGCGTACTCATTCTATTTCTGTTTTTCTTTGTTACCTAGTGGATTAGTATTGCTCTGATAACCTATGGGATTAATATTGTTTTTGGGTTGAGACTGATATTTGTGAAATTGGAGTTGTGATTTGGGGAGCAGATGGCTCCAGAAGATTAAGGATGGATGATTTAGAAGTGTAAATGTTTTCCTACAGGTTTTGGGTAGCCTACTTTTAGGGGAAGTTCAGCCAAATTTTTGGTAGAATCTCTTCTAAAGTGGGCCCCGCAGGGCCACTTTGGAATTCAGGGTGAAATCTGGGGCGGGTCCTGTCAGTTGGTATCAGAGCATTAAGTTGTTAGGTTCTGTAGACTCGTTTCTATTCTGTTACCTTATATGCTTGGTGTTGCCCAGTACCTCTCGAGTGATGGCCCGACTGCAGCGGTTCCCCATCGTGTACTCTTCGGTGCTGTGGTATTCATCAAGTGTGTAAGGTACAAAGCTAGTTGGTTTTCTTCTGGTGCTATGCCTCTTGTACGCCGACCTCTTAGGGATTCCGCTGCGTATTGGTCTCCTTACATATGCACCTTTCCCTGGTATTGGTAGAGTAAGGTTACTCTACAGATTCGAGTTGTGCTATGAAATGTGATTCGAGGAAATGTTATGGTTATCCCTTCCTCGATGCCGACAAGTTGTTGGGGCATGGTTAAGGTGCGACACCGGAGTTTTATTTTGTACTTTATTGGTAGAGATGAACGACCATTGTTTTGGGCTGTCTCTGAGTATTATAACTGTTTTAGAATCCGGTTTTGGAGAATTGTAATTAGTAATAATGATGGTTCTAACCTTGAATTGAGTTTTGGAGAATGTGTTACTTGATACGATCGGCTCTGTAAGCGGCATGAGGAATATTACTGGAATTCGATGGAGATTCTTTGTGAATCTCATTGTTGGAAATCATTTATAGAGAATCCACATTGGAATGTATCTCAACTGGACACCTTATGTCGGCGTCATTACGCATCACTCTCCGGTAGACAACAGAGAAAATTGAAGAGATGTCCTGGGTTGTTATGTCTAGAGGCTGTGTTTTCAAGTGGCTATGGTCATTGATGTTGGTAAGTGGGAAGAGATAACAGTAAATGAGAATTTTAAATAGAATGAAATTTTTTAAAAATTGTCGATTTGGGTCATTGACCTAACCAGGGTGTATGAGCATAGTTTTGCTCGGAATAAAAGAAATTGACTTTAGATACCACAACTTATAGTTTTGTCTACCTGAGTCTTGGATGGTATCGAGTAGGGAGATGAACATGAGTGGGTTTTTATAGTTATGTGTTTCAAGTTCTAGAAATTGGTAGAATGCTTAAGGTTTTTTAATAGAGTTACTGTTTTGGTCGGTAAATAATTGGGAGAGTTGGAATCAACTCTTCGTATGTGATATTATGCAAATGGGTGTCCTTGGTTATCCGCTTTTGAGTGAAACAGTTACACATAAGTTTGGGGAATAGCGGTAATGACCTTGTTGGTTGTCCATAGAAGTTCGAACGGAATTACTATGTGATATGGAATCTGATTCGAGTTTTGAATCATGGAGCCTTGAAGGTTGAATTGTGATAGGCTCTTGGTGGAAGTTTTGCCTGACGGATGGGTTGTGATATGATATTAGCGGTTGGTGGAATAACTTTAAGGAAATAAGTTTTCAGTTAGCTCCGGAAATATTTCGAGTCAAGGTTTGACCAGGACTCTTGTTATTTTGGGCGGAAGGTATTGTAGCATGTTTTTTTTTAAGTGATCTACTTCAGTAATGATTACTTTGAGGAAATTGGATCATTATTGTGGTGGGACCACGTTTGGATCCGGATATCGCTTGGTGTGCTACAAGATGTTGGACGGGTGTCCTATGATTTATATAAAGGATTGTTCAGGAAAGATTTTGTGAATTGTGTTAGCTACCTTGGGGAATTGATTATTGCTTGATTCGAATATATGTAATGGATTTCTTTGGAGGAATTGAGCGAACCTTGTCACCCTGGTGACCCTTAATTGGAAATGTATAGGAAGTTGTTGGTATGAGTGAAATCCGGTCACTACTTATTTAAGGGTAAGACGACTTGAACAGGAAGTAGGAGTCGAGTTGGAATAAATTGATTGGGCTTATGTTCTATCAAGGGTTCAACAGATATTTAAGTACTAATTGTTGAGCTACTATGATTGAGTTATGTTATTGGATTAATTCTTGGTGAGAAGATTTGGAAAGTTTTTGGTACAATTTTGGTTAGCACAGGAAAGTCATAGGGATTCTTGTTGTAGCTGAAATTTTATAAGTTAAGCGTCGATCGAGGAGCGGATTTGTGGCCATCTTATCCTCTTTTCGGTAAGGACAGTCGTCCTCTATCAGCATTGGCCTTAAGTTAAATAAGAAGAGTTGACTATATTCTAGTACTTGCAAGTTCAACGTTGTTTGACATGATTAATTTCTAGTGATTCTTGTAACATCAGATAATGAACTTCTTTGATATCTCATTTTCTTGTCTTGGGAATTTGATTTTCGTTTCTGTGGTACGCAAAGTGTTATTTGTTTAATTAATTGACTTTGAGCTTTTCCATTTGGCCTATTATTCGACTTTCTCTCCAGGTTGTTTTGAGCAAAAGAGTTTTTGCAAATTTTTGCTTAGTAGTGGATACGACTTTTTGGTAATGCTTGAGGGCATATTTATACTTTAGAACTGTTGAGTCAACAAGGGATGCTGTGAATTTTGTTGGGATTGTTGCCTCTGACCAGATTCCAGCTTGAGGATTTTTCTTTTCAAATGTTGAATTTCTTTCCTGCTGGTCAGATTTTGGATCAGATTTGGAACAATTTCTAGTGTTGTTTGATGCACCATAGTCCATTAGAGGTATGTGTCCATTAGAGGATTTGACACATACAGAATTTAGAACTTTTCTATAATGTCATACCTGTAGTAGAATTGTTATGAGGTGATGTCGGACAGATGGTTGGAAATGTTCTACTTGGGACTGGTGGAGCAGTTATGAGAGAGAGTTTTTTCTAATTATCTAAGGAAGCTATTTTATTTGAGTTTGATCAGAATTCCAATCAAGTATTTAATAATACGGATAGTGGTGTTTTCGGTTGTGAGAATTACATTGGTATATGGATTAAGAATATCAATTGGGGCAATAGAGATCAACGAGAACGACATGGATTCAACCAGATTTCAGATCTATGACTATTAAAGAAGTGTAGCTTCGGCTAAGAACAACTTGAGTGTGATGCATCTTCTTCCGGATATGATTCGTTGAGCTGGAGTAGAGTTAGTAGTTATAATTCTTGCTTGCACTGGATTTTTGAGGATGTGGTACAGGACATGGTAGTTAAGCGAGTACTAACTTGTGAGAATTATTAGCAGTTTTGATCGGAGGCATTTGTAAATAGTAAATTTCTTGTGACACATTTGATTTAGAAAAGTTTTTCCACATTATCGTATTTATAAAAGTTTTTGAGTGAGGTGTTATATGTGTGGCCAGTATGGTAGCTATCAAATGAGTTTTCTTAGTCGGCTCGGAACGTCATCTCAAGGCTGGACTAATGATTTTAGTCAGATATCAGAGTAGCGCAGTGGAAGTGTAGTGGCCCCATAATCTACTTGGTTAAGAACTTATAGGTTCGTTTGAGGTTGACCTTTGTATGTTTGACAACTATGGGACCTTTACGTGAACGACCTTCAATTAGGAACTTAAGCACAAACAAGGAAGGAAGTGCTGTCTTGTGGTAGCTAAGGAAGTGATGTCTTTTGGAATTGTTGATTAGCAGTGACCATCTTGTGGCATGGTTATCACAATGTTGTTGGTAAATGGGTTGGATTTTCACTAAGCGACTTTTGTGAGAAAGTTATGAATGCTATAATTTTAACAGGGTGATTTGTGACGACAATACCATGTGTTATCTGAGCTAACCATTGAAATGAATTTTCTTTTACCCCGGAATTCATGTACTTGCGAGTTTATGGTGCTACATGGTTCAACAAGACAAGTGATTCAACTTTGGACGTTTATAATTTTGGATTGTAGGCATATCTTCATTGCTTTTGTAGTGGGGATCATAAGAGTTTCTGTAGGTTTGATTTGAGGTTGCGAAAATGAAAGCTTAATCTGAGGAAGAGCTTGATAAGTTTTAAGATTGTGGTATTTTGAAGCAATTGGTGTGTTCTTTCTTTCTAACCAGCATGAAATTTCGAGGGCGAAATTTTTATAAGGAGGGGAGAATGTAACATCCCGTATCTTAATTCACCGGTTTACTAGTCATTTGGACAGTAAACGACAATTTGATTTACTTTTACTCTTTTTCGGTAACTTTAGTGGCCCTAAAGGTTGACTTTTTGTTCGGGTCAAAATTTCAGAAAATGTTCTTCATGAAAGTTGTAGAGGACGTTAAACCGAGCGCGTGCATATGTGGTACGTAAAAATTGGAGTTCATATGTGAAAGTTATAAGCAAAATACTAAAGTTACTGTGGTAAGTTTCCATTTTCGGAAACTTACCGAGCCCTCTCCCTTCTCTCTCCCCGACCCTCTCTTACTCTCCGACCTCTTCACCTTCTTCCGGCCATAACTCCTCCATCCGGCGACGGATTTTGACGTATAAAATGTCGTTGGAAAGCTCTCTTCCTATTTTTCATTTCTGGGTTCGTTTCGTAGCTTAATATGAACTGTGGAAGGTGCAGCAACGAGAAGAAGAGGACGGTCACTGTAGCAATTTTGAGTCAACGCCGATATTTTCCGATTCCGGCAGTCTCCGGCCACCAAACTGGCATCGAAGGTTCGGTTTTTGACATAGATCATTTCCCCTAAGGTCTTTCATTTCAATTTGCAGTGTGATAGGAGCATTTTAATGCGACGTTTTAACTGTTATTTCCTCATATTTACTTAGTTATTTCCTTAAATAAATCCTTCTTGATTAGGAAAGTTTCCATCTTTAGAAAGTTTCTATTTTTAGTAATTTTAATAAAAGTTTCTATTTTCTAGGTACATTGGAATAAATGACAAGGAAATAAAGCTGAAATGAAGAAATGGAGTTTTCCTGGTCCGACTAGGAATTGATGCGCTAAAAGCAAGCGCATAATTTAACCCTGAAATATCGTTAGTAGTATAGAATAAATAGGGATCGTTCTATTCCGGGGATTGAGGGTACACCTGTCATTGTCAAACAATTAAACAATTAAAATCAAAACAAAGTATAATATTCACACATATGCACATTATTTACGAATAAAAAGGGGGTTTTTGATTTTGGTTTTTCTGAAAATAAAACTAAGTTAATAAAACAATTAAACTGCAAAAACATAAAATTATAAATGGAATGCAAGAACAAAGATCAAAATCGAAACATATGATTAAAATTAATTCAAGTTCATCATTGTTCATCATAGTCATGCAAGAGGAATTGATCATGTGAAACGTTCAAAGCAAACAATTTCCCATATTTTACTTTCAACGCTAATTAATCTAAGTGAAAGCACATAGACTAATCCTATCAAACATGCATTCAAGCCCTAGAAAGCTAGTCAA
This sequence comes from Rosa rugosa, assembly GCF_958449725.1. Taxonomy (NCBI): domain Eukaryota; kingdom Viridiplantae; phylum Streptophyta; class Magnoliopsida; order Rosales; family Rosaceae; genus Rosa; species Rosa rugosa. Next base: position 23,358,508 of record NC_084823.1, read on the forward strand.
TCATACATGTCTAACGCATTAAGCATCTAGAAAGGCTATCAATTCAAATGTGCAACTTAGTATGAAAAAGTCCGCCTAATTGCAATCTTCTTTGATTAAATTCGGTTTTTGTACAAAACCTTTACTACTTATTGATTCAAGAACACAAAACCAAAAAGTTGATTCATGTTCTTAAATTCGTAGCACCAATTATATAAAAACCCTAAAAGTTTCGAACCCTTTAAGATTAACATACAAAAGATTTCTATCATGCAAATTTAATCAAACACTCACACATAAGCAACCATAAATCGCAAAACATGAATCTGAAAATTAGTAATTAATCATAAAATTTCAGAATTCGAAAATTGTTCACACACATGTGTCAACTAGGGCATAACCAACGAAAATTACAAAGCAAAGGTTACAAGGAGAATCGGATTACACCAAGAGATGGAGATGGGATGAATGGTCTCTTGAATTTCGAAAGCAATCTTCAAGGATGGTGATGGATGATGTGCACGGCTTGTCCTCTTCTTCCTTGGCCTTGCTTGAACTTCGTGGTTGCCCTAGAGGATGGAGAAGAGCACGGCTAGGCTAGAGAGCTTTTCTGAATTTTTCTAAAGTTGTAAAACACAAAGGGAGCTCCTTGACGTTGAGAATGTGTGAGAATATATAGTGGACGCCTCCTTGCTCTCCTAGCCGTGTAAACCTCTTAATATCCCAAGGAATTAATCTGAAAATGCCACATAATTTCCTCCAATAATAGCTTGCCAAATAAGCCCTATGACATGGTTCAACCAATCACAAAACTCCATTTTAATTCCCTAATATTTTGGCCGAAATATATAAAGATATATTCTGATTTTGTAGTTCAATTTCGGCCAAACTTCCTTAGAGAATATAGGGAACGAACCTAGACTCCTTTTTGGCCGTTTCTTGGTCTCCACACTTTGGCTTTCCTTAAAACTCTCCCCTAGAATCTCTCTTTGCCGAATTCTCTAGGGTTTCTTCATGAATATCACGGCAATTCCTCCTTTTCCTCTTGGCTTGGACGGCAAAAGATATTCTAGGGTTTATCTCTTGATGTATTTCCATAAAAATAACCCTAGAAAATCTCCCTAGAATCTCCCCTTTTAATTTCTGATTTTTGGACGCCAACTCCTTGTTTCTCTCTTCATTTTGGACGGCAAAACTCTCCTAGGGTTTATTCCATGCGTCACAAACCCTAATCTCTTGGGCCATGATGGGCCATGATCCATTTTACCGAAAATTCAAAGTGCTCTTGGGCTTCGTTGCTTCATCTTCAAGCCTTCTTCTTTTCCAACGCAAAACACTTCATTTTCTTCATTTCTTTTCATAGTTGCGTTGGAAACTTCATTGGTAAGCTCTCCTCCATTTCGCAGGGTTTCTTGGTTGCACTAGGAAAGCTTGTTTCTTCATTTCTGCTCAAATGTGTGGACCGTTTTCTCTCATATTTGTTTGTCTTGATGTTCGCAGGCTCCTCCTTCCATTCGTGCGTTCATTTCCACTTTTTAGCTCGGAAGTCCTGAAAATAGAAACTAGTATGAGAAATAGAAACTTTCCTAATTTGAAAAATAGAAACTTACTAAAAATGAAAAATAGAAAGTTACTAAAAATGAAAAAATAGAAACTTGCCAGAAATGAGAAATGAAAACTACAAGAATAGAAACTTTCTAAAAATGGAAAATAGAAACTAAGAAAAATGGAAACTTTCTACAAATAGGAACTTTCCCAATCAAAGAATGGAAACTTTCCTAAACAGAGTTTTACTAAGGAAATGACGCAAGAAATGTAAGGAAATGCAGTTAAAACGTCGCATTAAAATGCTCCTATCAAATTCCCCCACACTTAGCTTTTGCTAGTCCCTTAGCAAAATCAAACAAAGACACACACTAAGACTCAACGAAAATTAAAGACTCAAATAAATACAAAGACTCTATTGCCCTTCAACTATTTGTCTCAGCAATCTCTTACTTTCACAACACCAAGATTAGCATTTCACCAAGAATCAATGTTTAGGTATTCGAGAGTTAATTAAAACACATAATTCACATATACACAAGTAGGACTTGGTTGGAACAATGGTGATGGTTTCTGTCAAGCATGCTTCAAACAAGTTTGATTCAATTCCTCACAAGGTATATTCACTCTTTCTTCTCTCAGATCATGGCAATGCTTAAAAGCTTATACACTCAAGTATATGTGAAAGATAGCAAGTATATCACATAATGCAAGAAACGAAAGCACAAATATAATTTTCTTTTAAAGATCTCATGAAGGATATCAACTACTTGCACAGATGGACCCAAGCCATAGGTTCAACTCTTGCAACTCATCTCCACATCAAGGGTTGTCCCATCTTAAGGATCAAGAAGGTCTTCTCAAGGTTTGTAATGGGGCCATGGCTCAAGGTTTAAAGAAACGAAGGGTAAGGAATTTAACAAAGTGTCCTAAAAACCTAGTAGAGCTCATATGAATGTAGAGATCTCGAAAAATCCACCAAGGCATTTCAAAAACGTCACTTCCCCATATAGGTCACATAAAAGGGCCAAATGTCTTCATGTTGGGCCCAATCTTCAATGTAAACTTCCCTTGACTCTAGTGAAATGGACAAAGGCCAAATTTTTCTGTAGTGGGCCTTCAATTTAAAGTAAACTCCGAAATCACTAAGTATGGGGGACTAAAATCCATAGATATTTCTTTCTTTTCTTTTCTAGCCGTGTACATTTTTCTTTTCTTTTCATTTTCTCGGCTTTTTCATACATTTTTCGTTCATGGACAAGTTTACCCCCACACTTGAACCTTCACCTCTTCTTATTCTTCAATATTGACGTCAAATCTTCAAGTAAAATCTCAATTTAGCTCCACTAAGTCCTTAGGACAAAGGGTAGGGTTATAGCTATACTAAGGCTTAGGTTAAAGATTTTAAGGGTGATGAAAGAAAAGGTTTAACGTAGGCTCAAAGGGGTTTATCTAGGGGAGTCCCACGACGGGCACAATTAGGGACACAGGTTCATTTGGCAATGGTGGTAATTCCTAGGGTGCCTCTATCCTTTCCAGAATCAGGGCCATGTATTGATATAACGTCTCAACAAGCACAAGAGCGAATTCTAGCATTCTCTAGTCCATCAAATTTAATCTATGGCAAGTAGTCAATCAAGATGAAAGAATAATGAGATCATCAAAACATCGCCAAGAAATTAAGAATATATTTTTCATTTCACTCCAAGAAAAAGGAACATGGTTCAATTATCTCACATGGGTTTATATGAATCAAAACTCATCTTAACATGCTCATATTCTGTACCAAAGTTTCGAAATCCATATCCACTACAAGGCATATATTTTTCATATATCTCAATTAACCAAAGAATACCATTTTAAGTCATCTCAATTTTTGTGATCCTCTTTTAGTCATGATTTCAGAGATATAGAATCATCCTAGACAGTTGAAAGGGCATCCTAAGACTCAAAACAAAAACAAAAGCAACGAAATTTTTATTTTTATGACATTTTTTCGATTTTTTTTTTTTGTATTTTCCAATATATATGACTCAAAACAAAAATGTAAATCCCTTCCCCCACACTTAAATATTGCATTGTCCTCAATGTAATCAATCATAAGCATGCAATGAAACACTTAAGCATATAGGGATGAAATTTACGAAAAGAAAGTTCAAAGAAAAACAAAAAGCATATAATAAAGAAGTAGGGAGGAAAAAGAGCAAATCTGCGTTGAAGGCTCCTCCACAGCTACTTCTGAATTGGGTTGCCTCCCAAGCAGCGCTTAATGTTTATAGTCTTTCAGCCTAGACTTGGTTTCCTCTCGTCCTCAGTTGGGTGGGCCTTCAGAGCCTCCTTTTGGGTTTGGAATTGTGTTGCTCGGAAGCCTACCAGTTTCATGAAACTTGGTCATGAAGTCCACCACTTGTCCCATCTGCTTTTTGAGTTCAGCAATGTCCTTGGTGTGGGTCTGTTGTCCTTGCATCAAAGTCTGTGTGGCACTAGTAAATGCCTGAGTGGAATTAGTCAATGCCTCAATAGTCTTATCATAGTGGGAATTTGAATTCCCTGAGTTGTGTTGAGGAGGCATGTAAGGCCTTTGAAAAGAAGGTCCTTGAAATGAAGGTCCTTGAGGACGTTGGAAACTCCCACCAAGAGGATTCTGAACATTCTCATTGTTGGTCCACTTGAAGTTGGGGTGATCCCTCCATCCAGGGTTATAGGTATTCGAATATGGATCATACCTTGGACGTTGGGAACCCCCTTGGTTCCCTTGATATCCTCCTAGAGCATTCACAGACTCCCAACCACCATTTTCACTTAGTTGAGGACATTGATCCGTAGGATGTCCTTGGGTAAAGCATACCCCACAAGCAGAAGATCCTCCATGGCCTTGAGTAGTCGCTACCTTGTTCACAAGAAGGGTGAGTTTGCTCAATTGATCCGCAATGGCAGGACTGGTGCTCACCTCATTGACCCTACGAGTGGTCTGTCTCACACCCTCATACTGTTGAGTGTTGAGGGCACGATTTTCAATAAGTTCTTTCCCAGCAGTAGGTGACTTATCCACAAAAGCTCCTCCAGCTGCAGCATCAAGCATTTGCCTTTCCAAAGGTAGGAGTCCTTCATAAAAGCAAGTAAGGAGGGTCTCATCCTTCATCTGATGTTGAGGACATTGCGCAAGTAAGGAATTGAACCTCTCAAAATAGGCAGAATAGGACTCATCTGGGACTTGTTCAATTCCACTGAGCTTCTTCCTAAGTGTGATGACCTTTGAAGCTGGGAAGTATTTTTCCAAGAAGGCCTTCCTCATTGTTTCCCAAGAGGTGATACGTCCAGCAGGAATCTCATATAGCCAATCTTTGGCTCTGTCAGCTAAGGAAAATGGAAATGCCTTCATCTTCAGAATGTTCTCATCTGCTCCTTGTGGTTGCATGTTAGAACACACAACCTGGAATGCCCTAAGGTGCTTGTGGGCGTCCTCCATAGGAAGTCCATGGAAAATAGGGAGTTGGTGCAGTAGTCCACTCTTCAGTTCAAACTCTGCTTGTCTTCCTGCTGCAGGGGCAGGGTACACAATGCCTGTAGGGGGTCCTCCCTCAACTGTTGCTGTGGATAGTTCCCTAATGGATGCCATTCTCTCTTCTTGAACTTCTTCAGGTGGTGGTGAAGGTGGTGTAGAGTTAGATGACACCACAGGTAAAGGTGAACGTGAAGGAGGAGATGGGGTAGGTGTAGGTGATGTGGATTCCTCTGAAGGATCTAAGATTCTTTTCCCTTGCTCGTTGAATGTATATGGCTTGAATTGCAAGGGAGAAGGTCTTCTGTACTCAAGTTGTGGAGGATTCTTCAAACGAGCAAGTCTTTCTTCAATCTCTCGTATGGTAGGGAGTTTAGAGGACTCGGACATTCATGGAATTCCTGAACAACATTAAGATGTACAAAAGTGAGTAACTTACGAAAACAAACAAAATACAAGTTAATATTTTCATACAAAAACGTCACTATTCACAATGCAACAAAAGAGACTTACATTTTGTACAAGTAAGAGAAGTAAAAACAAAACACTTTACATGTGAAGGGTATGTACAAGTATTTTATTACTATTTTTTTTTTTTTTTTTTTTTTTTTTTAGAACTTATAAACATCGTTAATAACTCAATTGATTCCAAGTTGTAAGTCGAGCCCAATAGAAACCACTACTATTGGTGAGCTACGATATAGGGATAGTCGCCTAGACATAAGTCTCTTTCCGTGGTTTCAGAAGGCCAGATAGCCAGATTAAGAGGTAAGTGAGAGGGAGGACTCATTTTGGTGATACTACGGAGGCTACTCCCTCATTGAGGTTTACGCCCCTATTGGCTACTTCCACATTGTGGTTTACGCACAGTCTATAGTATCTCTGAGATCCAATTTGAACCTATCACCCAGGGTCTCAACCTAAGACACCATCTGTAATGCCCCTTACTCAGTTTGGAAAGTACTCATGTGTTAGACTGTTCTCCTAATGCTAATAAAGGCCGCCCTCAACCTCATAAGACCTTAGAAAGGTACCAATGAAGGGTTAAGGCCAATATTAACAAAAGGGCCCTTGTCTACTCATACGATTTTACACACTTATAACAATCAAATAATTAACAACATTTATAAATCAATTTTTTTTACTTTTTTTTTTTTCCTTTTTCCTTTACAAGTATATTAGACAAATTACACACAAAACTTTCACACAAAACACATGTACAAAACGTCACTATTCACAATTTTTTTTTTTTTTTCTTTTTCCGATTTTTTTTTTTTTCTTTTATTTACAATTATTTTCAACACTTAGGTACGGGAACAGGGAATCTCGTTGTGCAATGGGGCTGAAACAGCTACCCTTCCAAGATTATGTTTAATCCAATATACCTTAAGTGCCACAACAATTTCTTACATTTTCTTTTTGCTATAAATACTATTGATATCGAATTTAATTCCAAGCGGTAAATCAAGTGGACGTGCGGCCCAAGTATAATCGTCTAGACACAAAGTCCCTCCTACATCCGTTGGGCAACCTTACTGAAATGGCCAGGTAGGGGAGGGCGAACACAAGAGGTAGGATCCATTTTGGCATAGGCTACTCCCTCATTGAGGTTTACGCCCATTTGTAGCACTTCTGAATCCAGAACCCGTCATGAACGTTGTCCCCAGCCTAGACACCATCTCACATAGGATATTCTTACTAGGATGTAAAAGGTCCTAAGTGTGTTAGACAGTTCAATGAATGTTAATAAAGGCCGCCCTCAACCTTAAGGGACCTGAACTAGGTACCAATAAGGGGTTTAGGCCAATATTAATAAACACGACTTCACCTATTCCTTCTTTAATTTACAACTAACAATTAAACTCGTGTTCAACAATAAAAATAACAACCTAAGTAATTAATTAACTAATTTTCGAGACTTACAAAATAATTAACAAGTAATATTTTTTTTTTTTTTTTTCGGTCACAATATAAACAAAACATTTAACAATATAACAAATGATTTTTCAATCCCCGGCAACGGCGCCAAAAATTGGTACGCTCAGAGCAAGCGCATAATTTAACCCTGAAATATCGTTAGTAGTATAGAATAAATAGGGATCGTTCTATTCCGGGGATTGAGGGTACACCTGTCATTGTCAAACAATTAAACAATTAAAATCAAAACAAAGTATAATATTCACACATATGCACATTATTTACGAATAAAAAGGGGGTTTTTGATTTTGGTTTTTCTGAAAATAAAACTAAGTTAATAAAACAATTAAACTGCAAAAACATAAAATTATAAATGGAATGCAAGAACAAAGATCAAAATCGAAACATATGATTAAAATTAATTCAAGTTCATCATTGTTCATCATAGTCATGCAAGAGGAATTGATCATGTGAAACGTTCAAAGCAAACAATTTCCCATATTTTACTTTCAACGCTAATTAATCTAAGTGAAAGCACATAGACTAATCCTATCAAACATGCATTCAAGCCCTAGAAAGCTAGTCAATCATACATGTCTAACGCATTAAGCATCTAGAAAGGCTATCAATTCAAATGTGCAACTTAGTATGAAAAAGTCCGCCTAATTGCAATCTTCTTTGATTAAATTCGGTTTTTGTACAAAACCTTTACTACTTATTGATTCAAGAACACAAAACCAAAAAGTTGATTCATGTTCTTAAATTCGTAGCACCAATTATATAAAAACCCTAAAAGTTTCGAACCCTTTAAGATTAACATACAAAAGATTTCTATCATGCAAATTTAATCAAACACTCACACATAAGCAACCATAAATCGCAAAACATGAATCTGAAAATTAGTAATTAATCATAAAATTTCAGAATTCGAAAATTGTTCACACACATGTGTCAACTAGGGCATAACCAACGAAAATTACAAAGCAAAGGTTACAAGGAGAATCGGATTACACCAAGAGATGGAGATGGGATGAATGGTCTCTTGAATTTCGAAAGCAATCTTCAAGGATGGTGATGGATGATGTGCACGGCTTGTCCTCTTCTTCCTTGGCCTTGCTTGAACTTCGTGGTTGCCCTAGAGGATGGAGAAGAGCACGGCTAGGCTAGAGAGCTTTTCTGAATTTTTCTAAAGTTGTAAAACACAAAGGGAGCTCCTTGACGTTGAGAATGTGTGAGAATATATAGTGGACGCCTCCTTGCTCTCCTAGCCGTGTAAACCTCTTAATATCCCAAGGAATTAATCTGAAAATGCCACATAATTTCCTCCAATAATAGCTTGCCAAATAAGCCCTATGACATGGTTCAACCAATCACAAAACTCCATTTTAATTCCCTAATATTTTGGCCGAAATATATAAAGATATATTCTGATTTTGTAGTTCAATTTCGGCCAAACTTCCTTAGAGAATATAGGGAACGAACCTAGACTCCTTTTTGGCCGTTTCTTGGTCTCCACACTTTGGCTTTCCTTAAAACTCTCCCCTAGAATCTCTCTTTGCCGAATTCTCTAGGGTTTCTTCATGAATATCACGGCAATTCCTCCTTTTCCTCTTGGCTTGGACGGCAAAAGATATTCTAGGGTTTATCTCTTGATGTATTTCCATAAAAATAACCCTAGAAAATCTCCCTAGAATCTCCCCTTTTAATTTCTGATTTTTGGACGCCAACTCCTTGTTTCTCTCTTCATTTTGGACGGCAAAACTCTCCTAGGGTTTATTCCATGCGTCACAAACCCTAATCTCTTGGGCCATGATGGGCCATGATCCATTTTGCCGAAAATTCAAAGTGCTCTTGGGCTTCGTTGCTTCATCTTCAAGCCTTCTTCTTTTCCAACGCAAAACACTTCATTTTCTTCATTTCTTTTCATAGTTGCGTTGGAAACTTCATTGGTAAGCTCTCCTCCATTTCGCAGGGTTTCCTGGTTGCACTAGGAAAGCTTGTTTCTTCATTTCTGCTCAAATGTGTGGACCGTTTTCTCTCATATTTGTTTGTCTTGATGTTCGCAGGCTCCTCCTTCCATTCGTGCGTTCATTTCCACTTTTTAGCTCGGAAGTCCTGAAAATAGAAACTAGTATGAGAAATAGAAACTTTCCTAATTTGAAAAATAGAAACTTACTAAAAATGAAAAATAGAAAGTTACTAAAAATGAAAAAATAGAAACTTGCCAGAAATGAGAAATGAAAACTACAAGAATAGAAACTTTCTAAAAATGGAAAATAGAAACTAAGAAAAATGGAAACTTTCTACAAATAGGAACTTTCCCAATCAAAGAATGGAAACTTTCCTAAACAGAGTTTTACTAAGGAAATGACGCAAGAAATGTAAGGAAATGCAGTTAAAACGTCGCATTAAAATGCTCCTATCAGGAATCCCAGTCAACGCAGGAATCCTGATGATGCTAGGAAACCTGAAGGCATTAGGAGACCACATGGCTTGAAGATGACGTGGGAGATATTATGGGAGATTAAATCTGATTTTTGCATGGGAAATCAAGGAGATTACGTTGAGAAAATCAAGGGAGAATTTCAAGGGATTGTGCAACAAGAAAAGGCTCAAAACAAGTCCAGATTCGTTCCTTAATTCCCTCAAGATATGTTGGCTGAAATTAGAGAATAAAATCTGCAATTTTAATGTGAAAATCAGGAGAAAATCAAGGGGAGGATGTTAAGGATAAAGCCATGGAGAGATTTAAGGGAGAAAAGGTCCAAAATGAGTCCGGATACATTGTCTAGGTTCATGCCTAGATATTTGGCCGAAAATTAAGAGAAAAATCAGAAATAATCTTGGGAAAATCAGCAACAATATATTAGGGATTGATTTTGGAGGTTTTTGATTGGTTGGATGACACACAGAGCTGACGTGGCGCTACGTGATTGGTCGAAGCTGTGTGGCAAAGCTTGGCCGTTCCCCTATATAAACCCCCCGATGCTAGACGTTTAAGACACACTTTTTCATTCAGAAAATCCTCCATAACGTCATAAGCTCTCTCTCTCTCCATTCTCTAGTTGCAAAGTTCTGCGTTTTCAAGCAAGGAGAGGAAGAAGAAGAAGGAGCCGTGAAGATCATATCCTCCATCATCCACCTTGAAGGCTTGCTTCCAAGATTCAAGATCCAACCATCTAGCTCTCCATCTCCATCTCCACTCACGGTGTAATTCGTTCCTTTTCCTTGTAACCTTTTTGGTTTCCTTGTTTGATTTCGTATGAACTTGTTTCTAGTTAACCTAACGTTTAGGGCAAAGTTTAAGCCCAATTTCTATGTTTAAATAAAGTTTTCAGATTCTATAATTGTGATTCGAGAGTTGCTTATGTGAGTTTGTTTAATTAAATTTGCTTTATAGATAACTTTTGTATTTTAATCTTATGTGGTTGCAAACACTTAGGGTTTCGATATAATTGGTGCTAGGTTTAAGAACATGAAATCGACTTTTCGTTTTGTGTAAACTTGAATCAAAGTAGTAAAGGTTCTGGACAAGAATCGAATTTAATTAACGAGGATTGCAATTAGGTGGACTTTTCCATACTAAGTTGTACACTTGAGTTGATAGCCTTTCTTTATGTGTAATGCATTAAACATGACATGATTGACTAGCTTTCTAGGGTTTGATTGCATGTTTGATAGGATTATGATGCGCTCAGAGCAAGCGCATAATTTAACCCTGAAAATATCGTTAGTAGTATAAGCAAATAGGGATCGTTCTATTCCGGGGATTGAGGGTACACCTGTCATTGTCAAACAATTAAACAATTAAAATTAAAACAAAGTATAATATTCACAAAGATATTTACAATTATAAACATTGTACACGAAATTAGGGGGGATTTTTGATTTGGTTTTTCTGAAAATTAAATTAAGTAAACAAAATAATTAAAATGCAAAACATAAAAATAAAGATGGAATGTGAAAACAAGGATCAAAGTCGAAACTCATGATTAAAATTGATTCAAGTTCATCATTGTTCATTATAGTCATGCAAGAGGAATTGATCATGTGAAACGTTCAAAGCAAACAATTTCCCATATTTTACTTTCAACGCTAATTAATCTAAGTGAAAGCACATAGACTAATCCTATCAAACATGCACTCAAGCCCTAGAAAGCTAGTCGATCATACATGTTTAACGCAATAAGCATTTAGAAAGGCTATCAATTCAAATGTGCAACTTAGTATGAAAAAGTCCACCTAATTGCAATCTTCTTTGATTAAATTCGGTTTTTGTACAAAACCTTTACTACTTATTGATTCAAGAACACAAAACCAAAAAGTTGATTCATGTTCTTAAATTCGTAGCACCAATTATATAAAAACCCTAAAAGTTTCGAACCCTTTAAGATTAACATACAAAAGATTTCTATCATGCAAATTTAATCAAACACTCACACATAAGCAACCATAAATCGCAAAACATGAATCTGAAAATTAACAATTAATCATAAAATTTCAGAAAACAATACTTGTTCAAACATATGTGTCAACTAGGGCATAACCAACGAAAATTACAAAGCAAAGGTTACAAGGAGAATCGAATTACACCAAGAGATGGAGATGGGATGAATGGTCTCTTGAATTTCGAAAGCAATCTTCAAGGATGGTGATGGATGATGTGCACGGCTTGTCCTCTTTTTCCTTGGCCTTGCTTGAACTTCGTGGTTGCCCTAGAGGATGGAGAAGAACACGGCTAGGCTAGAGAGAGTTTTCTGATTTTTTTTTCAAAGTGTAAAACGCAAAAGTGGGAACCCCCGACGTTGAGAGAAGAGAGGAATATATAGGGGACGGCCCCTAGGTCTCCATGCCGTCCAAAACCCTAGAAAAGCTCACGGCTATTGCTTGCTTCCTCCACATAATTTCCTCCAATGATTTCTTGCCACATAAGCCCTATGAGGTGTCTCAACCAATCACATAATTTCCTAGAATATTTCCCTTGATTTTCTTGCCGAAATTCTTGAGATAATTTCTGATTTTCTGTTTTTAAATTCGGCCAAAACTCTTTAGGGAATGTAGGAATGTATCTAGACTTCATTTGAGCTTTTCTTGGTCTCCACCTTTTTCTCTTTCCTTAAAACTCTCTAGGGAATATCTTTGCCGTCCAAAACCCTAGGATTTTCACGTCCTCCCTTGTTTATCTCTTCCTTTTTCACGGCAAAGCTTCTAGGGTTTATCTCCAAGTATTTTCTTTCCATAAAAATAGCCCTAGATAATCTCCCTAGAAAATCTCTTTTTAATTTCTGATTTTTGGACGCATCTTCCTTGTTTCTCTCTTGCAAATTCACGGCAAAACATCTTTAGGTCTAGGGTTTGCGTCACAAACCCTAGTTCCATGGGCTTTGGTGGGCTTTTATCCAATTAGCCGAAAATCCAACAAGTCTTGAGAGTTTTTGGGCCTCCATGCGTCACTTCTATGCCATGTCATCTTCCAACGTCACAACATTTTATTTTTCCATTTCTTTTTTTCATAGTAACGTTGGAAACTTCATTGGTAAGCTCTCCTCCATTTCGCAGGGTTTCCTGGTTGCACTAGGAAAGCTTTTTTCTTCATTTCTGCTCAATTGTGTGGACCGTTTCCTCTCATATTTGTTCGTCTTGATGTTCGCAGGCTCCTCTTTCCATTCGTGCGTTCATTTCCACTTTTTAGCTCGGAGGTCCTGAAAATGGAAACTAGTATGAGAAATAGAAACTTTCCTAATTTGAAAAATAGAAACTTACTAAAAATGAAAAATAGAAAGTTACTAAAAAATGAAAAATAGAAACTTGCCAGAAATGAGAAATGAAAACTACAAGAATAGAAACTTTCTAAAAATGGAAAATAGAAACTAAGAAAAATGGAAACTTTCTACAAATAGGAACTTTCACAATCAAAGAATGGAAACTTTCCTAAACAGAGTTTTACTAAGGAAATGACGCAAGAAATGTAAGGAAATGCAGTTAAAACGTCGCATTAAAATGCTCCTATCAAATTCCCCCACACTTAGCTTTTGCTAGTCCCTTAGCAAAATCAAACAAAGACACACACTAAGACTCAACGAAAATTAAAGACTCAAACAAACAAAGACTCTATTGCCCTTCAACTATTTGTCTCAGCAATCTCTTATTTCACAACACCAAGATTAGCACTTTACCAAGAATAAATGTTTAGGCATTCGAGAGTTAATTAAAACACATAATTCACATATACACAAGTAGGACTTGGTTGGAACAATGGTGATGGTTTCTGTTAAGCATGCTTCAAACAAGTTCGATTCAATTCCTCACAAGGTATATCCACTCTTTCTTCTCTCAGATCATGGCAATGCTTAAAAGCTTATACACTCAAATATATGTGAAAGATAGCAAGTATATCACATAATGCAAGAAACGAAAGCACAAGTATAATTTTCTTTAAAGATCTCATGAAGGATATCAACTACTTGCACAGATGGACCCAAGCCATAGGTTCAACTCTTGCAACTCATCTCCACATCAAGGGCTGTCCCATCTTAAGGATCAAGAAGGTCTTCTCAAAGGTTGTAATGGGGCCATGGCTCAAGGTTTAAAGAAACGAAGGGTAAGGAATTTAACAAAGTGTCCTAAAAACCTAGTAGAGCTTATGTAAATGTAAAGAGTCCTCGAAATATTTCACCAAGGCATTGCAAAAACGTCACTTTCTCCTAGTGGTCACATAAAAGGGCCTAATGTCTTCATGTTGGGCCCAATCTTCATTGTAAACTTCCCTTGAACTCTAGTGAATGGACAAAGACCAAATTTTTCTGTAGTGGGCCTTCAATTTAAAACAAACTCCTAAATCACTTAGTATGGGGGACTAGAATCCATAAACATATATTTTTCTTTCTTTCTTTTTCTTTTTTTTTTTTTTTTTTTTTTCACGGCTTCACATATTTTTTCTTTATGGACAAAATTCCCCCACACTTGAACTTTCACCTCTTCTTATCCTTCATTGTTGACGCCAAAAATCTTCGAGTAAAGTCTCAATTTAGCTCCACTAAGTCCTTAGGACAAAGGGTAGGGTTATAGCTATGCTAAGGCTTAGGTTAAAGACTTTTAAGGGTGATGAAAGAAAAGGCTTAACGTAGGCTCAAAGGGGTTTATCTAGGGGAGTCCCACGACGGGCACAATTAGGGACACAGGTTCATTTGGCAATGGTGGTAATTCCTAGGGTGCCTCTATCCTTTCCAGAATCAGGGCCATATATTGATATCACGTCTCAACAAGCACAAGAGCGAATTCTAGCATTCTCTAGTCCATCAAACTTAATCTATGGCAAGTAGTCAATCAAGATGAAAGAATAATGAGATCATCAAAACATCGCCAAGAAATTAAGAATATATTTTTCATTTCACTCCAAGAAAAAGGAACATGGTTCAATTATCTCACATGGGTTTATATGAATCAAAACTCATCTTAACATGCTCATGTTCTGTACCAAAGTTTCGAAATCCATATCCACTACAAGGCACATATTTTTCATATATCTCAATTAACCAAAGAATACCATGTTAAAATCATCTCAATTTCGTGATCCTCTTTTAGTCATGATTTCAGAGATATAGAATCATCCTAGACAGTTGAAAGGGCATCCTAAGACTCAAAACAAAAACAAAAGCAACGAAATTTTTATTTTTATGACATTTTTTCGATTTTTTTTTTTGTATTTTCCAATATATATGACTCAAAACAAAAATGTAAATCCCTTCCCCCACACTTAAATATTGCATTGTCCTCAATGTAATCAATCATAAGCATGCAATGAAACACTTAAGCATATAGGGATGAAATTTACGAAAAGAAAGTTCAAAGAAAAACAAAAAGCATATAATAAAGAAGTAGGGAGGAAAAAGAGCAAATCTGCGTTGAAGGCTCCTCCACAGCTACTTCTGAATTGGGTTGCCTCCCAAGCAGCGCTTAATGTTTATAGTCTTGCAGCCTAGACTTGTACCTCCATTTAATCCTCAAGAGGTGGAACGTTTTGGAGGGGTACTTCCTCCACTTCGTGTTCCACAAAGGCCTCATAGTAAGGCTTCAAGCGATGGCCATTCACTTTGAACTCGTTACCTGTTTGTTCACTCTTTATCTGCACAGCTCCATGAGAAAACACATTAGTGATAACAAAAGGTCCAATCCAACGAGAACGAAGTTTACCTGGGAAGAGTTTGAGACGAGAATGGAAGAGAAGAACTTTTTGACCCACAACAAAAGTCTTCCTTCGAATCATTTTATCATGGAATGCCTTAGTCTTTTCTTTATAAATATTGGCACTTTCGAAAGCATCATTCCTAATCTCCTCTAACTCTTGCAACTGCAGTTTCCTATGAAGCCCAGCTTCATCCAGATCCATATTGAACTGCTTCACAGCCCACCAAGCTTTGTGCTCTAACTCCACAGGTAAATGGCAAGGTTTGCCATAAACAATTCGATATGGGGACATACCTATGGGAGTCTTGTATGCAGTTCTGTAGGCCCACAAAGCATCCTCCAAGCGTAGGGACCAATCCTTCCTGTTGGGGTTCACAGTCTTTTCCAATATCCCCTTGATCTGACGATTTGAGACCTCAGCCTGCCCACTAGTTTGGGGGTGATAAGGTGTAGAAACCTTATGTGTAACATCATATTTCTTCAACAAGGCCTCAATCGTCCGATTGCAAAAGTGGGATCCACCATCACTAATGAGAACTCTAGGCATTCCAAACCTGCTAAAGATGTTAGACTTGATAAAATCTGCAACAACCTTAGAGTCATTAGTTCGAGTGGCCTTTGCTTCCACCCATTTGGAAACATAGTCCACTGCAAGTAAGATATATAGAAACCCAAAAGATGAAGGGAAAGGTCCCATGAAATCTATGCCCCAGACATCAAATATTTCAACAGTTATGATATTAGACAATGGCATTTGATCTCTAGAACTTAGATTTCCGGTTCGTTGGCATCTATCACAAGTTAAACAATATGCATGTGCATCCTTAAATAACGTTGGCCAAAAGAACCCAGACTCTAACACCTTAAAAGCAGTCTTTTTAGATCCAAAGTGACCTCCACATGCTTTAGAATGGCAAAAAGAAAGTATGGCATTATGTTCATGGTCAGGCACACATCTCCTAATAAGTTGATCAGAGCAATATTTCCACAAATAAGGTTCATCCCAAACATATTGCTTAACAGTTTTCTTAAGCCTATCTCTATGAGCACGTGACATGGTATCAGGAATCTTCCTAGAAACAATATAGTTCACAATATCAGCATACCATGGTTCACTTACCTGAAGTCCAAAGAGCTGCTCATCCACCAGAGGGAGGGGGTCTTCTGCATGCACCAAACGACTCAAGTGGTCAGCTACCACGTTTTCACTACCCTTCTTGTCCTTGATTTCAACGTCAAACTCTTGTAAGAGTAGGACCCATCTGATAAGCCTAGGTTTCGCCTCCTTCTTGGTCATCAAGTACTTCAAAGCTGCATGGTCAGTATAAATAATTACCTTGGTACCAAGTAAGTAGGAACGAAACTTTTCAAGGGCAAAGATGACTGCAAGGAGCTCTTTCTCTGTGGTGGAATAATTCATTTGTGCATCATTCAGAGTCCTTGAGGCGTAGTAGATGGCATAGGGTCGTTTGTCCTTCCTTTGCCCCAAAACAGCTCCAACTGCATAGTCAGAGGCATCACACATCAACTCAAAGGGCAAGGACCAATCTGGAGGTAGCATAATGGGGGCTGACGTCAACAACTCCTTAAGCTTGTCAAAAGCATCTTGACATTCCTTGTCAAAGTGAAAGGGCACATCCTTCTGGAGTAGTTGACATAGAGGTCTCGAAATCTTGGAGAAGTCCTTGATAAACCTCCTATAAAAACCTGCATGGCCAAGGAAAGAACGAATCTCTCTCACAGAAGTGGGAGAGGGTAAGTAACGCACAATATCAACCTTGGCCTTATCGACCTCTATTCCCCTAGCAGAGACAATATGTCCTAAAACTATTCCTTGTTTAACCATAAAATGGCATTTCTCCCAATTAAGTACAAGGTTAGTTTCCATGCAACGTTTGAGAATTATTTCCAGATTATTAAGACAATCATCAAAATTCTTTCCAAAGACTGAAAAGTCATCCATAAATACCTCTATGATTTTCTCAATATAATCTGAAAAGATACTTACCATACACCTCTGAAAGGTACCTGGAGCGTTGCAAAGGCCAAAGGGCATACGTCTATAGGCAAACGTCCCAAAGGGGCAAGTGAAGGTTGTCTTCTCTTGATCTTCATTGGCTATGGCAATCTGATTGTAGCCTGAGTAGCCATCCAAGAAGCAGTAGTAGTCATGTCCAGCTAGGCGCTCAAGCATCTGATCAATGAATGGAAGAGGAAAGTGATCTTTCCTTGTTGTTGCGTTGAGCTTCCTGTAATCAATGCACACTCTGTGACCTGTGACTGTCCTTTGGGGCACCAGTTCGTTCTCAGCATTCTTCACCACAGTTACCCCAGATTTCTTGGGCACAACCTGAACTGGAGAGACCCACTTGGAGTCTGAAATGGGGTAGATCACCCCACAATCTAGGAGTTTGATAACCTCCTTCTTCACAACTTCCATCATTGGAGGGTTGAGACGACGTTGAGCCTCTCTAGTGGGTTTAGACCCCTCCTCTAGAAGTATCCTATGGACGCAAGTTGTAGGGCTAATTCCCTTGATGTCCGCCAATGTCCATCCTATGGCGGTCTTGTGTTGCTTCAGCATCTCCACCAACTTCTCTTCTTGTGGAGTCGTAAGTGCAGAGGACACTATCACTGGTAAGGTTTCCTTGTCTCCTAAGTAGACATACTTCAAATGGTCTGGAAGAGGTTTAAGCTCAAGTTCTGGGGCCTGGACCACTGAAGGTAAAGTCTTGTTAGTAGATAACTGAATGGACAAAGGAGAATTAGACTTACCTATATAAGGGGATGCTTCAAGGAAGGAGACGTTTTCAATTATCTTTCCTTCACAAGTGTCCTTCAATTCCTCCTCTGAGATAATGGCACCACCTTTTGTATACCCTACTCCTTGTTCGAGTGTTGTGGCTAGGGTATCCTCATTCATGGCCTCAAACATTTTCTGGGCAAGGTCATCCAAAATATCAATAGAATAACAGTCATTTATATCAAGAGAATACCTCATGGCTTCAAAAATGTTGAAGCCAATAACGTCACCATCAAACTCCATGGTGAGAGAGCCTGCATACACATCTATCTTCGTCCTAGCTGTCCTTAAGAAAGGACGTCCCAAAAGCAAAGGAGTGGAACTCACAGGGGAGTCCTCCATTTCCAACACATAAAAATCAGCTGGGAAGATAAGATGGTTAACCTGCACAAGCACATCCTCCAACAAACCTCTAGGGTATGCATTGGATCTGTCAGCTAACTGAATGATAACATTATCAGATTTAAGTTCCCCTAGACCTAGGGTTTCATAAACAGAGTAGGGCATAACATTAACAGATGCACCTAGATCTAGCATGGCATTCTTAAATCTGGAGTTACCAATAGTACATGGAATAGTAAAGCTTCCAGGATCCTTACACTTTGGAGGAATCTTCCTCTGAATCAAGGCAGAAACGTTCTCACTTACCTTTACCACCTCCTTTTCACGGTTTACTCTCCTAGTAGTGCAAAGCTCTTTAAGGAACTTGGCATACTTAGGGACTTGCTTGATGGCCTCTAGGAGGGGTAAGTTTACTTGCACCTTCTTGAAAGTTTCCAAGATAGCTTGGTCACTTTCATCCTTCTTGGATTTAGCAAATCTGCGTGGAAAGGGCATGCAAGAAGAAGAAGGGTTAGTAATAACCGAATTGGATAAGTTGGAATTAATACCTTGAATATCCGGTTTTGCCGTTTGTGGTGAGGACGCCTTGAGTTCTTCCTTGGACGTTGCAGGGTCCTTTTCAATACCCAACTTTGTGGGTTCATGGTCTGCCTCAATCTCTATGCTTACTTGGGCTTTCTTGGGTGGCTTGGTTTGATCCACAAATGGCCTTCCACTCCTTGTAGTCACAACTGATGCATTCTCCACATTACCCTTAGGATTAGGTATTGTGACACTAGGGAGCTTCCCATTCTCATGAATCTTGCTCATGAAATCCACAACTTGGCCCATCTGCTTCTTGAGTTCTGCAATGTCCTTAGTATGGGTCTGTTGTCCTTGGATCAAAGCCTGAGTAGAGTTTGTCAAGGCTTGTGTAGAAGCAGTCAAGGCCTCCAACGTCTTATCATAATGGGAATTGGAATTCCCAGAGTTCTGTTGAGGAGGAGGCATGTAAGGAGCTTGAGGACGTTGAAAAGTAGGCCCTTGAGGACGTTGAAAGTTCCCACCAAGAGGATTCTGAACATTGTCATTGTTGGTCCACTTGAAGTTGGGATGGTCCCGCCATCCTGGGTTATAAGTATTGGAATAAGGGTCATGTCTAGGACGTTGAGGTCCTCCCTGATATCCTCCTTGAAATCCCCCTTGGTATCCTCCAATAGCATTGGCAGATTCCCATCCTCCATTTTCATTGAGTTGAGGGCATTGATCAGTAACATGCCCTTGCATAGAGCATACCCCACAAGCTATGGATGCACTAGGTCCTTTGGAACTTATGACTTGGTTCATGAGCAAGGTGAGCTTATTCAGTTGATCCTCAATGGCATTATTCCTGCCCACTTCATGTACCTTTCGAATGGAGTGCCCTATACCCTCATATTGTTGACTGTTGAGGGCACGATTCTCAATAAGTTCCTTTCCATCTGTAGGTGACTTGTCCACAAAAGCTCCTCCAGCTGCAGCATCAAGCATTTGCCTCTCTAAGGGTAAGAGTCCCTCATAGAAGCATGTCAGTAGGGTCTCATCCTTCATCTGATGTTGAGGACATTGAGCAAGTAAGGAGTTGAACCTCTCATAATAGGCAGAATAGGATTCATCTGGAGCTTGTTCAATTCCACTGAGCTTCTTCCTGAGTGTGATGACCTTGGGAGCTGGGAAGTATCTTTCCAAGAAGGCCTTCCTCATAGTGTCCCAAGAGGTGATACGTCCAGCAGGAATCTCATATAGCCAATCTTTGGCTCTGTCAGCTAAGGAAAATGGAAATGCTTTCATCCTTAGAATGTTCTCATCTGCTCCTTGTAGTTGCATGTTAGAACACACAACCTGAAATGCTCTAAGATGCTTGTTGGCGTCCTCCATAGGGAGCCCATGAAACTTAGGGAGTTGGTGCAATAATCCACTCTTCAGCTCAAACTCTGCATTTCTTCCTGCAGCAGGGGCAGGGTACACAATACCTATAGGGGGTCCTCCCTCAACTGTTGCTGTGGATAGTTCCCTAATGGATGCCATTCTCTCTTCTTGAACTTCTTCAGGTGGTGGTGAAGGTGGTGGTGTACAGTTAGACGAAATCACAGGTGAAGGTGAACGTGAAGGAGGAGATGGGGTAGGTGTAGGTGATGTAGATTCCTCAGAAGGATAGATTCTCTTCCCTTGCTCGTTAAACTTGTACTCTTTGAATTGCAAGGAGGAAGGTCTTCTGTACTCAAGTGTAGGAGGATTTTTCAAACGAGCGAGCCTTTCTTCAATCTCTTGTATGGTAGGGAGTTTAGAAGACTCGGACATTCATGGAATTCCTGAACAACATTAAGATGTACAACAGTGAGTAACTTACGAAAATAAACAAAATACAAGTTAATATTTTCGTACAAAAACGTCACTATTCACAATGCAACAAAAGAGATTTCCAAATTTTGTACAAGTAAGAGAAGTAAGAAAACAGACCAATTTACAATTGAGAGTTATGTACAAGTATTTAATTTTTGTCATGGAAATGTCATAAACAAGGTTAATAACTCAATTGATTCCAAGTTGTAAGTCGAGCCCAATAGAAACCACTACTATTGGTGAGCTACGATATAGGGATAGTCGCTTAGACATAAGTCACTTTCCTTTGTTTCAGAAGGCCAGATAGCCAGATTAAGAGGTAAGTGAGAGGGAGGACTCATTTTGGTGATACTACGGAGGCTACTCCCTCATTGAGGTTTACGCCCCTATCGGCTACTTCCACATTGTGGTTTACGCACAGTCTATAGTATCTCTGAGATCCAATTGAACCCATCACCCAGGGTCTCAACCTAAGACACCATCTGTAATGCCCCTTACTCAGCTGGGAAATTACTCATGTGTTAAACTGTTCTCCAAGTGCTAATAAAGGCCGCCCTCAACCTCATACGACCTTAGAAAGGTACGAATGAAGGGTTAAGGCCAATATTAACAAAAGGGCCCTTGTCTACTCATACGATTTTACACACTCACAACAATTAAGTATTTAACAAAATTTATAACTCCATTTTATTTTCTTTAAGTATAATTCTTTACAAGTATAATTAGACACAAAACTTTCACACAAAGTACAAAACGTCACTATTCACATCTAATTATCTTTTTTTTTTTTTTTTTTTTTTTTTATTTATTTTTTTTTATTACGTTTTCTTTTCTCTTTTTCTTCTTTTATTCTTAAAAATTATTTTCAACACTTGGTACGGGAACAGGGAATCTTGTTGTGCAATGGGACTGAAACAGCTACCCTTCCAAGATTATGTTTAATCCAATATACCTTAAGTGTCACAACATGTTCTTTACATTTTCTTTTGTCATAAGTATTATTGATATCAAATTTAATTCCAAGCGGTAAATCAAGCGGACGTGCGGCCCAAGTATAATCGTCTAGACACAAAGTCCCTCCTACATCCGTTGGGCAACCTTACTGAAATGGCCAGGTAGGGGAGGGCGAACACAAGAGGTAGGATCCATTTTGGCATAGGCTACTCCCTCATTGAGGTTTACGCCCATTTGTAAGCACTTCTGAATCCAGAACCCGTCATGAACGTTGTCCCCTTCCTAGACACCATCTCACATAGGATATTCTTACTAGGGATGTAAAAGGTCCTAAGTGTGTTAGACAGTTCAATGAATGTTAATAGAGGCCGCCCTCAACCTTAAGGGACCTGAACTAGGTACCAATAGGGTTTAGGCCAATATTAATAAACACGACTTCACCTATTCCTTCTTTAATTTACAACCTACAATTAAACTCGTGTTCAACAATAAAAATAACAACCTAAGTAATTAAACTAAGTAAATTTCGACAATTACAAAATAATTAACAAGTCATTTTTTTTTTTTTTTTTTTCGGTCACAATATAAACAAAACATTTAACAATATAACAAATGATTTTTCAATCCCCGGCAACGGCGCCAAAAATTGATGCGCTCAGAGCAAGCGCATAATTTAACCCTGAAAATATCGTTAGTAGTATAAGCAAATAGGGATCGTTCTATTCCGGGGATTGAGGGTACACCTGTCATTGTCAAACAATTAAACAATTAAAATTAAAACAAAGTATAATATTCACAAAGATATTTACAATTATAAACATTGTACACGATGATAGGAGCATTTTAATGCGACGTTTTAACTGCATTTCCCTACATTTTCTGCGTTATTTCCTTAATAAAACTCTGTTTAGGAAAGTTTCCATTCTTTGATTGGGAAAGTTCCTATTTGTAGAAAGTTTCTATTTTTGTAGTTTCTATTTATCATTTTTAGTAAGTTTCCATTTTCGGTAGTTTCTATTTTTCATTTTTAGAAAGTTTCCCATTTTCAGTTTAGGAAAGTTGCCATTTTTCATTTTAGGAAAGTTTCTATTTTTCTTACTAGTTTCTATTTTCAGGACCTCCGAGCTAAAAAGTGGAAATGAACTCATAAATGGAAAGAGGAGCTTGCGAACGTCAAGGGGAGCAAAAATGAGGAACAATGGACCACAGAAATGAGCAGAAATGAAGAAAAGAAGTTTTCCTGCTTCAACCAGGAAACCCTGCAAAAGGAAGGAAAGCTTACCAATGAAGTTTCCAACGTTACCATGAAAAAGAAATGGAAGAATGAAGTGTTATGGCGTTGGAATGTATAAAGGCTTGAAGTTGAAGCAACATGGCCCAAGAACTCTCAAGACTTATTGGATTTTCGGCAAAATGGATACAAGGCCCACAAAGCCCATGCAATTAGGGTTTGTGACGCATGGAACAAACCCTAGGAGAATTTGCCGTGAAAATCAAGAGAGAAACAAGGAGTTTGCCGTGAGAAAAATCAGAAAATAAAAGAAGATTTCGGTTGAGATTTTCTAGGGCAAATTTTTATGGAAAGAAAATATTTTTGGGAGACTTAAGAGTCTTTGCCGTGCAAAGAGAGAGAGAACAACGTGAGAATCAAGAAAAATCAAGAAGAAAACGTTGGGAGAAGAAATAGGGAGAGTTTTAAGGAAAGAAGAAGTGTGGACAACAAGAAAAAGCTCAAAATGCGTCTAGGTTCATCCCTAAATTTCCTAGAGGAGTTTTGGCCGAATTTAAAGTATAAAATCAGAATATATCCATGGAAATTCGGCAACTATATATTAGGGAATTATTTTGGAGCTTTATGATTGGTTGGATGACACACTAGGGCTTATTTGGCGCTACATGATTGGTTGGAGCTGTGTGGCATGATTAAATTAATTTCTTGGGAAATAAAGAAGAAATACACGGCTTGGAGACCAAGTTTGCCGTCCCCTATATATTCCCTCTCCATTGTGACATTTTGGTCTCCTCTCCCATACGTTTTACAACTCAGAAAAATCAGAAAATCCCTCTAGCATAGCCGTGAGTTCTTCCATCCTCTAGAGCAAGCCACGAGTTCAAGCAAGGCCAAGGGAGAAGAAGAATTGCCGTGAGCATCATCATCCACCATCCACCATTGAAGACTTGCTTTCAAGCTTCAAGAGACCACAACGTTTATCATCCATCTTCATCATCATCCACGGTGTAATCCGATTCTCCTTTGTAACCTTTGCTTTGTATTTCGTTGGTTTTGTTCTAGTTGACATATATGTTTGAATGAATATTAATTTCTGGAATTTTTATGATTAATTGAGAATTTTCAGATTCATATATATTGTTCTTCGAAAGTTGCTTATGTGAGTTTGGTTAATTAAATTTGCGTTATAGATATCTTTTGTATTTTAATCTTATGTGGTTGCAAACACTTAGGGTTTTGATATGAATGTTGCTAGGTTTAAGAACATAAAATCGACTTTGATACGTGCAAAAGCATCGCCAATTTAAACCCTGAAAATGTCGAGCGTTAGTATAGGATAAGCAGGGATCGTTCTAAACCGGGGATTGAGGGTGCTAACATGTGAGAACAAATTAAAGAAAAGAATTTACAAGTCACGAAATTAAAGAACAAACATATACAATTTCACAAAAATATTTTACAAGTTTACAAGAACAAGCATGCATAAATTTCGAACAACAAAAGAAAAGAGATAGAGAGCATACATACATTCACACGAATTAGAGAGAAAAGAATGAAAGAACAACAAAAATCACAACTATATATATAGACAAGGACGAAAATAAGAGAGAAAACAAGTTAGAAAAGGTTTTGGAAATCCCACTCCTATTTATACACAATTTACAAGTCCATATCACATAGGGAATCCATATACAACAAGGATTACTAGTTATTATCTACTTAGAATTACTTAATCTACAAGAAAACAAAATCCCTAAAAAACACCAAGAGAATCCCTAAATTTTAGCAATCCCTAAAAAACACAAAACAAATCCCTAAAAAACACCAAATTAATTCCTAGAAAACACTAACACATATTTACTATTCACGGAGACACTATTCACGAATTTTAAAAACATTTTTTATTTATTTAATTATCTAAGTTAACATGCTACCTAAAAACTCTAAGTTAATTTTAATTATTTACACATATACAAAAACACATAACAAACGAAACAAGGGGGGGTTTTTGAAGATTTAAACTATAATTTTCGAAAACAAATAAAAGATTAAAAACATTTTATTTACATAGGTGGGAAAAGAAGAATTTTTGGAAAACAATTTATCAAGAACCTTTCAAGAACAACATATTCATGCATCCCTTAATCTTGTTAATTACCATGGAAAGATATCAACCAAGAAACAAAGTTACAAGCGCCCAATGTCCCTTATATGACTTCCCTTTACGCAATTGATCGACGAAGCGCCAAACCAACATATTTCAAATGCAAGTATCACACAATCGAAGCGACTCATAATCTCATGCATTCAAATCATTAAGAGCAAGTGAAAGTTTAGTCAATAAACATGCAAATTCAAGTACTCGAAGCGAATCTTTTCATTACATGCATAATCTGATCTCGACCTTTGTACAAAGCCTTTACTACTATATCGAATTAGGGTCCCGAAGCGTTTTACCTAATTACTAGCTCCAATTACATGCAATCATCCTAAGTTGGCCACCAAAGAACAAGAACACATAAAAGTTATCTATAAAACAAAACCAGATTATCATTCCATATTTCGGCAATTAATCAAGATCAAAAACACACAAACACATCAATCATAGAAAAGCATATCAAAATTGCATCCAAAATTCAGAAAGTTAACTCATGGTTTCGGTTTTACACAAAGAAAAACAAAAACAGAATTTCTATCTAACAAGTCACAAAACCGAGAAGAAAACATGATGAAGATGGTAAGAACAACCCTTGACTACGTCCCAAGGTCCAAAGCAGATCCAAGGCAGCAACACAAGATGAAGATCACGGCAAAGGATGGAGGATGGCACGGCAAGAACTTGCAAGATGCGAAAACCTGAAACTCAAGAGCAAACCGGTGAGAAACGAAATTGTGGAGAATATGTGTCTACCACTGAACGTCATACACACAAGGTATATTAGGAAGACGTCCAAAGCACTCCCAATTCGTTTCTACTTGGTTTCTCCAAAGTTGTGTTGATTTAGGACTTGTTTGGCACAAAGCAGATTTCCGGCAGACTTGACCTCAGTGCACTAAAACGGCCATAACTTCTTCTAGAAAATAGATATATGCAAGTAGGTTTCCTAGTTGAATACTGCTTTCTTTTCCCGAAATATTCTAGACTCTTCCGGAACCTTCTTGAGTAATCCTTATCCAACAGGGACTCCTTGTCACACTAGTATTCCTTATCTGAGTAGAATTGGGTTTCCTTGTCCAAGTAGAACTCCTAGTCCAAGTCAGCTTCAGACTCCTACTTCAACTGGGATTCCTTTTCCTAGTCAAACTGGGAGAACTTCCATTTCTTCATTTCTTTCCATTCCTGCGCCACTTGTGCCTTCCTTAGTCATTTTTGGACTTTGAGACTCCATTTACACCTGTAAAAACACTAACTAAGTTAAATTGATCAAGATAAAGGAAATAACTTAGCAAAATATAGGGTTTAAAAATTATAAATGTCGCATTTTATGCTCCTATCAAATTCCCCCACACTTAGCTTTTGCTAGTCCCTTAGCAAAATCATCATAACAAACCAAAAAGACTAAGAAACAAAAACAAAGAAACCAACGAAAAGACTAAGTATGGAAAACGAAAAACACAAGGACTCAAAAACGTAAAACACAAAGAAGACTCAAACGAAAATCAAAGACAAAAACAAAGACACAAACGTCACAAACACAATGACTTCTAGCGTTGACTGACAAAATGACTGCTAAGCCCTTTAACATATTGTCTCAGCAATCTCATACTTTCAAGTCACCAAGATTAGCACTTAACCAAGCATCACATCTTCAAGATATTCAAGAGCTAATTACAAAACATAATCAACATATAAGCATGTAAGACTTGGGAGTAAACAATGGTGATGGATGTTCTCAACACATTTCAAACAAGTCATGATTCAACCTCACATGGATATATCACTCTTTCTTCTCTCAGATTCAAGGCTCATGCTTAAAAGCTTCATCACTCAAGTATATGTGAAAGATTACGAAGTAGATCACATACATAAGAAACGAAAGCATATATATTTTCTTTTCAAAGATCTCATGAAAGATATCAACTACATGCACGAATGAACCCAAGCCATAAGTTCAACAGTTATAACTCATCTCCACATCAAAGGCTGTCCCATCTTAAGGATCAAAGAGGTCTTACAATTAAGGGTTGTAATGGGGCCAAAGCTTAAGGTTAAAAGAAACGAAGGGATAGGAAAATCACAAAGTATCCTAAAAACCTAGTAGAGCACTTGTAGATGTAGAGAGACTGTCTTCTTCGAAATCCACCAAGCTTGCAAAACGTCATGTCCTCCTTAGGGCTTATAAAAGGCCAAGTGTCATCATGTTGGGCCCAAACTTCATTCTAACCTTCTTTTGAACAAGTGTGAATAGGACAAAGACCAAATTCTTCAACAATGGGCCTTCAATTAAAAACAAACTCCAAATCCACTAAGTATAGGGGACTAAAATCCATAGAACTTAAACAATAATAACACATTTTTTCTTTTAATTGCCGAAAACATATTCTTGTTTTTTTTCGATTTCTTTTTTTTTTTTTCTTTTTTGGCAATTACATACAATTTTTCTTATGGACAAGTCTACCCCCACACTTGAACTTCTTCATGCCTTCAAAAATCTCCTTGACGCCAAAACTCCAAGCAAAGTCTCGAAAATATGCTCCACTAAGTCTTTAGAACAAAGGTTAAGGATATAACTATACTAGGGTTAAGGTTAAGGAATTTGAGGGTGATGAAAGAAAAGGCTTAATGTAGGCTCAAAGGGGTTAAACTAGGGGGGTCCCACGACGGGCACAAATAGGGACACAGGCTTTATTTTGCAATGGTGGTGAAAATCCTAAGTAAGTACCTTTATCCTTTCCAGAATCAGGGCCATATATTGATATTAAACGTCTCAACAAGCATAACAGTGAATTCTAGCATTCTCTAGTCCATTAAACTTAATCTATGGCATGTAGTCAATCAAGATGAAAGAATAATGAGATCAACAAAATCATCGCCAAGAAAATAAGAGTATAATTCATTTTTTTTTTCATTAATCACTCACAAAGAAAGGGCACATGGCTCAAATTCTCACTTAGGGTTATTTTGAATCACAACTTATCTTCCACATGTTCATATTCTGTACCAAAGTTACGCATGCACCATATCTACTACACATTCATATGCTTTTCATAAATCATAATTAACCAAAGAATATCATCAAACATTATCTCAATCTTGTGATCCTCTTTTAGCCTTAATTTCAGAGATATAAGCTCATCCTAGACAGTTAAAAGGGCATCCTAAGACTCAAAACACAAAACAAAAACAAAAGAAATTTTTTTTTTTTTTTAAATTTTTTTTTTAATTTTATTTTTGAACAGTGACGAATTATTATTAAAGTGACGAAAATAATTTTTTTTTTTTTTTTTTTTAAGACCACAAAACTAGCTATCTAAAAACAAAGTGAAACGTTAAACCCTTCCCCCACACTTAAATCATGCATTGTCCTCAATGTATAAACAATTATAAAGCATGCAAAGCATCAATCAAGCATAGAAGAATAGTTAATGCAACAAATCCTAAAAGAAAAGCAAAGTTGACGAAAATAAAAGAGAAGGGAAGAGTTCAAGAAAGCAAATCTGCGTTGATGGCTCCTCCACAGCTACGGTTGAAATGGGTTGCCTCCCATGCAGCGCTTAATGTTTAAAGTCTTTCAGCCTAGACTTGTACCTCCATTTATTCCAATGTATACACACAAGAAAACATCACAAGTATGTATATATACAAGACCAACGAAAATTTATGTATATATTTACAATTTTTACAATTTTTACAATCTTTTAAGTAGTTAACTCCAATAAGGAATCGTGAATCAAGGTTTAGACACACGGCCCAAAGATTCTAGTTTTAATACAAGTCTCCATTCCCTTTATCTTTTGGGAACTCTTTTCACACAGAGCCAGGTAGTAGAGGAACGATTTTGGCGGAGCTCAGCTCACTTGATTAGCAGGGGACGAGACCCTTTGCTAGCACTTCTCGTATCCAATCAACCTAGACACCCTATGCTAATAAGGCGCTCCTACTTGATAAAGAAAACTTTGACAAGTATTAACAAGAGAATATTTCACCTCGTCCATTATGACTCACAACTTCTTACCAAACCCAACTATTTCGAAAATTGTCTAAGTATATGACTTCAACAAGACATCATGAACTATTGTTTTGGACGTGCGGCCCAAGTCCTTGCCTCCACACATATTTCTTCTCAAATCCTTTGGGCAACCTTACTGAAATGGCCAGTGCGGGGGAGGACGAGCACGAGAGGTAGAAACCATTTTGGCACAAGCTACTCCCACATAGTGGTTTACGCTCGTTTGATTGCCTTTCTGATTTCAAAACCCGTCATGAACGTTGTCCCCTTCCTAGTCACCATCTCACATAGGCTATACTTACTTAGATAAGAGAAAACCTAAGTGCAAGACATTTTTCAAGTGGCAACAAAAGCCGCCCTCAACCTTAAGAGACCTGAATCAGGTACTAATAAGGGGTTAAGGCTAATGTTAACAAAAGAGACTTCACCTATTCCATAATAGTTCATAATCCCTTACCAAAATCATACATTAGTGGCGTTTTCATCACATGAAGACTTTTCAATCCCCGGCAACGGCGCCAAAAATTGATACGTGCAAAAGCATCGCCAATTTAAACCCTGAAAATGTCGAGCGTTAGTATAGGATAAGCAGGGATCGTTCTAAACCGGGGATTGAGGGTGCTAACATGTGAGAACAAATTAAAGAAAAGAATTTACAAGTCACGAAATTAAAGAACAAACATATACAATTTCACAAAAATATTTTACAAGTTTACAAGAACAAGCATGCATAAATTTCGAACAACAAAAGAAAAGAGATAGAGAGCATACATACATTCACACGAATTAGAGAGAAAAGAATGAAAGAACAACAAAAATCACAACTATATATATAGACAAGGACGAAAATAAGAGAGAAAACAAGTTAGAAAAGGTTTTGGAAATCCCACTCCTATTTATACACAATTTACAAGTCCATATCACATAGGGAATCCATATACAACAAGGATTACTAGTTATTATCTACTTAGAATTACTTAATCTACAAGAAAACAAAATCCCTAAAAAACACCAAGAGAATCCCTAAATTTTAGCAATCCCTAAAAAACACAAAACAAATCCCTAAAAAACACCAAATTAATTCCTAGAAAACACTAACACATATTTACTATTCACGGAGACACTATTCACGAATTTTAAAAACATTTTTTATTTATTTAATTATCTAAGTTAACATGCTACCTAAAAACTCTAAGTTAATTTTAATTATTTACACATATACAAAAACACATAACAAACGAAACAAGGGGGAGTTTTTGAAGATTTAAACTATAATTTTCGAAAACAAATAAAAGATTAAAAACATTTTATTTACATAGGTGGGAAAAGAAGAATTTTTGGAAAACAATTTATCAAGAACCTTTCAAGAACAACATATTCATGCATCCCTTAATCTTGTTAATTACCATGGAAAGATATCAACCAAGAAACAAAGTTACAAGCGCCCAATGTCCCTTATATGACTTCCCTTTACGCAATTGATCGACGAAGCGCCAAACCAACATATTTCAAATGCAAGTATCACACAATCGAAGCGACTCATAATCTCATGCATTCAAATCATTAAGAGCAAGTGAAAGTTTAGTCAATAAACATGCAAATTCAAGTACTCGAAGCGAATCTTTTCATTACATGCATAATCTGATCTCGACCTTTGTACAAAGCCTTTACTACTATATCGAATTAGGGTCCCGAAGCGTTTTACCTAATTACTAGCTCCAATTACATGCAATCATCCTAAGTTGGCCACCAAAGAACAAGAACACATAAAAGTTATCTATAAAACAAAACCAGATTATCATTCCATATTTCGGCAATTAATCAAGATCAAAAACACACAAACACATCAATCATAGAAAAGCATATCAAAATTGCATCCAAAATTCAGAAAGTTAACTCATGGTTTCGGTTTTACACAAAGAAAAACAAAAACAGAATTTCTATCTAACAAGTCACAAAACCGAGAAGAAAACATGATGAAGATGGTAAGAACAACCCTTGACTACGTCCCAAGGTCCAAAGCAGATCCAAGGCAGCAACACAAGATGAAGATCACGGCAAAGGATGGAGGATGGCACGGCAAGAACTTGCAAGATGCGAAAACCTGAAACTCAAGAGCAAACCGGTGAGAAACGAAATTGTGGAGAATATGTGTCTACCACTGAACGTCATACACACAAGGTATATATAGGAAGACGTCCAAAGCACTCCCAATTCGTTTCTACTTGGTTTCTCCAAAGTTGTGTTGATTTAGGACTTGTTTGGCACAAAGCAGATTTCCGGCAGACTTGACCTCAGTGCACTAAAACGGCCATAACTTCTTCTAGAAAATAGATATAGCAGAGCTGTAAAAAGTTCTGGAAACTAGACATCTGTAGCTTTCCAACCATATAAAGATAATAATTTTCTGAGCTCTGAGCGATTTTCTATGCTCCGTTGAAGTTGACTGATCTGCACAGGCAGTAATCCGAATCTGTAATGGATTTGACTTTTAAAGCACAACTTAAGTCTAATTCGATTTTCCTTCACATCACATGCCTCTCACATGTCTTCCACGCCTTATTGAAGAATGAAACGTCAAGACCTCCCTAGAACCTTCAAGAATCTCACGGCAATTCCAATCCATACTCAACTAGAAATCCAAACTCCACATTGCTTTGAAATCCGAATTCCTTGTTGCTTTCTCTTCCATGTGCACGGCATATGATCTTCTTGAGACTTCTAGATACTTCATGAACGTTCCAAGGCTCTCCTAGTATGAGTAGAACTCCATATGCAAGTAGGTTTCCTAGTTGAATACTGCTTTCTTTTCCCGAAATATTCTAGACTCTTCCGGAACCTTTTTGAGTAATCCTTATCCAACAGGGACTCCTTGTCACACTAGTAGTCCTTATCTGAGTAGAATTGGGTTTCCTTGTCCAAGTAGAACTCCTAGTCCAAGTCAGCTTCAGACTCCTACTTCAACTGGGATTCCTTTTCCTAGTCAAACTGGGAGAACTTCCATTTCTTCATTTCTTTCCATTCCTGCGCCACTTGTGCCTTCCTTAGTCATTTTTGGACTTTGAGACTCCATTTACACCTGTAAAAACACTAACTAAGTTAAATTGATCAAGATAAAGGAAATAACTTAGCAAAATATAGGGTTTAAAAATTATAAATGTCGCATTTTATGCTCCTATCAGACTTTTCGTTTTGTGTAAACTTGAATCAAAGTAGTAAAGGTTTTGTACAAAGATCGAATTTAATTAACGAGGATTGCAATTAGGTGGACTTTTCCATACTAAGTTGTACACTTGAGTTGATAGCCTTTCTATGTGTTTTATGCGTTGAACATGTCATGATTGACTAGCTTTCTAGGGCTTGAATGCCTGTTTGATAGGATTAGTCTTTGTGCTTTCACTTAGATTAATTAGCATTGAAAAGTAAAATATGGGAAATTGTTTGCTTTCTAACGTTTCACATGATCAACTCCTTTCTCATGACTTAGATGAACAATATTAGGGTTTGAATCGATTTTAATCATGGTTTCGGTTTTGATCTTTGTTCTCTCATTCTATCATTATCTTTATGTTTTTGCATTTTATTTGTTTTACTTATTTAGTTTTATTTTCGAAAATCAAAACCAAAAATCCCCCCTTTTCGTAAATATGTATATATTTTGTTATATCTTTGTAAATATTATACTTTGTTTTAATTTTAATTGTTTAATTGTTTGACAATGACAGGTGTACCCTCAATCCCCGGAATAGAACGATCCCTATTTGCTTATACTACTAACGATATTTTCAGGGTTAAATTATGCGCTTGCTTTTAGCGTGTCACACGAAATTAGGGGGGATTTTTGATTTGGTTTTTCTGAAAATTAAATTAAGTAAACAAAATAATTAAAATGCAAAACATAAAAATAAAGATGGAATGTGAAAACAAGGATCAAAGTCGAAACTCAGGATTAAAATTGATTCAAGTTCATCATTGTTCATTATAGTCATGCAAGAGGAATTGATCATGTGAAACGTTCAAAGCAAACAATTTCCCATATTTTACTTTCAACGCTAATCCTATCAAACATGCACTCAAGCCCTAGAAAGCACATAGACTAATCCTATCAAACATGCACTCAAGCCCTAGAAAGCTAGTCGATCATACATGTTTAACGCAATAAGCATTTAGAAAGGCTATCAATTCAAATGTGCAACTTAGTATGAAAAAGTCCACCTAATTGCAATCTTCTTTGATTAAATTCGGTTTTTGTACAAAACCTTTACTACTTATTGATTCAAGAACACAAAACCAAAAAGTTGATTCATGTTCTTAAATTCGTAGCACCAATTATATAAAAACCCTAAAAGTTTCGAACCCTTTAAGATTAATATACAAAAGATTTCTATCATGCAAATTTAATCAAACACTCACACATAAGCAACCATAAATCGCAAAACATGAATCTGAAAATTAGTAATTAACCATAAAATTTCAGAATTCGAAAATTTCACATAAGCAACTTTCGAAGAACAATATATATGAATCTGAAAATTAACAATTAATCATAAAATTTCAGAAAACAATACTTGTTCAAACATATGTGTCAACTAGGGCATAACCAACGAAAATTACAAAGCAAAGGTTACAAGGAGAATCGAATTACACCAAGAGATGGAGATGGGATGAATGGTCTCTTGAATTTCGAAAGCAATCTTCAAGGATGGTGATGGATGATGTGCACGGCTTGTCCTCTTTTTCCTTGGCCTTGCTTGAACTTCGTGGTTGCCCAAGAGGATGGAGAAGAACACGGCTAGGCTAGAGAGAGTTTTCTGATTTTTTTTTCAAAGTGTAAAACGTAAAAGTGGGAACCCCCGACGTTGAGAGAAGAGAGGAATATATAGGGGACGGCCCCTAGGTCTCCATGCCGCCCAAAACCCTAGAAAAGCTCACGGCTATTGCTTGCTTCCTCCACATAATTTCCTCCAATGATTTCTTGCCACATAAGCCCTATGAGGTGTCTCAACCAATCACATAATTTCCTAGAATATTTCCCTTGATTTTCTTGCCGAAATTCTTGAGATAATTTCTGATTTTCTGTTTTTAAATTCGGCCAAAACTCTTTAGGGAATGTAGGAATGTATCTAGACTTCATTTGAGCTTTTCTTGGTCTCCACCTTTTTCTCTTTCCTTAAAACTCTCTAGGGAATATCTTTGCCGTCCAAAACCCTAGGATTTTCACGTCCTCCCTTGTTTATCTCTTCCTTTTTCACGGCAAAGCTTCTAGGGTTTATCTCCAAGTATTTTCTTTCCATAAAAATAGCCCTAGATAATCTCCCTAGAAAATCTCTTTTTAATTTCTGATTTTTGGACGCCTCTTCCTTGTTTCTCTCTTGCAAATTCACGGCAAAACATCTTTAGGTCTAGGGTTTGCGTCACAAACCCTAGTTCCATGGGCTTTGGTGGGCTTTTATCCAATTAGCCGAAAATCCAACAAGTCTTGAGAGTTTTTGGGCCTCCATGCATCACTTCTATGCCATGTCATCTTCCAACGTCACAACATTTTATTTTTCCATTTCTTTTTTTCATAGTAACGTTGGAAACTTCATTGGTAAGCTCTCCTCCATTTCGCAGGGTTTCCTGGTTGCACTAGGAAAGCTTGTTTCTTCATTTCTGCTCAATTGTGTGGACCGTTTCCTCTCATATTTGTTCGTCTTGATGTTCGCAGGCTCCTCTTTCCATTCGTGTGTTCATTTCCACTTTTTAGCTCGGAGGTCCTGAAAATGGAAACTAGTATGAGAAATAGAAACTTTCCTAATTTGAAAAATAGAAACTTACTAAAAATGAAAAATAGAAAGTTACTAAAAAATGAAAAATAGAAACTTGCCAGAAATGAGAAATGAAAACTACAAGAATAGAAACTTTCTAAAAATGGAAAATAGAAACTAAGAAAAATGGAAACTTTCTACAAATAGGAACTTTCACAATCAAAGAATGGAAACTTTCCTAAACAGAGTTTTACTAAGGAAATGACGCAAGAAATGTAAGGAAATGCAGTTAAAACGTCGCATTAAAATGCTCCTATCAGATTAATCTAGGTGCTTTCGCTTAGATTAATTAGCATTGAAAAGTAAAAAATGGGAATTCATTTGCTTTCGAATGTTTCACATGATCAACTCCTTTCTCATGACTTAGATGAACAATTATAGGGTTTGAATCGAATTTGATTACATGGAATTGGTTTTGATCTTTGTTCCTTGCGTTCCACCCTTTTATATATGTTTTTACGTTTCCTTTATTTTATTTATTTTAATTTTAATTTTAAGAATCCTAATCCCCCCTTATTTGTGTTTACTTGTATATATTTCTTTTCTTTGTTTTATTT
Source organism: Rosa rugosa (assembly GCF_958449725.1). NCBI lineage: Eukaryota > Viridiplantae > Streptophyta > Magnoliopsida > Rosales > Rosaceae > Rosa > Rosa rugosa. The sequence goes on from NC_084823.1 coordinate 23,393,863, forward strand.
TTGTAAATAATACTTTGTACTTTTACTAATTAATTAATTATTTTTGCAATTACAGGTGTACCCTCAATCCCCGGAATAGAACGATCCCTATTTGCTTATACTACTAACGACATTTCAGGGTTAAATTATGCGCTTGCTTTTAGCGTATCACAGTGTAGAGGTCGAATTAACAATTTCAATTTCTAGGGTTCTTGGGTTTTCTGGGCTTGTGTTCAACGGCCAAATTGGAACTCTTCCAGGTAAAATTGGAACTTGTTGTAGTTGAGAAAGAGGTTGGGTTTGTTGAGTAGATGATGCTGCCAAATTTTGGTGGCCATCGGAGGTGGTTGCCGGTGGCGCGTGGGGCCCACGCGCTGCCACTGTTGGTGGCGCGTGGAGGCGTGTAGGGCAGTGTTTTAATTTCAGTTTTTTAGCCCATTAAATTGTAGAATTGTTGTAGATCTTGTATGTGAAGTTTGGTGAATTTTGGAGGGGTTTGGAATTATTTGTGAATTTCCGAAGTTTGAAGTTTTGTGATTGAATTGTGGGAAATCCGGCCGTCGGATTTCCCTCGTTTTCGTTGTGGAATATATAAATTGAGGAATTGGTGTTGTGGAAGAGATTTGGGTTGAATTTGAGAAGTAATGGAGATTGGGATTTTCGGGTTTCGTTTAGGTTCGTAATTATTTTATCGGATTGTCGTTTACGGAAATATAATTGTGTACAGGGCAATGCCGCGAGCTACGGTTAAATGAAGGAACTCGTTTGCGTGGTCGCCCAATAGTACTGTGAGTGGACTTTTATTTTCAAAGAATGATGCAAGCATTTATTTATTTGTTTCCGAGATGATAATTTATTTATCGTATTACTTTCTCGCACATATGGTTATTTTCGGAAATGGTTTTGGATAATTTATTATTTGAAGATTTTATGGCGTTCGGGGTCACGTCATTGGATTATGCTTATTTTATCTTATTTATTTTTTGAATATGAGTTTATTTTTGGCGTGTGGGACACGCCGTTGATTTATTGATCTTTCTTATTTATTTATCGACTTTCGGATTTTGGCATTGGGAATGCCTTGATGATGATTTTGGAATTGGTTTTGTTTCGAAATATGGAGATTATGATTTATTATTATTTCTCGCATTTTTGCTATTGATTTGAGATACTCTTGGCGTGTGGGACACGTCGTTGGAAATTCATTTGCGAGAGTTGGGGAAGCCTTATGTATTTATAGATTTATGTGGTTTTCGGATTTTCATTTGCCATACTTTGGGTGACTATTATCATTGCTAGCATTGATCTTCCGCCTTTGTGGCGAGGTGATGGGATCACCGAAGCCCTCCGCCTTTGTGGCGCTGGTTACTGTATCTGTGACAGTAATTCTGAAACCCAGTATCCTATCGCTACACTTAGTGGCGTAAGGGTATATTACGGGAGTAATGGGAGTACTTTAGCCTGGGAGGCTATCACCCGAGCCTGGGAGGCTCACTCGTATGGCTATCGTCTTCCCCTACTCACTTTACTATTTTTGACTAGCGGGGCTAGTTCGATTTCCGTTTAACCAGCGGGGCTGGTCCTATTTTTCTTGAGTACCGGAGTTTCAATCTTTTCTTTTAGTTGTGACTAGCGGGGCTAGTCGGTTTTTCTTGTACAAAACTTCTCTTGTTTTGTTGTCCTTAAACATTGCATGCATCGGGAGTTTTAGAGAAATAAATGCGGAAAGTATTAAATTTCCTTTTGTTAAAATTTGTTTATTTTTGTCCACTCACGCTAACGTGTTTTTCAATACTTTTCCCCTGGGCCCTTCGGTTTCAAATGCCCAGTTTGCAGGCGAAATTAGTTGAGGTCGGGCGTAACTGGAGTCGAGGCATAGCCAACAGCATTACTTCCGCGTACTCATTCTATTTCTGTTTTTCTTTGTTACCTAGTGGATTAGTATTGCTCTGATAACCTATGGGATTAATATTGTTTTTGGGTTGAGACTGATATTTGTGAAATTGGAGTTGTGATTTGGGGAGCAGATGGCTCCAGAAGATTAAGGATGGATGATTTAGAAGTGTAAATGTTTTCCTACAGATTTTGGGTAGCCTACTTTTAGGGGAAGTTCCGCCAAATTTTTGGTAGAATCTCTTCTAAAGTGGGCCCCGCAGGGCCACTTTGGATTTCAGGGTGAAATCTGGGGCGGGTCCTGTCATTTTACCCCACCCCCATAATTCAGAAATTTACTATATACGCGAAAGCTCTCTCCATCCTCTAGAGCAAGCCACGAAGTTCAAGCAAGGCCGATGAAGAAGAAGAACCAAGCCGTGAGCATCATCATCCGTTCTCCACCTTGAAGCTTGCTTTCGAGATTCAAGACTCCATACGTTTTATCTTTCATCCCCATCTCCATCTCACGGTGTAATTCAACCTCTTTCTTTGTAACCTTGTTTGATTTCGTTGGAATTGTTTCTAGTTGACATATATGTTTGAACAATTGTTAATTTCTGGAATTTTATGATTAATTGAGAATTTTCAGATTCATATATTGTAATTCGAGAGTTACTTATGTGAGTTTGTTTAATTAAATTTGCTTTACAGAAAACTTTTATATGTTTATCTTATTTGGGTCGACACTTATAGGATTTGCATGTAATTGGTGCTAGGTTTAAGAACATAAATCAACCTTTTGCTTTGTGTGACTTGAATCAAAAGTAGTAAAGGTTTTGGACAAAGATCGAATTTAATTAACGAGGATTGCAATTACGTGGACTTTTCCATACTAAGTTGTACACTTGAGTTGATAGCCTTTCTCTATGTCTAATGCGTTAAACATGTCATGATTGACTAGCTTTCTAGGGTTTTATTACATGTTTGATAGGATTATTCTAGGTGCTTTCACTTAGGTTAATTAGCATTGAAAAGTAAAATATGGGAAATTGTTTGCTTTCGAACGTTTCACATGATCAACTCCTTTCTCATGACTTAGATGAACAATATTAGGTGCTTTCACTTTGTTCTCTCATTCCATCATTATCTTTATGTTTTTGCATTTTATTTGTTTTACTTATTTAGTTTTATTTTCGAAAATCAAAAACAAAAACCCCCCTAATTTCGTAAATAATGTTTATACTTGTGAATATCTTTGTGAATATTATACTTTGTTTTAATTTTAATTGTTTAATTGTTTGACAATGATAGGTGTACCCTCAATCCCCGGAATAGAACGATCCCTATTTGCTTATACTACTAACGATATTTTCAGGGTTAAATTATGCGCTTGCTTTTAGCGTTATCACATTCTAAACATCCTAAGGATCATTTCTTATGAAGAGATCAAGAACTATTTCAGAGTGGAAGAACTTCAAAAGATCGGTGACAGGACCCGCCCCGAATTTGACCCTGAAATCCGAGGTGGCCCTGTGGGGCCCACCTTAGGAATAACTCTACCGAAAATTCAGCAGAGTTACCCCTAAAAATGGACTACCCAAAACTTACAGAAATACAATCACACTTCTGATAGGAGCATTTTAATGCGACGTTTTAACTGCATTTCCTTACATTTCTTGCGTCATTTCCTTAGTAAAACTCTGTTTAGGAAAGTTTCCATTCTTTGATTGGGAAAGTTCCTATTTGTAGAAAGTTTCCATTTTTCTTAGTTTCTATTTTCCATTTTTAGAAAGTTTCTATTCTTGTAGTTTTCATTTCTCATTTCTGGCAAGTTTCTATTTTTCATTTTTAGTAACTTTCTATTTTTCAAATTAGGTAAGTTTCTATTTTCTCATACTAATTTCTATTTTCAGGACCTCCGAGCTAAAAAGTGGAAATGAACGCACGAATGGAAAGAGGAGCCTGCGAACATCAAGACAAACAAATATGAGAGAAAACGGTCCACACATTTGAGCAGAAATGAAGAAACAAGCTTTCCTAGTGCAACCAGGAAACCCTGCGAAATGGAGGAGAGCTTACCAATGAAGTTTCCAACGCAACTATGAAAAGAAATGAAGAAAATAAAGTGTTGTGACGTTGGAAGATGACATGGCATAGAAGTGACGCATGGAGGCCCAAAAACTCTCAAGACTTGTTGGATTTTCGGCTAATTGGATAAAAGCCCACCAAAGCCCATGGAACTAGGGTTTGTGACGCAAACCCTAGCCCTAAAGATGTTTTGCCGTGAATTTGCAAGAGAGAAACAAGGAAGAGGCGTCCAAAAATCAGAAATTAAAAAGAGATTTTCTAGAGAGATTATCTAGGGCTATTTTTATGGAAAGAAAATACTTGGAGATAAACCCTAGAAGCTTTGCCGTGAAAAAGGAAGAGATAAACAAGGGAGAACGTGCAATTCCTAGGGTTTTGGACGGCAAAGATATTCCCTAGAGAGTTTTAGGGAAAGAGAAAAAGGTGGAGACCAAGAAAAGCTCAAATGAAGTCTAGATACATTCCTACATTCCCTAAAGAGTTTTGGCCGAATTTAAAGACAGAAAATCAGAAATTATCTCAAGAATTTCGGCAAGAAAATCAAGGGAAATATTCTAGGAAATTATGTGATTGGTTGAGACACCTCATAGGGCTTATGTGGCAAGAAGTCATTGGAGGAAATTATGTGGAAGTGCAAGCAATAGCCGTGAGCTTTTCTAGGGTTTTGGACGGCATGGAGACCTAGGGGCCGTCCCCTATATATTCCTCCCTTCTCTCAACGTCAAGGGTTCCCACTTTTGCGTTTTACAACTTTAGAAAAAATCAGAAAACTCTCTCTAGCTTAGCCGTGTTCTTCTCCATCCTCTAGGGCAACCACGAAGTTCAAGCAAGGCCAAGGAAGAAGAGGACAAGCCGTGCACATCATCCATCACCATCCTTGAAGATTGCTTTCGAAATTCAAGAGACCATTCATCCCATCTTCATCACGGTGTAATCCGATTCTCCTTGTAACCTTTGCTTTGTAATTTTCGTTGGTTATGCCCTAGTTGACACATGTGTTTGAACAATTTTCGAATTCTGAAATTTTATGGTTAATTACTAATTTTCAGATTCATGTTTTGCGATTTATGGTTGCTTATGTGTGAGTGTTTGATTAAATTTGCATGATAGAAATCTTTTGTATGTTAATCTTAAAGGGTTCGAAACTTTTAGGGTTTTTATATAATTGGTGCTACGAATTTAAGAACATGAATCAACTTTTTGGTTTTGTGTTCTTGAATCAATAAGTAGTAAAGGTTTTGTACAAAAACCGAATTTAATCAAAGAAGATTGCAATTAGGTGGACTTTTTCATACTAAGTTGCACATTTGAATTGATAACCTTTCTAGATGCTTAATGCGCTAGACATGTATGATTGACTAGCTTTCTAGGGCTTGAATGCATGTTTGATAGGATTAGTCTATGTGCTTTCACTTAGATTAATTAGCGTTGAAAGTAAAATATGGGAAATTGTTTGCTTTGAACGTTTCACATGATCAATTCCTCTTGCATGACTATGATGAACAATGATGAACTTGAATTAATTTTAATCATATGTTTCGATTTTGATCTTTGTTCTTGCATTCCATTTATAATTTTATGTTTTTGCATTTTAATTGTTTTATTAACTTAGTTTTATTTTCAGAAAAACCAAAATCAAAAACCCCCTTTTAATTCGTAAATAATGTGCATATGTGTGAATATTATACTTTGTTTTGATTTTAATTGTTTAATTGTTTGACAATGACAGGTGTACCCTCAATCCCCGGAATAGAACGATCCCTACTTACTTATACTACTAACGATATTTCAGGGTTAAATTATGCGCTTGCTTTGAGCGTATCAATTTTTGGCGCCGTTGCCGGGGATTGAAAAATCATTTGTCACTTTGTGAATATATTGTTTTGTTTATAATGTGATCGAAAAAAAAAAAAATATTACTTGTAAATTATTTGTAATTGTCGAAATTTACTTAGATTAATTACTTAGGTTGTTATTTTTATTGTTGAACACGAATTTAATTTTTAGTTGTAAACCACTATGTGGGAGTAGCCTATGCCAAAATGGATCCTACCTCTTGTGTTCGCCCTCCCCTACCTGGCCATTTCAGTAAGGTTGCCCAAAGGATGTAGGAGGGACTTAGTGTCTAGACGATTATACTTGGGCCGCACGTCCACTTGATTTACTGCTTGGAATTAAATTTGATATCAATAATATTTATGACAAAAGAAAATGCAAGAAATTGTTGTGACACTTAAGGTATATTGGGCCGCACGTCCACTTGATTTACTGCTCGGAAAGGAAGCTGTTACAGCCCATTGCACTCTGAGATTCCCTGTTCCCGTACCTAAGTGTTGAAAATAAATTTAACAATAAAAGAAAAAAGAAAAAAAAAGAAAGAAAGAAAAAAGAAAAAAAGAAAAAAAACCGAAAAAAAAAAAAAAAAAAAAAAAAAGGAAGTTATTTAGATGTGAATAGTGACGTTTTGTACTTTGTGTGAAAGTTTTTTGTGTTTTGTGTCTAATTTTACTTGTAAAGAAATAAAATTAAACCTAAGAAAAAAATGGAGTTATGAATTTCGTTAAATACTTAATTGTTGCGAGTGTGTAAAATCGTATGAGTAGACAAGGGCCCTTTTGTTAATATTGGCCTTAACCCTTCATTCGTACCTTTCTAAGGTCTTATGAGGTTGAGGGCGGCCTTTATTAGCACTTGGAGAACAGTTTAACACATGAGTAATTTCCCAGCTGAGTAAGGGGCATTACAGATGGTGTCTTAGGTTGAGATCCTGGGTGATGGGTTCAATTGGATCTCAGAGATACTATAGACTGTGCGTAAACCACAATGTGGAAGTAGCCAATAGGGGCGTAAACCTCAATGAGGAAGTAGCCTCCGTAGTATCACCGAAATGAGTCCTCCCTCTCACTTACCTCTTAATCTGGCTATCTGGCCTTCTGAAACAAAGGAAAGTGACTTATGTCTAAGCGACTATCCCTATATCGTAGCTCACCAATAGTAGTGGTTTCTATTGGGCTCGACTTACAACTTGGAATCAATTGAGTTATTAACTTTGTTTATGACATTTCCATGACAAAAATAAAATACTCGTACATAACTTTCATTTGTAAATTGGTCTGTTTTCTTACTTCTCTTACTTGTACAAAATTTGTAAGTCTCTTTTGTTGCATTGTGAATAGTGACGTTTTTATATGAAAATATCAACTTGTTTTTTGTTTATTTTCGTAAGTTACTCACTTTTGTACATCTTAATGTTGTTCAGGAATTCCATGAATGTCCGAGTCTTCTAAAATCCCTACCATACAAGAGATTGAAGAAAGGCTCGCTCGTTTGAAAAATCCTCCTACACTTGAGTACAGAAGACCTTCTTCCTTGCAATTCAAAGAGTACAAGTTTAACGAGCAAGGGAAGAGAATCTATCCTTCTGAGGAATCTACATCACCTACACCTACCCCATCTCCTCCTTCACGTTCACCTTCACCTGTGATTTCGTCTAACTCTACACCACCACCTTCACCACCACCTGAAGAAGTTCAAGAAGAGAGAATGGCATCCAATAGGGAACTATCCACAGCAACAGTTGAGGGAGGACCCCCTATAGGTATTGTGTACCCTGCCCCTGCTGCAGGAAGAAATGCAGAGTTTGAGCTGAAGAGTGGATTATTGCACCAACTCCCTAAGTTTCATGGGCTTCCTATGGAGGACGCCAACAAGCATCTTAGGGCATTTCAGGTTGTGTGTTCTAATATGCAACCACAAGGAGCAGATGAGAACATTCTAAGGATGAAAGCATTTCCATTTTCCTTAGCTGACAGAGCCAAAGATTGGCTATATGAGATTCCTGCTGGACGTATCACCTCTTGGGACACTATGAGGAAGGCCTTCTTGGAAAGATATTTCCCAGCTTCCAAGGTCATCACACTCAGGAAGAAGCTTAGTGGAATTGAACAAGCTCCAGATGAATCCTATTCTGCCTATTATGAGAGGTTCAACTCCTTACTTGCTCAATGTCCTCAACATCAGATGAAGGATGAGACCCTACTGACATGCTTCTATGAGGGACTCTTACCCTTAGAGAGGCAAATGCTTGATGCTGCAGCTGGAGGAGCTTTTGTGGACAAGTCACCTGCAGAGGGAAAGGAACTTATTGAGAATCGTGCCCTCAACAGTCAACAATACGAGGGTATAGGGCACTCCATTCGAAAGGTACATGAAGTGGGCAGGAATAATGCCATTGAGGATCAACTGAATAAGCTCACCTTGCTCATGAACCAAGTCATAAGTTCCAAAGGACCTAGTGCATCCATAGCTTGTGGGGTATGCTCTATGCAAGGGCATGTTACTGATCAATGCCCTCAACTCAATGAAAATGGAGGATGGGAATCTGCCAATGCTATTGGAGGATACCAAGGAGGATTTCAAGGAGGATATCAGGGAGGACCTCAACGTCCTAGACATGACCCTTATTCCAATACTTATAACCCAGGATGGAGGGACCATCCCAACTTCAAGTGGACCAACAATGACAATGTTCAGAATCCTCTTGGTGGGAACTTTCAACGTCCTCAAGGGCCTACTTTTCAACGTCCTCAAGCTCCTTACATGCCTCCTCCTCAACAGAACTCTGGGAATTCCAATTCCCATTATGATAAGACGTTGGAAGCCTTGACTGCTTCTACACAAGCCTTGACAAACTCTACTCAGGCTTTGATCCAAGGACAACAGACCCATACTAAGGACATTGCGGAACTCAAGAAGCAGATGGGCCAAGTTGTGGATTTCATGAGCAAGATTCATGAGAATGGGAAGCTCCCTAGTGTCACAATACCTAATCCTAAGGGTAATGTGGAGAATGCATCAGTTGTGACTACAAGGAGTGGAAGGCCATTTGTGGATCAACCCAAGCCATCCAAGAAAGCCCAAGTAAGCATAGAGATTGAGGAAGACCATGAACCCACAAAGTTGGGTATTGAAAAGGACCCTGCAACGTCCAAGGAAGAAGTCAAGGCGTCCTCACCACCAAAGGCCAAACCGGATATTCAAGGTATTAATTCTAACTTATCCAATTCGGTTATTACTAACCCTTCTTCTTCTTGCATGCCCTTTCCACGCAGATTTGCTAAATCCAAGAAGGATGAAAGTGACCAAGCTATCTTGGAAACTTTCACGAAGGTACAAGTAAACTTACCCCTCCTAGAGGCCATCAAACAAGTCCCTAAGTATGCCAAGTTCCTTAAAGAGCTTTGCACTACTAGGAGAGTGAACCGTGAAAAGGAGGTGGTAAAGGTAAGTGAGAACGTTTCTGCCTTGATTCAGAGGAAGATTCCTCCAAAGTGTAAGGATCCTGGAAGCTTTACTATTCCATGTACTATTGGTAACTCCAGATTTAAGAATGCCATGCTAGATTTAGGTGCATCTGTTAATGTTATGCCCTACTCTGTTTATGAAACCCTAGGTCTAGGGGAACTTAAATCTGATAATGTTATCATTCAGTTAGCTGACAGATCCAATGCATACCCTAGAGGTTTGTTGGAGGATGTGCTTGTGCAGGTTAACCATCTTATCTTCCCAGCTGATTTTTATGTGTTGGAAATGGAGGACTCCCCTGTGAGTTCCACTCCTTTGCTTTTGGGACGTCCTTTCTTAAGGACAGCTAGGACAAAGATAGATGTGTATGCAGGTTCTCTCACCATGGAGTTTGATGGTGACGTTATTGGCTTCAACATTTTTGAAGCCATGAGGTATCCTCTTGATATAAATGACTGTTATTCTATTGATATTTTGGATGACCTTGCCCAGAAAATGTTTGAGGCCATGAATGAGGATACCCTAGCCACAACCCTCGAACAAGGAGTAGGGTACACAAAAGGTGGTGCCATTATCTCAAAGGAGGAATTGAAGGACACTTGTGAAGGAAAGATAATTGAAAACGTCTCCTTCCTTGAAGCATCCCCTTATGTAGGTAAGTCTAATTCTCCTTTGTCCATTCAGTTATCTACTAACAAGACTTTACCTTCAGTGGTCCAGGCCCCAGAACTTGAGCTTAAACCTCTTCCAGACCATTTGAAGTATGTCTACTTAGGAGACAAGGAGACCTTACCAGTGATAGTGTCCTCTGCGCTTACGACTCCACAAGAAGAGAAGTTGGTGGAGATGCTGAAGCAACACAAGACCGCCATAGGATGGACATTGGCGGACATCAAGGGAATTAGCCCTACAACTTGCGTCCATAGGATACTTCTAGAGGAGGGGTCTAAACCCACTAGAGAGGCTCAACGTCGTCTCAACCCTCCAATGATGGAAGTTGTGAAGAAGGAGGTTATCAAACTCCTAGATTGTGGGGTGATCTACCCCATTTCAGACTCCAAGTGGGTCTCTCCAGTTCAGGTTGTGCCCAAGAAATCTGGGGTAACTGTGGTGAAGAATGCTGAGAACGAACTGGTGCCCCAAAGGACAGTCACAGGTCACCGAGTGTGCATTGATTACAGGAAGCTCAACGCAACAACAAGGAAAGATCACTTTCTTCTTCCATTCATTGATCAGATGCTTGAGCGCCTAGCTGGACATGACTACTACTGCTTCTTGGATGGCTACTCAGGCTACAATCAGATTACCATAGCCAATGAAGATCAAGAGAAGACAACCTTCACTTGCCCCTTTGGGACGTTTGCCTATAGACGTATGCCCTTTGGCCTTTGCAACGCTCCAGGTACCTTTCAGAGGTGTATGGTAAGTATCTTTTCAGATTATATTGAGAAAATCATAGAGGTATTTATGGATGACTTTTCAGTCTTTGGAAAGAATTTTGATGATTGTCTTAATAATCTGGAAATAATTCTCAAACGTTGCATGGAAACTAACTGATGCGCTAAAAGCAAGCGCATAATTTAACCCTGAAATGTCATTAGTAGCATAGAATAAATAGGGATCGTTCTATTCCGGGGATTGAGGGTACACCTGTCATTGTTAAACAAATAAACAATTAAAATTAAAACAAAGTATAATAATCACACATATATACATTATTTACGAAAAAGGGGGGTATTTTTGATTTTGGTTTTCTTCGAAAATAAAACTAAGTTAACAAAACAATTAAAATGCTAAAACATAAAAATACAAATGGAATGCAAGAACAAAGATCAAAATCGAAATATATGATTAAAATTAATTCAAGTTCATCATAGTCATGCAAGAGGAATTGATCATGTGAAACGTTCAAAGCAAACAATTTCCCATATTTTACTTTCAACGCTAATTAATCTAAGTGAAAGCACATAGACTAATCCTATCAAACATGCATTCAAGCCCTAGAAAGCTAGTCAATCATACATGTTTAACGCAATAAGCACCTAGAAAGGCTATCAATTCAAATGTGCAGCTTAGTATGAAAAAGTCCACCTAATTGCAATCTTCTTTGATTAAATTCGGTTTTTGTACAAAACCTTTACTACTTATTGATTCAAGAACACAAAACCAAAAAGTTGATTCATGTTCTTAAATTCGTAGCACCAATTATATAAAAACCCTAAAAGTTTCGAACCCTTTAAGATTAACATACAAAAGATTTCTATCATGCAAATTTAATCAAACACTCACACATAAGCAACCATAATTCGCAAAGTATGAATCTGAAAATTAACTATTAATCATAAAATTTCAGAAAACAATACTTGTTCAAACATATGTGTCAACTAAGGCATAACCAACGAAAATACAAACAAAGTTACAAGGAAGAATCGAATTACACCAAGAGATGGAGATGGTGATGAACGAAAAGGTGATGTGGTCTCTTGAATTTCGAAAGCAATCTTCAAGGTGGAGGATGGATGGTGTTCACGGCTTGTCTTCTTCTTCCTTGGCCTTGCTTGCACTTCGTGGTTGCCTTAGAGGATGGAGAAGAGCACGGCTAGGCTAGAGAGCTTTTCTGAATTTTTCTAAAGTTGTAAAACACAAAGGAAGAGGAGCTTGACGTTGAGAATGTGTGAGAATATATAGTGGACGCCTCCTTGCTCTCCTAGCCGTGTAAACCTCTTAATATCCCAAGGAATTAATCTGAAAATGCCACATAATTTCCTCCAATAATAGCTTGCCAAATAAGCCCTATGACATGGTTCAACCAATCACAAAACTCCATTTTAATTCCCTAATATTTTGGCCGAAATATATAAAGATATATTCTGATTTTGTAGTTCAATTTCGGCCAAACTTCCTTAGAGAATATAGGGAACGAACCTAGACTCCTTTTTGGCCGTTTCTTGGTCTCCACACTTTGGCTTTCCTTAAAACTCTCCCCTAGAATCTCTCTTTGCCGAATTCTCTAGGGTTTCTTCATGAATATCACGGCAATTCCTCCTTTTCCTCTTGGCTTGGACGGCAAAAGATATTCTAGGGTTTATCTCTTGATGTATTTCCATAAAAAATAACCCTAGAAAATCTCCCTAGAATCTCTCCTTTTAATTTCTGATTTTTGGACGCCAACTCCTTGTTTCTCTCTTCATTTTGGACGGCAAAACTCTCCTAGGGTTTATTCCATGCGTCACAAACCCTAATCTCTTGGGCCATGATGGGCCATGATCCATTTTGCCGAAAATTCAAAGTGCTCTTGGGCTTCGTTGCTTCATCTTCAAGCCTTCTTCTTTTCCAACGCAAAACACTTCATTTTCTTCATTTCTTTTCATAGTTGCCTTGGAAACTTCATTGGTAAGCTCTCCTCCATTTCGCAGGGTTTCCTGGTTGCACTAGGAAAGCTTGTTTCTTCATTTCTGCTCAAATGTGTGGACCGTTTTCTCTCATATTTGTTTGTCTTGATGTTCGCAGGCTCCTCCTTCCATTCGTGCGTTCATTTCCACTTTTTAGCTCGGAAGTCCTGAAAATAGAAACTAGTATGAGAAATAGAAACTTTCCTAATTTGAAAAATAGAAACTTACTAAAAATGAAAAATAGAAAGTTACTAAAAATGAAAAATAGAAACTTGCCAGAAATGAGAAATGAAAACTACAAGAATAGAAACTTTCTAAAAATGGAAAATAGAAACTAAGAAAAATGGAAACTTTCTACAAATAGGAACTTTCCCAATCAAAGAATGGAAACTTTCCTAAACAGAGTTTTACTAAGGAAATGATGCAAGAAATGTAAGGAAATGCAGTTAAAACGTCGCATTAAAATGCTCCTATCACTAACCTTGTACTTAATTGGGAGAAATGCCATTTTATGGTTAAACAAGGAATAGTTTTAGGACATATTGTCTCTGCTAGGGGAATAGAGGTCGATAAGGCCAAGGTTGATATTGTGCGTTACTTACCTGATACGCTCAAAGCAAGCGCATAATTTAACCCTGAAATGTCATTAGTAGTATAGAATAAATAGGGATCGTTCTATTCCGGGGATTGAGGGTACACCTGTCATTGTCAAACAATTAAACAATTAAAATTAAAACAAAGTATAATATTTACATATATGCACATTATTTACGAATTAAAAGGGGGTTTTTTGATTTTGGTTTTTCTGAAAATAAAACTAAGTTAACAAAATAATTAAAATGCTAAAACATAAAAAATACAAATGGAATGCAAGAACAAAGATCAAAATCGAAACATATGATTAAAATTAATTCAAGTTCATCATCGTTCATCATAGTCATGCAAGAGGAATTGATCATGTGAAACGTTCAAAGCAAACAATTTCCCATATTTTACTTTCAACGCTAATTAATCTAAGTGAAAGCACATAGACTAATCCTATCAAACATGCATTCAAGCCCTAGAAAGCTAGTCAATCATACATGTCTAACGCATTAAGCATCTAGAAAGGCTATCAATTCAAATGTGCAACTTAGTATGAAAAAGTCCACCTAATTGCAATCTTCTTTGATTAAATTCGGTTTTTGTACAAAACCTTTACTACTTATTGATTCAAGAACACAAAACCAAAAAGTTGATTCATGTTCTTAAATTCGTAGCACCAATTATATAAAAACCCTAAAAGTTTCGAACCCTTTAAGATTAACATACAAAAGATTTCTATCATGCAAATTTAATCAAACACTCACACATAAGCAACCATAAATCGCAAAACATGAATCTGAAAATTAATAATTAATCATAGAATTTCAGAATTCGAAACTTGTTCAAACACATGTGTCAACTAGGGCATAACCAACGAAAATTACAAAGCAAAGGTTACAAGGAGAATCGGATTACACCAAGAGATGGAGATGGGATGAATGGTCTCTTGAATTTCGAAAGCAATCTTCAAGGATGGTGATGGATGATGTGCACGGCTTGTCCTCTTCTTCCTTGGCCTTGCTTGAACTTCGTGGTTGCCCTAGAGGATGGAGAAGAACACGGCTAAGCTAGAGAGAGTTTTCTGATTTTTTTCTCAAAGTGTAAATTGTATGGAAGAGAGCAGCAAACGTCACAATGGAGAGGGAATATATAGGGGACGGCAAACTTGGTCTCCAAGCCGTGTATTTCTCCTTTATTTCCCAAGAAATTAATTTAATCATGCCACACGGCTCCAACCAATCATGTAGCGCCAAATAAGCCCTAGTGTGTCATCCAACCAATCATAAAGCTCCAAAATAATTCCCTAATATATAGTTGCCGAATTCCCATAGATATATTCTGATTTTATACTTTAAATTCGGCCAAAACTCCTCTAGGGAATTTAGGGATGAACCTAGACGCATTTTGAGCTTTTTCTTGTTGTCCACACTTCTTCTTTCCTTAAAACTCTCCCTATTTCTTCTCCCAACGTTTTCTTCTTGATTTTTCTTGATTCTCACGTTGTTCTCTCTTTCTTTGCACGGCAAAGACTCTTAAGTCTCCCAAAAATATTTTCTTTCCATAAAAATTTGCCCTAGAAAATCTCAACCGAAATCTTCTTTTATTTTCTGATTTTTCTCACGGCAAACTCCTTGTTTCTCTCTTGATTTTCACGGCAAACTCTCCTAGGGTTTGTTCCATGCGTCACAAACCCTAATTGCATGGGCTTTGTGGGCCTTGTATCCATTTTGCCGAAAATCCAATAAGTCTTGAGAGTTTTTGGGCCTTGTTGCTTCAACTTCAAGCCTTTATACATTCCAACGTCATAACACTTCATTCTTCCATTTCTCTTTCATGGTAACGTTGGAAACTTCATTGGTAAGCTTTCCTCCCTTTCGCAGGGTTTCCTGGTTGAAGCAGGAAAACTTCTTTTCTTCATTTCTGCTCATTTCTGTGGTCCATTGTTCCTCATTTTTGCTCCCCTTAACGTTTGCAAGCTCCTCTTTCCATTTGTGAGTTCATTTCCACTTTTTAGCTCGGAGGTCCTTGATAGGAGCATAAAGTGCGACGATATTATTGAGTATATGCCCCATTTTAGACTTGTTTCTCCCTTAAGTTTCGTGTTTTGAGTCATCGAGTCAGTTTAAGAGTCTTGTACAGTGTTTGGCGTAAAATAGGCGCAAAATGGAAAATTTATGAAAAAAATCCTAACGGGATCAGGATTCCTTACCGTCGACGTTTTTTGCGGTCTTTACATTAATTCCCTTTATTTTCTCTAGAAAATTCTGATATTCTCCTGCTTGTTGTAGGAAACCTTGGCTGGTGGAACTCTTGGAAATAACAACGATGGAGTCATAAAATAAAGCATTTAAGACATTTGACCAAGCAATGAAGAAGGGAAATAAAGGAGAAAGACGTTTCAGCTGGAAAATAAATAAAGGAGAAAAGACGTTTTCAGTTCGGGAATAAAGGAGAAAGACGTTTCAGCTGTTAAAAGACCCCATTATGAGAGGAGTTAAGGCCATAAAGGAGACGTTTTCAGTTGGAAAATTAAAGGAATTATGATGCAATCCCATCCGTCCAATGATGAAGGGTATGATCGACAAAAGCCAACCAATGCTCCCCTATAAATAGGCAACTTCCAGAACAGAATTTCCATCACTTCCTGACCAAGATCAGTTCCTTGTCTATCACTTCCTGGCCAAAAACTATTCCAAGACTCTGCCCAATTCACTCCTTAAACTTCCATCACCTACAAGACCGTGACCACCATCCATCCATCAATCTACGAAGTTCTTAGGCGCTGAGTCAAGGACGCTCCACCACCATAGCAGAGACGAGTTCATCACCTTGTTGCTAAGCCGCTGAGGAAAGCTTCAAAGTGTAACTATGACTCTACTTACAATTTTTGTTTCGGTTTTGTGTGTTTGGATTTGCGAGTTGTGTAATTGGAGACATGAAATTTTCAGAATATTTGTATTAATATTTTTGAGATTTTCAGTTTATTATTGAGTTAATTTCGAGAATTCTTTTATGATGCATGTTACAATCTTGTGCCCTTTTATGTGTTTAGGTAATTTTCAGAGTTAGGTTAATAAGTTTGCATGCTAGAATCACGCTGAGTATTCTTGTGTGTATGCTTAATTTGCCAAGGGTAATTGTTATTTGTTAAGGCGCTGAGTTAAACAAGTAGCAATTAGTTCTAAAAAGTGGTAAAAATCATGCTTTAATGATTAAACGATTCTGGAAATTACGTGTTAAATTCTATGTGTAATGGTTAATTTGCACGTGTGAGTTGATTCGAGGGTTAGATAATACTACTAGTTAAGAGAATTACGCTGAGTGTTTTCGAAAATTAGTAGTATTAGGCTTGGTAAGGACTTTTCCGATCCAAGCCTACATTAGAACGAATCAGATAAATGGATTGATCCGCTGAGGCTTTTCATTTGAGCTCTTATCTATGCATTCAAGATGGGCACAGTTTTGTAGCATGTTGAAATGGATTTTCTGTTTTTACACTTAGTAATTTCCGAGTGGTATTGGTCTAGGTTAGGGAAGTCGATCATTGAATATAGTTTTATTTGTTTTGTTTTTATTTTAAGTAGATTAGGAACCAACTTTCAAAACCCCCATTTTATTCTTTTATTTGTTAATTGACCTTTTTGTGTAGGTGTACCCTACAATCCCCGGATTGAACGATCCCTGCTTATCCTATACTGACAACTACATTTTGCAGGGTTAAATTGTGAGGCTATTTTAGCCGCATCAATTTTTGGCGCCGTTGCCGGGGATTGTTAAAATCCCTAACTTATAAAGTGTCATCGATTTTGTTGTATATAGAATGCATGCTAAATTTTTGTACTACACTTGTGGAATGGTGACAAATTGCGATTTATGTTTGGCCAAGCTATAATTGTGATTTAGTTTAAGTTTTATGAGTGTTACGAAATTAAGCATGTCTTTTATAATTGTTGTACAATTTGTAGAAGTTTTTAAGCATATTGTAAATTGTAGAATGAGTTTTTTTTAAAGCATGTTGTAAATTGTATGTGTTTCACTTAGATTAATATACTTAATTGTTGTAAATTGTATGTTGTCATGAATTTAGTTAAATACTTAATTGTTGTAAGTGTGTAAAATCGTATGAGTAGACAAGGGCCCTTTTGTTAATATTGGCCTAAACCCTTCATTAGTACCTTTCTAAGGTCTCTTGAGGTTGAGGGCGGCCTTTATTAGCATTTGGAGAACAGTCTAACACATGAGTTAATTTCCAAACTGAGTAAGGGGCATTACAGATGGTGTCTTAGGTTGAGACCCTGGGTGATGGGTTCAAATTGGATCTCAGAGATACTATAGACTTTGCGTAAACCACAATGTGGAAGTAGCCAATAGGGGCGTAAACCTCAATGAGGGAGTAGCCTCCGTAGTATCACCAAAATGAGTCCTCCCTCTCACTTACCTCTTAATCTGGCTATCTGGCCTTCTGAAACCACGGAAAGAGACTTATGTCTAGGCGACTATCCCTATATCGTATCTCACCAATAGTAGTGGTTTCTATTGGGCTCGACTTACAACTTGGAATCAATTGAGATATTAACTAAGTTTATAACAAACTTAAAAAAAAAAAAAAAAAAAAGATAAAAAAAAAATAAAAAATGTTATGTGACATGCTTAAGGTATATTGGATTAAACATGACCTTGTCGAGGGTAGCTGTTCTATAGTCCCATTGCACAAACGAGGTCCTCTGTTCCAGTACCTAAGTATGTAAATGTAAAAGTAACTTAGAAAGTAGGAAAGACATAATGTTTGTATTTTGAACCTTGTATATGTTACTAACACTTGATTTGGTCTTAAAGGTCCATGAATGTCCACTGTCTCTGATAAGACTAAGGAGCTCTTTGAGAAATTGGAACGTGCTAAGCAAAGGGCAGAACTCACTTTTTCAGACCGTCCTCTTCTAGAAAGGAGGGATTCTCAGGACTCTAGCTATTCAGGTTATAACTCCTCAACTAGATCAACCGAGGAGATCAACAAACCTGACCATTCTGAAGAAGGAGAAGAACAAGTCTTTGAAGAGGAAGAAGAGGAGGTCACTGAAGAGGACGTTGCAGACACAGAAGAGGAAGAAGAGGAAGACCACGCCCGTGTTGAGCAAGTACAAGCACCAATGGCTGAGACTATTAGGCAACTGTCTAATCCTACAGGTGGGGGTGCTGCGCCCTTATGCATTGCCTATCCAGAACCAGGAGAGGGGCTTAATGATGATTTTGAGTTAAAGAGTGGGTTTCTGCATCACCTACCCAAGTTTCATGGGATGAGTAGTGAAGACACCAATAAGCATCTCAAGGAGTTCGAGTTTGTCTGTGGGAGTATGTGCCCTAAAGGAGCTGATATCAATATCTTGAAGATGAAGGCATTCCCCTTTACTTTGGAGGACAAGGCCAAGACTTGGCTATTTGAGCTGCCTGCTGGGACTATCAACACTTGGGATAGGATGAAGGGCGAGTTCCTTACGAAGTACTTTCCTGCCTCAAAGGTCACTGTTTTGAGGAAGCAGATTAGTGGAATCACGCAAGGACATGAGGAGAATTTCTGCAATTATTGGGACAGGTTTAAGAGCCTTGTAGCATCATGCCCTAACCATGGGATGAGTGAGGGGTCCCTCCTTACCTATTTTTATGAAGGACTCACCGCTAATGAGCGTGGTCTGTTAGATGCTGCTGCTGGAGGGTCCTTTATGGATAAGACACCTGCTGATGCAAGGGAGCTACTTACTAATCGTGCACTAAACTATCAGCAATATGAGGGGGTGCTTTCCACTCAACGGAGGGTACATGAGGTGTCCACTAACTCTGCTCTTGAAGACAAGGTCAACAAGATGTCTACTCTGCTGTCTCAAGTCTTAAACGATAATGGAGGAGGAGCAATGGCTCAAGTGTGTGGGATGTGCTCGACTCAAGGGCACCCCACTGATAAATGTCCCCAGCTTGCCTCTCCAGAAGGATGGGAATCTGTTAACGCCCTAGGGTATCATGGAGGTCAAGGCGGCCCGAGGTACAACCCTTACTCCAATACGTACAATCCTGGGCTCAGAGATCACCCCAACTTTCGTTGGGCCAACAATGATAACACCTTGAGACCACCTCAAGGCCCAGGTCAGAATTCTCAGCGCCCACCAGGTTTGTTTTTGAGGCCTCAGGTACCTCAAACTTTTGGTATTCCCAATTCTGTCCCTCCACCTCCTGTTTCTAATACTTTGAGTGTCCCTAATTATGATGAACTGTTGAAGTCCCTTGCTGCGGGGCAACAACAACTTAACACGGCTACTCAAGCTTTGGTTGTAGGACAGGCGACCCATTCAAAGGATATTGCAGAGCTCAAGAATCAAATGGGCCAAGTGGTGGATTTCATGGGTCGGATTGCTGAAACAGGGAAGCTACCAAGCAACACAGTGCCTAACCCAAGGAATGAGCACGCCCAAGCGATCATCACTAGGAGTGGACGTGTACTAGTTGACCCTCCCAGAGCCCACAAGAAGACCCAAGCGGCCCATAATGAAGAAGAAGACGTTGTGGAGGTGTCTGAGGATGTTGAGAAGGACCTAGCTACATCAAGGATGGAAGTTAACGTGCCCCAAGCTGAGGCACCCAAAGGTACAATTCCTAACTCTAGTGGTTTAGTTAAGACTAACCCAGTTGTTTCTATACCTTTCCCAAGCAGGTTTGCCAAGACGAAGAAAGATAAATCTGATCAAGAGATCTTGGAAATCTTCAAGAAGGTTCAAGTGAATATGCCCCTGATTGAGTGCATCAAACAAGTGCCTAAATACGCCAAGTTCTTGAAGGAGTTATGCACCACAAGGAGGCAGACAAGAGAGAAAGAGGTGGTGAAAATGAGCGAGACGGTATCAGCCGTTATCCAGAGGAAACTACCCCCAAAGTTGAAGGACCCAGGGAGTTTTTCTGTTCCCTGTATCATTGGTGACACCAGGTTTGAAAATGTGATGTTAGACTTAGGGGCATCCATAAATGTTATGCCTTATAATTTGTATGTGTCCCTAGGTCTAGGCCCTCTTAAAAGGGATAATGTTGTCATTCAACTTGCTGATAGGTCTAACAAATACCCTCAAGGGTATGTTGAGGATGTTCTTGTGCAGGTAAACCATCTGATATTCCCTGCGGATTTCTACGTATTGGACATGGAGGAATCACCCCTAAATACCACTCCATTACTTTTAGGGCGTCCCTTTATGAGGACTGCAAGAACGAAGATCGACGTGTACAAAGGGACTCTCACCATGGAGTTTGATGGTGATGTTATACGCTTCAACATTCTTGAAGCCATGAGGTACCCTGTTTCTGACTTGAAACCTTGCTTTGCTATTGATGTAGTTGATTCACTCGCGCAGGTTTTCTCTGAAGTAATGGTTGAGGATGAATTGGCTCTGACCCTAGAGGAGGTTGTCGGATATGATGCAAATGGGGAACCTATCCCCAAGGTTGAGTGGGACGTTGAGGAGCCTAGAGTGATCAAGACTGTGGCCTCACTGGAGGCTCAGCCTATAAAGAGGTCAATTTCCTATTTGTCAATTCCGGTTTCTACTAATAAAATGCTACGCTCTATTGTTCAGGCACCCAAGTTGGAATTGAAGGTACTCCCTGAGCATTTGAAGTACGCGTACCTAGGAGAAAAGGAGACCCTCCCAGTGATCATATCGTCAACGCTGGAGGTAGAGCAAGAAAGGAAGTTGGTGGACGTGTTGAAGAAGCACAAGACTGCCATTGGTTGGACTCTAGCAGATATCAAGGGGATCAGCCCAACCACGTGTGTCCACCGGATCCTGTTAGAAGATGGCGCCAAGCCCACAAGAGAAGCCCAAAGGCGTCTACATCCGCCCATGATGAAGGTGGTCCAAGACGAGGTGATCAAGTTGCTAGATTGTGGGGTGATCTACCCCATTTCTGATAGTAAGTGGGTCTCTCCAGTGCAAGTGGTGCCCAAGAAGTCTGGGGTGACAGTGGTACAGAACGAGGATAATGAGCTAGTGCCCCAGAGATTAGTGACTGGTCATAGGGTATGTATCGACTACCGGAAGCTGAATGCCACAACGAGGAAGGATCATATGCCCTTGCCTTTTATTGACCAGATGTTGGAGCGCTTAGCGGGCCATTCCTACTATTGCTTCTTGGACGGATATAGTGGGTACAACCAGATCTGCATAGCCCACGAGGATCAGGAGAAGACGACCTTCACGTGCCCCTTTGGGACCTTTGCTTATAGGCGCATGCCCTTCGGCTTATGCAACGCACCAGGTACTTTCCAAAGATGTATGCTTTCCATTTTCTCAGAATACATTGAAAATATTATTGAAGTCTTTATGGACGACTTTAGTGTCTTCGGTAAAGATTTTGATACTTGTTTAGAGAATCTAGGATTGATACTTGAGAGGTGTGTAGAAACTAACCTTGTGCTGAATTGGGAGAAGTGTCACTTCATGGTGACACAAGGGATAGTGTTAGGACACATAATATCTGCTAGGGGCATTGAGGTAGATAAGGCTAAGGTTGATCTTGTACGTCACTTACCCTCCCCCACAACTGTGAGGGAGGTACGCTCTTTTCTTGGCCATGCAGGATTTTACAGGCGGTTCATCAAAGACTTCTCCAAGGTGGCGAGACCTATGTGTGCCCTATTGCAAAAGGACGTGCCCTTTGTGTTCAATGAGGATTGCAAGAAGGCGTTTGAAAAGCTCAAGGAGTTGTTGACCACGGCCCCCATTATCTGTCCCCCGGATTGGAGTCTACCCTTCGAGCTTATGTGTGATGCATCAGACTATGCTGTTGGAGCTGTGTTGGGCCAGAGGAAGGATAAGAAGCCCTATGCTATTTACTATGCTTCTCGGACCCTCAACGACGCCCAGCTCAACTACTCCACCACTGAAAAAGAACTCTTGGCTGTAGTCTTTGCTTTAGATAAGTTTCGTTCTTATTTATTACACTCTAAAGTAATTGTTTACTCTGACCATGCAGCCTTGAGATATCTGATGATCAAGAAGGAGGCCAAGCCCAGATTGATTAGATGGATCTTGCTGCTGCAGGAGTTTGACCTAGAGATCAAGGACAAGAAGGGAAGCGAGAATGTGGTGGCGGACCATTTGAGCAGGATAGTACATGAGGAGGACATCCAGCCCCTACAGGAAACTTTCCCAGATGAGCAGCTCTTTGGGATAGAGGTTAGTGTGCCCTGGTATGCGGATATAGTTAACTATTTAGTCACTAGGACATTTCCTGACACACTTTCCAAAGCTAGTAAGGATAAATTGAAGAAAATGGCTAGGCACTTTATTTGGGATGAGCCCTATTTATGGAAACATTGTAGTGACCAAGTCATTAGGAGATGTGTCCCAAAGTCTGAGCATAGGTCAATTCTGTCATTTTGCCATAGTGAGGCTTGTGGAGGCCACTTTGGGCCTCGTAGAACGGCCTTGAAGGTCTTAGACTGTGGATTTTATTGGCCCACTATCTTCAAGGATGCAAACTTGTTTTGTATTTCTTGTGATAGATGCCAACGGACTGGTAATCTTGGCCCAAAAGATCAAATGCCCATGAGCCCAATAATAACTGTAGAAATTTTCGATGTTTGGGGCATTGACTTTATGGGCCCATTTCCTTCGTCTAATGGCTGTTTATATATACTATTGGCTGTGGACTATGTATCAAAGTGGGTGGAAGCAAAAGCCACCAGGACTAACGATTCAAAAGTGGTTGCAGGTTTCTTGAAAACTAACATATTTTCCAGGTTTGGTGTGCCACGTGTGCTGATCAGTGATGGAGGTTCTCATTTTTGCAACCGGACAATCGAGGCTTTGCTGAAGAAGTATGGGGTAACCCATAAGGTGTCCACGCCCTACCACCCTCAGACCAGTGGCCAAGCAGAGGTGTCCAACAGGGAGATCAAGAGGATACTCGAAAAGACAGTGGGCCCAACAAGGAAGGATTGGAGCCAGAGATTAGATGATGCATTGTGGGCCTACAGAACAGCCTACAAGACGCCTATTGGGATGTCTCCCTTTAGGTTGGCCTACGGAAAGGCATGCCACCTTCCAGTGGAGCTAGAGCACAAGGCTTGGTGGGCTGTCCAAAAGTTCAACATGGATTATGATGAAGCGGGCCTACATAGGAAGCTACAGCTAAATGAGCTTGAGGAGATAAGGAATGAGGCCTACGATGCTTCATGGATCTACAAGGAGAAGACAAAGGCCTACCATGACAAAATGATCCGCGGAAAAAGCTTCCAAGTGGGCCAGAAAGTTCTGTTATTCCATTCCAGACTTAAGCTATTCCCTGGTAAACTTCGTTCTCGTTGGGTTGGCCCATTTATAGTTACAAATGTGTTTGCTCATGGTGCTGTAGAGATCAAGAGTGAGAAGACGGGGAAGGAGTTCAAGGTAAATGGGCATCGTCTCAAGCCCTACTATGAGTCCTTCGTGGGGCACACATTGGAAGAGATACCCCTCCAGGAGGCACCCCATGACGTGTGAACAAGGAGAAGAGTCCCGGCTGAAGGACTATAAATATTAAGCGCTGCATGGGAGGCAACCCATTTCAACAGAAGCTGTGGAGGAGCCATCAACGAGAGTTTGACATTTCTATCCCTTCACTTGCTTAGGTTGAATTGTACTTGTGTCTTTGTTTGTTTGTTTGTTTATTTTACCCTTCCCATTGAGGACAATGTAGATTCTAAGTATGGGGTGGGTTTACACCTTTATTTTCAGAATTTTTTTCAGTTTAAAAAAAAAAAAAAAAAAAAAAATTTATTTTGTTGGTTTTATAGTCTTTTTGTTTGTTTGAGTCTTAGGATGCTCCTAACGTCTAGGATGAACATGTCTCTGAATTCATGGCTGAAGGTTTTCACAATCGAAATAGGACTTAATTGAATTCTGTGGTTAATCGACGTTGTGATACTTGTATGAAGATTTGAGATAGGATTGTAACTTGGTTCATTAAGCATGCTAGGATTAAGTCTGATTCATTTGACCCTAAGTGAGCTTTTGAGCTAAAATACTTTCTTTTCGAGTGCTTAATTGATAATTCTAGAATTTCGTGGCTGTATTTGCAAAACCTCATCATTCTTTGAAAATCCAATGATCATGTGCCATAGATTTTAATGGACTAGAGAGTACTAGAACTCGGCTGTTGTGACTGTCAAAACTTGTATGCCATAATATGCACTGATCCTGGATAGGATAGAAGGCATTAGGGTAACCACCATAGCCAAACAAGCATGTGTCCCCAATTGTGCCCGTCGTGGGACTCCTTAGAGTGAACCCCTTTGAGCCTACGTTTAAAACCTTTGTTTCATCACCCTCACTACCCTACCATGAGCTTAGTACAGGATATCTCTACCCTTGTCCTAGGGACTTAGTAGAGCATGACATAATGTGTAGGGGTGACGATGAAAGACAAGTGTGGGGTGGGGAAAATCCAAGAAAAAAAAAAGAAGAGAAAAAAAAATTTTCCATAAAAAAAAATTGAAAGAAAATGAAAATGAAAAAGAAAGAAAGAAAGAAAAGTGGCAAAAGAGAAGAAAAATTGAAAAGAAAACTCTTCGGAAATTGTTGAAGTGTGGTTTTGGACTTTCAAATTTGTAGAAGGCTCAAAGTTGAAAATTATGCCTTTGTCCATTCCCATGTTGGTTAGAGTGAAGGTTTGGCCCAAAACAATGATATTTGGTCTACAAAAATGATGACATAAGGTGGTCCATATATGCTCTGCTAGGTCCTTAGGATTTTTGTATCCTTAATCTTCATTTCGAAAACCCTAGCTTAGCCCCATTACAACCTATTTTAAGTGCTGACTTGATCCTTGAGATGGGCAGTCTTTGGTTAGTGGAGTCAGGTACGCAGTCGAGCTTATGGTTTAGGTCCATTTGTGCACTTAGTCATTTCTTGAGGTCTTTAATAATTCTTCACAAAATGCGTTTATTGATGAAATATGCAAGTTGTTTGTTGCCTTACAATTTGTTCTCTTGCATATACTTGAGTGTGAAGCTTTTAAGCATAGCCATTTCTGAGAGAAAAATTGAGAGTATGCCTTGTGAGTTTGGATTGGACTTGTTCGAAACATGCTATCATTCACTGTATAACTTAAGTTCTCCACATCTTACTTAGTCATATGAGCGTTACATGTTTATTAACCATGGAATTATCTATGCGATTTTGATTAAGTGTTTAACGTGAAAGCCATGAGTTTGGAGTCTCTGAGACAACAGTTAGGGGTAGTAGAGTCATTTACTTGCTTTTTGTCGAGTCTTTGTTTTGTTTTGTATTTCTGTTTTGCTAAGGGACTAGCAAAAGCTAAGTGTGGGGTATTTGATAGGAGCATAAAGTGCGACGATATTATTGAGTATATGCCCCATTTTAGACTTGTTTCTCCCTTAAGTTTCGTGTTTTGAGTCATCGAGTCAGTTTAAGAGTCTTGTACAGTGTTTGGCGTAAAATAGGCGCAAAATGGAAAATTTATGAAAAAAATCCTAACGGGATCAGGATTCCTTACCGTCGACGTTTTTTGCGGTCTTTACATTAATTCCCTTTATTTTCTCTAGAAAATTCTGATATTCTCCTGCTTGTTGTAGGAAACCTTGGCTGGTGGAACTCTTGGAAATAACAACGATGGAGTCATAAAATAAAGCATTTAAGACATTTGACCAAGCAATGAAGAAGGGAAATAAAGGAGAAAGACGTTTCAGCTGGAAAATAAATAAAGGAGAAAAGACGTTTTCAGTTCGGGAATAAAGGAGAAAGACGTTTCAGCTGTTAAAAGACCCCATTATGAGAGGAGTTAAGGCCATAAAGGAGACGTTTTCAGTTGGAAAATTAAAGGAATTATGATGCAATCCCATCCGTCCAATGATGAAGGGTATGATCGACAAAAGCCAACCAATGCTCCCCTATAAATAGGCAACTTCCAGAACAGAATTTCCATCACTTCCTGACCAAGATCAGTTCCTTGTCTATCACTTCCTGGCCAAAAACTATTCCAAGACTCTGCCCAATTCACTCCTTAAACTTCCATCACCTACAAGACCGTGACCACCATCCATCCATCAATCTACGAAGTTCTTAGGCGCTGAGTCAAGGACGCTCCACCACCATAGCAGAGACGAGTTCATCACCTTGTTGCTAAGCCGCTGAGGAAAGCTTCAAAGTGTAACTATGACTCTACTTACAATTTTTGTTTCGGTTTTGTGTGTTTGGATTTGCGAGTTGTGTAATTGGAGACATGAAATTTTCAGAATATTTGTATTAATATTTTTGAGATTTTCAGTTTATTATTGAGTTAATTTCGAGAATTCTTTTATGATGCATGTTACAATCTTGTGCCCTTTTATGTGTTTAGGTAATTTTCAGAGTTAGGTTAATAAGTTTGCATGCTAGAATCACGCTGAGTATTCTTGTGTGTATGCTTAATTTGCCAAGGGTAATTGTTATTTGTTAAGGCGCTGAGTTAAACAAGTAGCAATTAGTTCTAAAAAGTGGTAAAAATCATGCTTTAATGATTAAACGATTCTGGAAATTACGTGTTAAATTCTATGTGTAATGGTTAATTTGCACGTGTGAGTTGATTCGAGGGTTAGATAATACTACTAGTTAAGAGAATTACGCTGAGTGTTTTCGAAAATTAGTAGTATTAGGCTTGGTAAGGACTTTTCCGATCCAAGCCTACATTAGAACGAATCAGATAAATGGATTGATCCGCTGAGGCTTTTCATTTGAGCTCTTATCTATGCATTCAAGATGGGCACAGTTTTGTAGCATGTTGAAATGGATTTTCTGTTTTTACACTTAGTAATTTCCGAGTGGTATTGGTCTAGGTTAGGGAAGTCGATCATTGAATATAGTTTTATTTGTTTTGTTTTTATTTTAAGTAGATTAGGAACCAACTTTCAAAACCCCCATTTTATTCTTTTATTTGTTAATTGACCTTTTTGTGTAGGTGTACCCTACAATCCCCGGATTGAACGATCCCTGCTTATCCTATACTGACAACTACATTTTGCAGGGTTAAATTGTGAGGCTATTTTAGCCGCATCAGTCCTGAAAATAGAAACTAGTAAGAAAAATAGAAACTTTCCTAAAATGAAAAATGGCAACTTTCCTAAACTGAAAATGGGAAACTTTCTAAAAATGAAAAATAGAAACTACCAAAATAGAAACTTTCTACAAATAGGAACTTTCCCAATCAAAGAATGGAAACTTTCCTAAACAGAGTTTTATTAAGGAAATAACGCAGAAAATGCAGGGAAATGCAGTTAAAACGTCGCATTAAAATGCTCCTATCATTACCCTCTCCCACTTCTGTGAGAGAGATTCGTTCTTTCCTTGGCCATGCAGGTTTTTATAGGAGGTTTATCAAGGACTTCTCCAAGATTTCGAGACCTCTATGTCAACTGCTCCAGAAGGATGTGCCCTTTCACTTTGACAAGGAATGTCAAGCTGCTTTTGACAAGCTTAAGGAGTTGTTGACGTCAGCCCCCATCATGCTACCTCCAGATTGGTCCTTGCCCTTTGAGTTGATGTGTGATGCCTCTGACTATGCAGTTGGAGCTGTTTTGGGGCAAAGGAAGGACAAACGACCCTATGCCATCTATTACGCCTCAAGGACTCTAAATGATGCCCAAATGAATTATTCCACTACAGAGAAGGAGCTCCTTGCAGTTGTCTTTGCCCTTGAAAAGTTTCGTTCCTACTTACTTGGTACCAAGGTAATTATTTATACTGACCATGCAGCTTTGAAGTACTTGATGACCAAGAAGGAGGCGAAACCAAGACTTATCAGATGGGTACTACTCTTACAAGAGTTTGACGTTGAAATCAAGGACAAGAAGGGTAGTGAAAACGTGGTAGCTGACCACTTGAGTCGTTTGGTACATGCAGAAGACCCTCTCCCTCTGGTGGAGACGTTTCCAGATGAGCAGCTTTTTGGACTTCAGGTAAGTGAACCATGGTATGCTGATATTGTGAACTATATTGTTTCTAGGAAGATTCCTGATACCATGTCACGTGCTCATAGAGATAGGCTTAAGAAAACTATTAAGCAATATGTTTGGGATGAACCTTATTTGTGGAAATATTGCTCTGATCAACTGATTAGGAGATGTGTGCCTGAACATGAACATAATGCCATACTTTCGTTTTGCCATTCTAAAGCATGTGGGGGTCACTTTGGGTCTAAAAAGACTGCTTTTAAGGTGTTAGAGTCTGGGTTCTTTTGGCCAACGTTATTTAAGGATGCACATGCATATTGTTTAACTTGTGATAGATGCCAACGAACCGGAAATCTAAGTTCTAGAGATCAAATGCCATTGTCCAATATCATAACTGTTGAAATATTTGATGTCTGGGGCATAGATTTCATGGGACCTTTCCCTTCATCTTTTGGGTTTCTATATATCTTACTTGCAGTGGACTATGTTTCCAAATGGGTGGAAGCAAAGGCCACTAGAACTAATGACTCTAAGGTTGTTGCAGATTTTATCAAGTCTAACATCTTTAGCAGGTTTGGAATGCCTAGAGTTCTCATTAGTGATGGTGGATCCCATTTTTGCAATCGGACGATTGAGGCCTTGTTGAAGAAATATGATGTTACACATAAGGTTTCTACACCTTATCACCCCCAAACTAGTGGGCATGCTGAGGTCTCAAATCGTCAGATCAAGGGGATATTGGAAAAGACTGTGAACCCCAACAGGAAGGATTGGTCCCTACGCTTGGAGGATGCTTTGTGGGCCTACAGAACTGCATACAAGACTCCCATAGGTATGTCCCCATATCGCATTGTCTATGGCAAACCTTGCCATTTACCTGTGGAGTTAGAGCACAAAGCTTGGTGGGCTGTGAAGCAGTTTAACATGGATATTGATGAAGCTGGGCTTCATAGGAAGCTGCAGTTGCAAGAGTTAGAGGAGATTAGGAATGATGCTTTCGAAAGTGCCAACATTTATAAAGAAAAGACTAAGGCATTCCATGATAAAATGATTCGAAGGAAGACTTTTGTTGTGGGTCAAAAAGTTCTTCTCTTCCATTCTCGTCTCAAACTCTTCCCAGGTAAACTTCGTTCTCGTTGGATTGGACCTTTTGTTATCACTAATGTGTTTTCTCATGGAGCTGTGCAGATAAAGAGTGAACAAACAGGTAACGAGTTCAAAGTGAATGGCCATCGCTTGAAGCCTTACTATGAGGCGTTTGTGGAACACGAAGTGGAGGAAGTACCCCTCCAAAACGTTCCACCTCTTGAGGATTAAATGGAGGTACAAGTCTAGGCTGAAAGACTATAAACATTAAGCGCTGCTTGGGAGGCAACCCAGTTCAGAAGTAGCTGTGGAGGAGCCTTCAACGCAGATTTGCTCTTTTCCCTCCCTACTTCTTTATTTTATGCTTTTTGTTTGTCTTTGAACTTTATTTTCGTAAATTTCATCCCTATATGCTTAAGTGTTTCATTGCATGCTTATGATTAATTACATTGAGGACAATGCAATATTTAAGTGTGGGGGAAGGGATTTATATTTTGTCTTTTATTGTTTTGAGTCATATATATATTGAAAAATACAAAAAAATCGAAAAATGTCATAAAAATAAAAATTTCGTTGCTTTTGTTTTTGTTTTGAGTCTTAGGATGCCCTTTCAACTGTCTAGGATGATTCTATATCTCTGAAATCATGACTAAAAGAGGATCACGAAATTGAGATAACTTAAAATGGTATTCTTTGGTTAATTGAGATATATGAAAAATATGTGCCTTGTAGTGGATATGGATTTCGAAACTTTGGTACAGAATATGAGCATGTTAAGATGAGTTTTAATTCATATAAACCCATGTGAGATAATTGAACCATGTTCCTTTTTCTTGGAGTGAAAATGAAAATATATTCTTAATTTCTTGGCGATGTTTTGATGATCTCATTATTCTTTCATCTTGATTGACTACTTGCCATAGATTAAGTTTGATGGACTAGAGAATACTAGAATTCGCTCTTGTGCTTGTTGAAACGTTATATCAATACATGGCCCTGATTCTGGAAAGGATAGAGGCACCCTAGGAATTACCACCATTGCCAAATGAACCTGTGTCCCTAATTGTGCCCGTCGTGGGACTCCCCTAAATAAACCCCTTTGAGCCTACGTTAAGCCTTTTCTTTCATCACCCTTAAAATCTTTAACCTAAGCCTTAGTATAGCTATAACCCTACCTTTGTCCTAAGGACTTAGTGGAGCTAAATTGAGACTTTACTTGAAGATTTTTGGCGTCAATATTGAAGGATAAGAAGAGGTGAAAGTTCAAGTGTGGGGGTAAACTTGTCCATGAATGAAAAATGTATGAAAAAGCCGAGAAAAAGAAAAAAAAAATATGAAAATATGTAAACGGCTAAGAAAAAGAAAAGAGAATATGTTTATGGACTTTAGTACCCCATACTTAGTGATCTTGGAGTTTGCTTTGAATTGAAGGCCCACTACAGAAAAAATTTGGCCTTTGTCCATTTCACTAGAGTTCAAGGGAAGTTTACAATGAAGATTGGGCCCAACATGAAGACATTAGGCCCTTTGATGTGACCACTAGGAGAAAGTGACGTTTTTGCAATGCCTTGGTGACATATTTCGAGGACTCTCTACATTTACAGAAGCTCTACTAGGTTTTTAGGACACTTTGTTAAATTCCTTACCCTTCGTTTCTTTAAACCTTGAGCCATGGCCCCATTACAACCCTTGAGAAGACCTTCTTGATCCTTAAGATGGGACAGCCCTTGATGTGGAGATGAGTTACAAGAGTTGAACCTATGGCTTGGGTCCATCTGTGCAAGTAGTTGGTATCCTTCATGAGATCTTTAAAGAAAATTATACCTGTGCTTTCGTTTCTTGCATTATGTGATATACTTGCTATCTTTCACATATATTTGAGTGTATAAGCTTTTAAGCATTGCCATGATCTGAGAGAAGAAAGAGGGATATACTTGTGAGATTTGAATCATACTTGTCTGAAGCATGTTTAACAGAAACCATCACCATTGTTCCAACCAAGTCCTACTTGTGTATATGTGAATTATGTGTTTTAATTAACTCTCGAATGCCTAAAAATTGATTCTTGGTAAAGTGCTAATCTTGGTGTTGTGAAAGTAAGAGATTGCTGAGACAAATAGTTGAAGGGTAATAGAGTCTTTGTTTGTTTGAGTCTTTAATTTTCGTTGAGTCTTAGTGTGTGTCTTTGTTTGATTTTGCTAAGGGACTAGCAAAAGCTAAGTGTGGGGGAATTTGATAGGAGCATTTTAATGCGACGTTTTAACTGCATTTCCTTACATTTCTTGCGTCATTTCCTTAGTAAAACTCTGTTTAGGAAAGTTTCCATTCTTTGATTGGGAAAGTTCCTATTTGTAGAAAGTTTCCATTTTTCTTAGTTTCTATTTTCCATTTTTAGAAAGTTTCTATTCTTGTAGTTTTCATTTCTCATTTCTGGCAAGTTTCTATTTTTCATTTTTAGTAACTTTCTATTTTTCAAATTAGGTAAGTTTCTATTTTCTCATACTAATTTCTATTTTCAGGACCTCCGAGCTAAAAAGTGGAAATGAACGCACGAATGGAAAGAGGAGCCTGCGAACATCAAGACAAACAAATATGAGAAAAAACGGTCCACACATTTGAGCAGAAATGAAGAAACAAGCTTTCCTAGTGCAACCAGGAAACCCTGCGAAATGGAGGAGAGCTTACCAATGAAGTTTCCAACGCAACTATGAAAAGAAATGAAGAAAATAAAGTGTTGTGACGTTGGAAGATGACATGGCATAGAAGTGACGCATGGAGGCCCAAAAACTCTCAAGACTTGTTGGATTTTCGGCTAATTGGATAAAAGCCCACCAAAGCCCATGGAACTAGGGTTTGTGACGCAAACCCTAGCCCTAAAGATGTTTTGCCGTGAATTTGCAAGAGAGAAACAAGGAAGAGGCGTCCAAAAATCAGAAATTAAAAAGAGATTTTCTAGAGAGATTATCTAGGGCTATTTTTATGGAAAGAAAATACTTGGAGATAAACCCTAGAAGCTTTGCCGTGAAAAAGGAAGAGATAAACAAGGGAGAACGTGAAATTCCTAGGGTTTTGGACGGCAAAGATATTCCCTAGAGAGTTTTAGGGAAAGAGAAAAAGGTGGAGACCAAGAAAAGCTCAAATGAAGTCTAGATACATTCCTACATTCCCTAAAGAGTTTTGGCCGAATTTAAAGACAGAAAATCAGAAATTATCTCAAGAATTTCGGCAAGAAAATCAAGGGAAATATTCTAGGAAATTATGTGATTGGTTGAGACACCTCATAGGGCTTATGTGGCAAGAAGTCATTGGAGGAAATTATGTGAAAGTGCAAGCAATAGCCGTGAGCTTTTCTAGGGTTTTGGACGGCATGGAGACCTAGGGGCCGTCCCCTATATATTCCTCCCTTCTCTCAACGTCAAGGGTTCCCACTTTTGCGTTTTACAACTTTAGAAAAAATCAGAAAACTCTCTCTAGCTTAGCCGTGTTCTTCTCCATCCTCTAGGGCAACCACGAAGTTCAAGCAAGGCCAAGGAAGAAGAGGACAAGCCGTGCACATCATCCATCACCATCCTTGAAGATTGCTTTCGAAATTCAAGAGACCATTCATCCCATCTTCATCACGGTGTAATCCGATTCTCCTTGTAACCTTTGCTTTGTAATTTTCGTTGGTTATGCCCTAGTTGACACATGTGTTTGAACAATTTTCGAATTCTGAAATTTTATGGTTAATTACTAATTTTCAGATTCATGTTTTGCGATTTATGGTTGCTTATGTGTGAGTGTTTGATTAAATTTGCATGATAGAAATCTTTTGTATGTTAATCTTAAAGGGTTCGAAACTTTTAGGGTTTTTATATAATTGGTGCTACGAATTTAAGAACATGAATCAACTTTTTGGTTTTGTGTTCGTGAATCAATAAGTAGTAAAGGTTTTGTACAAAAACCGAATTTAATCAAAGAAGATTGCAATTAGGTGGACTTTTTCATACTAAGTTGCACATTTGAATTGATAACCTTTCTAGATGCTTAATGCGTTAGACATGTATGATTGACTAGCTTTCTAGGGCTTGAATGCATGTTTGATAGGATTAGTCTATGTGCTTTCACTTAGATTAATTAGCGTTGAAAGTAAAATATGGGAAATTGTTTGCTTTGAACGTTTCACATGATCAATTCCTCTTGCATGACTATGATGAACAATGATGAACTTGAATTAATTTTAATCATATGTTTCGATTTTGATCTTTGTTCTTGCATTCCATTTATAATTTTATGTTTTTGCATTTTAATTGTTTTATTAACTTAGTTTTATTTTCAGAAAAACCAAAATCAAAAACCCCCTTTTAATTCGTAAATAATGTGCATATGTGTGAATATTATACTTTGTTTTGATTTTAATTGTTTAATTGTTTGACAATGACAGGTGTACCCTCAATCCCCGGAATAGAACGATCCCTACTTACTTATACTACTAACGATATTTCAGGGTTAAATTATGCGCTTGCTTTGAGCGTATCAACTTCTAATAAACCATCCATATTCTTCTGAAGTCACCCTGCTCCCAAAACCGAACAACTCCACAAAAGCAACTGAAATCCGAAAATACAACATAAACCAAATACGCAATTGTAGCTACCACACTTTACAACATTTGTCCCACAGGTTATCAGAGCAATCTAAAGGAGGAAAAAAATTCAAGATACAAGTAGGTTCAATAAATAATCTACAATATAGAAAATAACAGCAGCAGATGCTATGCCCCGAATCCTACAATGCCGAACCAGCTACTCTGCGAACTGGGCATTTGAAACAAAGTACATAAAAACGTTAGCGTGAGTGGACAAAAATAAGTAATTGTAAAGAAAAGGGACTTTATGCTTTCCCACATTTATTTCTTTAAAAAAACTCGATCCATGCAACAATTAAGGAACACAAACCGACTGGTGTTCAGGTCAAGAAAACCGACTAGCCCGGCTAGTCACAAACAACCAATTAAAAAGATTGAAACTTCGATACTCAAGAAAAAATAAGACCAGCTGATACGCGCAAAAGCATCGCCAATTTAAACCCTGAAAATGTCGAGCGTTAGTATAGGATAAGCAGGGATTGTTCTAAACAGGGGATTGAGGGTGCTAACATGTGAGAAATAAATTAAAGAATAGAATATACAATTTACACAATTATAAGAACAAATACAAGTTTACACGAAAATTAGAGAAACAACAAAGAAAGAATTAGAGAGAGAACATACATGGCACACGAAATTAGAAGACAACAATGAGAGAAAGAAACGAAAATCACAAGTATATATATAGGCAATGCCGAAATTAGAGAGAATTTAAGTTAGACAAGGTTTTGGAATCCTACTCCTATTTATACACAATTTACAAGTCCATATCACATTGGGAATCCATATACAACAAGGATTACTAGTTATTATTTAATTAGAATTACTTAATCTACAAAAAACAAATTATTGACCAAGTCAAACAAGAAATCCTAAGTCAAAACTAACTCTAACTACTTTTCCTAAAAAACACCAAAGCATCCCTAAAATTTAGGAACACCTAAAAAACACAAAACAAAATCCTAAAAACACCAAATTAATTCCTAGAAAACACTAACACATATTTACTATTCACGGAGACACTATTCACGAATTTTTAAAAACATTTTATTTTATTTATTATCTAAGTTAACATGCTACCTAAAAACTCTAAGTTAATTTTAATTATTTACACAAACAAGAAAACATAAAGATGGGGGGTTTTTGAAGATTGAAAACATAAATTTTAGAAAACATTAAAAAGTAAAAATCGTTTCTATACAAAGGTGGGAAAAGAAGAATTTTTGAAGAACAATTTATCAAGAACCAATCAAGAACAATTCATTCATGCATTCTTTTATCTTTGTAGTTACCATGGAAAGATATCAACCAAGAAACAAAGATACAAGCGACCAATGTCCCTTATTTGACTTCCCTTTACACAGTTGATCAAGCAACGCACTTAATCCAACATATTTCAAACACAGGTATCACACAATCGCAGCGACTCATAATCTCATGCATTCAAATCATTAAGAGCAAGTGAAAGTTTAGTCAGTAAACATGCAAATCCAAGTACTCAACGCAAGTCAATTCATCACATGCATAATCTGATTTCAACCTTTGTCCAAAGCCTTTACTACCATATTGAATTAGGGTTACAACGCATAAACCTAATTACTAGCTCCAATTACATGCAATCACTCTAAGTTGGCCACCAAAGAACAAGAACATGCAAAAGTTTTCTATAAAACAAAACCAGATTATCAATCCATATTCGGTAACTAACCAGAATCAAAGACACATAAATGAATCAATCATAGAAAAGAACATCAAAATAGCATCCAAAAATAAGATTGCATACTCAAAATTTAGATTCACACATAGAAAATCCAAAGCAGAAATTTTATCTAACAAATACACCAAACCGTGAATATATGTATGGTAAAGCATATGAACAACCCTTAATTACGTCCCAAAGACCCAAAGAAGCTCCAAGGTGTCGCAACAAGTGAAGATCACGGCAATGGAGGAAGATGGCACGGCTAAGCTCCTTGTAGATTGTGAAAACCTGAAACTAGAGAGAGAGCAAGTGAGAAATCGAAATTGTGGAGAAAAGTGTTCCCCTTGAGACGTCAAATACACTAGGTATATATAGGAGAACGTCTCAAGGCACTCCCAATTCGTTTCTACTTGACTTCTCCAAGTTCTTGTTGATTTAGGACTTTGTTGACACAAAACAGATTCTCGGCAGAATTGACCTAAGTGCACTAAAACAGCCATAATTTCTTCTAGAAAATAGATATCGACGATCTGTAAAAAGTTCTGAAAACTAGACATCTGTAGCTTTCCAACCATATAAAGATCATAATTTTCGGAGCTCTGAGCGATCAATGGCACTCCGTTGAAGTTGAATGATCTGCACAGGCAGTAATCCGAATCTCTAATGGATTTGACTTTTAAAGCACAACTTAAGTCCAACTCGGTTTTCCTTCACATCACATGCCTCTCACATGTCTTCCACGCCTTATTGAAGAATGAAACGTCAAGAACTCCCTAGAACCTTCAAGAATCTCACGAAAACTCCAATCCTTTTCCACTTCGAATTCCAACTCCATATTTCTCTTAAAACCGAATCCAAAGTGTATTGCTCTTCCATATGCACGGCATATGATCTTCTTGAGACTTCTAGATACTTCATGAACGTTCCAAAGCTCTCCTAGTATGAGTAGAACTCCATATGCAAGTAGGTTTCCTAGTTGAATACTGCTTCCTTTTCCGAGATGCTTCTACACTCTTCCGGAACCTTCTTGAGTAATCCTTATCCAGCAGGGACTCCTTGTCACACTAGTACTCCTTATCTGAGTAGAATTGGGTTTCCTTGTCCAAGTAGAACTCCTAGTCCAAGTCAACTTCAGACTCCTACTCCAACTGGGATTCCTTCTCCTAGTCAAACTGGGAGAACTTCCATTTCTTCATTTCTTTCCATTTCTGCGCCACTTGTGCCTTCCTTAGCCATTTTTGGACTTTGAGACTCCATTTTACATGCAAAACACTAACTAAGTTAAATTGATCAAGATAAAGGAAATAACTTAGCAAAATATAGGGTTTAAACATTATAAACGTCGCATTTTATGCTCCTATCACCAGCCCCGCTGGTTAAGGGAAATCAGACTAGCCCCGCTAGTCAAAAATAATATAATAAGTAGGGGAAGATGATAGCCATACGAGTGAGCCTCCCAGGCTAAAGTACTCCCATACTCCCGTATATACCCTTACGCCACTATGTGTGGCAATTAGGATACTGGGCTTCAGTATTATTGTCACAAAGACAGTAACCAGCGCCACAAAGGCGGACTCAATGCTAGCATGATAAAAATCATCCAAATTATGGCACAAGAAATCATATTCGAAAATCCAGTAAATCCATAAATACATAAGGCTTCCCCATCTCTCGCAAATGAATTTCCAACGACGTGTCCCACATGCCAAGGGATAATCTCAAGTTCAAAATAAATAGGCGAGAAATAATAATAAATCATAATTTCCGTAAATCAAAACAAAACCAATTCCAAAATCATCATCAAGGCATTCCCAATGCCAAAACCGAAAGTCGTTAAATAAATAAGAACTATAACTGCATCGAAATCCCATTTCAAAAATCTTTTGAAAATCTCAAATTGACGAATAGGAATATAATTCCAAAAACCACCTCGGAAAATAATTCGTCGAAAATCAATATAGATCATAAGTTCAAATCCGAGCATAACAAATTCATATCCGAAATTCATAACCGGGATAAATCAATCAATAAATCAAAATAATTCCGAAACCAATTCATTTCCGAAATCAATTTATAATCCGAGATCAAAAAAAATATATGCTCAATAATTGAAACGATAAATGAGTAAATCAATAATTTGGAAAATACTTTGCATGCATCATTAAAATCAAAGGTCCACTCACAGTATCCGGCTAACGTGGTACCCAAGCGTAAGGATCCTCGTCAAACGATGGGTCGGTACCTCGTCCTGTACACAATTATATTCCGTAAACAATAATTCGACAAAATACATACGATTCTATAACGAAACCCAAAAACTCCTCGTAAACCAATATCTTCAATTTCTACCGGATTCAAGCAAAACTTCACCACTAATGTCAATCCATCGATTAAAGTATTCCATAGCGGAAACAAG
Source organism: Rosa rugosa (assembly GCF_958449725.1). NCBI lineage: Eukaryota > Viridiplantae > Streptophyta > Magnoliopsida > Rosales > Rosaceae > Rosa > Rosa rugosa. Next base: position 23,431,882 of record NC_084823.1, read on the forward strand.
GGAAATCCGAAGGTCGGATTCCCATAAATCGACATCCGAAACTCCAAACTTCGAAAATTCACAATCAATGTCACACTTCTCCAAAATTCACCAAAATCACATATCCAACCTCTACAACAAATATAGGATTTAACTAGCTAAAAATTGAAATTAAAAAGCTGTCCTACGCGCCGCCGCCGCCCACAGTGGCGGTGGCACTGTCACCAGCTCCAATGGCACCAAATTTTGGCAGCACCACCTACTCAACAAACCCAACATTTTTCTCAACTACAACAAGTTCCCATTTTACCTTGAAGGGCTCTAATTTGGCCGGTGAACACGAGCCCAGAAATTTCAAAACCTAGTTTCGAAATTTCTTCGATTCTGTCTCCACACCGCAAATCAAGGCAAAAGGCTTGGGGGAAAATGATCTACGGTTCGAGGCGCATCAATTGGACCAAGAATTGTCGTCAGAGACGGTCGGAATAGGAAGGAAACGCTGGAAATGCCGAACTGCTACAATAATCTTCTTGACTTGAATTTGAGCTTCTCCGGCCAAATCATCGTGACCCATGACCACATGCGTATAGGAGAGGAGGAGAGGAGTCGACCGCCACCCAGGGCTCGCCGTTTGGTGGCCGGACGACGACAATTCGAAGGAGGAAAGAAAGGAGGCCGACGCGGGGAAGAGAGGGAGAGAAAGAGAGAGAAAGTCGGGGGAGAGAAGAGAGAAGGAGAAAGAAAAGTTACCTGGCCACAGTAACTTTTCAAATTTATACCAACTTACCATGAACAATAAATTTCGTATTTCTCTTATAACTTTCGCATAAGAACTTCGATTTTTACGTACCACATAAGCACTCACTCGGTTTAACATCCTCTACAACTTCCATGAAGAACATTTTCTCAAATTTTGACCCGAACAAAAAGTCAACTTTTAGGGCGACTAAAAGTATCGAAATAGAGTAAAAAGTGAAAGTAATTGTCGTTTACCGTCCAAATGACTAGTAAACGGGTAAATTTAGGTTCGGGACGTTACAATCGGTGCAAGTTTCTGCACGAAAGACAAAAACTGTAAAACCGGACCTGTACGGATTCCGGCAGCATTTCCGGGCAAACCACGTCGAATTAAGCTCTCAGATTTTATCAGGATGATCTACACTCATGGAGGAACATTTGGTATGAAGAAGTCAAAGGCTAATTCAGAACTCTCGGTGGAGATTCAATTGAACGAAGAAAGGAGAAGAAAGTGCGCAAACGGACAAAAGATGGGTCAACAATGGTCAACGCTGGATTCCGGACATTTCCGGCCAAGTTGGCTGGCCGAGAACATGTGTGGAGGACAAGGAAGAGCTGACTAGGGTTAGAGACTTTAGGTTTAGGTTATTTTGAAATTCAAAATTTGAAAGATGACAAGTGGTCCTATTCTTACACCTTACACATTTGTCTCTCATTTATTACATTGTTCCCCTACACAATGACCCTTCTACCCTTAGTTTTTCTCCTCCACCAAAATATCTATAGGCTTTCTAAGTCATTTCTATATGGAGTCAAAGACTAGATCCATAATTTGTGCTTACACATTTGTCAATCACATCTAGCCCTTCATTCCTTTTGATCTCCACCCTTGATTTGGATTGCCTTGGCCTTTAAATAGCCATTCCTCTCTCCCAAAACCGTGCACCCCCTTGGCTCCCTCATTTTGGACCATCAAAATCTCTCTTTTCTTTAGTTTTAGGTTAGTTTTTCATACCTTGTACATAGTTCTTTAAGTTTGTGTGAAAAATAGGTGTGTAGGCGTGGGTTTCACCAAAACCGAAGTTACTACACACTCTAAATCAATCACAACACTTGCTTTCACATATCCAAGCCTTTGTTCTTCTTTGTTCTTGAGTTTTGTGGATGTGTATGGTGTTTTGGGTTGAAAACCGAAAATTCCATACCTTGAAGCAATTCTCTTATCATTTGATATCTTTGAGAGCTAGGTGGGAGGTTGGGTAGTTCTTCTCTTTTCTCTTCCTTTTCTCTTTAATATGATGTTCATGGCTTGTATTTGTAATAACATGTGTTGTGAGTAGTTGGATTTGAGGCTAGGGCTAGCTCTACCCAAACTTATGTGCAAATAATGTAAATTTCCATGTGTTTTGATGTTGGAGCAAGTTTTGAATCTTTTGGCTACTACACTTTCATGTACCCTGGGCGGACTAGGGCACCTAGTTCAGGTCCCAAGCTGAAATGGGACCTTGGCTATGGGTTTATAAGGGTTTGGGCCACTCCATCCATTGTCAATTGGTTTTGGATGTGAACCCCAAGATTACTTTATCAGTTATTACATCAAATATGGGTTACATTTTGTGCATGAGTAAGGTTAGGTGTGATGCCTAGGTCTCTATTCTTCTCATTGATTTAGTCTCTACATTTTTATTCGTTTATTTTATTTTATGCAACTTAATTTAATTCATAAAAATTAAAATCAACCAATGTGATGCCCTGGAAATTCGTATTTACTTTCCGAGGATTTTCCGGAATTTAAATTGTGGGTATTGGATGATTTTGTGGCTCGTGGATGGAGCGGAAGTGTTCCGGATGAATTTTTATTTGAAAAGTATGACTTTAGGGGGGTTGCTAAGGTTGATTTTTGATACGTTGAGATTCTCTGAAAACTTCCTTCACGAAAGTTGTAGAGCACGTCGATACGAGTTCGTGGACATGCGGAACGCGAGAATCGGAGTTCGTATGAAGAAGTTATGGGCTTCGGAAAAGCTTTCCATTTTTGTATAAAAGGACGAATTTTTGGGAAAATTGCAGAAAAGCCCAGATTTCCCAAAATGGAAACCCGAGCTTTCCTCTTCTCCCTCGAGCCCGGTTTCTCCTCTCCACTTCGCCGGCTTCGTTCTCCCTCCTCCGGCCACCATAGGACGCGATTCAAAGTGGGTTCTCTTCGCCTCAATCCCCTATTGAGGTCTGTGGAAGAATTGGAGCATGAAACGAGCTGTGGAGGGCGGTGCAAGGCCGAGAAGTTTGGCGGCGGAGCTGCGTCGGACCCAGGTGTGAACTTCCGATTCCGGCCACCTTTGCCGGTGATTCTTGAGGGCTTTTGAAGCCCATAGGACGTTGATGCTTCTCCCAAAGCAGCTTGGGACGATTTCACTTGTGGAGGACGAATCGAAGCTTTGAAATTCTAGGGTTTCAATCGGTCCGGTTTGTTCTAAGGTAAAATTCGATCGATTGGTTTATAATTGGACTTTGTTGTAGTTATGAAAGTTGAAATTGGGGTTGAGATGAAGAACTTTGGTGTTGGAAGTTTTGTCAAATTTCGAGTTTGGTTTGGCAGCGGTGCCGCCACTGTGGTGGTGTTTTTCGGCCACCTCAGGGATAGTTTCTCTACATCGAACCTACTGATCTTGATTTGGTTGAAATTGCATACCCAAAATTTTAGCCGTGAACTCATTCAAAATTATTTTCCAACTTCTTGGAAACTTGAAATGTTAAAGTCATTGTGGTTTTCTTTTCTCATTAGTTATCTTCTATGTAAACTGGTGGTTGGAAGAATGTTAGTTCACCTCTGAATTTACTCAGGACACCCATTTTGAAAGTAAAGGATTACTTTAAAGGAGAATATTTAGAAATTACTTTTTCTTGTTGTCAGACGAGGACACAAGAAAATAAAGAGCTTGTAACCGATTCAACTGTTTTGGCTTGACCAAAAATTGAAGGAGCGCTTATGACTTGATTTCTGAGTATTGACATCAAACGAGTTCGTATGATGAAAATGATAGTTCAAGGTCAAGACCGTGAATGGAAATGCTACGAACTTTACAAATTCCGAGGAGCCAACTTCGATTGGTGATCCTAGAATTTCGTTGAACCTTATCGAAGGGTATTGTTATAACTCGACGCCTTGAGCATTGGACGGTTTGTTCGGTCAATGTCAAGCGACCTATTGATTGATGTCTCATGACGTGTAGTAGACACCTAGCTCTTGCGATTTTACAATGTGACATCAAGTCTACTTAATCATGTGCTTGGTTTCGACGTCATATGGACCAGCTGTCACAATTGTTTGTTCATCGAGTAAACAGTATCCGCTAAGCTACGAATTAGGGTGTATGAGGTTTGACAACCAATGTCGTTGATAACTAAGAGGTTGACGTCAGTGATGACATCGTTGACGTGTCATTCGTAGTGACATTCTACGAAACTTATTTATGTTGACCAGTGGAGAAAGCCCGGTTTTTCTCCTTGGTTGCCACTTATATTTAAGGCTCAAATTCCCGAGTAATTTTCTACCCTCGTGAAATGGGAATTGAGTGTAGACGTCAATTTGTTTTCAGTGATTTTGAAAAGTAAGCTATTATTGCATGGTTGCAATGAAGTTACTACTTCGCAAGTTGCTAATCGAAAAGAAGCATGATTCACGGAATAAAGTGTATCCTATGGAACGTATGATAGGAACACTTACTGAATTGATAAAGATAGCTCCGGAATGGGGATATGAAATTAATGGAAGCACGAATTGTGAAAGTTTTACGAATGTCATTGTGTTGTGTAAGACAATGTGTGACGGGGCATTCCACGCGAATTGTTTACAAGTAATGCTTGAGGATTCTTACACTAAAATGTTGGTCATTTAGTTGTGGAAATGAGGTCGACGAGTGGATTTGCCACTGCTTTGCAGTATGTTGTTATTGAGATTATTGGGTGACTAAGTGTTAGTCCCCGATTTGTTTTAAGGTTCATTGAATTTTTCAAAAATGCTGAAGCGATAATGTCTTTGTCTATGGCATTGAGCTCAGAGGAGTTGGGTGTTGATGTATGCGTACACACACACAATGTGATAGAGGAAAAGTGCAATTTGCGAAAAACAAATGGTTATAGAGTTTGATGAGGTCGTCCCCATAAGTGAAGTAAGATGTACCATGATAGGAGCATTTTAATGCGACGTTTTACTTGCTTTTTCCTACATTTCTTGCATCATTTCCTTAGTAAAACTCTGTTTAGGAAAGTTTCCATTCTTCGATTGGGAAAGTTCCTATTTGTAGAAAGTTTCTATTTTTGTAGTTTCTATTTTTCATTTTTAGAAAGTTTCCCATTTTCAGTTTAGGAAAGTTGCTATTTTTCATTTTAGGAAAGTTTCTATTTTTCTTACTAGTTTCTATTTTCAGGACCTCCGAGCTAAAAAGTGGAAATGAACTCACAAATGGAAAGAGGAGCTTGCGAAAGTCAAGGGGAGCAAAAATGAGGAACATTGAGCCACAGAAATGAGCAGAAATGAAGAAAAGAAGTTTTCCTGCTTCAACCAGGAAACCCTGCGAAAAGGAGGAGAGCTTACCAATGAAGTTTCCAACGCAACCATGAAAAAGAAATGGAAAAATAAAGTGTTATGACGTTGGAAGGTGACAAGGCTTGAATAAGAAGCAACAAGGCCCAAGAACTCTCAAGACTTGGTGGATTTTCGGCAAATTGGATAAAAGCCCACAAGAGCCCATGGAACTAGGGTTGTGACGCAAGAGTAAACCCTAGAGATGTTGTTGCCGTCCAAAGCTAAGAGAGAAACAAGGAGTTTGCCGTGGAAAATCAGAAATATAAAAGAAGATTTCGGTGGAGATTTTCTAGGGAGATTTTCTTGGAATGAAACATTCTTGGAGAATTATTTTGTGTTGTTGCCGTGAAGAATTAAGAGAGAAAAGAGGAGGATTAACGTGAAACCCTAGAGGATGACGCCAAGAGAGATTCTAGGGGAGAGTTTTAAGGAAAGCCAAAGTGTGGAGACCAAGAAACGGCCAAAAAGGAGTCTAGGTTCGTTCCCTATATTCTCTAAGGAAGTTTGGCCGAAATTGAACTACAAAATCAGAATATATCTCTATATATTTCGGCCAAGATATTAGGGAATTAAAATGGAATTTTGTGATTGGTTGAACCATGTCATAGGGCTTACTTGGCAAGATTTTATTGGAGGAAACTATGTGGATTAACCAAGTAATTGCCGTGAGGATTCTTGGAGGAGTGGACGGCTTGGAGACCAAGTTTGGTGCTTCCTATATATACTCACCTCTTCTCAACGTCAAGGGTTCCTCTTCTTTTTGCGTTTTACAATTCAGAAAAATTCAGAAAAGTCTTAGCATAGCCGTGAGTTCTTCCATCCTCTAGAGCAAGCCACGAGTTCAAGCAAGGCCAAGGGAGAAGAAGAATTGCCGTGAGCATCATCATCCACCACCATCTTTGAAGCTTGCTTTCGAGTTTCAAGAGACCACAACGTTCATCATCCATCTCATCTTCATCCACGGTGTAATCCGATTCTCCTTTGTAACCTTTGCTTTGTATTTCGTTGGTTTGTTTTGGTTGACACTTATGATTGAACAAAGTTATTGATTCTGAAATTTTATGATTAATTGAAGAATTTTCAGATTCTATTATTGCGATTCATTGTTGCTTTTATGTGATTGTTTGATTAAATTTGCTTTATAGATATCTTTTGTATTTTAATCTTAAAGGGTTCGAAACTTTTAGGGTTTTTGTATGATTGGTGCTACGAATTTAAGAACATGAATCAACTTTTTGGTTTTGTGTTCTTGAATCGAAAAGTAGTAAAGGTTTTGTGCAAAAATCGGAATTAATCAAAGAGAATTGCAATTAGGTGGACTTTTCCATACTAAGTTGTACACTTGAGTTGATAGCCTTTCTAGGTGCTTATTGCGTTAACCATGTATGATTGACTAGCTTTCTAGGGCTTGAATGCATGTTTGATAGGATTAGTCTTTGTGCTTTCACTTAGATTAATTAGCATTGAAAAGTAAAATATGGGAAATTGTTTGCTTTTAACGTTTCACATGATCAACTCCTATTGCATGACTTTGATGAACAATGTTAGAGTTTGAATCGATTTTAATCATGATTTTCAGTTTTGATCTTTGTTTTCTCATTCCATTCGTTTACTTATGTTTTATTTGCTTTCTTAACTTAGTTTATTTTTTTTCGAAAACCTAAATCAAAAACACCCCCTTTTTCGTAAAATATGTATATATGTGTGAATAATATACTTTGTTTTAATTTTAATTGTTTAATTGTTTGACAATGACAGGTGTACCCTCAATCCCCGGAATAGAACGATCCCTATTTGCTTATACTACTAACGATGTTTTCAGGGTTAAATTATGCGCTTGCTTTGAGCGTATCAATTTTTGGCGCCGTTGCCGGGGATTGAAAAATCATTTGTCACTTTGTGAATATTGTGTTTTGTTTATATTGTGACCGAAAAAAAGAAAAAAAAAAAATTTACTTGTTAATTCTTTTGTAATTGTCGAAATTTAGTTAATTAATTACTTAGGTTGTTATTTTTATTGTTGAACACGAGTTTAATTGTGAGTTGTAAATTAAAGAAGGAATAGGTGAAGTCGTGTTTATTAATATTGGCCTAAACCCCTTATTGGTACCTAGTTCAGGTCCCTTAAGGTTGAGGGCGGCCTTTATTAGCATTCATTGAACTGTCTTCACACTTAGGACCTTTTATATCCAAGTAAGTATAGCCTATGTGAGGTGGTGTCTAGGAAGGGGACAACGTTCATAACGGGTTTTGGATTCAGAAGTGCTTACAAATGGGCGTAAACCACTATGTGGGAGTAGCCTATGCCAAAATGGATCCTACCTCTTGTGTTCGCCCTCCCCTACCTGGCCATTTCAGTAAGGTTGCCCAAAGGATGTAGGAGGGACTTAGTGTCTTGACGATTATACTTGGGCCGCACGTCCACTTGATTTACCGCTTGGAATTAAATTTGATATCAATAATATTTATGACAAACGAAAATGTAAGAATATGTTTTGATACATTAAGGTATATTGGATTAAAACATAATCTTGGAAAGGTAGCTGTTACAGCCCATTGCACTCCGAGATTCCCTGTTCCCGTACCTAAGTGTTGAAAATATTTGTAAAATAATAAAAAAATAAAAAAATAAAAATAAAAATAAAAAAAATAATAATAATAATTAGATGTGAATAGTGACGTTTTGTAGTTGTGTTTTGTGTGAAAGCTTTGTGTATATCTTGTCTAATTATATTTGTAAAGAATTATACTTAAAGAAAATACAAATGGAGTTATGAATTTTGTTAAATACTTAATTGTTGTGAGTATGTAAAATCGTATGAGTGTCTAAGGGCCCTTTTGTTAATATTGGCCTTAACCCTTCATTTGTACCTTTCTAAGGTCATATGAGGTTGAGGGCGGCCTTTATTAACATTTGGAGAACAGTTTAACACATGAGTTATTTTCCAAGCTGAGTAAGGGGCAATACAGATGGTGTCTTAGGTTGAGACCCTGGGTGATGGGTTCAAATTGGATCTCAGAGATACTATAGACTGTGCGTAAACCACAATGTGGAAGTAGCCAATAGGGGCGTAAACCTCAATGAGGGAGTAGCCTCCGTAGTATTACCAAAATGAGTCCTCCCTCTCACTTACCTCTTAATCTGGCTATCTGGCCTTCTGAAACAAAGGAAAGTGACTTATGTCTAAGCGACTATCCCTATATCGTAGCTCACCAATAGTAGTGGTTTCTATTGGGCTCGACTTACAACTTGGAATCAATTGAGTTATTAACTATGTTTATAACATTTCCATGTAAAAATAGAATACTTGTACATACCTTTCACGTGTGAATTGGTTTGTTTTATACTTCTCTTACTTGTACAAACTTTGTAAGTATCTTTTGTTGCCTTGTGAATAGTGACGTTTTTGTATAAAATATTAACTTGTATTTCTTGTCTTTTGTACGTTATTAACTTTTGTAAATCTTAATGTTGTTCAGGATCTCCATGAATGTCCGAGTCCTCTAAAATCCCTACCAAACAAGAGATTGAAGAAAGACTTGCTCGTTTGAAGAATCCTCCACAACTTGAGTACAGAAGACCTTCTACCTTGCAATTCAAAGAGTACACATTTAACGAACAAGGGAAGAGGATCTACTCTTCTGAGGAGTCTACATCACCTACACCTACTCCATCTCCTCCTTCACGTTCACCTTCACCTGTGGTTTCGTCCAACTCTACACCACCACTTTCACCACCACCTGAAAAGGAAGAAAGGATGGCATCTATTAGGGAACTCTCCACATCAGTAGTTCAAGGAGGACCTCCTACGAGTATTGTGTACCCTGCCCCTGCTGCAGGAAGACAGGCAGAGTTTGAGCTGAAGAGTGGATTATTGCACCAGCTCCCTATTTTCCATGGCCTCAATATGGAGGACGCAACAAGCATCTTAGAGCATTCCAGGCTGTGTGTGCAAACATGCAACCACAAGGAGCAGATGAAAACATTCTCAAGATGAAGGCGTTTCCCTTCTCTCTAGCTGACAGAGCCAAAGATTGGCTATATGAGCTTCCTGCTGGACGTATTACTTCGTGGGACACAATGATGAAGGATTTCTTGGAGAAGTACTTCCCAGCTTCGAAGGTCATAACACTCAGGAAGAAGCTAAGTGGGATTGAGCAAGCTCATGATGAGTCCTATTCTGCCTACTATGAGAGGTTCAACTCCTTACTTGCACAATGTCCTCAACATCAGATGAAGGAGGAGAACCTACTTACATGCTTTTATGAAGGACTTCTACCTTTAGAAAGGCAAATGCTTGATGCTGCAGCTGGAGGAGCTTTTGTGGATAAATCACCTGTGGCTGGGAAGGAACTTATAGCTAATCGTGCTCTAAACACCCAACAATATGAGGGTGTAGGACACTCCATTCGTAAGGTACATGAAGTAGGTAGGAATTCTGCCATTGAGGATCAACTGAATAAGCTCACCCTCCTTATGAATCAAGTGATAAGTTCCAAGGTACCAAGTGCATCAATAGCTTGTGGGGTATGCTCTATGCAAGGGCATGTTACAGATCAATGCCCTCAACTCAATGACAATGGACGATGGGAATCTGCAAATGCTCTCAACGTCCTAGGCATGACCCTTATTCAAATACCTACAACCCAGGATGGAGGGACCATCCCAACTTCAAGTGGACCAACAATGACAACGTTCAGAATCCTCTTGGTGGGAATTTCCAACGTCCTCAAGGGCCTACCTTCCAACGTCCTCAAGGACCTTACATTCCTCCTTCACAGAACGCTGGGCCTTCAATGTCCCATTATGATAAGACGTTGGAAGCCTTGACTAGTTCCACTCAAGCTTTGACCAACTCTACACAGGCTTTGATTCAAGGACAACAGACCCACACCAAGGATATTGCAGATCTTAAGAAGCAGATGGGCCAAGTTGTGGACTTCATGGGAAAGATTCACGAGACTGGAAAGCTCCCTAGTGTCACAATACCTAACCCTAAGGGTAATATGGAGAATGCATCTGTTGTGACTACAAGGAGTGGACGACCATTCGTGGATCAACCTCAACGAACCAAGGTGGCCAAAGCAAGCAATGAGAAAGACCAAGAGCCCACTAAGTTGGAACTTGAAAAGGACCCTGCAACGTCCAAGGAAGAGACTAAGGCGTCCTCACCACTTAAGGCAAAATCGGATATCAAAGGTAGTAATTCTAACTTGTCCAATTCGGTTATTGCTAACCCTTCTTCTTCTTGCATGCCCTTCCCACGCAGGTTTGCCCAATCAAAGAAGGACGAAAGTGACCAAGATAGATTGGATACTTTCAAGAAGGTACAAGTGAACTTACCCCTCCTAGAAGCCATCAAGAAAGTCCCCAAGTATGCCAAGTTCCTAAAAGAACTTTGCACCACTAGGAGGACAAACAGAGAAAAGAAGGTGGTAAAGGTAAGTGAGAACGCCTCTGCCTTGATTCAGAGGAAGATTCCTCCAAAGTGTAAGGATCCTGGAAGTTTCACTATTCCATGTACCATTGGTAATTCCAGGTTTAAAAATGCCATGCTAGACCTAGGAGCATCTATTAATGTTATGCCCTACTCTGTTTATGAAACCTTAGGTTTAGGGGCACTTAAATCTGATAATGTTATCATTCAGTTAGCTGACAGGTCCAATGCATACCCTAGAGGTTTGTTGGAAGATGTGCTTGTGCAGGTTAACCATCTTATTTTTCCAGCTGACTTCTACGTGTTGGAAATGGAGGACTCTCCTGTGAGTTCCACTCCATTGCTTTTGGGACGTCCTTTCTTAAGGACAGCTAGGACGAAAATAGATGTCTATGCTGGCTCTCTCACCATGGAATTTGATGGTGATGTTATTGGCTTCAACATCTTTGAAGCCATGAGGTATCCTCTTGATGTTCATGACTGTTTTTCTATTGATATTCTGGACAATCTTGCGCAGAAAATGTTTGATGTCATGAATGAGGATGCTTTGGTTACCACACTTGAGCAAGGAGTGGGATACACCAAAGATGGCGTCACAATCCCAGGGGATGTGCTCAAGGAAACTTGTGAGGACAAAATCATTGCCAATGTGTCCTTCCTTGAGGCATCACCCTTCGTAGGTAAGTCAACTTCACCCTTGTCTATTCAGTTATCTACTAACAAGACTCTACCTTCAGTGGTTCAGGCACCAGAACCACTTGAAGTATGTCTACTTAGGGGACAAGGAGACCTTACCAGTGATTGTGTCATCCTTACTTACTTCATCACAAGAGGAGAGATTGGTGGTGATGTTGAAGCAACATAAGACCGCCATAGGATGGACACTGGCGGATATCAAGGGAATAAGCCCTACAACTTGCGTCCATAGGATACTTCTTGAGGAGGGGACCAAACCTACTAGAGAGGCTCAACGTCGTCTCAACCCTCCAATGATGGAAGTTGTGAAGAAGGAGGTTATCAAACTCCTCGATTGTGGGGTGATCTACCCCATTTTGGACTCTAAATGGGTGTCCCCAGTTCAGGTTGTGCCCAAGAAGTCTGGTAACTGTGGTAAAGAATGCTGAGAATGAATTGTTGCCCCAAAGGACAATCACAGGCCACAGAGTCTGTATTGACTACAGGAAGCTCAACGCAACAACAAGGAAAGATCACTTTCCTATTCCATTCATTGATCAAATGCTTGAGCGCCTAGCTGGACATGATTACTACTGCTTCTTGGATGGCTACTCAGGATATAATCAGATTCACATAGCCAATGAGGACCAAGAGAAGACAACGTTCACCTGCCCTTTTGGGACTTTTGCTTATCGTCGCATGCCTTTCGGACTATGCAACGCACCAGGTACTTTTCAGAGGTGTATGGTAAGTATATTTTCAGATTATATTGAGAAAATCATAGAGGTATTCATGGATGATTTTTCTGTTTTTGGAAAAAGTTATGATGATTGTCTTAATAATCTGGAAATAATTCTGAAACGTTGCATGGAAACTAACCTTGTATTAAATTGGGAAAAATGCCATTTTATGGTTAGACAAGGTATAGTTCTAGGGCATATTATCTCTGCTAGGGGCATAGAGGTCGACAAAGCTAAGGTAGACCTTGTGCGTTACTTACCCCCTCCCACTTCTGTGAGAGAGATTCGTTCCTTTCTTGGTCATGCAGGGTTTTACAGGAGGTTTATCAAGGACTTCTCCAAGATTTCGAGACCTCTATGCCAACTACTCCAAAAGGATGTGACCTTTACATTTGACAAGGAGTGTCAAGAAGCTTTTGACAAGCTTAAGGAGTTGTTGACATCTGCCCTAATCATGCTACCTCCAGATTGGTCCTTGCCCTTTGAGTTAATGTGTGATGCCTCTGACTATGCAGTTGGAGCTGTTTTAGGGCAAAGGAAGGACAAACGACCTTATGCCATCTACTACGCCTCAAGAACTCTTAATGATGCTGATAGGAGCATAATGTGGGACGATATTAATGAGTATATGCCCCATTTTAGCCTTGTTTCTCCCTTTAGTTTCGTGTTTTGAGTCATTGAGTCGTTTTTAGAGTCTTGTAGAGTGTTTGGTGTGAAATAGGCGGAAAACACAAAATTCATGAAAAATCCTAGCTGGATCAGGATTCCTCACTATCGACTGTTTTTGCGGTCTTTACATTTTAATTCGCTTTATTTTCTCTAGAAAATTCTGATATTCTCCTGCTTGTTGTAGGAAACCTTGGCTGGTGGAACTCTTGGAAACAACAACGATGGAGTCATAAAATAAAGCATTTAAGACATTTGACCAAGCAATGAAGAAGGGAAATAAAGGAGAAAGACGTTTTCAGTTGGAGAATAAAGGAGAAAGACGTTTTCTCAGTTGGGGAATAAAGGAAAAAGATGTTTCACCTGGAAAATAAATAAAGGAGAAAGACGTTTCAGCTTGTTAAAAGACCCCATTATGAGAGGAATAAGGCCATAAAGGAGACGTTTCAGTTGGGAAATTAAAGGAATTATGATGCAATCCCATCCGTCCAATGATGAAGGGTATGATCGACAAAAGCTAACCAATGCTGCCCTATAAATAGGCAACGTCCAGAACAGAATTATCATCACTTCCTGGCCAAAAACTTTTCCGAGACTCTGCCCAATTCACTCCTCAAACCTCCAACACCTACAAGACCGTGACCACCATCCATCCATCAATCTACGAAGTTCTTAGGCGCTGAGTCAAGGACGCTCCACCACCATAGCAGAGACGAGTTCATCACCTTGTTGCTAAGCCGCTGAGGAAAGCTTCAAAGTGTAACTATGACTCTACTTACAATTTTTGTTTCGGTTTTGTGGGTTTGGATTTGTGAGTTGTGTAATTGGAGACATGAGATTTTCAGAATATTTTTATTAATATTTTTGAGATTTTCAGTTTATTATTGAGTTAATTTCGAGAATTCTTTATGATGCATGTTACAATCTTGTGCCCTTTTACGTGTTTAGGTAATTTTCAGAGTTAGGTTCATAAGTTTGCATGCTAGAATAACGGTGAGAGTTCTTGTGTGTTTGCTTAATTTGCCAAGAGTAATTATTATTTGTTAAGGCGCTGAGTTAAACAAGTAGTAATTAGTTCCAACGAGTGGTAAAAATCATGTCTTAATGATTAAACGATTCTGGAAATTACGTGTTAAATTCTATATGTAATGGTTAATTTGCACGTGTGAGTTGATTCGAGGGTTAGATAATACTACTAGTTAAGAGAATTACACTGAGTGTTTTCGAAAATTAGAAGTATTAGGCTTGGTAAGGACTTTTCCGATCCAAGCCTACATTAGAACGAATCAGATAAATGGATTGATCCGCTGAGGCTTTTCATTTGGGCTCTTATCTAGGCATTTAAGATGGGCACATTTTTGTAGCATGTTGAAATGAATTTTTTGTTTTTACACTTAATAATTTCTGAGTGGTATTGGTCTAGGTTAGGGAAGTCGATCATTGTATATAGTTTTATTTGTTTTGGTTTTATTTTAAGTAGATTAGGAACCAAATCTCAAAACCCCCATTTTATTCTTTTATTTGTTAATTGACCTTTTTGTGTAGGTGTACCCTACAATCCCCGGACTGAACGATCCCTGCTTATCCTATACTGACAACTACATTTTGCAGGGTTAAATTGTGAGGCTATTTTAGCAGCATCAATTTTTGGCGCCGTTGCCGGGGATTGTTAAAATCCCTAGCACTTAAAGTGTCATCGATTTTGTTGTATATAGACTGCATGCTCAATTTTTGTTCTACACTAGTGGAATGGTGACAAATTGCGATTTATGTTAGGCCAAGCTATAATTGTGATTTAGTTTAAGTTTTATGAGTGTTACAAAATTAAGCATGTCTTTTATAATTGTTGTACAATTTGTAGAAGTTTTTAAGCATGTTGTAAATTGTATATTGTAAATTGTAGAATGAGTTTTTTTTTTTTTTTTTTTTTTTTTTTTTTTTTTTTTAAGCATGTTGTAAATTGTATGTGTTTCACTTAGATTAATATACTTAATTGTTGTAAATTGTATGTTGTCATGAATTTAGTTAAATACTTAATTGTTGTAAGTGTGTACAATCGTATTAGTAGACAAGGGCCCTTTTGTTAATATTGGCCTAAACCCTTCATTAGTACCTTGCTAAGGTCTCTTGAGGTTGAGGGCGGCCTTTATTAGCACTTGGAGAACGGTCTAACACATAAGTTAATTTCCCAGCTGAGTAAGGGGCGCATGCGGATGGTGTCTTAGGTTGGGACCCTGGGTGATGGGTTCAATTGGATCTCAGAGATACTATAGAATGAGCGTAAACCACTATGTGGGAGTAGCCGATAGGGGCCTAAACCTCAATGAGGGAGTAGCCTCCGTAGTATCACCAAAATGAGTCCTCCCTCTCACTTACCTCTTAATCTGGCCATCCAGCCTTCTGAAACAAAGGAAAGAGACTTATGTCTAGGCGACTATCCCTATATCGTATCTCACCAATAGTAGTGGTTTCTATTGGGCTCGACTTACAACTTGGGATCAATTGAGATATTAACTATGTTTATAACAAACTCAAAAAAAAAAAAAAAAAAAAAAATTGTTGTGTGGCATGCTTAAGGTATATTGGATCCTCTGTTCCAGTATCTAAGTATGTAAATGTAAATGTATCTTAGAAAGTTAAGGCATACTGTTTGTATCCGAATCTTGTATATGCTACTAACACTTGACCCAATGAATGAGCACGTGTGAACAAGGAGAAGAGTCACGGCTGAAGGACTATAAATATCAAGCGCTGCATGGGAGGCAACCCATTTCAACCGAAGCTGTGGAGGAGCCATCAACGAGAGTTTGACATTTCTATCCCTTCACTTGCTTAGGTTGAATTGTACTTGTGTCTTTGTTTGTTTATTTTACCCTTCCCTTATTTTCGTAGCTGATACGCTTTTAGCAAGCGCATAATTTAACCCTGAAAAGATCGTTAGTAGTATAAGCAAATAGGGATCGTTCTATTCCGGGGATTGAGGGTACACCTGTCATTGTCAAACAATTAAACAATTAAAATTAAAACAAAGTATAATATTCACAAAGATATTCACAAGTATAAACAATTATTTACGAAAAAGGGGGGATTTAGGTTTTGGTTTTCGAAAATTAAACTAAGTAAAGAAAACAAATAAAACACAAAAACATAATTACACGAATGGAATGAGAGAACAAAGATTAAAACCAAGTTCATGATTAAATTCGAATTAACCCTACATTGTTCTTCCAAGTCATGTGAAAGGAGTTGATCATGTAAATTGTTAGAAAGCAAACAATTCCCATATTTTACTTTTCAATGCTAAATTAATCTAAGTGAAAGCACAAAGACTAATCCTATCAAACATGCATTCAAGCCCTAGAAAGCTAGTCAATCACACATGTTTAACGCAAGAAGTTCAAAGAAAGGCTATCAACTCAAGTGTACAACTTAGTATGGAAAAGTCCACCTAATTGCAATCCTCGTTAATTAAATTCGATTTTTGTACAAAACCTTTACTACTTTGATTCAAGTTTACACAAAACGAAAAGTCGATTTCATGTTCTTAAACCTAGCACCATTCATATCGAAACCCTAAGTGTTTGCAACCACATAAGATTAAAATACAAAAGTTATCTATAACGCAAATTTAATTAAACAATCACACATAAGCAACTTTGGAATCACAAAGTATGAATCGAAATCTTCATTCAATCATAAAATTTCAGAATATAAATCTTGCTCAAACATCAATGTTAACTAGAACAACATCCAACGAAATCAAACAAGGAGAATCAAAAGTGATTACAAGAAAGAAGGTTGAATTACACCGTGAATGGAGAGATGGATGAATGACTTGAATGATGAACGAATGAAACTTGAAAGCAAGCTTCAAAGTGCACGGCTTCAAGGTGGAATGGATGATGATGCTCACGGCCTAGTCTTGCTTCTTCCTTCCTTGCTTGAAAACGCCAAAAGTTGAACTAGAGAATGGAGAGAACTTTCGCGCGTAGAGAGAATTTTCTGAATTGTGTAGTGGTTTTTGAAACGTCTAGGGTAGAGAGTATATATAGGGAACGGCCAAACTTGGTCTCCAAGCCGTGAATTTCTGATTTATTTTCCAAGGAATTAAATTAATAATTCCACAAAGCTTCCACCAATGAGAAATTTCCAAGTAAGCCCTAGTGTGTCATCCAACCAATCACAAAATTCTAAGAAGATACCCTAATATATTCTTGCCGAATTTCCTTGATTATTTTCTGATTTTCTTCTTGATATTTCGGCCAAAACATGCTTAGGGTTTCTAGGAATGATTTCTTTCCATAAACTTCACCCTAGAAAATCTCTTGCATAATCTTTTATTCTTCTTTTGATTTTCACGCCACCTTCTCTCTCTCCCCTTTGATTTTCACGGCAAAGCATCCCTAGGGTTAGGGTTTTGCGTCACAAACCCTAATATCATTGGCTTTGATGGGCCTTGATCCATTTTGCCGAAAATCCATAGAGTTCTTGGGCCTCGTTGCTTCAACTTCAAGCCTTGTCATCTTCCAACGCAAAACACATTATTTTTCCATTTCTTTTTCATAGTTGCGTTGGAAACTTGCTAGAGAAGCCTTCCTCCATTTCGTAGGATTTCCTTGTTGGACTAGGAAAGCTTATTTCTTCATTTCTGCTCAAATGTGTGGGCCGTTTTCTCTCATATTCGTTTGCCTTGACGTTCGCAAGCTCCTCTTTCCATTCGTGAGTTCATTTCCACTTTTTAGCTCGGAGGTCCTGAAAATAGAAACTAGTATGAAAAATAGAAACTTACCTAATTTGAAAAATAGAAACTTACTAAAAATGAAAAATAGAAAGTTACTAAAAATGAAAAATAGAAACTTTCCTAAACTGAAAATGGAAACTTGCCAGAAATGAGAAATGAAAACTACAAAAATGGAAACTTTCTACAATAAGGAACTTTCCCAATCAAAGAATGGAAACTTTCCAAAACAAGGATTTTTCAAGGAAATGGCGCAGAAAAATGTAGGGAAATGCAGTTAAAACGTCGCATTAAAATGCTCCTATCAAATTCCCCCACACTTAGCTTTTGCTAGTCCCTTAGTAAAATCAGAACACAGACACGACTACGACTCAACGAAAATTAAAGACTCGACACATAGCAGACTCTATTGCCCTTCAACTATTTGTCTCAGCAATGTTACTTTCACAACACCAAGATTCGCACTTTACCAAGAATCAATGTTTAGGCATTCGAGAGTTAATTAAAACACATAATTCACATATACACAAGTAGGACTTGGTTGGAACAATGGTGATGGTTTCTGTTAAGCATGCTTCAAACAAGTTTGATTCAATTCCTCACAAGGTATATCCACTCTTTCTTCTCTCAGATCATGGCAATGCTTAAAAGCTTATACACTCAAGTATATGTGAAAGATAGCAAGTATATCACATAATGCAAGAAACGAAAGCACAAGTATAATTTTCTTTAAAGATCTCATGAAGGATATCAACTACTTGCACGAATGGACTGCCATAGGTTCAACTCTTGTAACTCATCTCCACATCAAGGGCTGTCCCATCTTAAGGATCAAGAAGGTCTTCTCAAGGGTTATAATGGGGCCAAGGCTCAAGGTTTAAAGAAACGAAAGGTAAGGATTTATCAAAGTGTCTGATAGAAGCATTTTAATGCGACGTTTTAACTGCATTTCCTTACATTTCTTGCGCCATTTCCTTAGTAAAACTCTGTTTAGGAAAGTTTCCATTCTTTGATTGGGAAAGTTCCTATTTGTAGAAAGTTTCCATTTTTCTTAGTTTCTATTTTCCATTTTTAGAAAGTTTCTATTCTTGTAGTTTTCATTTTTCATTTCTGGCAAGTTTCTATTTTTCATTTTTAGTAACTTTCTATTTTTCATTTTTTTAGTAAGTTTCTATTTTTCAAATTAGGAAAGTTTCTATTTCTCATACTAGTTTCTATTTTCAGGACCTCCGAGCTAAAAAGTGGAAATGAGCACACGAGTGGAAAGAGGAGCTTGCGAACGTCAAGGGGAACAAAAATGAAGAACATTGAACCACACATTTGAGCAGAAATGAAGAAACAAGCTTTCCTAGTGCAACCAGGAAATCCTGCGAACTGGAGGAGAGCTTACCAATGAAGTTTCCAACGCAACTATGAAAAGAAATGAAAGAAATGAAGTGTTTTGCGTTGGAAAATAAGAAGGCTTGAAGATGAAGCAACGAAGCCCAAGAATACTTTGAATTTTCGGCAAAATGGATCAAGGCCCAAGCAATTAGGGTTTGTGACGCATGGAAGAAACTCTAGAAAGGTTTGCCGTCCAAAGCAAGAGAGAAAGAAGGAGTCTTGCCGTGAAAATCAGAAAATAATAAGAAGATTTCGTGGAGATTTTATTGGGAGACTTTTAAGGGAAGAGAATATGTGTTGAACACAAAGAGCTCTAAAAGGAAGTCTAGATACATTCCTATATTCTCTAAAGGAGTTGTTGCCGAATTTCAAGAGATAAAATCAGAATATTATCATGGTATTTCGGCAAGAAAATCAAGGGAAATATTCTAGAAAATTATGTGATTGGTTGATACATGTCATAGGGCTTACTTGGCAAGATTCTATTGGAGGAAATTATGTGGAGTTAGACATTGTTGCCGTGAGTTTCTCTAGGGTTTTGCACGGCCTTGGAGACCAAGTTGCCGTTCCCTATATAGTCTCCCCTCTTCTCAACGTCAAGGGTTCCGCTCCCCATACAATTTACACTTTGAGAAAAATTCAGAAAACTCTCTAGCCTAGCCGTGCTCTTCTCCATCCTCTAGGGCAACCACGAAGTGCAAGCAAGGCCAAGGAAGAAGAAGACAAGCCGTGAACACCATCCATCCTCCACCTTGAAGATTGCTTTCGAAATTCAAGAGACCACATCACCTTTTCGTTCATCACCATCTCCATCTCTTGGTGTAATCCGATTCTCCTTGTAACTTTGTTTGTATTTTCGTTGGTTATGCCCTAGTTGACACATGTGTTTGAACAAGTTTCGAATTCTGAAATTCTATGATTAATTGTTAATTTTCAGATTCATGTTTTGCGATTTATGGTTGCTTATGTGTGAGTGTTTGATTAAATTTGCATGATAGATAACTTTTGTATTTTAATCTTATGTGGTTGCAAACACCTAGGGTTTTTATATAATTGGTGCTACGAATTTAAGAACATGAATCAACTTTTTGGTTTTGTGTTCTTGAATCAATAAGTAGTAAAGGTTTTGTACAAAAACCGAATTTAATCAAAGAAGATTGCAATTAGGTGGACTTTTTCATACTAAGTTGCACATTTGAATTGATAGCCTTTCTAGATGCTTAATGCGTTAGACATGTATGATTGACTAGCTTTCTAGGGCTTGAATGCATGTTTGATAGGATTAGTCTATGTGCTTTCGCTTAGATTAATTAGCGTTGAAAGTAAAATATGGGAAATTGTTTGCTTTGAACGTTTCACATGATCAATTCCTCTTGCATGACTATGATGAACAATGATGAACTTGAATTAATTTTAATCATATGTTTCGATTTTGATCTTTGTTCTTGCATTCCATTTATAATTTTATGTTTTTGCATTTTAATTGTTTTATTAACTTAGTTTTATTTTCAGAAAAACCAAAATCAAAAACCCCCTTTTAATTCGCAAATAATGTGCATATGTGTGAATATTATACTTTGTTTTGATTTTAATTGTTTAATTGTTTGACAATGACAGGTGTATCCTCAATCCCCGGAATAGAACGATCCCTATTTATTCTATACTACTAACGATATTTCAGGGTTAAATTATGCGCTGTTTTTAGCGTTATCAATTTTTGGCGCCGTTGCCGGGGATTGAAAAATCATTTGTCACTTTGTGAATATATTGTGTTGTAAATATTGTGACCGAAAAAAAAAAAAAAAAAAAAAAATTTACTTGTTAATTATTTTGTAATTGTCGAAAATTCGTAGATTAATTACTTAGGTTGTTATTTTTATTGTTGAACACGAGTTTAATTGTTAGTTGTAAATTAAAGAAGGAATAGGTGAAGTCGTGTTTATTAATATTGACCTAAACCCCTTATTGGTACCTAGTTCAGGTCCCTTAAGGTTGAGGGCGGCCTCTATTAACATTCATTGAACTGTCTAACACACTTAGGACCTTTTACATCCTAGTAAGAATATCCTATGTGAGATGGTGTCTAGGAAGGGGACAACGTTCATGACGGGTTCTGGATTCAGAAGTGCTTACAAATGGGCGTAAACCTCAATGAGGGAGTAGCCTATGCCAAAATGGATCCTACCTCTTGTGTTCGCCCTCCCCTACCTGGCCATTTCAGTAAGGTTGCCCAACGGATGTAGGAGGGACTTTGTGTCTAGACGATTATACTTGGGCCGCATGTCCACTTGATTTACCGCTTGGAATTAAAATTGATATCAATAGTATTTATAACAAAAGAAAATGTAAAGAAAATGTTGTGACACTTAAGGTATATTGGATTAAACATACTCTTGGAAGGGTAGCTGTTTCCGTCCCATTGCACAACAAGATTCCCTGTTCCCGTACCTAAGTGTTGAAAGTAATTGTAAATAAAAATAAATAAATAAAAAAAATAATAAAAAAAAAAAAAGAAAAAAAAAAAAAAATTTGAATAGTGACGTTTTGTTTATGTGTTTTGTGTGAAAGTTTTGTGTCTAATTATACTTGTAAAGAGTTAGAATTAAAGAAAATAAAAATTGGAGTTATAAATTTTGTTAAATACTTAATTGTTGCGAGTGCGTAAAATCGTCTGAGTAGACAAGGGCCCTTTTGTTAATATTGGCCTTAACCCTTCATTCGTACCTTTCTAAGGTCTTATGAGGTTGAGGTCGGCCTTTATTAGCACTTGGAGAACAGTTTAACACATGAGTAATTTCCAAGCTGAGTAAGGGGCATTACAGATGGTGTCTTAGGTTGAGACCCTGGGTGATGGGTTCAATTGGATCTCAGAGATACTATAGACTGTGCGTAAACCACAATGTGGAAGTAGCCAATAGGGGCGTAAACCTCAATGAGGAAGTAGCCTCCGTAGTATCACCAAAATGAGTCCTCCCTCTCACTTACCTCTTAATCTGGCTATCTGGCCTTCTGAAACAAAGGAAAGTGACTTATGTCTAAGCGACTATCCCTATATCGTAGCTCACCAATAGTAGTGGTTTCTATTGGGCTCGACTTACAATTCGGAATCAATTGAGTTATTAACTTTGTTTATAGCATTTCCATGTAAAAATAAAATACTTGTACATACCCTTCACTTGTAAATTGGTTTGTTTTCTTACTTCTCTTACTTGTACAAAATTTGTAAGTTTCTTTTGTTGCTTGTGAATAGTGACGTTTTTCTTGTATAAAGTATTAACTTGTATTCCTTGTATTTTGTAATTTACTAACTTGTGACCGCCTGAAGCCCTATTATGATGCATTTGTGGAACATGATTTGGAGGCTGTACCCCTCCAAAACGCCCCACAACCAGAGGATTAAATGGAGGTACAAGTCTAGGCTGAAAGACTATAAACATTAAGCGCTGCTTGGGAGGCAACCCAATTCAGAAGTAGCTGTGGAGGAGCCTTCAACGCAGATTTGCTTTTGCCTCCCTACTTCTTTATTTTTGTAACTTTTGTTTTTCTTTGAACTTTATTTTCGTAAATTCCATCTCTATATGCTTAAGTGTTTCATTGCATGCTTATAATTGATTACATTGAGGACAATGCAATATTTAAGTGTGGGGGAAGGGATTTATATTTTGAGTCTTTGAGTCATATATTGAAAAATACAAAAAATCGAAAAATGTCATAAAAATAAAAAAAAAATTTCGTTGCTTTTGTTTTTGTTTTGAGTCTTAGGATGCCCTTTCAACTGTCTAGGATGATTCTATATCTCTGAAATCATGACTAAAAGAGGATCACGAAATTGAGATGACTTAAAATGGTATTCTTTGGTTAATTGAGATATATGAAAAATATGTGCCTTGTAGTGTGGATATGGATTTCGAAACTCTGGTACAGAATATGAGCATGTTAAGATGAGTTTTGATTCATATAAACCCATGTGAGATAATTGAACCATGTTCCTTTTTCTTGGAGTGAAATGAAAAATATATTCTTAATTTCTTGGCGATGTTTTGATGATCTCATTATTCTTTCATCTTGATTGACTACTTGCCATAGATTAAGTTTGATGGACTAGAGAATGCTAGAATTCGCTCTTGTGCTTGTTGAGACGTTATATCAATACATGGCCCTGATTCTGGAAAGGATAGAGGCACCCTAGGAATTACCACCATTGCCAAATGAACCTGTGTCCCTCATTGTGCCCGTCGTGGGACTCCCCTAGATAAACCCCTTTGAGCCTACGTTAAGCCTTTTCTTTCATCACCCTTAAAATCTTTAACCTAAGCCTTAGTATAGCTATGACCCTACCCTTTGTCCTAAGGACTTAGTGGAGCTAAATTGAGACTTTACTTGAAGATTTTTGACGTCAATTTTGAAGAATAAGAAGAGGTGAAAGTTCAAGTGTGGGGGAATCTTGTCCATAAAGAAAAAAAAATGTGAAAGCCGTGAAAAAATGAAAAATGAAAAAGGAAAAGAAAAATGTTTACGGCTAAAAAGAAAGGAAAGAAAGAAAAATATATGTTTATGGATTCTAGTCCCCTATACTTAGTGATCTTGGAGTTTGCTTTGAATTGAAGGCCCACTACAGAAAAATTTGGCCTTTGTCCATTTCACTAGAGTTCAAGGGAAGTTTACATTGAAGATTGGGCCCAACATAAAGACATTTGGCCCTCTTATATTACCTCCATGGGGAAGTGACGTTTTTGCAATGCCTTGGTGGGATATTTCGATGTCTCTACACTTATATGAGCTCTACTAGGTTTTTAGGACACTTTGTTAATTTCCTTACCCTTCGTTTCTTTAAACCTTGAGCCATGGCCCCATTATAACCCTCGAGAAGACCTTCTTGATCCTTAAGATGGGACAGCCCTTGATGTGGAGATGAGTTGCAAGAGTTGAACCTATGGCTTGGGTCCATCTGTGCAAGTAGTTGATATCCTTCATGAGATCTTTAAAGAAAATTATACTTGTGCTTTCGTTTCTTACATTATGTGATATACTTGCTATCCTTCACATATGATTGAGTGTATAAGCTTTTAAGCATTGCCATGATCTGAGAAAAGAAAGAGTGGATATACCTTGTGAGGAACTGAATCAAACTTGTTTGAAGCATGCTTAACAGAAACCATCACCATTGTTCCAACCAAGTCCTACTTGTGTATATGTGAATTATGTGTTTTAATTAACTCTCGAATACCTAAACATTGATTCTTGGTGAAATGCTAATCTTGGTGTTGTGAAAGTAAGAGATTGCTGAGACAAATAGTTGAAGGGCAATAGAGTCTTTGTTTGTTTGAGTCTTTAATTTTCGTTGAGTCTTAGTGTGTGTCTTTGTTTGATTTTGCTAAGGGACTAGCAAAAGCTAAGTGTGGGGGAATTTGATAGAAGCATTTTAATGCGACGTTTTAACTGCATTTCCTTACATTTCTTGCGCCATTTCCTTAGTAAAACTCTGTTTAGGAAAGTTTCCATTCTTTGATTGGGAAAGTTCCTATTTGTAGAAAGTTTCCATTTTTCTTAGTTTCTATTTTCCATTTTTAGAAAGTTTCTATTCTTGTAGTTTTCATTTCTCATTTCTGGCAAGTTTCTATTTTTCATTTTTAGTAACTTTCTATTTTTCATTTTTTTAGTAAGTTTCTATTTTTCAAATTAGGAAAGTTTCTATTTCTCATACTAGTTTCTATTTTCAGGACCTCCGAGCTAAAAAGTGGAAATGAGCACACGAGTGGAAAGAGGAGCTTGCGAACGTCAAGGGGAACAAAAATGAAGAACATTGAACCACACATTTGAGCAGAAATGAAGAAACAAGCTTTCCTAGTGCAACCAGGAAATCCTGCGAACTGGAGGAGAGCTTACCAATGAAGTTTCCAACGCAACTATGAAAAGAAATGAAAGAAATGAAGTGTTTTGCGTTGGAAAATAAGAAGGCTTGAAGATGAAGCAACGAAGCCCAAGAATACTTTGAATTTTCGGCAAAATGGATCAAGGCCCAAGCAATTAGGGTTTGTGACGCATGGAAGAAACTCTAGAAAGGTTTGCCGTCCAAAGCAAGAGAGAAAGAAGGAGTCTTGCCGTGAAAATCAGAAAATAATAAGAAGATTTCGTGGAGATTTTATTGGGAGACTTTTAAGGGAAGAGAATATGTGTTGAACACAAAGAGCTCTAAAAGGAAGTCTAGATACATTCCTATATTCTCTAAAGGAGTTGTTGCCGAATTTCAAGAGATAAAATCAGAATATTATCATGGTATTTCGGCAAGAAAATCAAGGGAAATATTCTAGAAAATTATGTGATTGGTTGATACATGTCATAGGGCTTACTTGGCAAGATTCTATTGGAGGAAATTATGTGGAGTTAGACATTGTTGCCGTGAGTTTCTCTAGGGTTTTGCACGGCCTTGGAGACCAAGTTGCCGTTCCCTATATAGTCTCCCCTCTTCTCAACGTCAAGGGTTCCGCTCCCCATACAATTTACACTTTGAGAAAAATTCAGAAAACTCTCTAGCCTAGCCGTGCTCTTCTCCATCCTCTAGGGCAACCACGAAGTGCAAGCAAGGCCAAGGAAGAAGAAGACAAGCCGTGAACACCATCCATCCTCCACCTTGAAGATTGCTTTCGAAATTCAAGAGACCACATCACCTTTTCGTTCATCACCATCTCCATCTCTTGGTGTAATCCGATTCTCCTTGTAACTTTGTTTGTATTTTCGTTGGTTATGCCCTAGTTGACACATGTGTTTGAACAAGTTTCGAATTCTGAAATTCTATGATTAATTGTTAATTTTCAGATTCATGTTTTGCGATTTATGGTTGCTTATGTGTGAGTGTTTGATTAAATTTGCATGATAGATAACTTTTGTATTTTAATCTTATGTGGTTGCAAACACCTAGGGTTTTTATATAATTGGTGCTACGAATTTAAGAACATGAATCAACTTTTTGGTTTTGTGTTCTTGAATCAATAAGTAGTAAAGGTTTTGTACAAAAACCGAATTTAATCAAAGAAGATTGCAATTAGGTGGACTTTTTCATACTAAGTTGCACATTTGAATTGATAGCCTTTCTAGATGCTTAATGCGTTAGACATGTATGATTGACTAGCTTTCTAGGGCTTGAATGCATGTTTGATAGGATTAGTCTATGTGCTTTCGCTTAGATTAATTAGCGTTGAAAGTAAAATATGGGAAATTGTTTGCTTTGAACGTTTCACATGATCAATTCCTCTTGCATGACTATGATGAACAATGATGAACTTGAATTAATTTTAATCATATGTTTCGATTTTGATCTTTGTTCTTGCATTCCATTTATAATTTTATGTTTTTGCATTTTAATTGTTTTATTAACTTAGTTTTATTTTCAGAAAAACCAAAATCAAAAACCCCCTTTTAATTCGCAAATAATGTGCATATGTGTGAATATTATACTTTGTTTTGATTTTAATTGTTTAATTGTTTGACAATGACAGGTGTACCCTCAATCCCCGGAATAGAACGATCCCTATTTATTCTATACTACTAACGATATTTCAGGGTTAAATTATGCGCTGTTTTTAGCGTTATCAGTGTCCTAAAAACCTAGTAGAGCTCATGTTGGTGTAGAGAGACTTCTAGAAATCCACCAAGTATGCAAAAACGTCACAATCCCATGGGGGTGTTATAAAGGGGCCTAATGTCTTCATGTTGGGCCCAATCTTCATTGTAAACTTCCCTTGAACTCTAGTGAAATGGACAAAGGCCAAATTTTTCTGTAGTGGGCCTTCAATTCAAATTAAACTCCAAAATCACTAAGTATGGGGGACTAAAATCCATAGATACATATTCTCTTTTCTTTTTCTTAGCCGTACACTTTTTCTTTTTCACTTTCTTTTTCTCGGCTTTTGACATATATATATTTTTTTTTTCATGGACAAGTCTACCCCCACACTTGAACCTTCACCTCTTCTTATTCTTCAATATTGACGCCAAAAATCTTCAAGTAAAGTCTCAATTTAGCTCCACTAAGTCCTTAGGACAAAGGGTAGGGTTATGGCTATACTAAGGCTTAGGTTAAAGATTTAAAGGGTGATGAAAGAAAAGGCTTAACGTAGGCTCAAAGGGGTTTATCTAGGGGAGTCCCACGACGGGCACAATTAAGGACACAGGTTTATATGGCAATGGTGGTAATTCCTAGGGTGCCTCTATCCTTTCCAGAATCAGGGCCATGTATTGATATAACGTCTTGATAAGAGCATTTTAATGCGACGTTTTACTTGCCTTTCCCTGCATTTCTTGCGTTATTTCCTTAATAAAACTCGGTTTAGGAAAGTTTCCATTCTTTGATTGGGAAAGTTCCTATTTGTAGAAAGTTTCTATTTTTGTAGTTTCTATTTATCATTTTTAGTAAGTTTCCATTTTTCGGTAGTTTCTATTTTTCATTTTTAGAAAGTTTCCCATTTTCAGTTTAGGAAAGTTGTCATTTTTCATTTTAGGAAAGTTTCTATTTTTCTTACTAGTTTCTATTTTCAGGACCTCCGAGCTAAAAAGTGGAAATGAACTCACAAATGGAAAGAGGAGCTTGCGAAAGACAAGGGGAGCAAAAATGAGAAACAATGGACCACAGAAATGAGCAGAAATGAAGAAAAGAAGTTTTCCTGCTTCAACCAGGAAACCCTGCGAAAAGGAGGAAAGCTTACCAATGAAGTTTCCAACGTTACTATGAAAAAGAAATGGAAAAATGAAGTGTCATGACGTTGGAAGATGACAAGGCTTGAAGTTGAAGCAACGAGGCCCAAGAACTCTATGGATTGCATAGGACTTTCGGCAAAATGGATAAAAGCCCATCAAGGCCCATGGAATTAGGGTTTGTGACGCAATACCTAAACCCTAGAAGAGTTTGCCGTGAAGTATCAAGAGAGAAACAAGGAGTTTGCCGTGAAGAAAATCAGAAATTAAAAGAAGATTTCGGTGAGATTTTCTAGGGCAATTTTTATGGAAAGATAAACCCTAGGAGACTCCTTGCCGTCCAAGCCAAGAGGAGAAGAAGGCTTTGCCGTGTGAATCAAAGAGAAAATAAAAGATTTCGGCATAGAGATATTCTCTAGAGAGTTTTAAGGAAAGAAAATATGTGTGGAGACCAAGAAAAGATCAAAAGAAGTCTAGATACATTCCTTAATTCTCTAAAGGAAGTTTGGCCGAATTGAACTATGAAAATCAGAAATTATCTCAAGGTATTTCGGCCAAGATATTAGGGAATTAAAATTGGAATTTTGTGATTGGTTGGAACACATCATAGGGCTTACTTGGCACCATACCATTGGTTGAAGTGATGTGGAAATTTGTGATTGCTTTGTGAACCCTAGCCGTGCTCCTATATATACATCTCATTCTCAACGCAAAAAAGGTCCTCTTCTTTGCGTTAGACACTTGAGAAAAAAAAATCAGAAAACTCTCTAGCCTAGCCGTGCTCTTCTCCATCCTCTAGGGCAACCACGAAGTGCAAGCAAGGCCAAGGAAGAAGAAGACAAGCCGTGAACACCATCCATCCTCCACCTTGAAGATTGCTTTCGAAATTCAAGAGACCACATCATCACTTCATTCATCTCACCTTCATCACGGTGTAATCCGATTCTCCTTGTAACTTTGTTTTGTATTTTCATTGGTTTTGCCCTAGTTGACACATATGTTTGAACAAGTGTTGATTTCTGAAATTCTATGATTAATTGTTAATTTTCAGATTCATATATTGCGATTTATGGTTGCTTTTGTGTGAGTGTTTGATTAAATTTGCATGATAGAAATCTTTTGTGCTTTTGTGCATGATTAAATTTGATTAAAGATTTAAAGGGTGATGAAAGAAAAGGCTTAACGTAGGCTCAAAGGGGTTTATCTAGGGGAGTCCCACGACGGGCACAATTAAGGACACAGGTTTATATGGCAATGGTGGTAATTCCTAGGGTGCCTCTATCCTTTCCAGAATCAGGGCCATGTATTGATATAACGTCTCAACAAGCACAAGAGTGAATTCTAGCATTCTCTAGTCCATTAAACTTAATCTATGGCAAGTAGTCAATCAAGATGAAAGAATAATGAGATCATCAAAACATCGCCAAGAATTTAAGAATATATTTTTCATTTCACTCCAAGAAAAGGGACATGGGCACAATTATCTCACATGGGTTTATATGACTCAAAACTCATCTTAACATGCTCATATTCTGTACCAAAGTTTCGAAATCCATATCCACTACAAGGCACATCTTTTTCATATATCTCAATTAACCAAAGAATACCATTTTAAGTCATCTCAATTTCGTGATCATCTTTTAGTCATGATTTCAGAGATATAGAATCATCCTAGACAGTTGAAAGGGCATCCTAAGACTCGAAAACAAAAAACAAAAGACTAAGACTCAATAAAAGCAACGAAAATTTTTTCTATTTTTGACATTTTTCGATTTTTTTGTATTTTTCAATATATATGACTCAAAACAAAAATGTAAATCCCTTCCCCCACACTTAAATATTGCATTGTCCTCAATGTAATCAATTATAAGCATGCAATGAACACTTAAGCATAGAGAGGAGAATTTACGAAAATAAAGTGCAAAGAAAAACAAAAGTTACAAAATAAAGAAGTAGGGAGGAAAAAGCAAATCTGCGTTGAAGGCTCCTCCACAGCTACTTCTGAATTGGGTTGCCTCCCAAGCAGCGCTTAATGTTTATAGTCTTTCAGCCTAGACTTGGTTTCGTCTCGTCCTCAGCTGGTTGGGCCTTCAAAGCCTCCTTTTGGGTTTGGAATTGTGCTGCTCGGAAGCCTACCAGTTTCATGAAACTTGGTCATGAAGTCCACCACTTGTCCCATCTGCTTCTTAAGGTCAGCAATGTCCTTGGTGTGGTTCTGTTGTACTTGTAGCAAAGTCTGTGTGGCACTAGTCAATGCCTGAGTGGAATTAGTCAATGCCTCAATCGTCTTATCATAGTGGGAATTTGAATTCCCTACGTTGTGTTGAGGAGGCATGTAAGGCCTTTGAAAAGAAGGTCCTTGGAATGAAGGTCCTTGAGGACGTTGGAAACTTCCACCAAGAGGGTTCTGAACATTCTCATTGTTGGTCCACTTGAAGTTGGGGTGGTCCCTCCATCCAGGGTTATAGGTATTCGAATATGGATCATACCTTGGACGTGGGGGACCCCCTTGGTTCCCTTGATATCCTCCTATGGCATTCACAGACTCCCAACCACCATTCTCACTTAGTTGAGGACATTGATCCGTAGGATGTCCTTGGGTAAAGCATACCCCACAAGCAGAAGGTCCTCCTTGGCCTTGAGTAGTCGCCACCTTGTTCACAAGAAGGGTGAGTTTGCTCAATTGATCCGCAATGGCAGGACTAGTGCTCACCTCATTGACCCTACGAGTGGTCTGTCTCACACCCTCATACTGTTGAGTGTTTAGGGCACGATTTTCAATAAGTTCCCTCCCAGCTGCAGGTGACTTATCCACAAAAGCTCCTCCAGCTGCAACATCAAGCATTTGCCTTTCCAAGGGTAGGAGTCCTTCGTAAAAGCATGTAAGTAGGTTCTCATCCTTCATCTGATGTTGAGGACATTGAGCAATTAAGGAATTGAACCGCTCATAGTAGGCAGCATAGGACTCATCTTGGGCTTGCTCGATCCCACTTAGCTTCTTCCTGAGTGTGATGACCTTAGAAGCTGGGAAGTACTTTTCCAAGAAAGCCTTAATCATTGTGTCCCAAGAAGTGATGCGTCTAGCAGGAAGCTCATAAAGCCAATCCTTTGCTCTGTCAGCTAAGGAGAAGGGAAATGCCTTCATCTTCAGAATATTTTCATCTGCTCCTTGTGGTTGCATGTTTGAACACACAGCCTGGAATGCTCTCAGATGGTTATTGGCGTCCTCCATATTAAGACCATGGAAAATAGGGAGTTAGTGCAATAATCCACTCTTCAGCTCAAACTCTGCATTTCTTCCTGCAGCAGGGGCAGGGTACACAATACTCGTAGGAGGTCCTCCTTGGACTGTTGCTGTAGAGAGTTCCCTAATAGATGCCATTCTCTCTTCTTTGACTTCTTCAGGTGGTGGTGAAAGTGGTGGTGTAGGTGGTGGTGAAGGTGAAAGAGGTGGGGTGATTTGTGGTGATGGTAAGTTAGGCGAAATCAAAGGTGATGGTGAAAGTGGTGGAGATGGAGTTGGTGTAGGTGATGTGGATTCCTCTGAAGGATCTAAGATTCTCTTCCCTTGCTCGTTGAATGTATATATGGCTTGAATTGCAAGGGAGAAGGTCTTCTGTATTCGAGTTGTGGGGATTCTTCAAACGAGCAAGTCTTTCTTCAATCTCTCGTGCACTAGGGATTTTAGAAGGCTCGGTCATTCATGGAAATCCTGAACAACATTAAGTACAAGTTAGTAAATTACAAAATACAAGAAACACAAGTTAATATTTTATACAAGAAAAACGTCACTATTCATAATGCAACAAAAGAGACTTACAAAGTTTGTACAAGTAAGAGAAGTATAAAACAAACCAATTTACATGTGAAGGTTATGTACAAGTATTTTATTTTTACATGGAAATGTTATAAACATAGTTAATAACTCAATTGATTCTAAGTTGTAAGTCGAGCCCAATAGAAACCACTACTACTGGTGAGCTACGATATAGGGATAGTCGCCTAGACATAAGTCTCTTTCCTTTGTTTCAGAAGGCCAGATAGCCAGATTAAGAGGTAAGTGAGAGGGAGGACTCATTTTGGTGATACTACGGAGGCTACTCCCTCATTGAGGTTTACGCCCCTATTGGCTACTTCCACATTGTGGTTTACGCACAGTCTATAGTATCTCTGAGATCCAATTGAACCCATCACCCAGGGTCTCAACCTAAGACACCATCTGTAATGCCCCTTACTCAGCTTGGAAATTACTCATGTGTTAAACTGTTCTCCAAATGTTAATAAAGGCCGCCCTCAACCTCATAAGACCTTAGAAAGGTACGAATGAAGGGTTAAGGCCAATATTAACAAAAGGGCCCTTGTCTACTCATACGAGTTTACATACTCACAATAATTAAGTATTTAACAAAATTCATAACTCCATTTGTATTTTCTTTAAGTATAATTCTTTACAAATATAATTAAACAAGAATATGCACAAAACTTACTATTCACGATTTACTATTCACTTTTTTTTTTATTATTTTTTTTTTTTACAAGTATAAAGAGAAGTAAGATACAAGTATAAAGAAAACGTCACTTTTATGTCCCAGTTTAGTTAGGGTGTGACATAGTAAATAAAAGCTTGAATCCCATTATAAGCTCTTAACCAAAGTTTAGACGTGCGGCCTAAGGGCTCGATCCTTAATACTAGTCGCCCTCCTCAATCTTTTGGTAACTCTTTTCACACAGAGCCAGGTAGCAAAGGAACGATTTTGGCGGAGCTCAGCTCACTTGTTTAGCAGGGGACGAGACCCTTTGCAAGCACTTCTCGTATCCAATCAACCTAGACACCCTATACTACTAAGGTGCGCCACATGAAAGAGAAGGGTGCAAGACTAATGTTAAAGACAAAGTCCTTCACCTATTCCATTATGGTCAAAAACTCATAATAAAATTCATACTTCCATAAACCTGATTTTTACTATTCACGAAAATTTTATACAATTAAACTTAATTTCTTTTCTTTTATTTACAATTATTTCAACACTTAGGTACGGGAACAGGGAGTCTCGATGTGCAATGGGACGGAAACAGCTACCCTTTTCAAGACTATGTTTAATCCAATATACCTTAGTGTATCACAACATTTTCTTTTGTTATAAATATCATTGATGTCGAATTAATTCCAAGTGGTAAATCAAGTGGACGTGCGGCCCAAGTATAGTCGTCTAGACACAAAGTCCCTCCTACATCCTTTGGGCAACCTTACTGAAATGGCCAGGTAGGGGAGGGCGAACACAAGAGGCAGAATCCATTTTGGCATGAGCTACTCCCTCATTGAGGTTTACGCCCATTTGTAAGCACTTCTGGATCCAAACCCGTTATGAACGTTGTCCCCTTCCTAGACACCATCCCACATAGGCTTTACTTTCTTAGATGAAGAAGGTCCTAGGTGTGAAGATAGTTCAATGAATGTTAATAAAGACCGCCCTCAACCTTAAGGGACCTGAACTAGGTTCCAATAAGGGGTTTAGGTCAATATTAATAAACACGACTTCACCTATTCCTTCTTTAATTTACAACTCACAATAAAACTCGTATTCAATAACATAAACAACAACCTAAGTATTTAACTTCAAATTTTCGAACATAATATAAACAAGTATATGATATTTACGAAAACAACAATATATCCAACAATTATTCACAATTCAACAAGTGATTTTTCAATCCCCGGCAACGGCGCCAAAAATTGATACGCTTTTAGCAAGCGCATAATTTAACCCTGAAAAGATCGTTAGTAGTATAAGCAAATAGGGATCGTTCTATTCCGGGGATTGAGGGTACACCTGTCATTGTCAAACAATTAAACAATTAAAATTAAAACAAAGTATAATATTCACAAAGATATTCACAAGTATAAACAATTATTTACGAAAAAGGGGGGATTTAGGTTTTGGTTTTCGAAAATTAAACTAAGTAAAGAAAACAAATAAAACACAAAAACATAAATACAAGAATGGAATGAGAGAACAAAGATTAAAACCAAGTTCATGATTAAATTCGAATTAACCCTACATTGTTCTTCCAAGTCATGTGAAAGGAGTTGATCATGTAAATTGTTAGAAAGCAAACAATTCCCATATTTTACTTTTCAATGCTAAATTAATCTAAGTGAAAGCACAAAGACTAATCCTATCAAACATGCATTCAAGCCCTAGAAAGCTAGTCAATCACACATGTTTAACGCAAGAAGTTCAAAGAAAGGCTATCAACTCAAGTGTACAACTTAGTATGGAAAAGTCCACCTAATTGCAATCCTCGTTAATTAAATTCGATTTTTGTACAAAACCTTTACTACTTTGATTCAAGTTTACACAAAACGAAAAGTCGATTTCATGTTCTTAAACCTAGCACCATTCATATCGAAACCCTAAGTGTTTGCAACCACATAAGATTAAAATACAAAAGTTATCTATAACGCAAATTTAATTAAACAATCACACATAAGCAACTTTGGAATCACAAAGTATGAATCGAAATCTTCATTCAATCATAAAATTTCAGAATATAAATCTTGCTCAAACATCAATGTTAACTAGAACAACATCCAACGAAATCAAACAAGGAGAATCAAAAGTGATTACAAGAAAGAAGGTTGAATTACACCGTGAATGGAGAGATGGATGAATGACTTGAATGATGAACGAATGAAACTTGAAAGCAAGCTTCAAAGTGCACGGCTTCAAGGTGGAATGGATGATGATGCTCACGGCCTAGTCTTGCTTCTTCCTTCCTTGCTTGAAAACGCCAAAAGTTGAACTAGAGAATGGAGAGAACTTTCGCGCGTAGAGAGAATTTTCTGAATTGTGTAGTGGTTTTTGAAACGTCTAGGGTAGAGAGTATATATAGGGAACGGCCAAACTTGGTCTCCAAGCCGTGAATTTCTGATTTATTTTCCAAGGAATTAAATTAATAATTCCACAAAGCTTCCACCAATGAGAAATTTCCAAGTAAGCCCTAGTGTGTCATCCAACCAATCACAAAATTCTAAGAAGATACCCTAATATATTCTTGCCGAATTTCCTTGATTATTTTCTGATTTTCTTCTTGATATTTCGGCCAAAACATGCTTAGGGTTTCTAGGAATGATTTCTTTCCATAAACTTCACCCTAGAAAATCTCTTGCATAATCTTTTATTCTTCTTTTGATTTTCACGCCACCTTCTCTCTCTCCCCTTTGATTTTCACGGCAAAGCATCCCTAGGGTTAGGGTTTTGCGTCACAAACCCTAATATCATTGGCTTTGATGGGCCTTGATCCATTTTGCCGAAAATCCATAGAGTTCTTGGGCCTCGTTGCTTCAACTTCAAGCCTTGTCATCTTCCAACGCAAAACACATTATTTTTCCATTTCTTTTTCATAGTTGCGTTGGAAACTTGCTAGAGAAGCCTTCCTCCATTTCGTAGGATTTCCTTGTTGGACTAGGAAAGCTTATTTCTTCATTTCTGCTCAAATGTGTGGGCCGTTTTCTCTCATATTCGTTTGCCTTGACGTTCGCAAGCTCCTCTTTCCATTCGTGAGTTCATTTCCACTTTTTAGCTCGGAGGTCCTGAAAATAGAAACTAGTATGAAAAATAGAAACTTACCTAATTTGAAAAATAGAAACTTACTAAAAATGAAAAATAGAAAGTTACTAAAAATGAAAAATAGAAACTTTCCTAAACTGAAAATGGAAACTTGCCAGAAATGAGAAATGAAAACTACAAAAATGGAAACTTTCTACAATAAGGAACTTTCCCAATCAAAGAATGGAAACTTTCCAAAACAAGGATTTTTCAAGGAAATGGCGCAGAAAAATGTAGGGAAATGCAGTTAAAACGTCGCATTAAAATGCTCCTATCAAATTCCCCCACACTTAGCTTTTGCTAGTCCCTTAGTAAAATCAGAACACAGACACGACTACGACTCAACGAAAATTAAAGACTCGACACATAGCAGACTCTATTGCCCTTCAACTATTTGTCTCAGCAATGTTACTTTCACAACACCAAGATTCGCACTTTACCAAGAATCAATGTTTAGGCATTCGAGAGTTAATTAAAACACATAATTCACATATACACAAGTAGGACTTGGTTGGAACAATGGTGATGGTTTCTGTTAAGCATGCTTCAAACAAGTTTGATTCAATTCCTCACAAGGTATATCCACTCTTTCTTCTCTCAGATCATGGCAATGCTTAAAAGCTTATACACTCAAGTATATGTGAAAGATAGCAAGTATATCACATAATGCAAGAAACGAAAGCACAAGTATAATTTTCTTTAAAGATCTCATGAAGGATATCAACTACTTGCACGAATGGACTGCCATAGGTTCAACTCTTGTAACTCATCTCCACATCAAGGGCTGTCCCATCTTAAGGATCAAGAAGGTCTTCTCAAGGGTTATAATGGGGCCAAGGCTCAAGGTTTAAAGAAACGAAAGGTAAGGATTTATCAAAGTGTCTGATAGAAGCATTTTAATGCGACGTTTTAACTGCATTTCCTTACATTTCTTGCGCCATTTCCTTAGTAAAACTCTGTTTAGGAAAGTTTCCATTCTTTGATTGGGAAAGTTCCTATTTGTAGAAAGTTTCCATTTTTCTTAGTTTCTATTTTCCATTTTTAGAAAGTTTCTATTCTTGTAGTTTTCATTTTTCATTTCTGGCAAGTTTCTATTTTTCATTTTTAGTAACTTTCTATTTTTCATTTTTTTAGTAAGTTTCTATTTTTCAAATTAGGAAAGTTTCTATTTCTCATACTAGTTTCTATTTTCAGGACCTCCGAGCTAAAAAGTGGAAATGAGCACACGAGTGGAAAGAGGAGCTTGCGAACGTCAAGGGGAACAAAAATGAAGAACATTGAACCACACATTTGAGCAGAAATGAAGAAACAAGCTTTCCTAGTGCAACCAGGAAATCCTGCGAACTGGAGGAGAGCTTACCAATGAAGTTTCCAACGCAACTATGAAAAGAAATGAAAGAAATGAAGTGTTTTGCGTTGGAAAATAAGAAGGCTTGAAGATGAAGCAACGAAGCCCAAGAATACTTTGAATTTTCGGCAAAATGGATCAAGGCCCAAGCAATTAGGGTTTGTGACGCATGGAAGAAACTCTAGAAAGGTTTGCCGTCCAAAGCAAGAGAGAAAGAAGGAGTCTTGCCGTGAAAATCAGAAAATAATAAGAAGATTTCGTGGAGATTTTATTGGGAGACTTTTAAGGGAAGAGAATATGTGTTGAACACAAAGAGCTCTAAAAGGAAGTCTAGATACATTCCTATATTCTCTAAAGGAGTTGTTGCCGAATTTCAAGAGATAAAATCAGAATATTATCATGGTATTTCGGCAAGAAAATCAAGGGAAATATTCTAGAAAATTATGTGATTGGTTGATACATGTCATAGGGCTTACTTGGCAAGATTCTATTGGAGGAAATTATGTGGAGTTAGACATTGTTGCCGTGAGTTTCTCTAGGGTTTTGCACGGCCTTGGAGACCAAGTTGCCGTTCCCTATATAGTCTCCCCTCTTCTCAACGTCAAGGGTTCCGCTCCCCATACAATTTACACTTTGAGAAAAATTCAGAAAACTCTCTAGCCTAGCCGTGCTCTTCTCCATCCTCTAGGGCAACCACGAAGTGCAAGCAAGGCCAAGGAAGAAGAAGACAAGCCGTGAACACCATCCATCCTCCACCTTGAAGATTGCTTTCGAAATTCAAGAGACCACATCACCTTTTCGTTCATCACCATCTCCATCTCTTGGTGTAATCCGATTCTCCTTGTAACTTTGTTTGTATTTTCGTTGGTTATGCCCTAGTTGACACATGTGTTTGAACAAGTTTCGAATTCTGAAATTCTATGATTAATTGTTAATTTTCAGATTCATGTTTTGCGATTTATGGTTGCTTATGTGTGAGTGTTTGATTAAATTTGCATGATAGATAACTTTTGTATTTTAATCTTATGTGGTTGCAAACACCTAGGGTTTTTATATAATTGGTGCTACGAATTTAAGAACATGAATCAACTTTTTGGTTTTGTGTTCTTGAATCAATAAGTAGTAAAGGTTTTGTACAAAAACCGAATTTAATCAAA
Source organism: Rosa rugosa (assembly GCF_958449725.1). Taxonomy (NCBI): domain Eukaryota; kingdom Viridiplantae; phylum Streptophyta; class Magnoliopsida; order Rosales; family Rosaceae; genus Rosa; species Rosa rugosa. The sequence continues at coordinate 23,469,630 of NC_084823.1, forward strand.
GAAGATTGCAATTAGGTGGACTTTTTCATACTAAGTTGCACATTTGAATTGATAGCCTTTCTAGATGCTTAATGCGTTAGACATGTATGATTGACTAGCTTTCTAGGGCTTGAATGCATGTTTGATAGGATTAGTCTATGTGCTTTCACTTAGATTAATTAGCGTTGAAAGTAAAATATGGGAAATTGTTTGCTTTGAACGTTTCACATGATCAATTCCTCTTGCATGACTATGATGAACAATGATGAACTTGAATTAATTTTAATCATATGTTTCGATTTTGATCTTTGTTCTTGCATTCCATTTATAATTTTATGTTTTTGCATTTTAATTGTTTTATTAACTTAGTTTTATTTTCAGAAAAACCAAAATCAAAAACCCCCTTTTAATTCGTAAATAATGTGCATATGTGTGAATATTATACTTTGTTTTGATTTTAATTGTTTAATTGTTTAACAATGACAGGTGTACCCTCAATCCCCGGAATAGAACGATCCCTATTTATTCTATACTACTAATGACATTTCAGGGTTAAATTATGCGCTTGCTTTGAGCGCATCAATTTTTGGCGCCGTTGCCGGGGATTGAAAAATCATTTGTTATATTGTTAATTGTTTTGTTTATATTGTTATCGAAAAAAGAAAAAAAAAAAAAAATGGTCATATGACGTGCACATGGAAGAGAAAGCAACAAGGAATTCGGATTTCAAAGCAATGTGGAGTTTGGATTTCTAGTTGAGTATGGATTGGAATTGCCGTAAGATTCTTGAAGGTTCTAGGGTGTTCTTGATGTTTCTACTTCAGAATAGGCGTGGAAGACATGTGAGAGGCATGTGATGTGAAGGAAAACCGAGTTGGACTTAAGTTGTGCTTTAAAAGTCAAATCCATTACAGATTCGGATTACTGCCTGTGCAGATCAGTCAACTTCAACGGAGCATAGAAAATCGCTCAGAGCTCAGAAAATTATGATCTTTATATGGTTGGAAAGCTACAGATGTCTAGTTTCCAGAAATTTTTAGAGCTCGTCGATATCTATTTTCTAGAGAAAGTTATGGCCGTTTTAGTCACTGAGGTCAAGACTGCCGGAAATCTGCTTTGTGCCAAAGAAGTCCTAAATCAACACAACTTTGGAGAAACCAAGTAGAAACGAATTGGGAGTGCTTTGGACGTCTTCCTATATATACCTTGTGTGTATGACGTTCAGGGGTAGACACATTATTCTCCACAATTTCGTTTCTCACCGGATTGCTCTTGAGTTTCAGGTTTTCGCATCTTGGAAGTTCTAGCCGTGCCATCCTCCATCCTTTGCCGTGATCTTCATCTTGTGCCGCCGCCTTGGATCTGCGTTGGACCTTGGGACGTGTATAAGGGTTGTTCATACCATCTTCACCTATGTTTTCTTCTCGGTTTTGTAACTTGCTAGATAGAATTTCTGTTTTGATTTTCTTTGTGTAAAAACCGAAACCATGAGTTAACTTTCTGATTTTTGAATTCAATTTTGATATGATTTTCAATGTTTGATGTGTTTGTGTGTTCTTGAGTCTTGTTAGTTGTCAACTTAATGGAATAATAATCTGATTTTGTGGTAAACGCATGTAACTGTTGTCTTAATGGCCAATAAAGGAATACTTGCATGTTATGAGCTAGTAATTAGGTTTATGCTTTGTAAACTCTAATTCGAATAAGTAGTAAAGGCTTGCTTTGAGTCGAAATCAGATTATGCATGTAATGATAAGTTTTGACACGCTTGGATTTTCATGTTTATCAATTCTTTCTTGAACTTAATGATTTGAAAACGGATTTTCAACGCAGTTGCTTTGATTGTGTGATGTCGACTTTTCAAAATAAAATTGTCTTGGTGCGTTGCTATTTCGATTTGACCTAAGAAAGAAAGTTAAAAGGGACATTGGTTGCGTTGATCTTTATGTCTTGGTTGATATTATTTCAGGATAACTAATAAAGATTTAGGGATGCATGAATGAATTGATCTTGATTGTTCTTGATGAATTGTTTTCGAAAGTTCTTCTTTTCCCACCTTTGTATAGAAACGATTTTTACTTTTTATTTGTTTTCTAAAATTTCTGTTTTCAATCTTCAAAACCCCCCCAATCTTTTATGTTTTGTGTTTTTGTATATTTGTAAATAATTAAAATTAACTTAGAATTTTTAGGTAGCATGTTAATATAAATAATAAATAAAATAAAAATGTTTTATAAATTCGTGAATAGTGTCTCTGTGAATAGTAAATATGTGTTAGTGTTTTTTTGGAATTAATTTAGAGGTTTTTAGGATTTTGTTTTGTGTTTTTTAGGTGTTCCTAAATTTTAGGGATGCTTTGGTGTTTTTTAGGAAAAGTAGTTAGAGTTAGTTTTGACTTAGGATTTCTTGTTTGACTTGGTCAATAATATGTATCCTTGTTGTATATGGATTCCCTATGTGATATGGATTTGTAAATTGTGTATAAATAGGAGTGGGATTTCCAAAACCTTTTCTAATTTGTTTTCTCTCTAATTTCGGCATTGCCTATATATATACTTGTATTTTTGTTTCTCTCATAATTCTTGCTCTCTAATTTCGTGTGATACATGTATGTGTTCTCTCTAACTCTTTGTGATTCTTTGTTTGTTCTAATTCTATGCATGCTTGTAACTTGTAATGATTTCGTGAAACTTGTGTATGTTTGTTCTTATATTTTTGTAACTTGTATATTCTTCTTTTAAATTTGTTTCTCACATGTTAGCACCCTCAATCCCCGGTTTGTACGATACCCTATTTGCTCTATACTAACGATGATATTTTTCAGGGTTTAAATTGACGATGCTTTTGCGCGTATCAAAAAGCTAAGTGTGGGGTATTAACAGATGAATTATTCAACTACTGAAAAAGAGTTACTTGCAGTGGTATTTGCACTTGAAAAATTTTGTTCCTATTTACTTGGTACTAAAGTCATTATCTATACTGACCATGCAGCTCTAAAGTACTTAATGACCAAGAAAGAGGCGAAACCAAGGCTTATCAGATGGGTCCTACTCCTACAAGAGTTTGACGTCGAAATCAAGGACAAGAAGGGTAGTGAAAACGTGGTAGCTGACCACTTAAGTCGTTTGGTGCATGCAGAAGACCCTCTCCCTCTGGTGGAGACGTTTCCAGATGAGCAGCTTTTTGGCATTCAGGTAAGTGAACCATAGTATGCAGATATTGTGAATTACATTGTTTCTAGAAAGATTCCTGATACCATGTCACGTGCTCATAGAGATAGGCTAAAGAAAACTGTTAAGCAATATGTTTGGGATGAACCTTACCTATGGAAATATTGTTCTGATCAACTGATTAGGAGATGTATACCTGAACATGAACATAATGCCATACTTTCTTTCTGCCATTCTAAAGCATGTGGGGGTCACTTTGGGTCTAAAAAGACTGCATTTAAGGTGTTAGAGTCAGGGTTCTTTTGGCCAACGTTATTTAAGGATGCACATGCATATTGTTTAACGTGTGATAGATGCCAAAGAACCGGAAATCTAAGTTCTAGATATCAAATGCCATTGTCTAATATCATAACTGTTGAAATATTTGATGTCTGGCGTATAGATTTCATGGGACCCTTCCCTTCATCTTTTGGGTGTTTATATATCTTACTTGCAGTGGACTATGTTTCCAAATGGGTGGAAGCAAAGGCCACTCGAACTAATGACTCTAAGGTTGTTGCAGATTTTATCAAGTCTAACATCTTTAGCAGGTTTGGAATGCCTAGAGTCCTCATTAGTGATGGTGGTTCCCATTTTTGCAATCGGACGATTGAGGCCTTGTTGAAGAAATATGATGTTACACATAAGGTTTCTACACCTTATCACCCCCAAACAAGTGGGCAAGCTGAAGTCTCAAATCGTCAGATTAAGGGGATATTGGAAAAGACTGTGAACCCTAACAGGAAGGATTGGTCCCTACGCTTGGAGGATGCTTTGTGGGCCTACAGAACTGCATACAAGACTCCCATTGGAATGTCCCCATATCGAATTGTTTATGGCAAACCTTGCCATTTACCTGTGGAGTTAGAGCACAAAGCCTGGTGGGCTGTGAAGCAGTTTAACATGGACCTTGATGAAGCTGGGCTTCATAGGAAGTTACAATTGCAAGAGTTGGAAGAGATTAGGAATGATGCTTTCGAAAGTGCCAAGATTTACAAAGACAAGACTAAGGCATTTCATGATAAGATGAATCGTAGGAAGAGTTTTGTTGTGGGCCAGAAAGTTCTTTTATTCCATTCTCGTCTTAAACTCTTCCCAGGTAAGCTTCGTTCTCGTTGGATTGGGCCTTTCATTATTACTAATGTGTTCTCTCATGGAGCTGTGCAGATAAAGAGTGAACACACAGGTCACGAGTTCAAAGTCAATGGCCATCGCCTGAAGCCTTACTATGAGGCGTTTGAGGAGCATGAAGTGGAGGATGTACCCCTCCAAAACGTTCCACAACCTGAGGATTAAATGGAGGTACAAGTCTAGGCTGAAAGACTATAAACATTAAGCGCTGCTTGGGAGGCAACCCAATTCAGAAGTAGCTGTGGAGGAGCCTTCAACGCAGATTTGCTCTTTTTCCTCCCTACTTCTCTATTTTACGCCTTTTGTTTTTCTTTGCACTTTAATTTTGTAAATTCCATCTCTATATGCTTAAGTGTTTCATTGCATGCTTATAATTGATTACATTGAGGACAATGCAATATTTAAGTGTGGGGGAAGGGATTTATATTTTGTCTTTTATTTTTGAGTCATATATATATTGAAAAATACAAAAAACAAAAAAAAATCGAAAAATGTCAAAAATATAAAAAAAAATATATATATTTCGTTGCTTTTGTTTTTGTTTAAGTCATAGGATGCCCTTTCAACTGTCTAGGATGATTCTATATCTCTAAAATCATGACTAAAAGAGGATCACAACATTGGGATGATTTTAACATGGTATTCTTTGGTTAATTGAGATATATGAAAAATGTATGCATGTGTAGTGGATACGGATCTCGTGACCTTGGTACAGAATATGAGCATGTTAAGATAAGTTTTGATTCATAAAGCCCATGTGAGATATTTGAGCCATGTTCCTTTTTCTTGGAGTGAAAATGAAAAATATATATTCTTAAATTCTTGGCGATGTTTTGATGATCTCATTATTCTTTCATCTTGATTGACTACTTGCCATAGATTAAGTTTGATGGACTAGAGAATGCTAGAATTCGCTCTTGTGCTTGTTGAGACGTTATATCAATTCATGGCCCTGATTCTGGAAAGGATAGAGGCACCCTAGGAATTACCACCATTGCCATATAAACCTGTGTCCTTATTTGTGCCCGTCGTGGGACTCCCCTAGATAAACCCCTTTGAGCCTACGTTAAGCCTTTTCTTTCATCACCCTTAAAGTCTTTAACCTAAGCCTTAGTATAGCTATAACCCTACCCTTTGTTCTAAGAACTTAGTGGAGCTAAATTGAGACTTTACTTGAAGATTTTTGGCGTCAACAATGAAGGATAAGAAGAGGTGAAAGTTCAAGTGTGGGGGTAGACTTGTCCATGGAAGAAAATGTATGAAAAAGCCGAGAAAAAGAAAAAGAAAAAAAAAATGCACGGCTAGAAAATAAAAAAGAAAGAAAAAATGTTTATGGATTAAGTCCCCTATACTTAGTGATTTCGGAGTTTACTTTAAATTGAAGGCCCACTACAGAAAAATTTGGCCTTTGTCCATTTCACTAGAGTCAAGGGAAGTTTACATTGAAGATTGGGCCCAACATGAAGACATTTGGCCCTCTTATATTACCTCTATGGGGAAGTGACGTTTTTGCAATGCCTTGGTGGATATTTCGAGATCTCTATATTGACATGAGCTCTACTAGGTTTTTTAGAACACTTTGATAAATCCTTACCTTTCGTTTCTTTAAACCTTGAGCCTGAGCCCCATTACAACCCTTGAGAGGACCTTCTTGATCCTTAAGATGGGACAGCTTTTGATGTGGAGATGAGTTACAAGAGTTGAACCTATGGCAGTCCATTCGTGCAAGTAGTTGGTATCCTTCATTAGATCTTTTTAAAAGAAAAATTATGTGCTTTCGTTTCTATACATATGTGATACCTTGTTTATCTTTCACATATACTTGAGTGAATAAGCTTTTAAGCATTGCCATGATCTGAGAGAAGAAAGAGGGATATACTTGTGAGATTTGAATCATAATTATCTGAAGCATGCTGAGCTTAACCCCATCACCATTGTTACAACCAAGTCCTACTTATGTATGTGCGGATTATATGTTTTAATTAACTCTTGAATGCTTAAACATTGAATCTTGGTTGAGTGCTAATCTTGGTGTTGTGAAAGTAAGAGATTGCTGAGACAAAAAGTTGAAGGGCAATAGAGTCATTGTATTTATAGAGTCTTTAAATTTTGTTGTGTCTTAGTGTGATTTTGCTAAGGGACTAGCAAAAGCTAAGTGTGGGGGAATCTGATAGGAGCATTTTAATGCGACGTTTTACTTGCTTTTTCCTACATTTCTTGCGTCATTTCCTTAGTAAAACTCTGTTTAGGAAAGTTTTCATTCTTCGATTGCGAAAGTTCCTATTTGTAGAAAGTTTCTATTTTTGTAGTTTCTATTTTTCATTTTTAGAAAGTTTCCCATTTTCAGTTTAGGAAAGTTGCTATTTTTCATTTTAGGAAAGTTTCTATTTTTCTTACTAGTTTCTATTTTCAGGACCTCCGAGCTAAAAAGTGGAAATGAACTCACAAATGGAAAGAGGAGCTTGCGAAAGTCAAGGGGAGCAAAAATGAGGAACATTGAGCCACAGAAATGAGCAGAAATGAAGAAAAGAAGTTTTCCTGCTTCAACCAGGAAACCCTGCGAAAAGGAGGAGAGCTTACCAATGAAGTTTCCAACGCAACCATGAAAAAGAAATGGAAAAATAAAGTGTTATGACGTTGGAAGGTGACAAGGCTTGAATAAGAAGCAACAAGGCCCAAGAACTCTCGAGACTTGGTGGATTTTCGGCAAATTGGATAAAAGCCCACAAGAGCCCATGGAACTAGGGTTGTGACGCAAGAGTAAACCCTAGAGATGTTGTTGCCGTCCAAAGCTAAGAGAGAAACAAGGAGTTTGCCGTGGAAAATCAGAAATATAAAAGAAGATTTCGGTGGAGATTTTCTAGGGAGATTTTCTTGGAATGAAACATTCTTGGAGAATTATTTTGTGTTGTTGCCGTGAAGAATTAAGAGAGAAAAGAGGAGGATTAACGTGAAACCCTAGAGGATGACGCCAAGAGAGATTCTCGGGGAGAGTTTTAAGGAAAGCCAAAGTGTGGAGACCAAGAAACGGCCAAAAAGGAGTCTAGGTTCGTTCCCTATATTCTCTAAGGAAGTTTGGCCGAAATTGAACTACAAAATCAGAATATATCTCTATATATTTCGGCCAAGATATTAGGGAATTAAAATGGAATTTTGTGATTGGTTGAACCATGTCATAGGGCTTACTTGGCAAGATTTTATTGGAGGAAACTATGTGGATTAACCAAGTAATTGCCGTGAGGATTCTTGGAGGAGTGGACTGATACGCTCAAAGCAAGCGCATAATTTAACCCTGAAATATCGTTAGTAGTATAAGCAAATAGGGATCGTTCTATTCCGGGGATTGAGGGTACACCTGTCATTGTCAAACAATTAAACAATTAAACAATTAAAATTAAAACAAAGTCTAATATTCACAAAGATATTCACAACTATAAACATTTTACACGAAATGGGGGGATTTGTTTTTGGTTTTTCGAAAATAAAACTAAGTTAATAAAACGATTAAAATGCAAAAACATAAAAATACAAATGGAATGAGAGAACAAAGATCAAAACCGAAATTATGATTAAAATTGATTCAAACCCTAACATTGTTCATCTAAGTGATGAGAAAGGAGTTGATCATGTGAAACATTCGAAAGCAAATGAATTCCCATTTTTTACTTTTCAATGCTAATTAATCTAAGCGAAAGCACCTAGATTAATCCTATCAAACATGCAATCAAACCCTAGAAAGCTAGTCAATCATGTCATGTTTAATGCATTACACATAAAGAAAGGCTATCAACTCAAGTGTACAACTTAGTATGGAAAAGTCCACCTAATTGCAATCCTCGTTAATTAAATTCGATCTTTGCTCAAAACCTTTACTACTTTGATTCAAGTTTACACAAAACGAAAAGTCGATTTCATGTTCTTAAACCTAGCACCAATTATATCGAAACCCTAAGTGTTTGCAACCACATAAGATTAAAATACAAAAGTTATCTATAACGCAAATTTAATTAAACAAACCCACATAAGCAACTCTCGAATTACAATAATAGAATCTGAAAATTCTCATTTAATCATAAAAATTCCAGAATTTGTTCAATCATGAATGTCAACTAAAACAAACCAACGAAATTCAAACAAAGGTTACAAAGTAGAGGTCGAATTACACCGTGGATGGAAGATGAGGATGAATGATTTTCGTTGTGATTCTTGAAGCTTGAAAGCAAGTCTTCAATGGTGGATGGTGGAGGAATAGTCACGGCTCCTTCTTCTCCCTTCGGCCTTGCTTGAACTCCGTGGCTTGCTTTAGAGGATGGAGAGAAAATGAGAGAAGCTCACGGCAACAATATAACTTTTCTGAATTTTTCTAAGGGATGTGGAACTCTTTTCAACGTCAAAGAGGTGGGTATATATAGGAGCACGGCTAGGGTTCACAAAGCAATCAGAAATTTCCACATAGCTTCCACCAATGAGAATTCGCCAAGTAAGCTTTGTGATGTAGTCCAACCAATCATAGAATGCCAAGTAATCCGTGTGATGTGTTCCAACCAATCAAATTTCTCTAAAATACCTCCCTAATATTTAATTGCCGAATTTCCTTGGAATTATTCTGATTTTCTTCATGAATTTCGGCTAATATTCCTTTAGGGAATTTAGGGATGCACCTAGACACGTTTTCAGCTTTTCTTGGTCTCCACCTTTTTCTCTTTCCTTTTATTTCTCCCTTGAATCTCTCTTGGCGTCATCTCCTTGATTATTTCTGATTTTCACGTTGGCAATCACACCAAATTATTCCTCCAACAATATTTCCTTCCCATAAAAGTCTCCCAAGAAAATCTCTCCTTGAAATCCTCAATCAATCATCTTTAATTCCCTTGTTGTCACCTTGTTTTTCTCCTTAAGTATTACACGGCAAATTTAATCCCCAAGGAAAATATATTTTCCTTTTTAAAAACTCTTCCTTGATTTCCTCTTGCTTTGGACGGCAAAATTCTTAAGTCTCCACATTTTTCTCTTGCGTCACAAAACCCTAGTTTACATGGACTTTATCCACTTTTGCCGAAAGTCCATCTTGCTTGATAATTCTTGGGCCTTCTTACGTCCTCTTCAAGCCTTGATGTCTCCAACGTCATGTCCATCATAATTTCGATCACACATCTCAATGGGCTTCAGAGTTTTGGTTCACACAGTTTCCTCTTTCGAATAGGATTTCCTGGTTGGACCAGGAAAGCTTCATTTCTTCATTTCTGCTCAATTGTGTGGTCCTTTTGCATCTCATTTTTGCTCCCCTTGGTGTTCGCAAGCTCCTCTTTCCATTTGTGAGTTCATTTCCACTTTTTAGCTCCGAGGTCCTGAAAATAGAAACTATCAATAAAAATAGAAACTTTCCTAAAATGGAAAATGGCAAATTTCCTAAATTGAAAATGGGAAACTTTCTAAAAATGAAAAATAGAAACTACCGAAAATGGAAACTTTCTACAAATAGGAACTTTCCTAATTGAAGAATGGAAACTTTCCTAAACAGAGTTTTATTAAGGGAATAACGCAAGAAATGTAAGGAAATGCAGTTAAAACGTCGCATTAAAATGCTCCTATCATGGACGGCTTGGAGACCAAGTTTGGTGCTTCCTATATATACTCACCTCTTCTCAACGTCAAGGGTTCCTCTTCTTTTTGCGTTTTACAATTCAGAAAAATTCAGAAAAGTCTTAGCATAGCCGTGAGTTCTTCCATCCTCTAGAGCAAGCCACGAGTTCAAGCAAGGCCAAGGGAGAAGAAGAATTGCCGTGAGCATCATCATCCACCACCATCCTTGAAGCTTGCTTTCGAGTTTCAAGAGACCACCACGTTCATCATCCATCTCATCTTCATCCACGGTGTAATCCGATTCTCCTTTGTAACCTTTGCTTTGTATTTCGTTGGTTTGTTTTGGTTGACACTTATGATTGAACAAAGTTATTGATTCTGAAATTTTATGATTAATTGAAGAATTTTCAGATTCTATTATTGCGATTCATTGTTGCTTTTATGTGATTGTTTGATTAAATTTGCTTTATAGATATCTTTTGTATTTTAATCTTAAAGGGTTCGAAACTTTTAGGGTTTTTGTATGATTGGTGCTACGAATTTAAGAACATGAATCAACTTTTTGGTTCTGTGTTCTTGAATCGAAAAGTAGTAAAGGTTTTGTGCAAAAATCGGAATTAATCAAAGAGAATTGCAATTAGGTGGACTTTTCCATACTAAGTTGTACACTTGAGTTGATAGCCTTTCTAGGTGCTTATTGCGTTAACCATGTATGATTGACTAGCTTTCTAGGGCTTGAATGCATGTTTGATAGGATTAGTCTTTGTGCTTTTTCACTTAGATTAATTAGCATTGAAAAGTAAAATATATGGGAAATTGTTGATAGGAGCATTTTAATGCGACGTTTTAACTGCATTTCCTTACATTTCTTGCGCCATTTCCTTAGTAAAACTCTGTTTAGGAAAGTTTCCATTCTTTGATTGGGAAAGTTCCTATTTGTAGAAAGTTTCCATTTTTCTTAGTTTCTATTTTCCATTTTTAGAAAGTTTCTATTCTTATAGTTTTCATTTCTCATTTCTGGCAAGTTTCTATTTTTCATTTTTAGTAACTTTCTATTTTTCATTTTTGGTAAGTTGCTATTTTTCAAATTAGGAAAGTTTCTATTTCTCATACTAGTTTCTATTTTCAGGACCTCCGAGCTAGAAAGTGGAAATGAACTCACAAATGGAAAGAGGAGCCTGCGAACATCAAGACAAACAAATATGAGAGAAAACGGTCCACACATTTGAGCAGAAATGAAGAAACAAGCTTTCCTAGTGCAACCAGGAAACCCTGCGAAATGGAGGAGAGCTTACCAATGAAGTTTCCAACGCAACTATGAAAAGAAATGAAGAAAATAAAGTGTTGTGATGTTGGAAGATGACATGGCATAGAAGTGACGCATGGAGGCCCAAAAACTCTCAAGACTTGTTGGATTTTTGGCTAATTGGATAAAAGCCCACCAAAGCCCATGGAACTAGGGTTTGTGACGCAAACCCTAGCCCTAAAGATGTTTTGCCGTGAATTTGCAAGAGAGAAACAAGGAAGAGGCGTCCAAAAATCAGAAATTAAAAAGAGATTTTCTAGGGAGATTATCTAGGGCTATTTTTATGGAAAGAAAATACTTGGAGATAAACCCTAGATGCTTTGCCGTGAAAAAGGAAGAGATAAACAAGGGAGAACGTGAAATTCCTAGGGTTTTGGACGGCAAAGATATTCCCTAGAGAGTTTTAAGGAAAGAGAAAAAGGTGGAGACCAAGGAAAGCTCAAATGAAGACTAGATACATTCCTACATTCCCTAAAGAGTTTTGGCCGAATTTAAAGACAGAAAATCAGAAATTATCTCAAGAATTTCGGCAAGAAAATCAAGGGAAATATTCTAGGAAATTATGTGATTGGTTGAGACACCTCATAGGGCTTATGTGGCAAGAAGTCATTGGAGGAAATTATGTGGAAGTGCAAGCAATTGCCGTGAGCTTTTCTAGGGTTTTGGACGGCATGGAGACCTAGGGGCCGTCCCCTATATATTCCTCTCTTCTCTCAACGTCAAGAGTCCCCCACTTTTGCGTTTTACAACTTTAGAAAAAATCAGAAAACTCTCTCTAGCTTAGCCGTGTTCTTCTCCATCCTCTAGGGCAACCACGAAGTTCAAGCAAGGCCAAGGAAGAAGAGGACAAGCCGTGCACATCATCCATCACCATCCTTGAAGATTGCTTTCGAAATTCAAGAGACCATTCATCCCATCTCCATCTCTTGGTGTAATCCGATTCTCCTTGTAACCTTTGCTTTGTAATTTTCGTTGGTTATGCCCTAGTTGACACATGTGTTTGAACAATTTTCGAATTCTGAAATTTTATGGTTAATTACTAATTTTCAGATTCATGTTTTGCGATTTATGGTTGCTTATGTGTGAGTGTTTGATTAAATTTGCATGATAGAAATCTTTTGTATGTTAATCTTAAAGGGTTCGAAACTTTTAGGGTTTTTATATAATTGGTGCTACGAATTTAAGAACATGAATCAACTTTTTGGTTTTGTGTTCTTGAATCAATAAGTAGTAAAGGTTTTGTACAAAAACCGAATTTAATCAAAGAAGATTGCAATTAGGTGGACTTTTTCATACTAAGTTGCACATTTGAATTGATAACCTTTCTAGATGCTTAATGCGTTAGACATGTATGATTGACTAGCTTTCTAGGGCTTGAATGCATGTTTGATAGGATTAGTCTATGTGCTTTCACTTAGATTAATTAGCGTTGAAAGTAAAATATGGGAAATTGTTTGCTTTGAACGTTTCACATGATCAATTCCTCTTGCATGACTATGATGAACAATGATGAACTTGGATTAATTTTAATCATGAGTTTCGACTTTGATCTTTGTTCTTGCATTCCATTTATAATTTTATGTTTTTGCATTTTAATTGTTTTATTAACTTAGTTTTATTTTCAGAAAAACCAAAATCAAAAACCCCCTTTTAATTCGTAAATAATGTGCATATGTGTGAATATTATACTTTGTTTTGATTTTAATTGTTTAATTGTTTGACAATGACAGGTGTACCCTCAATCCCCGGAATAGAACGATCCCTATTTATTCTATACTACTAATGACATTTCAGGGTTAAATTATGCGCTTGCTTTGAGCGCATCAATTTTTGGCGCCGTTGCCGGGGATTGAAAAATCATTTGTTATATTGTTAAATGTTTTGTTTATATTGTGACCGGAAAAAAAAAAAAAAAAAAAAAAAAAAAAAAATATTACTTGTTAATTATTTTGTAAGTCTCGAAAATTAGTTAATTAATTACTTAGGTTGTTATTTTTATTGTTGAACACGAGTTTAATTGTTAGTTGTAAATTAAAGAAGGAATAGGTGAAGTCGTGTTTATTAATATTGGCCTAAACCCCTTATTGGTACCTAGTTCAGGTCCCTTAAGGTTGAGGGCGGCCTTTATTAACATTCATTGAACTGTCTAACACACTTAGGACCTTTTACATCCTAGTAAGAATATCCTATGTGAGATGATGTCTAGGCTGGGGACAACGTTCATGACGGGTTCTGGATTCAGAAGTGCTACAAATGGGCGTAAACCTCAATGAGGGAGTAGCCTATGCCAAAATGGATCCTACCTCTTGTGTTCGCCCTCCCCTACCTGGCCATTTCAGTAAGGTTGCCCAACGGATGTAGGAGGGACTTTGTGTCTAGACGATTATACTTGGGCCGCACGTCCACTTGATTTACCGCTTGGAATTAAATTCGATATCAATAGTATTTATAGCAAAAAGAAAATGTAAGAAATTGTTGTGGCACTTAAGGTATATTGGATTAAACATAATCTTGGAAGGGTAGCTGTTTCAGCCCCATTGCACAACGAGATTCCCTGTTCCCGTACCTAAGTGTTGAAAATAATTGTAAATAAAAGAAAAAAAAAAAAAAAAAAAAATCGGAAAAAGAAAAAAAAAAAAAAAAAAAAAAATTGTGAATAGTGACGTTTTGTACATGTGTTTTGTGTGAAAGTTTTGTGTGTAATTTGTCTAATATACTTGTAAAAAAAAAAAAAAAAAAAAAAAAAAAGTAAAAAAAAATTGATTTATAAATGTTGTTAATTATTTGATTGTTATAAGTGTGTAAAATCGTATGAGTAGACAAGGGCCCTTTTGTTAATATTGGCCTTAACCCTTCATTGGTACCTTTCTAAGGTCTTATGAGGTTGAGGGCGGCCTTTATTAGCATTAGGAGAACAGTCTAACACATGAGTACTTTCCAAACTGAGTAAGGGGCATTACAGATGGTGTCTTAGGTTGAGACCCTGGGTGATGGGTTCAAATTGGATCTCAGAGATACTATAGACTGTGCGTAAACCACAATGTGGAAGTAGCCAATAGGGGCGTAAACCTCAATGAGGGAGTAGCCTCCGTAGTATCACCAAAATGAGTCCTCCCTCTCACTTACCTCTTAATCTGGCTATCTGGCCTTCTGAAACCACGGAAAGAGACTTATGTCTAGGCGACTATCCCTATATCGTAGCTCACCAATAGTAGTGGTTTCTATTGGGCTCGACTTACAACTTGGAATCAATTGAGTTATTAACGATGTTTATAAGTTCTAAAAAAAAAAAAAAAAAAAAAAAAAAATAGTAATAAAATACTTGTACATACCCTTCACATGTAAAGTGTTTTGTTTTTACTTCTCTTACTTGTACAAAATGTAAGTCTCTTTTGTTGCATTGTGAATAGTGACGTTTTTGTATGAAAATATTAACTTGTATTTTGTTTGTTTTCATAAGTTACTCACTTTTGTACATCTTAATGTTGTTCAGGAATTCCATGAATGTCCGAGTCCTCTAAACTCCCTACCATACGAGAGATTGAAGAAAGACTTGCTCGTTTGAAGAATCCTCCACAACTTGAGTACAGAAGACCTTCTCCCTTGCAATTCAAGCCATATACATTCAACGAGCAAGGGAAAAGAATCTTAGATCCTTCAGAGGAATCCACATCACCTACACCAACTCCATCTCCACCACTTTCACCATCACCTTTGATTTCGCCTAACTTACCATCACCACAAATTACTTCCCCTCTTTCACCTTCACCACCACTTACACCACCACCTGAAGAAGTTCAAGAAGAGAGAATGGCATCCATTAGGGAACTATCCACAGCAACAGTCGAGGGAGGACCCCCTACAGGCATTGTGTACCCTGCCCCTGCAGCAGGAAGACAAGCAGAGTTTGAACTGAAGAGTGGACTATTGCACCAACTCCCTATTTTCCATGGACTTCCTATGGAGGACGCCCACAAGCACCTTAGGGCATTCCAGGTTGTGTGTTCTAACATGAAACCACAAGGAGCAGATGAGAACATTCTGAAGATGAAGGCATTTCCATTTTCCTTAGCTGACAGAGCCAAAGATTGGCTATATGAGATTCCTGCTGGACATATCACCTCTTGGGAAACAATGAGGAAGGCCTTCTTGGAAAAATACTTCCCAGCTTCAAAGGTCATCACACTTAGGAAGAAGCTCAGTGGAATTGAACAAGCCCCAGATGAGTCCTATTCTGCCTATTTTGAGAGGTTCAATTCCTTACTTGCGCAATGTCCTCAACATCAGATGAAGGATGAGACCCTCCTTACTTGCTTTTATGAAGGACTACCTTTGGAAAGGCAAATGCTTGATGCTGCAGCTGGAGGAGCTTTTGTGGATAAGTCACCTGCTGCTGGGAAAGAACTTATTGAAAATCGTGCCCTCAACACTCAACAGTATGAGGGTGTGAGACAGACCACTCGTAGGGTCAATGAGGTGAGCACCAGTCCTGCCATTGCGGATCAATTGAGCAAACTCACCCTTCTTGTGAACAAGGTAGCGACTACTCAAGGCCATGGAGGATCTTCTGCTTGTGGGGTATGCTTTACCCAAGGACATCCTACGGATCAATGTTCTCAACTAAGTGAGAATGGTGGTTGGGAGTCTGTGAATGCCATAGGAGGCTATCAAGGGAACCAAGGGGGTCCCCAACGTCCAAGGTATGATCCATATTCGAATACCTATAACCCTGGATGGAGGGATCACCCCAACTTCAAGTGGACCAACAATGAGAATGTTCAGAATCCTCTTGGTGGGAGTTTCCAACGTCCTCAAGGACCTTCATTTCAAGGACCTTCTTTTCAAAGGCCTTACATGCCTCCTCAACACAACTCAGGGAATTCAAATTCCCACTATGATAAGACTATTGAGGCATTGACTAATTCCACTCAGGCATTGACTAGTGCCACACAGACTTTGATGCAAGGACAACAGACCCACACCAAGGACATTGCTGAACTCAAAAAGCAGATGGGACAAGTGGTGGACTTCATGACCAAGTTTCATGAAACTGGTAGGCTTCCGAGCAACACAATTCCAAACCCAAAAGGAGGCTCTGAAGGCCCACCCAACTGAGGACGAGAGGAAACCAAGTCTAGGCTGAAAGACTATAAACATTAAGCGCTGCTTGGGAGGCAACCCAATTCAGAAGTAGCTGTGGAGGAGCCTTCAACGCAGATTTGCTCTTTTTCCTCCCTACTTCTTTATTATATGCTTTTTGTTTTTCTTTGAACTTTCTTTTCGTAAATTTCATCCCTATATGCTTAAGTGTTTCATTGCATGCTTATGATTGATTACATTGAGGACAATGCAATATTTAAGTGTGGGGGCAGGGATTTACATTTTTGTTTTGAGTCATATATATTGGAAAATAAAAAAAAAATCGAAAAAATGTCATAAAAATAAAAATTTCGTTGCTTTTGTCTTTGTTTTGAGTCTTAGGATGCCCTTTCAACTGTCTAGGATGATTCTACATCTCTGAAATCATGACTAAAAGAGGATCACAAAAATTGAGATGACTTAAAATGGTATTCTTTGGTTAATTGAGATATATGAAAAATATATGCCTTGTAGTGGATATGGATTTCAAAACTTTGGTACAGAATATGAGCATGTTAAGATGAGCTTTGATTCATATAAACCCATGTGAGATAATTGAACCATGTTCCTTTTTCTTGGAGTGAAATGAAAAATATATTCTTAATTTCTTGGCGATGTTTTGATGATCTCATTATTCTTTCATCTTGATTGACTACTTGCCATAGATTAAATTTGATGGACTAGAGAATGCTAGAATTCGCTCTTGTGCTTGTTGAGACGTTATATCAATACATGGCCCTGATTCTGAAAAGGATAGAGGCACCCTAGGAATTACCACCATTGCCAAATGAACCTGTGTCCCTAATTGTGCCCGTCGTGGGACTCCCCTAGATAAACCCCTTTGAGCCTACGTTAAACCTTTTCTTTCATCACCCTTAAAATCTTTAACCTAAGCCTTAGTATAGCTATAACCCAACCCTTTGTCCTAAGGACTTAGTGGAGCTAAATTGAGATTTTACTTGAAGATTTGACGTCAATATTGAAGAATAAGAAGAGGTGAAGGTTCAAGTGTGGGGGTAAACTTGTCCATGAACGAAAAATGTATGAAAAAGCCGAGAAAAAGAAAAAGAAAAAAAAAATGAAAATATGTAAACGGCTAAGAAAAAGAAAAGAGAATATGTTTATGGACTTTAGTACCTCATACTTAGTGATCTCGGAGTTTGCTTTGAATTGAAGGCCCACTACAGAAAAATTTGGCCTTTGTCCATTTCACTAGCGATCAAGGGAAGTTTACATTGAAGATTGGGCCCAACATGAAGACATTTGGCCCTCTTATATTACCTCCATAGGGGAGTGACGTTTTTGCAATGCCTTGGTGGGATATTTCGATGTCTCTACACTTACATGAGCTCTACTAGGTTTTTAGGACACTTTGTTAAATTCCTTACCCTTTGTTTCTTTAAACCTTGAGCCATGGCCCCATTACAACCTTTGAGAAGACCTTCTTGATCCTTAAGATGGGACAGCCCTTGATGTGGAGATGAGTTGCAAGAGTTGAACCTATGGCTTGGGTCCATCTGTGCAAGTAGTTGATATCCTTCATGAGATCTTTAAAGAAAATTATACTTGTGCTTTCGTTTCTTGCACTATGTGATATACTTGCTATCTTTCACATATACTGGAGTGTATAAGCTTTTAAGCATTGCCATGATCTGAGAGAAGAAAGAGTGAATATACCTTGTGAGGAACTGAATCAAACTTGTTTGAAGCATGCTTAACAGAAACCATCACCATTGTTCCAACCAAGTCCTACTTGTGTATATGTGAATTATATGTTTTAATTAACTCTCGAATGCCTAAACATTGATTCTTGGTGAAGTGCTAATCTTGGTGTTGTGAAAGTAAGAGATTGCTGAGACAAATAGTTGAAGGGCAATAGAGTCTTTGTTTGTTTGAGTCTTTAATTTTCGTTGAGTCTTAGTGTGTGTCTTTGTTTGATTTTGCTAAGGGACTAGCAAAAGCTAAGTGTGGGGGAATTTGATAGGAGCATTTTAATGCGACGTTTTAACTGCATTTCCTTACATTTCTTGCGCCATTTCCTTAGTAAAACTCTGTTTAGGAAAGTTTCCATTCTTTGATTGGGAAAGTTCCTATTTGTAGAAAGTTTCCATTTTTCTTAGTTTCTATTTTCCATTTTTAGAAAGTTTCTATTCTTATAGTTTTCATTTCTCATTTCTGGCAAGTTTCTATTTTTCATTTTTAGTAACTTTCTATTTTTCATTTTTGGTAAGTTGCTATTTTTCAAATTAGGAAAGTTTCTATTTCTCATACTAGTTTCTATTTTCAGGACCTCCGAGCTAGAAAGTGGAAATGAACTCACAAATGGAAAGAGGAGCCTGCGAACATCAAGACAAACAAATATGAGAGAAAACGGTCCACACATTTGAGCAGAAATGAAGAAACAAGCTTTCCTAGTGCAACCAGGAAACCCTGCGAAATGGAGGAGAGCTTACCAATGAAGTTTCCAACGCAACTATGAAAAGAAATGAAGAAAATAAAGTGTTGTGATGTTGGAAGATGACATGGCATAGAAGTGACGCATGGAGGCCCAAAAACTCTCAAGACTTGTTGGATTTTTGGCTAATTGGATAAAAGCCCACCAAAGCCCATGGAACTAGGGTTTGTGACGCAAACCCTAGCCCTAAAGATGTTTTGCCGTGAATTTGCAAGAGAGAAACAAGGAAGAGGCGTCCAAAAATCAGAAATTAAAAAGAGATTTTCTAGGGAGATTATCTAGGGCTATTTTTATGGAAAGAAAATACTTGGAGATAAACCCTAGATGCTTTGCCGTGAAAAAGGAAGAGATAAACAAGGGAGAACGTGAAATTCCTAGGGTTTTGGACGGCAAAGATATTCCCTAGAGAGTTTTAAGGAAAGAGAAAAAGGTGGAGACCAAGGAAAGCTCAAATGAAGACTAGATACATTCCTACATTCCCTAAAGAGTTTTGGCCGAATTTAAAGACAGAAAATCAGAAATTATCTCAAGAATTTCGGCAAGAAAATCAAGGGAAATATTCTAGGAAATTATGTGATTGGTTGAGACACCTCATAGGGCTTATGTGGCAAGAAGTCATTGGAGGAAATTATGTGGAAGTGCAAGCAATTGCCGTGAGCTTTTCTAGGGTTTTGGACGGCATGGAGACCTAGGGGCCGTCCCCTATATATTCCTCTCTTCTCTCAACGTCAAGAGTCCCCCACTTTTGCGTTTTACAACTTTAGAAAAAATCAGAAAACTCTCTCTAGCTTAGCCGTGTTCTTCTCCATCCTCTAGGGCAACCACGAAGTTCAAGCAAGGCCAAGGAAGAAGAGGACAAGCCGTGCACATCATCCATCACCATCCTTGAAGATTGCTTTCGAAATTCAAGAGACCATTCATCCCATCTCCATCTCTTGGTGTAATCCGATTCTCCTTGTAACCTTTGCTTTGTAATTTTCGTTGGTTATGCCCTAGTTGACACATGTGTTTGAACAATTTTCGAATTCTGAAATTTTATGGTTAATTACTAATTTTCAGATTCATGTTTTGCGATTTATGGTTGCTTATGTGTGAGTGTTTGATTAAATTTGCATGATAGAAATCTTTTGTATGTTAATCTTAAAGGGTTCGAAACTTTTAGGGTTTTTATATAATTGGTGCTACGAATTTAAGAACATGAATCAACTTTTTGGTTTTGTGTTCTTGAATCAATAAGTAGTAAAGGTTTTGTACAAAAACCGAATTTAATCAAAGAAGATTGCAATTAGGTGGACTTTTTCATACTAAGTTGCACATTTGAATTGATAACCTTTCTAGATGCTTAATGCGTTAGACATGTATGATTGACTAGCTTTCTAGGGCTTGAATGCATGTTTGATAGGATTAGTCTATGTGCTTTCACTTAGATTAATTAGCGTTGAAAGTAAAATATGGGAAATTGTTTGCTTTGAACGTTTCACATGATCAATTCCTCTTGCATGACTATGATGAACAATGATGAACTTGGATTAATTTTAATCATGAGTTTCGACTTTGATCTTTGTTCTTGCATTCCATTTATAATTTTATGTTTTTGCATTTTAATTGTTTTATTAACTTAGTTTTATTTTCAGAAAAACCAAAATCAAAAACCCCCTTTTAATTCGTAAATAATGTGCATATGTGTGAATATTATACTTTGTTTTGATTTTAATTGTTTAATTGTTTGACAATGACAGGTGTACCCTCAATCCCCGGAATAGAACGATCCCTATTTATTCTATATTACTAATGACATTTCAGGGTTAAATTATGCGCTTGCTTTGAGCGAAAGTGTCCATTTCCTGGCCCTGAGTCTCCTATGACTGGTTCACTGTCTATACTCACTTTTTCTCGACAAACATAGTGATACGTGCAAAAGCATCGCCAATTTAAACCCTGAAAATGTCGAGCGTTAGTATAGGATAAGCAGGGATCGTTCTAAACCGGGGATTGAGGGTGCTAACATGTGAGAACAAATTAAAGAAAAGAATTTACAAGTCACGAAATTAAAGAACAAACATATACAATTTCACAAAAATATTTTACAAGTTACAAGCATGCTTAGAATTAGAACAACAAAGAAAAGAGAGAGAACATACATACATTCACACGAATCTAGAGAACAATGAACAATAGAGAGCAACGAAAATCACATATATATACACAAAGAATTCGAAGGAAAGAGAGAAAACAAGTTAGAAAAGGTTTTGGAAATCCCACTCCTATTTATACACAATTTACAAATCCATATCACATTAGGAATCCATATACAACAGGGATTACTAGTTATTATCTACTTAGAATTACTTAATCTACAAGAAAACAAAATCCCTAAAAAACACCAAGAGAATCCCTAAATTTTAGCAATCCCTAAAAAAACACAAAACAAATCCCTAAAAAACACCAAATTAATTCCTAGAAAACACTAACACATATTTACTATTCACGGAGACACTATTCACGAATTTTAAAAACATTTTTTATTTATTTAATTATCTAAGTTAACATGCTACCTAAAAACTCTAAGTTAATTTTAATTATTTACACATATACAAAAACACATAACAAACGAAACAAGGGGGGGTTTTTGAAGATTTAAACTATAATTTTCGAAAACAAATAAAAGATTAAAAACATTTTATTTACATAGGTGGGAAAAGAAGAATTTTTGGAAAACAATTTATCAAGAACCTTTCAAGAACAACATATTCATGCATCCCTTAATCTTGTTAATTACCATGGAAAGATATCAACCAAGAAACAAAGTTACAAGCGCCCAATGTCCCTTATATGACTTCCCTTTACGCAATTGATCGACGAAGCGCCAAACCAACATATTTCAAATGCAAGTATCACACAATCGAAGCGACTCATAATCTCATGCATTCAAATCATTAAGAGCAAGTGAAAGTTTAGTCAATAAACATGCAAATTCAAGTACTCGAAGCGAATCTTTTCATTACATGCATAATCTGATCTCGACCTTTGTACAAAGCCTTTACTACTATATCGAATTAGGGTCCCGAAGCGTTTTACCTAATTACTAGCTCCAATTACATGCAATCATCCTAAGTTGGCCACCAAAGAACAAGAACACATAAAAGTTATCTATAAAACAAAACCAGATTATCATTCCATATTTCGGCAATTAATCAAGATCAAAAACACACAAACACATCAATCATAGAAAAGCATATCAAAATTGCATCCAAAATTCAGAAAGTTAACTCATGGTTTCGGTTTTACACAAAGAAAAACAAAAACAGAATTTCTATCTAACAAGTCACAAAACCGAGAAGAAAACATGATGAAGATGGTAAGAACAACCCTTGACTACGTCCCAAGGTCCAAAGCAGATCCAAGGCAGCAACACAAGATGAAGATCACGGCAAAGGATGGAGGATGGCACGGCAAGAACTTGCAAGATGCGAAAACCTGAAACTCAAGAGCAAACCGGTGAGAAACGAAATTGTGGAGAATATGTGTCAACCTTGAGACGTCTAATACACAAGGTATATATAGGAGAACGTCCCAAGGCACTCCCAATTCGTTTCTACTTGGTTTCTCCAAAGTTGTGTTGATTTAGGACTTGTTTGGCACAAAGTAGATTTCCGGCAGTCTTGACCTCAGTGTACTAAAACGGCCATAACTTCCTCTAGAAAATAGATATCGACGAGCTGTAAAATGTTCTGGAAACTAGACATCTGTAGCTTTCCAACCATATAAAGATAATAATTTTCTGAGCTCTGAGCGATTTTCTATGCTCCGTTGAAGTTGACTGATCTGCACAGGCAGTAATCCGAATCTGTAATGGATTTGACTTTTAAAGCATAACTTAAGTCTAATTCGGTTTTCCTTCACATCACATGCCTCTCACATGTCTTCCACGCCTTATTGAAGAATGAAACGTCAAGAACTCCCTAGAACCTTCAAGAATCTCACGGCAATTCCAATCCATACTCAACTAGAAATCCAAACTCCATAATGCTTTGAAATCCGAATTCCTTGTTGCTTTCTCTTCCATGTGCACGGCATATGATCTTCTTGAGACTTCTAGATACTTCATGAACGTTCCAAGGCTCTCCTAGTATGAGTAGAACTCCATATGCAAGTAGGTTTCCTAGTTGAATACTGCTTCCTTTTCCGAGATGCTTCTACACTCTTCCGGAACCTTCTTGAGTAATCCTTATCCAACAGGGACTCCTTGTCATACTAGTATTCCTTATCTGAGTAGAATTGAGTTTCCTTGTCCAAGTAGAACTCCTAGTCCAAGTCAGCTTCAGACTCCTACTTCAACTGGGATTCCTTTTCCTAGTCAAACTGGGAAAACTTCCATTTCTTCATTTTTCTTCATTTCTGCGCTACTTGTGCCTTCCTTAGCCATTTTTGGACTTTGAGACTCCATTTTACCTGCAAAACACTAACTAAGTTAAATTGATCAAGATAAAGGAAATAACTTAGCAAAATATAGGGTTTAAACATTATAAACGTCGCATTTTATGCTCCTATCAAATTCCCCCACACTTAGCTTTTGCTAGTCCCTTAGCAAAATCAACATAACAAACCAAAAAGACTAAGACATAAAACAAAGAAACTAACGAAAATAAACTAAGTATGGAAAACAAAGACTCAAGACTCAAAAACGAAAAACAAAGACCAAAAACAAAAACGTCACAAACACAATGACTCCAACGTTGACTCACAAAATGACTTCTAAACCCTTTAACATATTGTCTCAGCAATCTCATACTTTCAAGTCACCAAGATTAGCACTTAACCAAGCATCACATCTTCAAGATATTCAAGAGCTAATTACAAAACATAATCCACATATAAGCATGTAAGACTTGGGAGTAAACAGTGGTGATGGTTTAGCTCAACACATTTCGAACAAGTCATGACTCAAAACTCACATGGATATATCACTCTTTCTTCTCTCAGATTCAAGGCTCATGCTTAAAAGCTTATCACTCAATGGTATGTGAAAGATTACGAAGTAGATCACATACATAAGAAACGAAAGCATATATATATTTCTTTTAAAGATCTCATGAAAGATATCAACTACATGCACGAATGAACCCAAGCCATAAGTTCAACTGTTATAACTCATCTCCACAGATCAAAAGCTGTCCCATCTTAAGGATCAAAGAGGTCTTACAATTAAGGTTGTAATGGGGCCAAGGCTTAAGGTTAAAAGAAACGAAGGGATAGGAAAATCACAAAGTATCCTAAAAACCTAGTAGAGCACTTGTTGATGTAGAGAGACTATCTTCTTCGAAATCCACCATGTATAGCAAAACGTCATGTCTTCCTTTGGGCTTATAAAAGGGCCAAGTGTCATCATATTGGGCCCAAACTTCATTCTAACCTTCTTTTGAACAAGTGTGAATTGGACAAAGACCAAATTCTTCAACAATGGGCCTTCACTTCAAAGCAAACTCCAAATCCACTAAGTATAGGGGACTAAAATCCATAGAACTTAAACAATAATAACACATTTTTTTTTAATTGCCGAAAACATTCTTTCTTTCTTTTTTCGATTTCTTTTTCTTTTCTTTTTTTCTTTTCTTTCGGCAATTACATACACTTTACATATGGACAAGTCTACCCCCACACTTGAACTTCTTCATGTCTTCAAAATTCATCCTTGACGCCAAAATTCCAAGCAAAGTCTCGAAATATGCTCCACTAAATCTTTAGAACAAAGGGTATGGATATAACTATACTAAGGTTAAGGGTTAAGGAATTTTGAGGGTGATGAAAGAAAAGGCTTAATGTAGGCTCAAAGGGGTTAAACTAGGGGGGTCCCACGACGGGCACAAATAGGGACACAGGCTATATTTGGCAATGGTGGTATAATCCTAAGTAAGTACCTTTATCCTTTCCAGAATCAGGGCCATATATTGATTATAAACGTCTCAACAAGCATAACAGTGAATTCTAGCATTCTATAGTCCATTAAAGAGCTATGGCATGTAGTCAATCAAGATGAAAGAATAATGAGATCAACAAAATCATCGCCAAGAAAACAAGAGTATAATCATTTTTTCGTTAATCACTCACAAAGAAAGGGCACATGGCTCAAATTCTCACTTAGGGTTGTTATGAATCACAACTTATCTTCCACATGTTCATATTCTGTACCAAAGTTACGCATGCACCATATCTACTACACATTCATATGCTTTTCATAAATCATGATTAACCAAAGAATATCATCAAACATTATCTCAATCTTGTGATCCTCTTTTAGCCTTAATTTCAGAGATATAAGCACATCCTAGACAGTTAAAAGGGCATCCTAAGACTCGATCACAAAACAAAACAAAACAAAAAGATTTTTTTATTTTTTTATTTTTTGTGAACAGTGACGATTTATTATTAAAGTGACGAAAATAATTTTTTTGTTTTTTGTTTTTTTTTTTTTAAGACCACAAAACTAGCTATCTAAAAACAAAGTGAAACGTTAAACCCTTCCCCCACACTTAAATCATGCATTGTCCTCAATGTATAAACAAGTATAAAGCATACATAGCATCAATCAAGCATGGCATAAGAGATAACGCAACAAACCCTAAAACAAAAACAAAATTTACGAAAATAAAAAGAAGGGAAGAGTTCAAGAAAGCAAATCTGCGTTGATGGCTCCTCCACAGCTACGGATGAAATGGGTTGCCTCCCATGCAGCGCTTAATGTTTAAAGTCTTTCAGCCTAGACTTGTACCTCCATTTACTCCTCTGGTTGTGGCGCCTCTTGGAGGGGTACATCCTCCACATTGTGCCCCACAAACGCCTCATAGTAAGGCTTAAAACATCATATATATACATTCATACACATGGCCAACGAAAATTTTAGTGGTTAGTTACAATCTTTTACAACTTTCGAAATAATCAACTTTAATAAGAGAATTGTAAGTCAAAGTTTAGACGTGCGGCCCAGAGATTCCAATGTTAATACAAGTCTCCCCCCCTTAATCTTTTGGTAACTCTTTTCACACAGAGCCAGGTAGTAGAGGAACGATTTTGGCGGAGCTCAGCTCACTTGATTGACAGGGGACGAGACCCTTTGTCAGCACTTCTCGTATCCAATCAACCTAGACACTCTGGCTACTAAGGTGCGCCTACTTGATAAAGAAGGTTGCTTGACAAGTATTAATAAAAGAACTCTCACCTATTCCATTATGACTCACTTTCTTCTTACCAAAACCAATTTTCTCGAAAATTGTCTAAGTATATGATTTTAATAAAACATCATGGACTATTGTTTTGGACGTGCGGCCCAAGTCCTTGTCTTTGCACATATTTTTTCGCAAATCCTTTGGGCAACCTTACTGAAAATGGCCAGTGCGGGGGAGGACGAGCACGAGAGGTAGAAACCATTTTGGCATTGCCTTTCTGATTTCAAAACCCGTCATGAACGTTGTCCCCTTCCTAGTCACCATCTCACATAGGCTATACTTACTAGGATAAGGGAAAATTTAAGTGCAAGACATTTTTCAAGTGTTAACAAAAGCCGCCCTCAACCTTAAGAGACCTAAATTAGGTACTAATAAGGGGTTAAGGCTAATGTCAACAAAAGAGACTTCACCTATTCCATAATAGTTCATAATCCCTTACCAAAATCATACCTTAGTGGCGTTTTTCATCACATGAAGACTTTTCAATCCCCGGCAACGGCGCCAAAAATTGATACGTGCAAAAGCATCGCCAATTTAAACCCTGAAAATGTCGAGCGTTAGTATAGGATAAGCAGGGATCGTTCTAAACCGGGGATTGAGGGTGCTAACATGTGAGAACAAATTAAAGAAAAGAATTTACAAGTCACGAAATTAAAGAACAAACATATACAATTTCACAAAAATATTTTACAAGTTACAAGCATGCTTAGAATTAGAACAACAAAGAAAAGAGAGAGAACATACATACATTCACACGAATCTAGAGAACAATGAACAATAGAGAGCAACGAAAATCACATATATATACACAAAGAATTCGAAGGAAAGAGAGAAAACAAGTTAGAAAAGGTTTTGGAAATCCCACTCCTATTTATACACAATTTACAAATCCATATCACATTAGGAATCCATATACAACAGGGATTACTAGTTATTATCTACTTAGAATTACTTAATCTACAAGAAAACAAAATCCCTAAAAAACACCAAGAGAATCCCTAAATTTTAGCAATCCCTAAAAAAACACAAAACAAATCCCTAAAAAACACCAAATTAATTCCTAGAAAACACTAACACATATTTACTATTCACGGAGACACTATTCACGAATTTTAAAAACATTTTTTATTTATTTAATTATCTAAGTTAACATGCTACCTAAAAACTCTAAGTTAATTTTAATTATTTACACATATACAAAAACACATAACAAACGAAACAAGGGGGGGTTTTTGAAGATTTAAACTATAATTTTCGAAAACAAATAAAAGATTAAAAACATTTTATTTACATAGGTGGGAAAAGAAGAATTTTTGGAAAACAATTTATCAAGAACCTTTCAAGAACAACATATTCATGCATCCCTTAATCTTGTTAATTACCATGGAAAGATATCAACCAAGAAACAAAGTTACAAGCGCCCAATGTCCCTTATATGACTTCCCTTTACGCAATTGATCGACGAAGCGCCAAACCAACATATTTCAAATGCAAGTATCACACAATCGAAGCGACTCATAATCTCATGCATTCAAATCATTAAGAGCAAGTGAAAGTTTAGTCAATAAACATGCAAATTCAAGTACTCGAAGCGAATCTTTTCATTACATGCATAATCTGATCTCGACCTTTGTACAAAGCCTTTACTACTATATCGAATTAGGGTCCCGAAGCGTTTTACCTAATTACTAGCTCCAATTACATGCAATCATCCTAAGTTGGCCACCAAAGAACAAGAACACATAAAAGTTATCTATAAAACAAAACCAGATTATCATTCCATATTTCGGCAATTAATCAAGATCAAAAACACACAAACACATCAATCATAGAAAAGCATATCAAAATTGCATCCAAAATTCAGAAAGTTAACTCATGGTTTCGGTTTTACACAAAGAAAAACAAAAACAGAATTTCTATCTAACAAGTCACAAAACCGAGAAGAAAACATGATGAAGATGGTAAGAACAACCCTTGACTACGTCCCAAGGTCCAAAGCAGATCCAAGGCAGCAACACAAGATGAAGATCACGGCAAAGGATGGAGGATGGCACGGCAAGAACTTGCAAGATGCGAAAACCTGAAACTCAAGAGCAAACCGGTGAGAAACGAAATTGTGGAGAATATGTGTCAACCTTGAGACGTCTAATACACAAGGTATATATAGGAGAACGTCCCAAGGCACTCCCAATTCGTTTCTACTTGGTTTCTCCAAAGTTGTGTTGATTTAGGACTTGTTTGGCACAAAGTAGATTTCCGGCAGTCTTGACCTCAGTGTACTAAAACGGCCATAACTTCCTCTAGAAAATAGATATCGACGAGCTGTAAAATGTTCTGGAAACTAGACATCTGTAGCTTTCCAACCATATAAAGATCATAATTTTCTGAGCTCTGAGCGATTTTCTATGCTCCGTTGAAGTTGACTGATCTGCACAGGCAGTAATCCGAATCTGTAATGGATTTGACTTTTAAAGCATAACTTAAGTCTAATTCGGTTTTCCTTCACATCACATGCCTCTCACATGTCTTCCACGCCTTATTGAAGAATGAAACGTCAAGAACTCCCTAGAACCTTCAAGAATCTCACGGCAATTCCAATCCATACTCAACTAGAAATCCAAACTCCATAATGCTTTGAAATCCGAATTCCTTGTTGCTTTCTCTTCCATGTGCACGGCATATGATCTTCTTGAGACTTCTAGATACTTCATGAACGTTCCAAGGCTCTCCTAGTATGAGTAGAACTCCATATGCAAGTAGGTTTCCTAGTTGAATACTGCTTCCTTTTCCGAGATGCTTCTACACTCTTCCGGAACCTTCTTGAGTAATCCTTATCCAACAGGGACTCCTTGTCATACTAGTATTCCTTATCTGAGTAGAATTGAGTTTCCTTGTCCAAGTAGAACTCCTAGTCCAAGTCAGCTTCAGACTCCTACTTCAACTGGGATTCCTTTTCCTAGTCAAACTGGGAAAACTTCCATTTCTTCATTTTTCTTCATTTCTGTGCTACTTGTGCCTTCCTTAGCCATTTTTGGACTTTGAGACTCCATTTTACCTGCAAAACACTAACTAAGTTAAATTGATCAAGATAAAGGAAATAACTTAGCAAAATATAGGGTTTAAACATTATAAACGTCGCATTTTATGCTCCTATCACATAGGAGCACGGCCCCCTCCGGAGGTTCACGGTTATCGACACCGTGGGATCCCTAGGAATCTACGCGTCTAGGTCCCATTCACTTTCAGGTCACAAGTACACACATACAAGGGTACAGTATCTCAACATGCAAGTCTAGCCTCGGTTTTCACAATTTGCAATTATCAGTTCTGAAAACACATGTATCACGAGGCATCGACTAATGAACAACCAAAAACGTTCTTGCAGGCAACATACTATCATAGTATAGAATTCCACATATACTGAAAAGCCTCTAACAAGGAAGGGACAGCTCACCCTACCTGGAATTGGAGTGCTCGTCCACATTCGGGTTCGTTCCCGACTTTCGATCATGTGTCCAAATCCAAGTGCACACACTCGAGTCCTTTAACAAAAACTGAATTCGATAAGTATTCAATTCATAACTCATTTGCTTAATTTCTTTATGAGTTATCAATTTAACTTGAATCGATATTTAATGGTAACCATTCCCGAACAATTCACTTAACGTAGTAAGCTCATTCGGGAGATGGTGATCACACTTCTTTCCATGTTAAAATTTTGGTCAACCGGTTTGACCTTATTTTATTTAGCTTGTAAACCTTAAGCGATTAAATAACAACCACCATTCCCAAATAATCCAAATGATATAGCATTTAAATCATTTGGAATATGGTGACCATACTTGACCCATTCACCTTCATTTGTTTAACATTTTTACTTCAAGGAAACAAACGATAATTACCACTCCCGATGGATTACAATTTTGGGATATGGTAGCTTTAAAGTACTTCACTTGTAATTTACTTCATTTATCGGAGTCCAATATCCCAATTCCACTTAATCATATAAAGGTTACGGTTTCCACTACCAATTTCCACTCTCAATTCTCTTAGTTTCCTTATTACTAGCTTCTTAAAGAGCTCACCAAATTAACCATTCTTTGTCCACCTTGCATTACTACCTCTCCAAAATTTATAACAAACTCACTTCTTTAATTAAACAAAGCCAATCCTCAATTTGCAATAAGCTAACTCACATTCGTTCATTCAAGCCAAGTTTCCAACAAAAATCGGTTTCTTATTTAATTAAGCATTAACCATTCAAGCAGCATAACCGGGTTTCATTTCAAAATACAATTACTACACCAAATCCCGTAGCTTGTCAGAGACCAATACTTACCACTTCTTCTTTTCCAAAATAGAAATCAATTCGTAGTAGCTGCATTCCCCCAATCGACAACCGTTTTGGAACACCTAACGAGCATAACAAAAATCAGCAATCCAGCTCCTAACCAAATTCATATCCAAACATGGAGTTCAGGACCCTTACCTTAATCCATTTTCAATGGAGACAGACCCAACACTTCTCTTCTCCAAAACCTTCAAAAATGCAGATCCCTCAAACCTCAAGTCTCCATCTCCACAACAGAACAACAACTTATTTAATTAATCTCAAAGTCCAAACAACAATTAAACTCACTATTCAAAAGCTTGGTTTCTTACCCTATATCAGTTCTGCCGAAACCACAACCACTCCATAACATACGGCTCCTTGCAGTCCTTCTGGATTCTTCATCATCCCAACAAGAACTCAAATCAAAACCAAGACCAGAAGCTTCACTTTCCGATCTGAATTCCATTATTACCTCAAGCCCAGAAAACCCAAGGTTAGAAAACCGACTTCTTTCTGAATTGAAATTCAAATAGCCAACGAACGGGCTAGAGGACGTCTTACCAGAACAAGGGATTAAGTCAGCGGTATACACGGCGGAGCTATGGCGGTCTACGCGCCAGCGGCGGCGCGTGTAGCGCGTACGGTGGCCCTAGTCGGAATCGGAGGTCGGCGTCTCGGGAACAGGTGGGTAGTGAGGCGCTGATTACACCTATGGAGGTAGTTTAGCTCGATTTGGACTGGAGGTTGGAGAACGAAGGCATGCAGAGCTAGCTACGAGTTCCGGCGAGCTCGTACGGTGGTTTTCTTGCTTCAAGACTTAAGGCATGGTCTCCTTAGGGCTTGGTGCTTCATTTTTTGGTAGCGATAGTCAGGATTGATGGCTGGAAATCAGAGGATTAGGTGAGGCAGCAATGTCGCAGATTGGGTGGTCGCGGGTGGAGGCCGGAGGCGGTGCATGTCGACGGCGAGCCTCGGGTTAGGGTCAGTTTTGGGCGCTGCATCGATTGGTGGAGGCGGTGTGGTGAGATGGTGGCCGGAAATGGTGCTTTCCGGTGAGGGCAGAGGGAGTGTGAGAGGAAGAGAGTGTTCGGGGAAAGAGAGAGAGGACGCGGCCGAGAGGGAGAGGAAGGAGAGAATTTAGGGTTTTGGGTTCTTAAGTTCCTATTTATACTTGTGTGTTGTAAAATGTCGAATCTGCCCTTCTGACGAGCTATGCGATTCTCCTAGCTGATTACTTCCGAGTTTTGGACTTGTAACTTTTCTTTTATTCATTTTTCGTCGACAACACCATTTTTAAATCCTCAACTTCACCTTAAGTCCAAAACTCAATTTGCTTAAAGATGAATTCATCTCTTTGTAAAATAACTCCGACAATCTTTTATCTCGTTAACACTTGGCGATCTTTTAGGCCCAAAAGGAAGACTTTGGCCCAAACTCAGATTATAAGGTCCAAATCGTGATCTCGAGACCAAAATAATCTACAAAGTCATTTCCTCCACTTAAATCACCTTGCGGAAAAATCATATTGGCGAAAAATTACCTTCTAAAAATTAAACAAAATTTTCGGGGGCTCACATTGTGCACACTCGAGTCCGAGGTGAAAAGAAGTAACCTCTCTCATTCATGCATTGGGCAAATTTCGAGGGCGAAATTTATTTTAAGGGGGGTAGAGTGTGAGCCCCCGAAAATTTTGTTTAATTTTTTTTAAGGTAATTTTTCGCCAATAAGATTTTTCCACAAGGTAATTTAAGTGAAGGAATTTATTTTGGAAATTATTGATACGCTCAAAGCAAGCATATAATTTAACCCTAGAAATATCATTAGTAGTATAAGCAAGTAGGGATCGTTCTATTCCGGGGATTGAGGGTACACCTGTCAATGTAAGACAATTTAAACAATTAAAATCAAAAAAATATAATATTTACACATATAAACACTATTCACGAATTTAGGGGGGTTTTTAGGTTTTTGGTTTGTTTTTCGAAAATTAAAAATAAGAATTAAAACTAAGTATAAACAAAAACACAAATACAAGAATGAAATGTAAGAAACAAAGATTAAAACCAAGTTCATGATTAAATTCGAATTAACCCTACATTGTTCTTCCAAGTCATGTGAAAGGAGTTGATCATGTGAAACATTCGAAAGCAAACGATTTCCCATATTTTACTTTTCATCGCTAATTAATCTAAGTGAAAGCACAAAGACTAATCCTATTAAACATGTAATCAAACCGTAGAAAGCTAGTCAATCATACATGTTCAACGCAAGAAGTTCAAAGAAAGGCTATCAACTCAAGTGCACAACTTAGTATGAATAAGTTCATCTAATTGCAATCCTCTTCAATTGAATTCGATTTTTGTCCAAAACCTTTACTACTTTGATTCAAGTTTACACAAAACGAAAAGTCGATTTCATGTTCTTAAACCTAGCACCATTCATATCGAACAATCACACATAAGCAACTTTGGAATCACAACATAGAATTCGAAATCCATTATTCAATCATAAAATTTCAGAATATAATTCTTGTTTAAACATCAATGTTAACTAGAACAACATCCAACGAAATCAAACAAGGAGAATCAAAAGTGATTACAAGAAAGAAGGTTGAATTACACCGTGAATGGAGAGATGGATGAATAACTCGAATGATGAATCAATGAAACTTGAAAGCAAGCTTCAAAGAACACGGCTTCAAGGTGGAATGGTGGAGATGCTCACGGCCTAATCCTTGCTTCTTCCTTCCTTGCTTGAAAACGCCAAAAGTTGAACTAGAGAATGGAGAGAGCTTCCGCGCGTAGAGAGAATTTTCTGAATTGTGTAGTGGTCTTCTTTGAGACGTCTAGGGTAGAGAGTATATATAGGGAACGGCCAAACTTGGTCTCCAGGCCGTGAATTTCTGATTTATTTTCCAAGGAATTAAATTAATAATTCCACATAGCTTCCACCAATGAGAAATTGCCAAGTAAGCCCTAGTGTGTCATCAAACCAATCATAAAACTCCAAGAAGTTGAAGTTTGCCGAAATCCCTTGATTATTTTCTAATTTTCTTCTTGATATTTCGGCCAAAACATACTTAGGGTTTCTAGGAATAAATTCTTTCCATAAACTTCACCCTAGAAAATCTCTTGCGTAATCTTTTATTTTCTTCTTGATTTTCACGCCAACTTTCTCTCCTCCCTTTGGTTTTCACGGCAAAGCATCCCTAGGGTTAGGTATTTGCGTCACAAACCCTAATGTCATGGGCTTTGATGGGCCTTGATCCATTTTGCCGAAAATCCATATTTGCCGAAAATCCATAGAGTTCTTGGGCCTCGTTGCTTCATCTTCAAGCCTTCTCATTTTCCAACGCAAAACACATTGTTTTTCCATTTCTTTTTCATAGTTGCGTTGGAAACTTGCTAGGGAAGCCTTCCTCCATTTCGTAGGATTTCCTGGTTGGACTAGGAGAGCTTATTTCTTCATTTCTGCTCAAATGTGTGGGCCGTTTTCTCTCATATTCGTTCGTCTTGATGTTTGCAGGCTCCTCTTTCCATTCGTGCGTTCATTTCCACTTTTTAGCTCGGAGGTCCTGAAAATAGAAACTAGTATGAAAAATAGAAACTTACCTAATTTGAAAAGTAGAAACTTACTAAAAATGAAAACTAGAAAGTTACTAAAAATGAAAAATAGAAAGTTACTAAAAATGAAAAATAGAAACTTGCCAGAAATGAGAAATGAAAACTACAAAAATGGAAACTTTCTACAATAAGGAACTTTCCCAATCAAAGAATGGAAACTTTCCAAAACAAGGATTTTTTCAAGGAAATGGCGCAGAAAAATGTAGGGAAATGCAGTTAAAATGTCGCATTAAAATGCTCCTATCAAATTCCCCCACACTTAGCTTTTGCTAGTCCCTTAGCAAAATCACAACACAGACACGACTATGACTCAACGAAAATTAAAGACTCGACACATAACAGACTCTATTGCCCTTCAACTATTTGTCTCAGCAATCTCTTACTTTCACAACACCAAGATTAACACTTCACCAAGAATCAATGTTTAGGCATTCGAGAGTTAATTAAAACACATAATTCACATATACACAAGTAGGACTTGGTTGGAACAATGGTGATGGTTTCTGTTAAGCATGCTTCAAACAAGTTTGATTCAATTCCTCACAAGGTATATCCACTCTTTCTTCTCTCAGATCATGGCAATGCTTAAAAGCTTATACACTCAAGTATATGTGAAAGATAGCAAGTATATCACATAATGCAAGAAACGAAAGCACAAGTATAATTTTCTTTAAAGATCTCATGAAGGATACCAACTACTTGCACTGATGGACCCAAGCCATAGGTTCAACTCTTGTAACTCATCTCCACATCAAGGGCTGTCCCATCTTAAGGATCAAGAAGGTCTTCTCAAGGGTTGTAATGGGGCCAAGGCTCAAGGTTTAAAGAAATGAAAGGTAAGGATTTATCAAAATGTCCTAAAAACCTAGCAGAGCTCATATAAGTGTAGAGACCTCGAAATATCCCACCAAGGCATTGCAAAAACGTCACTTCCCCATAGAGGTAATATAAGAGGGCCAAATGTCTTCATGTTGGGCCCGATCTTCATTGTAAACTTCCCTTGAACTCTAGTGAAGTGGACAAAGGCCAAATTTTTCTATAGTGGGCCTTCAATTCAAAGTAAACTCCAAACTCACCAAGTATGGGGGACTAAAATCCATAGATATTTCTTTCTTTTTCTTTCTTTTTATTTTCTAGCCGTACACTTTTTCTTTTTCACTTTCTTTTTCTCGGCTTTTTCACATATTTTTCTTTCATGGACAAGTCTACCCCCACACTTGGGCTTTCACCTCTTCTTATCTTTCAATATTGACGCCAAAAATCTTCAAGTAAAGTCTCAATTTAGCTCCACTAAGTTCTTAGAACAAAGGGTAGGGTTATAGCTATACTAAGTTTTAGGTTAAAGATTTTAAGGGTGATGAAAGAAAAGGCTTAACGTAGGCTCAAAGGGGTTTATCTAGGGGAGTCCCACGACGGGCACAATTAGGGACACAGGTTCATTTGGCAATGGTGGTAATTCCTAGGGTGCCTCTATCCCTTCCAGAATCAGGGCCATGTATTGATATCACGTCTCAACAAGCACAAGAGCGAATTCTAGCATTCTCTAGTCCATCAAACTTAATCTATGGCAAGTAGTCAATCAAGATGAAAGAATAATGAGATCATCAAAACATCGCCAAGAAAATAAGAATATATATTTTTCATTTTCACTCCAAGAAAAGGGACATGGGCACAATTATCTCACATGGGTTTATATGACTCAAAACTCATCTTAACATGCTCATATTCTGTACCAAAGTTTCGAAATCCATATCCACTACAAGGCACATCTTTTTCATATATCTTAATTAACCAAAGAATACTATTTTAAGTCATCTCAATTCGTGATCATCTTTTAGTCATGATTTCAGAGATATAGAATCATCCTAGACAGTTGAAAGGGCATCCTAAGACTCAAAAACAAAAACAAAAGACTAAGACTCAATAAAAGCAACAAAAATTTTTGTTATTTTTGACATTTTTCGATTTTTTTTTTGTATTTTTCAATATATATGACTCAAGACAAAAGTATAAATCCCTTCTCGCACACTTAAATATTGCATTGTCCTCAATGTAATCAATCATAAGCATGCAATGAAACACTTAAGCAATAAGAGATGGAATTTATGAAAATAAAGTTCAAAGAAAAACAAAAGTGACAAAATAAATAAGTAGGGAGGAAAAAAAAAAAAATCTGCGTCGAAGGCTCCTCCACAGCTACTTCTGAATTGGGTTGCCTCCCAAGCAGCGCTTAATGTTTATAGTCTTTCAACCTAGACTTGGTTTCATCTCGTCCTCAGCTGGTTGGGCCTTCAAAGCCTCCTTTTGGGTTTGGAATTGTGTTGCTCGGAAGCCTACCAGTTTCATGAAACTTGGTCATGCCACCACTTGTCCCATCTGCTTCTTAAGGTCAGCAATGTCCTTGGTGTGGTTCTGTTGTCCTTGTAGCAAAGTCTGTGTGTGTAAGACCCCTGAAATTCGTTATTAATTCCTAAATGTTTCCTGGGATTAATAAAGTGTTCGTTTGTACGATTTCGTGGTTCGAGGGTGGAGTGGAATTATTTTCGGACGAATAATTATTCGAAGTGCACGTTTTAGGGGGTTCACAAAGGTTGACTTTTTATACGTTGGGATTCTCTGAAATCTTCCTTCACAAAAGTTGTAGAGCGCGTCGATACGAGTTCGTGGACATGCGGAACGCGAAAATCGGAGTTCGTATGAAGAAGTTATGGCCGTCGGAAAAACTTTCCATTTTGGTATATATGGGATTTTTCCGAAAAATATCAGAAAATCTGAAGTTTCCAAAACGGGAAACTTTTTCTCTCTCCTCTCTCCCGACCCGGTTTCGCCCTCTCCCTTCGCCGGCCGATTTCTTCACCGTCCGGCCACCAATCGGCGCGATTCCAAAGGGAATCCTGCTCTCCTCAGTCCCCTCTACACGTCTGTGGTGGTTATTCGTCGTGGGAAGCACCGTACACGGCGGTACAAGGCCGAGAAGTGGAGCTGCCGACGTTGAAATCGCCTGAAATCGCCTCCGTGGGTTCTTCCTCCTCCGGCCACTATAGCTCAAGTTCTTTGAGGGCTTTTTGATACGCTAAAAGCAAGCGCATAATTTAACCCTGAAAATATCGTTAGTAGTATAAGCAAATAGGGATCGTTCTATTCCGGGGATTAAGGGTACACCTGTCAATGTAAGACAATTTAAACAATTAAAATAAAACAAAGTATAATAGTCACAAAGGTATTCACAAGTATAAACATTATTTACGAAATTAGGGGGGATTTTGTTTTGGTTTTCGAAAAATTAAACTAAGTAAAGAAGACAAATAAAATGCAAAAACATAAATACAAGGATGGAATGAGAGAAACAAAGATTAAAACCAAGTTCATGATTAAATTCGAATTAACCCTACATTGTTCTTCCAAGTCATGTGAAAGGAGTTGATCATGTAAATTGTTAGAAAGCAAACAATTCCCATATTTTACTTTTCAATGCTAAATTAATCTAAGTGAAAGCACAAAGACTAATCCTATCAAAAATGCATTCAAGCCCTAGAAAGCTAGTCAATCACACATGTTTGATAGGAGCATAAAATGCGACGTTTATAATGTTTAAACCCTATATTTTGCTAAGTTATTTCCTTTATCTTGATCAATTTAACTTAGTTAGTGTTTTTACAGGTGTAAATGGAGTCTCAAAGTCCAAAAATGGTTAAGGAAGGCACAAGTGGCGCAGAAATGAAGAAAAATGAAGAAATGGAAGGAATCCCAGTTTGACTAGGAAAAGGAATCCCAGTTGAAGTAGGAGTCTGAAGCTGACTTGGACTAGGAGTTCTACTTGGACAAGGAAACCCAATTCTACTCAGATAAGGAATACTAGTGTGACAAGGAGTCCCTGTTGGATAAGGATTACTCAAGAAGGTTCTGGAAGAGTGTAGAAGCATCTCGGAAAAGAAAGCAGTATTCAACTAGGAAACCTACTTGCATATGGAGTTCTACTCATACTAGGAGAGCCTTGGAACGTTCATGAAGTATCTAGAAATCTCAAGAAGATCATATGCCGTGCACATGGAAGAGAAAGCAACAAGGAATTCGGATTTCAAAGCAATGAGGAGTTTGGATTTCTAGTTGAGTATGGATTGGAATTGCCGTGAGATTCTTGAAGGTTCTAGGGAGTTCTTGACGTTTCATTCTTCAATAAGGCGTGGAAGACATGTGAGAGGCATGTGATGTGAAGGAAAACCGAAGTGGACTTAGGTTGTGCTTTAAAAGTCAAATCCATTACAGATTCGGATTACTGCCTGTGCAGATCAGTCAACTTCAACGGAGCATAGAAAATTGCTCAGAGCTCAGAAAATTATGATCTTTATATGGTTGGAAAGCTACAGATGTCTAGTTTCCAGAACCTTTTACAGCTCAGAAATATATATTTTCTAGAAGAAGTTATGGCCGTTTTAATGCACTGAGGTCAAGTCTGCCGGAAATCTGTTTTGTGCCAAACAAGTCCTAGATCAACACAAACTTGGAGAAGTCAAGTAGAAACGAATTGGGAGTGCTTTGAGACGTTCTCCTATATATACCTAGTGTATTTGACGTCTCAAGGGAGACACATATTCTCCACAATTTCGATTTCTCACTTGTTCTCTCTAGTTTTCAGGTTTTCGCAATCTTCAAGGAGCATAGCCGTGACCATCCACCTTCCTAGCCGTGATCATCACTTGTGCATCATCTTGGATCTGCTTTGGACCTTGGGACGTGACTAAGGGTTGTCCACACCATAATCTTCTCATGTAGTTTCACGGTTGTGGCTTTCTTGTAGTTAGAATTTCTGCTTTGGAATTTTTGTTGTTTAAACCGAAACTATGATGTGACAAACCTATTTTTGGATTCGATTTTGATGTTCTTTTCATGATTGATGTGTTTATGTGTTCTTGACTTTTGTTAATTGCCGAATTGATAGAATGATAATCTGAATTTTGTGCTTCATTACATGTTAACGATTCACTTGGTCTGACAAACATAATAGGATGACTTGCATGTAACTTGCTAGTAATTAGGTTTATGCTTGGTAAACTCTAATTCGAATAAGTAGTAAAGGCTTGCTTTGAGTCGAAATCAGATTATGCATGTGATGAATAGTTGTGACGCGCTTGGATTTGCATGTTCATCAATTCTTTCTTGAACTTAATGATTTGAAAACGAATTTGCAACGTATGTGTGTGTTCGGGTTTTCAAAATAAAATTGATTTGGTGCTTTGCTATTTCGATTTGACTTAAGAAAGAAAGTTAAAAGGGACATTGGTTGCTTTGATCTTTGTGTCTTGGTTGATGGCGTTCTTGGTAATAAACAAGATTAAGGGATGCATGAATATGTTGTTCTTGATTGGTTCTTGATAAATTGTTTTCCAAAAATTCTTCTTTTTCCCACCTTTGTATAGAAACGATTTTTACTTTTTAAATCCCCCTATCTTTTATGCATGAAAATTTCTGTTTTTCAATCGTCAAAAACCCCCCTATCTTTTATGTTATGTGTTTTTGTATATTTGTAAATAATTAAAATTAACTTAGAGTTTTTAGGTAGCATGTTCATATAAATAATAAATAAAATAAAAAATGTTTTTAAAAATTCGTGAATAGTGTCTCCGTGAATAGTAAATATGTGTTAGTGTTTTCTAGGAATTAATTTAGTGGTTTTTAGGAAATTGTGTTGTGTTTTTTAGGGATTGCTAAAAAATAGGGATTTCTTTGGTGTTTTTTAGGAATTGTGTTTCTTAGGGATTTTTGGTGGTGTTCTTTAGGGATTTTTGTTTCCTTGTTGTATATGGATTCCCAATGTGATATGGATTTGTAAATTGTGTATAAATAGGAGTGGGATTTCCAAAACCTTTTCTAACTTAGTTTTCTCTCTAATTTTCGGATCCTATATATATGTAGACTTGTATATTTTGTTTCTCTCATAATTCTTGCTCTCTAATTCGTATGTTAAATGTAAGTGCTCTCTCTCTAACTCTTGTTGTTCTAATTCTAAGCATGCTTGTTCTTGTAAACTTGTAATAATGTCGTGAACTTGTATATATTTGTTCTTTGATTTCGTAAATTGTATATTCTATTCTTTAAATTATTTCTCACATGTTAGCACCCTCAATCCCCGGTTTAGAACGATCCCTGCGTACTCTATACTAACGCTCGACATTTTCAGGGTTTAAATTGGCGATGCTTTTGCACGTATCAATTTTTGGCGCCGTTGCCGGGGATTGAAAAGTCTTCATGTGATGAAAACGCCACTAAGGTATGATTTTGGTAAGGGATTATGAACTATTATGGAATAGGTGAAGTCTCTTTTGTTGACATTAACCTTAACCCCTTATTAGTACCTGATTCAGGTCTCTTAAGGTTGAGGGCGGCTTTTGTTGACACTTGAAAAATGTCTTGCACTTAGGTTTTCTCTTATCTAAGTAAGTATAGCCTATGTGAGATGGTGACTAGGAAGGGGACAACGTTCATGATGGGTTTTGAATCCAGAAGTGCAATCAAACGAGCGTAAACCACTATGTGGGAGTAGCTCGTGCCAAAATGGTTCTTACCTCTCGTGTTCGTCCTCCCCCGCACTGGCCATTTCAGTAAGGTTGCCCAAAGGATTTGAGAAGAAATATGTGTGGAGGCAAGGACTTGGGCCGCACGTCCAAAACAATAGTCCATGATGTCTTATTGAAGTCATATACTTAGACAATTTTCGCATAAATTGGTTTTGGTAAGAAGGAAGTGAGTCATAACGGAATAGGTGAGAGTTCTTTTATTAATACTTGTCAAGCAACTCCCTTTGTCTCTGCGGCGCACCTTAGTAACACAGGGTGTCTAGGTAGATTGATTAAGAAGGCATAAACCACAATGTGGGAGTAGCTTTCTTACTCTCTACTACCTGGCTCTGTGTGAAAAGAGTTACCAAAAGATAGAGGGGGGGAGACTTGTATTAACATTAGAATCTCTGGGCCGCACGTCCAAACCTTGACTCACAAATCTCTTATTGAAGTTGATTAGTTCGAAAGTTGTAGAAGATTGTAACTAACCACTATAAATTTTCGTTGGCCATGTGTATGAATGTATATATGTGATTGATACGTGCAAAAGCATCGTCAATTTAAACCCTGAAAAATATCATCGTTAGTATAGAGCAAATAGGGTATCGTTCAAAACCGGGGATTGAGGGTGCTAACATGTGAGAACAAATTAATAAAACAAAGAATATTGATAGGAGCAATTTAATGCGACGTTTTAACTGCATTTCCTTACATTTCTTGCGCCATTTCCTTAGTAAAACTCTGTTTAGGAAAGTTTCCATTCTTTGATTGGGAAAGTTCCTATTTGTAGAAAGTTTCCATTTTTCTTAGTTTCTATTTTCCATTTTTAGAAAGTTTCTATTCTTGTAGTTTTCATTTCTCATTTCTGGTAACTTTCTATTTTTCATTTTTAGTAAGTTTCTATTTTTCAAATTAGGAAAGTTTCTATTTCTCATACTAGTTTCTATTTTCAGGACCTCCGAGCTAAAAAGTGGAAATGAACGCACGAATGGAAAGAGGAGCCTGCGAACATCAAGACGAACAAATATGAGAGATAACGGCCCACACATTTGAGCAGAAATGAAGAAACAAGCTTTCCTAGTGCAACCAGGAAACCCTGCGAAATGGAGGAGAGCTTACCAATGAAGTTTCCAACGCAACTATGAAAAGAAATGAAGAAAATGAAGTGTTTTGCGTTGGAAAATAAGAAGGCTTGAAGATGAAGCAACGAAGCCCAATAGCACTTTGAATTTTCGGCAAAATGGATCATGGCCCATCATGGCCCAAGAGATTAGGGTTTGTGACGCATGAAGAAACCCTAGGAGAGTTTTGCCGTCCAAAATGAAGAGAGAAACAAGGAGTTGGCGTCCAAAAATCAGAAATTAAAAGGAGATATTCTAGGGAGATTTTCTAGGGCTATTTTTATGGAAATACATCAAGAGATAAACCCTAGAAGATCTTTTGCCGTCCAAGCCAAGAGGAAAAGAAGGAATTGCCGTGATATTCATGAAGAAACCCTAGAGAATTCGGCAAGGAGAGATTCTAGGGGAGAGTTTTAAGGAAAGCCAAAGTGTGGAGACCAAGAAACGGCCAAAAAGGAGTCTAGGTTCGTTCCCTATATTCTCTAAGGAAGTTTGGCCGAAATTGAACTACAAAATCAGAATATATCTTTATATATTTCGGCCAAAAATATTAGGGAATTAAAATGGAGTTTTGTGATTGGTTGAACCATGTCATAGGGCTTATTTGGCAAGCTATTATTGGAGGAAATTATGTGGCATTTTCAGATTAATTCCTTGGGATATTTAGAGGTTTACACGGCTTGGAAAGCAAGGAGGCGTCCACTATATATTCTCACACATTCTCAACGTCAAGGGTTCCCTTCCATTGTGTTTTACAACTTTAGAAAAAATCAGAAAACTCTCTCTAGCTTAGCCGTGTTCTTCTCCATCCTCTAGGGCAACCACGAAGTTCAAGCAAGGCCAAGGAAGAAGAGGACAAGCCGTGCACATCATCCATCACCATCCTTGAAGATTGCTTTCGAAATTCAAGAGACCATTCATCCCATCTCTATCTCTTGGTGTAATCCGATTCTCCTTGTAACCTTTGCTTTGTAATTTTCGTTGGTTATGCCCTAGTTGACACATGTGTTTGAACAAGTTTCGAATTCTGAAATTCTATGATTAATTGTTAATTTTCAGATTCATGTTTTGCGATTTATGGTTGCTTATGTGTGAGTGTTTGATTAAATTTGCATGATAGATAACTTTTGTATTTTAATCTTATGTGGTTGCAAACACCTAGGGTTTTTATATAATTGGTGCTACGAATTTAAGAACATGAATCAACTTTTTGGTTTTGTGTTCTTGAATCAATAAGTAGTAAAGGTTTTGTACAAAAACCGAATTTA
This sequence comes from Rosa rugosa, assembly GCF_958449725.1. Classification (NCBI taxonomy): domain Eukaryota; kingdom Viridiplantae; phylum Streptophyta; class Magnoliopsida; order Rosales; family Rosaceae; genus Rosa; species Rosa rugosa. The sequence continues at coordinate 23,512,557 of NC_084823.1, forward strand.
ATCAAAGAAGACTGCAATTAGGTGGACTTTTTCATACTAAGTTGCACATTTGAATTGATAGCCTTTCTAGATGCTTAATGCGTTAGACATGTATGATTGACTAGCTTTCTAGGGCTTGAATGCATGTTTGATAGGATTAGTCTATGTGCTTTCACTTAGATTAATTAGCGTTGAAAGTAAAATATGGGAAATTGTTTGCTTTGAACGTTTCACATGATCAATTCCTCTTGCATGACTATGATGAACAATGATGAACTTGAATTAATTTTAATCATATGTTTCGATTTTGATCTTTGTTCTTGCATTCCATTTATAATTTTATGTTTTTGCATTTTAATTGTTTTATTAACTTAGTTTTATTTTCAGAAAAACCAAAATCAAAAACCCCCTTTTAATTCGTAAATAATGTGCATGTGTAAATATTATACTTTGTTTTAATTTTAATTGTTTAATTGTTTGACAATGACAGGTGTACCCTCAATCCCCGGAATAGAACGATCCCTACTTACTTTATACTACTAATGACATTTCAGGGTTAAATTATGCGCTTGCTTTAAGCGTATCAAATATACAAGTCACGAAACCAAAGAACAATCATATACAAATTCACGAAAATATTTTACAAGTTTACAAATATACACACAATTTTCAAACAAACAAAGAAACAACAAAGAGTTAGAGAGCACATACATGTCACACGAATTTGAGAGCAAAAGAATGAGAGAAACAACAAAGATATACAAGTATATATAGGCAAGGACGAAATTAAGAGAGAAAACTAAGTTAGAAAAGGTTTTGGAATCCCACTCCTATTTATACACAATTTACAAATCCATATCACTTAGGGAATCCATATACAACAAGGATTACTAATTATTATTTAATTTGAAGACTTAATCTCTAAGAAAACAAAATCCCTAAAAAACACCAAGAGAATCCCTAAATTTTAGCAATCCCTAAAAAACACAAACCAAATCCCTAAAAACCACTAAATTAATTCCTAGAAAACACTAACACATATTTACTATTCACGGAGACACTATTCACGAATTTAAAAACATTTTTTATTTTATTTATTATTTTATTATTTATATTAACATGCTACCTAAAAACTCTAAGTTAATTTTAATTATTTACAAGTATACAAAAACACATAACATAAAAGATAGGGGGGTTTTTGAAGATTGAAGTATAAATTTGCAGAAAATAAATAAAAGAATAAAACGTTTTCTATACAAAGGTGGGAAAAGAAGAACTTTTGGAAAACAATTTATCAAGAACAATTCAAGATCAATCCATTCATGCATCCCTTAATCTTGTTAATTACCATGGAACGATATCAACCAAGAAACAAAGTTACAAGCGCCCAATGTCCCTTATATGACTTCCCTTTACACAGTTGATCAAGCAACGCACTTAATCCAACATATTTCAAATGCAGGTATCACACAATCGAAGCGACTCATAATCTCATGCATTCGAATCATTAAGAGCAAGTGAAAGTTTAGTCAATAAACATGCAAATTCAAGTACTCAACGCAAGTCTTTTCATTACATGCATAATCTGATCTCGACCTTTGTCCAAAGCCTTTACTACCATATTGAATTAGGGTCACAACGCATGAACCTAATTACTAGCTCCAATTACATGCAATCATCCTAAGCGTGCACTCAAAGAACAAAAACATGCAAAAGTTATCTATAAAACAAAATCAGATTATCAATCCATATTTCGGCAACCTACAAGCATCAAAGACACACAAACACATCAATCATTAAAAAGAACATCAAAATAGCATCCAAAAATCAGAAAGTTAACTCATGGTTTCGGTTTTACACAAAGAAAATCAAAACAGAAATTTCTATCTAACAAGTCATAAAACCGAGAAGAATACATATGAAAGGTGGTATGAACAACCCTTAGTTACGTCCCAAGGTCCAACGCAGATCCAAGGCGGCGGCACAAAGTGAAGATCATGGCAAAGATGGAGGATGGCACGGCTAGGAACTTGCAAGATGCGAAAACCTGAAACTCAAGAGCAAACCGGTGAGAAACGAAATTGTGGAGAATAATGTGTCACCCCTGAACGTCTAATACACAAGGTATATATAGAAGAACGTCCCAAGGCACTCCCAATTCGTTTCTACTTGGTTTCTCTTAGTTCGTGTTGATTTAGGACTTCTTTGTTACAAGACAGATTTCCGGCAGGATTGACCTCAGTCCACTAAAACGGCCATAACTTTCTCCAGAAAATTGATATTGACAAACCGTAAAAAGGTCTGGAAACTACACATCGGTAGCTTTCCAACCATATAAAGATCATAATTTTCCAAGCTCGGAGCTATTTTCGACGCTCCGTTGAAGTTGACTGATCTGCACAGGCAGATTTCCGAATCTGTAATGGATTTGACTTTAAAGCATAACTTGTGTCCAATTAGGTTTTCCTTCACATCACATGCCTTTCACATGTCCTTCACGCCACTTCTAGATGCTTCATGAATTCTCCTTAAGCTCTCCTAGTGCAAGTAGAACTCCATATGCAAGTAGGTTTCCTAGTCAAATACTGCTTCCTTTTGCCGAAATATTCTGGACTCTTCCGGAACCTTCTTGAGTAATCCTTATCCAACAGGGACTCCTTGTCACACTAGTATTCCTTATCTGAGTAGAATTGGGTTTCCTTGTCCAAGTAGAACTCCTAGTCCAAGTCAGCTTCAGACTCCTACTTCAACTGGGATTCCTTTTCCTAGTCAAACTGGGAGAACTTCCATTTCTTCATTTTTCTTCATTTCTGCGCCACTTGTGCCTTCCTTAGCCATTTTTGGACTTTGAGACGTCATTTACACCTGCAAAATACTAACTAAGTTAAATTGATCAAGTTAAAGGAAATAACTTAGCAAAATATAAGGAGTTAAACATTATAAACATGACATTTTATGCTCCTATCAAATACCCCCACACTTAGCTTTTGCTAGTCCCTTAGCAAAATCAACATAACAAACCAAAAAGACTAAGACACAAAACAAAGACTAACGAAAATAAACTAAGTATGGAAACGAAAAACACTAAAACACAAAGACTCAAAAACATTGACACACAAATGACTTCTACGCCCTTTAACATATTGTCTCAACAATCTCATACTTTCAAGTCACCAAGATTAGCACTTAACCAAGTATCACATCTTCAAGATATTCAAGAGCTAATTACAAAACATAATCCACATATAAGCATGTAAGACTTGGGAGTAAACAGTGGTGATGGTTTAGCTCAACACATTTCGAACAAGTCATGACTCAAAACTCACATGGATATATCACTCTTTCTTCTCTCGGATTCAAGGCTCATGCTTAAAAGCTTATCACTCAATGGTATGTGAAAGATTACGAAGAAGATCACATACATAAGAAACGAAAGCATATATATATTTCTTTTAAAGATCTCATGAAAGATATCAACTACATGCACGAATGAACCCAAGCCATAAGTTCAACTGTAATAACTCATCTCCACATCAAAGGCTGTCCCATCTTAAGGATCAAAGAGGTCTTACAATTAAGGTTGTAATGGGGCCAAGGCTTAAGGTTTAAAGAAACGAAGGGATAGGAAAATCACAAAGTATCCTAAAAACCTAGCAGAGCACTTGTTGATGTAGAGAGACCACTTCAAAATCCACCATGTATAGCAAAACGTCATGTCCTCCTTTGGCTTATAAAAGGGCCAAGTATCATCATGTTGGGCCCAAACTTCATTCTAACCTTCTTTTGAACAAGTGTGAATAGGACAAAGACCAAATTCTTCAACAATGGGCCTTCAATTCAAAGCAAACTCCAAATCCACTAAGTATAGGGGACTATAATCCATAGAACTTAAACAATAATACACATTTTTTTTTTCATTTAATTGCCGAAACATATTCTTTTTCTTTCGATTTTTTTATTTTTTTTTTCTTTTTTTTCTTTCTTTCGGCAATTACATACAATTTTTCTTATGGACAAGTCTACCCTCACACTTGAACTTCTTCATGCCTTCAAAATTCATCCTTGACGCCAAAACTCCAAGCAAAGTCTCAAAAATATGCTCCACTAAGTTTTTAGAACAAAGGGTATGGATATAGCTATACTAGGGTTAAGGTTAAGGAATTTTGAGGGTGATGAACGAAAAGGTTTAATGTAGGCTCAAAATGGTTAACTAGGGGGGTCCCACGACGGGCACAAATGGGGACACAGGCTATATTTGGCAATGGTGATAAAATCCTAAGTAAGTACCTTTATCCTTTCCAGAATCAGGGCCATGTATTGATCATAATCGTCTCAACAAGCATAACAGTGAATTCTAGCATTCTCTAGTCCAATAAACTTAATCTATGGCATGTAATCAATCAAGATGAAAGAATAATGAGATCAACAAAATCATCGCCAAGAAAATAAGAGTATAATCATTTTTTTTCGTTAAGCACTCAACAAAGAAAGGGCACATGGCTCAAATTCTCACAAGGGTTATTTTGAATCATAGGCTACTCCCTCATTGAGGTTTACGCCCATTTGTAAGCACTTCTGGATCCAGAACCCGTTATGAACGTTGTCCCCTTCCTAGACACCATCTCACATAGGATATTCTTACTAGGATGCAAAAGGTCCCAAGTGTGAAGCCAGTTCAATGAATGTTAATAAAGGCCGCCCTCAACCTTAAGGGACCTGAATTAGGTACCAATAAGGGGTTTAGGCCAATATTAATAAACACGACTTCACCTATTCCTCTTTAATTTACAACTCACAATTAAACTCGTGTTCAACAATATAAAAAACAACCTAAGTAATTAACTCATTAAGCTTCGAAAATTACAAACAATTAACAAGTAAATATTTTTTTTTTTTTTTTTTTTTTTACGATCACAATATAAACAAAACAACATATATTCACAATATGACAAATGATTTTTCAATCCCCGGCAACGGCGCCAAAAATTGATGCGCTTTAAGCAAGCGCATAATTTAACCCTGAAATATCGTTAGTAGTATAAGCAAATAGGGATCGTTCTATTCCGGGGATTGAGGGTACACCTGTCATTTTCAAACAATTAAACAATTAAAATTAAAACAAAGTAAAATACACACAAATATATTCACAACTATAAACATTTTACACGAAAAAGGGGGAATTTTGTTTTTGGTTTTTCAAAAATAAAACTAAGTTAACAAAACAATTAAAATGCAAAAACATAAAAAATACGAATGGAATGAGAGAACAAAGATCAAAACCGAAATTATGATTAAAATTGATTCAAACCCTAACATTGTTCATCTAAGTCATGAGAAAGGAGTTGATCATGTGAAACATTCGAAAGCAAATGAATTCCCATTTTTTACTTTTCAATGCTAATTAACCTAAGCGAAAGCACCTAGATTAATCCTATCAAACATGCAATCAAACCCTAGAAAGCTAGTCAATCATGTCATGTTTAACGCATTACACATAGAGAAAGGCTATCAACTCAAGTGTACAACTTAGTATGGAAAAGTCCACCTAATTGCAATTCTCTTTAATTAAATTCGATCTTTGTACAAAACCTTTACTACTTTGATTCAAGTTTACACAAAACGAAAAGTCGATTTCATGTTCTTAAACCTAGCACCAATTATATCGAAACCCTAAGTGTTTGCAACCACATAAGATTAAAATACAAAAGTTATCTATAACGCAAATTTAATTAAACAAACCCACATAAGCAACTCTCGAAGAACAATAATATGAATCTGAAAATTTCATTTAATCATAAAAATTCCAGAATTTAATAACTTTGTTCAATCAAATGTCAACTAAAACAAACCAACGAAATTCAAACAAAGGTTACAAAGTAGAGGTCGAATTACACCGTGGATGGAAGATGAGGATGAATGATTTTCGTTGTGATCCTTGAAGCTTGAAAGCAAGTCTTCAATGGTGGATGGTGGAGGAATAGTCACGGCTCCTTCTTCTCCCTTCAGCCTTGCTTGAACTCCGTGGCTTGCTTTAGAGGATGGAGAGAAAATGGAAGAAGCTCACGGCAACAATATAATTTTTCTGAATTTTTCTAAGGGATGTGGAACTCTTTTCAACGTCAAAGAGGTGGGTATATATAGGAGCACGGCTAGGGTTCACAAAGCAATCACAAATTTCCACATAGCTTCCACCAATGAGAATTCGCCAAGTAAGCTTTGTGATGTAGTCCAACCAATCATAGAATGCCAAGTAATCCGTGTGATGTGTTCCAACCAATCAAAATTCTCTAAAATACCTCCCTAATATTTAATTGCCGAATTTCCTTGAAATTATTCTGATTTTCTTCATGAATTTCGGCTAATATTCCTTTAGGGAATTTAGGGATGCACCTAGACACGTTTTCAGCTTTTCTTGGTCTCCACCTTTTTCTCTTTCCTTTTATTTCTCCCTTGAATCTCTCTTGGCGTCATCTCCTTGATTATTTCTCATTTTTACGTTGGCAATCACACCAAATTTTTCCTCCAACAATATTTCCTTCCCATAAAAGTCTCCCAAGAAAATCTCTCCTTGAAATCCTCAATCAATCATCTTTAATTCCCATGTTGTCACCTTGTTTTTCCTTAAGTATTACACGGCAAATTTAATCCCCAAGGAAAATATAGTTTCCTTTTTAAAAACTCTTCCTTGATTTCCTCTTGCTTGATTTCCTCTTTAATTTTTCACGCCATCTCCTTCTTTCCATTTATGAGCTTATTTCAGCTCATTTATTTTCAAGAACCTGAAAATAGGAACTACTAATACAAGTAAAAACTTTCTGAAAACAAGAAATGGAAACTTTCCTCAATAAAATGGAAACTTGCTAGAAATGGAAAATAGAAACTACAAAAATGGAAACTTTCTACAATAAGGAACTTTCCTAATCCAAGAATGGAAACTTTCCTAAACAGAGTTTTATTAAGGAAATAACACAGAAAATATAGGGAAATAACAGTTAAAACGTCGCATTAAAATGCTCCTATCAGATTCCCCCACACTTACCTTTTGCTAGTCCCTTAGCAAAATCACACTAAGACTCAACTAAGACTCAACGAAAATTTGAACACTCAACAAATACAATAACTCTATTGCCCTTCAACTTTTTGTCTCAGAAATCTCTTACTTTCACAACACCAAGATTAGCACTCAACCAAGAATCAATGTTTAAGCATTCGAGAGTTAATTAAAACATATAATCCACATATACACAAGTAGGACTTGGTTGTAACAATGGTGGTGGGTTCTGTTAAGCATGTTTCAGACAAGTATGATTCAAATCCTCACAAGGTATATCCACTCTTTCTTCTCTCAGATCATGGCAATGCTTAAAAGCTTATAATCAGTCAATTATATGTGAGAGAAAATATTTTGAGGCATTCAAATAGCTCACATATATAAGAAACGAAAAGCACTTTGTGAATATAATTTTTTTTCAAAAGATCTCATGAAAGATACCAACTACTTGCACAGATGGACCCAAGCCATAGGTTCAACTCTTGTCACTCATCTCCACATCAAAGGCTGTCCCATCTTAAGGATCAAGAAGGTCCTCTCAAAGGTTATAATGGGGCTCAGGTTCAAGGTTTAAAGAAACGAAAGGTAAGGATTTATCAAAGTGTCCTAAAAACCTAGCAGAGCTCATATAATGTAGAGATCTTCGAAATTTTTCCACCAAGGCATTGCAAAAACGTCACTTCCCCATAGAGGTCACATAAAAGGGCCAAATGTCTTCATTCTAAATTTCCCTTGAACTCTTGTGAATTGGACAAAGACCAAATTTTTCAGTAGTGGGCCTTCAATTCAAAGCAAACTCCAAACTCACCAAGTATGGGGAACTAAAATCCATAAACATATACTTTTCTTTCTTTTTCTTTTTAGCCGTACACATTTTTTCTTTTTCATTTTTTTTTTTCCGGCTTCCACATATTTTTTTTTTTTTTTTTTTTTTTATGGACAACTCCCCCACACTTTAACTTTCACCTCTTCTCAATCTTCATCCTTAGCGTCAAATCCTCAAGTAAAGTCCCAAAGATAGCTCCACTAAGTTCTTAGAACAAAGGGTAGGGTTGTAACTATACTAAGCTTCATGGTTAAGGATTTTAAGGATGATGAAAGAAAAGGCTTAACGTAGGCTCAAAATGGCTTATCTAGGGGGGTCCCACGACGGGCACAAATGGGGACACAAGTTTATTTGGCAATGGTGGTAATTCCTAAGGTACCTCTATCCCTTCCAGAATCAGGGCCATGTATTGATATCATGTCTCAACAAGCACAAGAGCGAATTCTAGCATTCTCTAGTCCATTAAACTTAATCTATGGCAAGCAATCAATCAAGATGAAAGAATAATGAGATCATCAAAACATCGCCAAGAAATTAAGAATATATTTTTCATTTCACTCCAAGAAAAAGGGACATGGGCTCAATTATCTCACATGGGCTTTATGAATCACAACTCATCCTAACATGCTCATATTCTGTACCAAGGTCACGAAATCCATATCCACTACACATGCACATGCTTTTCATATATCTCAATTAACCAAAGAATACCATGTTAAAATCATCTCAACATTGTGATCCTCTTTTAGCCATAATTTCAGAGATATAGAATCATCCTAGACAGTTGAAAGGCATCCTATGACTCAAAGCGAAAATAAAAGAAACTAAATTTTTTAATTTTTTTTTTGACATTTTTCGATTTTTTTGTATTTTTCAATATATATGACTCAAGACAAAAGTGTAAATCCCTTCCCCCACACTTAAATATTGCATTGTCCTCAATGTAATCAATCATAAGCAT